>NC_072386.2:88653466-89277394 GCF_028885625.2 Pongo pygmaeus | reverse complement strand
ATGAGCTAAATCTGACTTGCTCTGTCTCCCACAACCAGATGGCCAAAGAGAGACAAACAATCGTGCATTGCTGAGGGCCGTGGTTCTTTCAGGGCTCTGCTCTCTGAAGCGGGTGGCCCATGTGTTTTGTGTTTCCCCGAATGGATGGATCCGACCCATTCAAAGGCTCTTGCATCACAGTGGACGATGAAGCTAGCCACAATGGGAGTGGGGGCTGAGGACCCTGAATTAAGCCAAAAGGTCTTAAGTGAGTATTTCTCAGCAACATCGAGCCACAGCACCTTATGCCAGATGGGCAGCCCGGTTCTCCAAACCCATTGCAAAGTTCCCTACCCCACAGGCAAGCTATGCGGGTCCTAAAGAGACAGAAACAGCACAGGAATAGATGCTGCCCAGGAGGCTGAGGGCTGGACCAGGTTCAAGGGGTGGAGCCTGTGGCAGTGGTTGGTGGAAGAAACAGCCACTCTTTGACCATGTCAAAGTCTTCATCACAAATTAAATTATTCTGATCCCTTCTTCCAGCTGCTTCCTCCTAATAGTTTTACCATGATCTTAACAACCACCATATCAACATGTTATTGTTAAAGTGTTTAAAGACACCATGTTCAGAAAACGTGGTCCTCCCCACACCGTTCTATGGTTATTCCTCCCTAGCTTGGCTTATGCTTTTTCTGCTTCTCGGATTTTGTGGCTCAGTGTTCCCACATGTAGAGCCCTCATGTAAAGTGCCGCACATTCCCTCTGCCAGCAGCCTGGTGTCACCAAGGAGCCAGACCCCACCCCATTTCAAACCCTACCCCCACCACTCCAGGCCCTGAGGAACCCAGCCCTACCAGGGCTCCCGTTCTTAATGACTCATGAGATTTCGTAGGTTTCCCATCCAAAATGCTGACAAAATACAACCTTGGTGCGCAATGGCCTCTGTTCTTACAATCTAAACAAGATGCCGCTGACCCACATCTGTCTGGACCTTTAAAGTTCCCTCACTACTTACGTCACATGATTATCAAAACAGCCCCGGGGGTGTGGAAACAGACTCAGGGGTTAAGCAGCAAACATTCACAAGGTCAGTTGGTTGATAAAGGGCAGAGCTGGAGCTGGAACTTGGGTCTTCTGGCCTCACATCCCATTTCACCTACACTTCAGGAAAGCACGCAGACTTTATTCACTTCAGCCACCTAAACTTGCTATCTGGGTGATCCAGGGAAAGCCACCTGAAGGTTTTTCACATTCGCATGAGCCCATGCGGAAGTACTGGGGGACTTCTCTAAGAAATGAAAGTTTCTAGCCGCAAGGTGAGACCAGAGAAATCCCAACACATCGTTGCTGATGTGGATGCCTGGCTGTTTGCTTGGGATCAGCTTCTCAGACCCCCAGTTCCAGTAGTTGCCTGTGGTCCATGAATAAAGGGGAAAGATCAGAGCTGGCTTTGTGGATTCTTTCTAGAAAAGCTCAGAAGTGTAGAACATCCTAGAAAACTCTTCTCAAAAACAAATAAAGTGAAAAATAACTTTTTATATTTGTTTAATTTAAAAGGGCAAGCTTTAATTACTTAGAAAAGTATCAGAACAGCTCTACGACAAAATTTTAATGTACATGTGTTACAAGGGAGTTTTTGAAGCCAAATTTCCTCTTTTATGTTTGTGGACCTCATGAAATGGAACACCTACCTTCTTCAAAAGATACTTTGAAGCCATAAAAATGTTAATATGCTTTGACTCAGTAATCCCCTTCTGGGAAGCTAGCCTAAGAAAATACCCTGAAATATGGAAAAAGCCATATGCAGAAAAATACTCATCAAAGAGCTGCTTAGTGAAAAACTGGAATCATCCCAAATATGCAAAAAGGAGAAGGAGGGTAGTTAAGTAAATTATGGTATAAACCTTGAAGAAATATTCTATAGCCCTTAAAAATGATGGGTATGAAGTTTATGAAGGATTGTAGAAAATGCTTCTGATAAAATATTAGGTGAAATAGTCTGAAAAAATATTTAAACACACGTGAGTTGTAAAAACAGCAAGGGGACATAAAAATATGGTTGTCACTGTCAAAGTGGTAGGCTTATGGCTTTTTACCTTGTTTTCAAATTTCTCTCACATTATTAGATCTCTACTTTTAAAAAATTCAAATCTTTCAGAAATATAACAATAGATGCTGTGAATATTTTAAGCAGGAAGAAACATCATTAGTAGAGGTGAGGGTAAGATGAGAATTATTTAGTGTTTTTAGAATGCTTTCATGTTTTATGAAATAAATACAAAATATATGCAAAAAGCAAACATAAAAATATAGTTGTGTTCAAGGCACAAAATCTGAAATGATATTACTGCGGAAATCATTCAGGGTTGAAGGAGGTTCTTGTTTGTGTGTTTCCTGGTTGCTATGGATGCAGAAGGGTCTTCCTGTCATGAAGAATTGAAAGGATGCTTAGTATGTCTTTCTATTTGTATTTCATTTGTAGCACTAAATATGCCATGATCAGTTAGATATGGGTTTTGGATTCAGAAGATAAATCTCATTTCTCACTCCACCATCCAAGAGATGCAATCATGGAAGAATTGGAAGGCATCTCCCAGGACATTCGGTTAGAAATCTCCTTGTTAAGAGCATAAGTTCCACCAGCGACATAGGTGGGAGTTAGATGTGCAGGGTCCCAGACATGCTTTGGAGTCAGAGTCCTACCCCAGAACAAAACAAGGCCAATTTACAAAGGCAATTAATTTAAAAAGAAAAAAAATCACAAATGCAAATCCAAATACCTACGAAAATGTACACTGGAAATGTAAATCAAAGAAACGTAGTTCTTATTCAAAAGCAAAAAAGTTATTCTTATTTTTTTTTTAAAAAAACGGAGCTAGGGGAAGCACATAAAGGCACCTGTTCCAGTTACCTATTACTACATAAAGTATCCTAAAATTTGACAGCTTAAAACAACCACCATTTAATTGTATTTTATGATTTTCAGGGTCAGGAATTGAGGCGAGGCTTGGCTCACTCTGTGATACTCAGCTGGCCAATGAGTTGAGAGAATCCAAGGATTCACTCTCTTGGCTGCTGCCTGGGGAGGCTGGCAGGCTGGGCTTGGCTGGGATATGGACCCCAGCTCCTATTCAGGGCCTCTCTAGTACGCGGTCTCCTCTCGGTGGCCGGATCTCTCACGTGGTAGCCAGCATGCCCTAGAGCAAGCATTCTGAGAGACCTGGGCAGAAGCTGCAAGGCTTCTTACAAACTAGCTCAGAGGTCTCAGAGCATTACTTCTGCCACATACCGTTGGTCAAGCAAGGCACTAAGGCCAGCCCGGATTCAAGGGAAGGGGAATTAAACTCCACCTCTCAATGGGAGAGGTAACAAAGAATCTTTGGTCATCTTGGATCTACCACGCATCATTTTACATTTGTTAAATTGGAAACAAAAATTGCAGGGAGGGAGCAGTGTGGACACATGACCCAACACAGACAAAGGCACGGATATAGAGTTCATACATAAATAATTATACCAGAGACATGAAAGATTTAGTGTTATCTATCATAGTGATAAAACTAGACAAAACCTTTACAAGTTCAGCAATAGAAGAATGATTAAGGCTTAACGTAACTCTAGTAGGTAACTATTAAGAATGTTAATGATGAAAGTTCTATATAAAAACTAGAACATATTTACAGAGTAGTGTTAATCAAACTAACAGGAAAAACCCTGAAAGATTATATGAGTGTAAACAGTGGTCAGAAGGGAGTAAGACCTGTAATACTAGCACTTTGGGAGCCTGAGGTGGGAGTTCAAGACCAGCCTGGGCAACATAGCAAGACCCCATCTCTACAAAAAATTTTAAAAATTAGCCAGTTTAGGTGGTGTCTACCTGTAGTCCCAGCTACTCAGGAGGCTGAGGTGGGAGGATTGCTTGAGCCCGGGAGTTTGAGGCTGCAGTGAGCCATGATGGTACCACTGAACTCCAGCCTGGGTGACAGGGCAAGAGCCTGTCTCTAAAAAATAAAAAAGGAAGGGAATGGGAAGGAATAAAAACAGTTTTATTAAGATAACGGCATTCCCAGCACTTTGGGAGGCCGAGGCGGGTGGATCACGAGGTCAGGAGATAGAGACCATCCTGGCTAACATGGTGAAACCCCGTCTCTACTAAAAATACAACAGAAAAATTAGCTGGGCGTGGTGGCGGGCGCCTGTAGTCCCAGCTACTTGGGAGGCTGAGGCAGGAGAATGGCGTGAACCCGGGAGGTGAAGCTTGCAGTGAGCCGAGATCGCACCACTGGACCCCAGCCTGGGAGACTCCATCTCAAAAAAAAAAAAAAGATAACGGCATTAGGTAATTATGTTTTCTTTAAAACACAAGGAACAGAGAAACATATTAAACAATACCACAAGGGTTACTAACAACAAAATCCAGATTGTGAGACACTAACTCTACCAGCCAAATGATTAGTTTCTCTTTTTTCTTTTTTTTTTTGTATTTTTTAATTGATTTATCATAGTTTTGCATATTTTGGGGGTACATATGATATTCTGATCCATGTATATAATGTGTAATGGTCAAATCTGGGTAATTGGGATACTCCTCACCTCAAACATAAATTACAAATGAAAAGGCAAAGAAGAGGGCAATCTAGAGGTCAAAAGAAACTTGAGACATATTATCAGTTGGAATACACAGACATTATTTCAATCCTGAGCCAAACAAGTGAATTCTAATGACAACATTTAAGAAACATTGGGAGACGTTTGAACTCAGGGCTTTTGTTGCTATTAAGGAATTATTGTTTATTTTGTTAAAGATGGTAATGGTATTGTGGTTATTTCTCCAAGTTCTCATCTTTAAGATTGATGCAGAAATGTTTGTGGTTCAAATGATAGATCTAGGACTGCTTCAAACAACAAGGAGGGCAGGAGCATGTGGGGCCAGATGGAATGAGAGGAGAGGTGGCTGCCGAAGCTGGGGGTATTGGGGGATGGTGCTGTTACACTGTTCCCTTCCGTATTTCTTTGAAAGTTTCTGTAAGTAAAAGGTGGTTTTGTTTGCTTTTCAAAGTCCTTTCAGGTTGTTTAATGAAGGGACAAGCCAGGCGGTGCTGTGGAGTGATGACGCCAATGGTGGCATTGAAGGATGGATGAGAAGCCTGGAAACAAGGAAGGCCTGAGCGGTGGGGTCTTAGAGACCTAAAGAGGCTCTTACAGACTGGAACCCTGGTTCTGGCCCTGAATGGGCTACCTCAAGCCCATGTGCCTCTCAGAGCTTCAGTGTCCACAGCCATTAACCCAGGAGAAAGACCTTCCCCTTCCACAGTGATGTGAGGCTCCTCTGAGAAGCACCCAGGAAGCTGCTTCACACCAGCTGTAGTCAGGGTGGCTATTGGGCACTGCACACACATTAGGAGCAACAATGAGGCACAAGCTCCACCCTGAACTGCACTTGGCCAACCCACTCTCGGCCAGGCCTGGCTGGGTCTGTGAGTGGACACATAGTGACTCTGGCTGCCAGTGACCAAGGGGCTGTGGAGGGGATGCTCGATGCCAGGGAGCTGGGGAGGAGCCCAGCAGAGCCCTTGTCGTGCCCCACCCAACAGCACAGTGACAAGAGAGCCATCCTGCCCCTGACCTTTAGCTAAAGAAACAAGGGGCCTCAGAACTGGAGAAAATCAGGAACTGTTTACAAGGCCAGACGCACGGTCCAGGGTAGGGCAGACAGAAAGGAGCTTGCCTCGAGGACCACGGCAAAGCAGAGAGAGAGGTCGGGCCTCCAGGGAACTGCAGCCTCTGTTCTCAGCACTCTGAGATGAGGGAAGGAATCTAAAGGTATGGCAGTAAGACCACAGCCTACTGCTGCCTCTGCTCCTGTTGTCGTGTGCCAGAGGCCGAACACGCCACATACTGAAAAGATGACAGCAGTTAGAGTGACCAACCATCCTGGTTTGCCCAGGACTAAGGAGTTTCCTGAGACACAGGACTTCAGTGCTCCAACTGGCAAACCAGGAGGGGCGGGTCACCCTAACTGCTGTTGTTACTAGAGAAGCACAATTCTCATAGAACCTGAGGGCTCAAAAAAATTCTCTAGGTCAAATGCTTTGCTTTGCACATAAGGTAACTGTGATCTAAAGAGGTCATGACCTGCAAAATCACTCAGTTTGTGGCAAGGCTGAGACGGGAAACCAGGGGCCCATTTTCTGGTCCAGGATTATTGATTTCTGCTGGATGATGCTGCTTCCTGGCACCCTCTCCTGATGCTCTCTACCTGTGAAGTACGGCTTAAGAAACAATAGCAGATCCTCCCTCCCACTCCTTTCCTAATAGTAGGTTATGGCAGAAACAGCAGGACCAGCAAGCACAGAATTGCAAAGGCACAGTGCATTGGTCTCCAGTGGTCCCCAAAGTTAAAGGGGTTCCTTAGGCTTCCTTTCCAGGCAAGCTGGCCTTGACCTCCAGGTAAGCTCGGAGGTCCCCTTTCCCCCAGAGGGCAATTCTTCATCAGGAAAAAAGACAGACACGGGAAGTGCAAGCATAAGAACTGTTCAGGGCCACCCCACCCCGCTGGCCAGAGCGCATTTCTTCACCATGACTGCTTGAGAGAGCCGTGCTGCAGAACCGGGGGAGACACTGGGGCTTGAGACAGGGATGGGGGTGAAAGGGGGCTGGATGAGGGCTCCTGGATGCCTGAAAGAGGAATGAGCTGCCTTGAGAAGGAAGGGGCTCCCTGTGGCTAACAGGGACTCTTCCATCTTTCCCAAGGAGGAGGGGAGACAAGCCTGGCTTTAAATCCCAGCTGTGCCACCTGACAGCTGAGTGTCCTTGGATAAGTCACTTCACCTCTCTGAACATCAGTCGTGTCTTCTACCAAGTGAAGACAGTAGTACCTGTCTCCTAGGGTGATTAGGTGGATGAAACTAGGCTGGCACTGGGAAGATCTTTAAGAAATAGGAATTCCCTTCCCATTCAAATCAGAGCCCAGGCAGCTGCTGCCTCCACGTTCTAAGGAAGGCTTTAACTCCAGGAGGAGATATTCAGAGTGTGAAGCATCATTATCAACTGTAGCTCCTGGAGGAAGAGCAAGAAGAAAGCAGTGGGGATTCTCCAGGAATTCACTGTCTAAAGCAAAGCTTCTCAGCCCTGGCTGCAATGGCGTCACAGTGGAGGGTAGGGTACTTCAAAAGCAGGCATGCCTGGTCCTAACCCCCAGAGATTCTGCTGTGCTTGGTCTGGGGCGTAACTGGGACAAAGAGATTATTAGGAGCTTCCCAAGTGAGTCCAAGGTATAGCCAGGGCTGGGATTTCCTGCCACGGGGCTTTGTGATACTCCCAATAAAGATCAAGTGAAGGAGTAAAATCAGCTTTTCTCTTATTGCACTTTAGGGCAATGTGCAGCTGGATAGGGGTTCTTAGAGACCAAAAATGTGGAGGATTAAAGAAAAATTTAGCCTGTCAGACACTAGGGTCAACTCTGGAAATGTCACATGTTTAAAACTTGGGGATTTCAGCAAGCCCAGTTTAAGTCTGCCTTTCCTTATCACATGTTAAATAGCTCTGTGTTGGTTTTATCCCTGCTGTCTGTTATTTTGCAATGGCCTTTCTTCAAAGGCTTTAAAAATCTGGTGTACCATGTCCCTCTGATACAGATGTCTCAGAATAAATTAGAAAACATTTGAAATATATTTAAGAAGAAAATGCCCATTTTGTACTACAAGGATTGAGGGTCTATAGAAAGAAGCCTTTCAGAATAAATGTCAGGCATTCTTTTCAGATGAATAAGTCCCCACAGAGGTTCTCACTACTGGTCAGTTCATCCCCCAACTCAACTCATAGCCGCTCATTGATTCTGTTTGGGGCATTCTGGAATGAAGCTGGGGCTTCAGCATAGCAGGGGTGACATTGGAAACTCTTGGTCCAGTCCAGGGAAATTGATGCTTTCATTTTTTTCGCAAGCCAGAAGGATCTGACACTTCTTAGACTTCTCTCTTTTACTTTGAGAATCTTCATGCCCCCTGAGCTCCAGCGAACAGGGGTCGTAGGGGAAGAAGTAAGGCATACTGAAGTGGTTCTCCAAGGACAGTCCCTGGACCAGCAGCAGGAACAGCCTCCAGAGCCTGTTAGAAATGCAAATTCTCCTACCCACATAGCAGACCTACTGAGTCAGAAATTCTGGGTCGGTGGCGGTGGGCAGGGGGTGTTGGGGGGCAGCCAGCAGTGTTTCAATCAAACTTCCAGGTGATTCTGGGTCACTAGAGTTGAGAACCACTGATTAAGAACACAGACAAAACATGAACAGACTTTGCTCCAAAGGCCAGCTCTGCCACTAATTACTTGGCCAGGTCACTTTCACCTCTCTGAACCTCAGTTTTCTCACCTGTAAACTAAGAATGATAATCATGGCCAGGCGCCGTGACTCACACCTGTTATCCCAGTACTTTGGGAGGCTGAAGTGGGTGGATAACTTGAGGTCAGGCATTCAAGACCAGCCTGACCAACACAGTGAAATCCCGTCTCTACTAAAAATACCAAAAAAAAAAAAAGCCAGGTAGGGTGGCACACACCTGTAATCCCAGCTACTTGGGAGGCTGAGGCAGGAGAATCGCTTGAACCCGGGAGGTGGAGGTTGCAGTGAGCTGAAGACTGCACCGCTGCACTCCAGCCTGGGTGACAAAGCGAGATTCCGTCTCAGAAAACAAACAAACAAACAAACAAAAACGATAATCACGCCTATCACTAAAGTGTTGTTTTGTGGATTAAGGGAGTAAATGCAGGTCAAGTGTTTAGCACTGCTCTTTGCAGAGCCTGGATGAGGGTGAGGCCAGGGAGGCACATAGGGTCAAGCGAGTACCCCCTTACATTTTGCATCCGTGGATGGCTCCTTCACCTCACCCTAGTTCCAGCCTTGTTTCTTATATTCCAAAAGTGCTCAGCACTTTTTTATATTATTTTATATTATTTTATATTATATTTATTATATATATTATATATATATTAATAATATATATTTTATATTATTTTATATTATTACCTACTATTTTATATTATTGAGGAATCTAAAGTTTTATTCATGTTAGGGGCCTTGGTCAAGCAGTGTTCTGGAGTCAAAGTCTTTAGACAGTTTGGCGTAGAGGAAAGAGCACTGCCTTTGGAGTCCATAGGCCAGGACCTGGACCCTAGGAAGGCTGGCCAAGGAGAGAGACACAGAACAGAGGCTCCCCACACACCCACGTGGCTCCCTAAGAAAGGCTCCTTTCACTGGGCAGGGCACTTTCTTCCCCTTATCTTCTTTCTGAGAGAAAACATAGGCCACTCTCAAGTTTGAACTCTCTCTCGTCTGTGATCCCTGTGTTTTCTCTAGTAGTAGATATCCAAAAAGCATTTGACAATCCAACATCAATTTCTTTTTTTTTTTTCTTCTTCTTCTTCTTCTTCTTTTTGAGACAGTCGTGTTCTGTCGCCCAGGCTGTAGTGCAGTGGTGCGATCTCGGCTCACTGCCACCTCCGCCTCCCAGGTTCAAGGAATTCTCTTGCCTCAGCCTCCTGAGTACCTGGGATTACAGGCACGTGCCACCACACCTGGCTAATTTTTGTAATTTTAGTAGAGACAGGGTTTCACTATGTTGGCCAGACCACTCAAATTCCTGATTTCAGGTGATCCACCTGCTTCAGTCTCCCAAAGTGCTGGGATTACAGGCGTGAGCCACTGTGCCCAGCCTCCAACATCAATTTCTGATTAAAAGCCTCAGCAAATTAAGACTAGAGGGGGAAAAAGGCTGGGAGTGGTGCCTGACGCCTGTAATCCCAGCACTTTGGGAGGCTGAGGTGGGCGGATCACAAGGTCAGGAGCTCGAGAACAGCCTGGCCAATATGGTGAAACCCATCTCTACTAAAAATACAAAAATTAGCTGGGCGTGGTGGCAGGTGCCTGTAGTTCCAGCTACTCAGGAGGCTGAGGCAGAAGAATCACTTGAACCTGGGAGACAAAGGTTGCAGTGAGCTGAGATTGTACCATTGCACTCCAGCCTGGGCGACAGAGTGAGACTCTATCTCAAAAAAAAAAAAAAAAAACAAAAAGACTAGAAGGGGAATAGAAGGAGAATTCTTCTATCTGTCAAAGAGCATCTACAAAACCCGCAGCTAACATCACAGTTAATGTGAAAGACTGGAAGATCTCCCCTTCTGCATTCGCTACTATTCTATGTTGTATCAGAGGTTCTAGTTAATTCATCAAGGCAAGTAAAGGAAAAGGCATCCAGACCAGAAACTGTCTTTATTCACAGATGGCATAATTGTCAATGGGGAAAATCTGATGAAATCTACATTAAAGCTGCTAGAACTAATAAGTCAGCTTAGCAAGTTTACAGGATACCAAATCAACATAAAGAAGTCAATTTTTTTTACTATGCACAAGCAAAAAAAATTGGAAATTGCTATTCAAAGACAATACCATTTACAGTAACACAAAAATATGAAATGCTTAGGCATAAATCTGGCCAGAGCTGTGCAAGATTTATACTGAAAACTACAAAACATTGCTGAGAGAAATTAAACAAGACCAAACTAAATGAGGAAATATCCCATTGCCTAATTCAAAGTCATGAAGATTTATACCTATGTTTTGTTCTCAAAGCTTTATAGTTTTAACCCTTACATTTGGGTCTTTGGTTCATTTTGAGTTAATGTTTTCACACGGTGTAAGTCAGGGGTCCAGCTTCATTCTTTTGCATGTGGATATCCAGTTGCCCCAACACCATTTGTTGAAGATCCTGTTTTTTTTTCCTCCATTGAATGATCTTGGCACCATTGCAGAAAATCAACTTATCATAAATGTGAGATTGTATTTCTGGACTCTCAAATTCTGTGTTATTGATATATGTCTGTCTTTACACCAGTACCACACAGTCTTGATTGCTGCAGATTTGTAGTAAATTTTGAAATTATGAAGTGGGAGTCCTCCAACTTGGTTGTTTTTCAAGATTGTTGTGGCTATTCTAGGTCTGGACAACTGATTTTTGACAAAAATATCAATGCAATTTAGTAGAGAAAGCATAGTCTTTTCCACAAATATAGTTCTGGAACAAGTGGATATCCATATGCCCTTGATTTTTTACTCTCTTATATCTGTGACCACAGCTTTTGGCTCAACCCCTGTTTTCTGAAATGTTTCTGTTCTTCTGGAAGTTGGTTTCTTATTCCTTTTCAAAAACATAAATTAAATTAGGTTTATTGAATTTAAATATTCTTGGTCTGTGCTTTCTGTTTTTGAAGGCTGTGCCTTTTCTCTCCATTCATAGACAGTTTCCTGAAATCTGGGAGTGTGAGGAGCTTAAAGGGAAACCCTGACTGATGGGAGCTGGGGGGGACATCATGTGAATTCTCTCCTGTGCCTTCTCCAGACAAATGGCCTTCCCTCCTGCTGGATGGCCCTGGGGAAGGGCCTGAGTAGCCACAGCCACAAAGATTCAGGCACCTGCAGGGCCTTCAAACACAGGCAAATGCATGGGGTAACTTCTCTCACTTGGTTTCCGAAGGAGGAAAGGTCTCCCCGGCATCACCGTCCACTTCCACACCTCTCCATGAGCATAACATATATCTACCAGACATAAGTCAAGCATCTAGTGCATACAGATGTCCAGCTAACCTGTGTCACAGGCCTCAGGGGGCCTGGATTGGGCCATTGGCAGGGCAGGAGAGCTCTGTACACAGTGAGACACTTTTTTTTTACTTTGAGACAGAGCCTTGCTCTGTCGCCAGGCTGGAGTGCAGTGGCACGATCTCAGCTCACTGCAACCTCTGCCTCCTGGGTTCAAGCGATTCCCCTGCCTCGGCCTCCCGAGTAGCTGGGACTATAGGCATGCACCATCACACCGGGCTCATTTTTTGTATTTTAGTAGAGACAGGATTTCACCATGTTGGCCAGGATGATCTCGATCTCCTGACCTCGTGATCAGCCCGCCTCGGCCTCCCAAAGTGCTGGGATTACAAGCAGTGAGACCCTTTTATTACTCCTCTTACATGTAGTACTGAGACCCCAACATTTTCTCTACCAAATTCCCTTCCCTGAATCACAATGAGTTTTGCAGTATCGAAAGCTATACAACTGAGCTTTTAAAAGACTATTTATTTGCTAGTAGTTGAGGATTGGACCTGTGGAGTCAGACTGCTGGGTATGTGGTCTTGAGCACAGAGCTTAACACAGTGGTTCTCAAAGTGTGGTCCCTGATCCAGCAGTATCAGCGTCCAATTTTCAGGCCCCACACCAAACCTATTGCATCAGAATCACAGGGTGGGACTCAGCATTTCATATTTTAACCAGCCCTTCAGGTGATTCTGATGCACCTTGGCTGTTAAAGAGCTTACCTGTTATCCAGATTTCATATCCTGCTTCTGCCATTTGCTACCTGTTACTTAAGATCTCTGGGTCTCAGTTTCCTCATCTATAAAATGGGAATGATCATGGTACTAGCCTCCACAAGGCTGTTGTTCCAATTAATAGAATGAGCCATATAAACTACTTAGGATGTACTTATTAATCATTAATTATATATAAATGTGTGTGTGTGTGTGTGTGTGTCTGTGTATGTGTGTGAATTTCCCTTGCCTTAGGTGTTTACGAAGATTCATGGTCATGTGTAATAGTTGTATAACACTTCTTAAAATTTTACCAAGAAGCTTGTATATGATGGCCCTAATCATTTTCATAACAAGCAAGGTAGGTATTATTATCTTCATTGTACACATGGAAAACAGGGGCCCAGAGCATAACATTTTCTCAGGGTCACAGTGAGACAGTTATGAGTCTAGAATATAAACCACTTCTGCCTTGAACATTTGTGTCTATTCATCACATCATGAGTTCTCAGAGTGCAGGCCTGTAATCTTGGTTGACACAGATAAAGTTGTTTTAATTTAGATACCTGTATTTGTCCACTATGGGAAAAAAGATATGGTTAATGGCGATGCTGTTAGTTAAATATAAAGTTCTTGGCACGACCCAGCTTGGCATGTGACTTACCGCTGCTTCCTGCAATTCCTCATTCCAAACAGGGAGGCTGTTTGGTGCAACAGGCACTGGAATGGAAAAGGTCAACCCAGCTCCAACTTCTGACTCCAACATTTCTTATCTGAGTGTGTGACCTTGAACAAGGTACTTTGCCTCTTAGAACTTCCTTTTCTCCTTTTGTAAAATGGGGTACCATCCCTCCCCTACCCAGCTCCCAGAACAGCCCTGGGTCTCAAGTTGAATGATGTGGAAGATGTAGAAGCGCTTTGCAAATCATAAAGTGCATGTACAATGATGGGATTGGAAGGAAGAGTTTGCTGAAGATGAATTCTGCTGGCCCCTGCCAGCTCTAAACGGCTCTGTGGTCTGGCAAGGCCAAGGCAATGTGCAGCTGGTGGGAGGTAGGTGGGGACTGGTGGAAAGCTAGTCAGGATGTGTGGTCTGACCCTTGTTGGGGAGTGGCCTGCCAGGACAGGGGGAAGTCAGAGACCCTTCCAGGGAACCCCCAGGCATATGCCATCAGCTCGGGACAAGCCACTGCTGCCCTGGAGGCCCTCTGGAGTCAGACCCAAGGAGTCCACTCAAAGTGAAACAAGTTCTTGTCCCGGCTACCAGTTCCCAAGATGACACTGGGCAGGACCCTCCCTTCTCTAGGCCTTTGTTTTACAAAACAAAGTGGCATGTGCCATCTCTCAAGAGCAAAGAAAAGCAAAACAAAACGAAACAAAATCAGTAAAAAATTAAAAATGGCATATCCTCAACTATTCCACCAATCCTTTTATTATTCTTCCTATGCGTAGTACTTAGATCTCAACATTTTCTCTACTAAATTCTCTTCCCTGAATAATGATGAGTTTTGCAGTATTCAAAGCTATATAACTGAGCTTTCAGAGCTACTTTTTGCTAGTAGTTGGGGGTTGGAGCTGTGGAGTCAGGCTGCTGGGTGTGTGAACTCAGGCACAGTGCTTAACCCCTCCGGCACTTAGTGTCTCCATCTGCAAAATAGGACTCATAAACATACCCGTCTTACAGGATTGAAGATCAGTGAGATGATGTATGAAGGGCTTCACCTTGCTTCTAGCAGCTAAGTTCAGTGGTAAGCTATCACTGTCACCAGCAACACCAGGGTACAGAGGGACCAGCTGGAGCTGATTTCAGAGAAAAGTCAAGACACAGGATACTTTTAGAAGCCCATGAGCCCTCACACAGGGGCTATATACTGCTTCTTTTCAGCTTTTGAAAGAACCGGGAATAGTCTGAGCACCCCAAGTCCAGGGACCCCAGCCTGGGAACTTCTGGCCCAGAGAATCATAAAGCTGCTTCCATGTCTGACATTCAAGGTCTCAGAACATTTCAGCTGTGCCTCTTAAAAGAAACCCTCGTGGTCAGCAGCAGCTGGGCCTGCAGTGAGGCCAAGGTAGACCACAGGAGGAGCCGCCGCAGCCCAGAGCCCCACCTCCCAGGGCCAGGGCCCCTGCAGAAGAGTCGCACATCAGAGGAAAGCTCACAGCCTCCTGTTCAGTGCATCCGGGAGCTAAATCTCCATGCCCCCTCCCACCTCTCTGATCTGAAAAAGGCCAGGAGGGAAGGAAATTGTTATTTCAAAGGCTGGATGATCCCCCTTTGCAGACAGGGTCAGAGAGTCTGAGTCTTGAGCTCCCCAAGGAACTGAAAACCAGAACTTTGCCTGCTTCCTTTTCTTCATTTCTCCTTTCCTTTCTTTGCAATCCTGTTCTAAATGTAGATCTGTAATCCCAGCTACTCGGGAGGCTGAGATGGGTGGATCGCTTGAGGCCAGAAGTTCAAGGCCAGCCTGGGCACCATAGCAAGATCCTTGACTCTAAAAAAAATTAAAAATAAAATTATGCAGGCATGGTGGCATGCACCTATAGTCCCAGCTACTTGGGAGGCTGAGGCAGAAGGATTGCTTGAGCCCAGGAGTTTGAGGCTGCAGTGAGCTATGATCACACCCCTGCACTCCAGCCTGGGTGACAATCCAACACGATCATCATACAAATGATGATAAATAAATACTTATTTATTGCTAAAAATAAATAAGTAAGTAAATAAGATCTTGGAGGCCATGATTCAGGCCGTCAAGGAACAGAAACCTAGCCATCAAAGGGAGGGAAAAACCTCAGGATCTCGGTGTTGTAGGAGTGATCTCAGGGTAAACCACACACTAGTGGAGTCTCCTGCAGAAAAAGCCAATGTGATGGGAATGACGCAGAATCCCTCACCTCTGTGGATCCTTCGTGCCCATTCTCTGTCTGGCTCCTCACACCAAGCCCCAGAGACATCCAAGGCAGGGCTTTCTATTCCCATTACACAGAGGAAGAAACTGAGAGCCAAGAAGATGATAATATGAAAAACCATAGCTAACTTTCATTGAGCACTCACTAATTTGCCAAGTAAGGCACTAAGAACTTTGCATGCGTTACCTCATTTAATCCACACGAGTGCCCTATGAGGTAGGCATTATTGCTGTTCCCATTTTACAGATAAGGAAATTAAGGCAGATCTGCCAGATGTCCAAGCCCACACTCATAATCACTGGCTACACCTGCCCCTGCCCGAGAACCACACGGTGAGACAGTGGAAGGCTCAGGAGCCAAGCCCGGGTCTTCTAACTCCAGGTTGAGTGCTCTTTCCCTGCCGCCGTTCTGCTTCCTTGTGGTGAGTGTAAGGATGGCTATTCTAATAATCAGATCTATATAAAAAAGGAACCGGTTGTGCAGGAGGGATTGAGAACCCCATCACTGAGAGGCATCCTAGCCAAAGCGAGATGATCGCTTGGTGGAGTGCTAAGGAGGTAATGGGGGTGGGGCTTAAGGCTCCTTCCAGACAAGGGGAGGCAATGAAATCCATTATAGTTGCCAAGAAAACCTCCAGAAAGATGTCTAGGTCCCATCTTTTCTTTCTTCTCTCATGTCATTCATTCTTTCTCTTAATCAACAACTCATTGAGATCCCACACTGTGCCAGATCCCATGCTATGTAACAAAGGACCAGACAGACATGGGCCCTACCCTCCCGAACATATGCTTCAGTGACCTCTATCCCCAGCTACCCTAAATAGGACTCCTCTGCCAACCAAGATATCCCAGCTCTAGACCATGGCTCCTTCTGTTGACTTTCCACCAACTCCTCCTTGATGCTGAAACCAAAGTGGTGCAAATACTACCTTGGAACTCTTAACACGCTGTTGCTGGGAATGTGAATTAGCACAGCCACTATGGAAAACAAAATGGAGGTTTCTCAGAAAATTATAAATAGAACTACCCCCTGACCCAGCAATCCCACTACTGGGTATTTATCCAAAAGAAAGGAATTCAAGTGTACCAAATGGGACACCTGCACTCCCATGTTTCTTGCAGCATTATTCACAATAGCTAAGATATGAAATTAACCTAAGTGTCCATAAATAGATGGATGAATACAGAAAATGTGGTATGGATACACAATAAAATACTCTTCAGCCATACAAATGAATGAGATGTCATTCGCAGCAACAGGGATGGAACTGGAGGTCATTATGTTAAGTGAAAATGCCAGGCACAGAAAGACAGATACCGCATGTTCTCACTCATACGCGAGAGCTAAAAAACTTGATCTCATGGGCATAGAGAATTGAATAATTGATACCAGAGACTGGGAAGTGTGGGTAGGTGGGTGGGAGGAGGATGATGAAGAGAAGGTGATTAATGGGTACAAACATACAGTTAGATAGAAGAAATAAGTTCTAATGTTTGATAGCAGACTAGGATGACTGTACTTAACAACAAGCAATATTTTGTATCTTTCAAAGTAACTAAAAGAGAGGACTTGAAATGATACCAACACATACAAATAAATGATAAATACTCAAGGTGACGGATACCTCAAATACCCTCACTTGACCATTACACATTCCATGTGTAAAACACTCACATGTGCCTTATAAATGTGTTTAACATTATATATCAATAAAAGAAATAAAAATTCATCATAGTTTTAAAATTATAATTAGACTGACAGTTTAAAGAAAAACAAACTTGGAAGATTAAAATGGATTCAATGAACCTGGCCTAACATAATTAGCACAGTTGATCTTTCGTATGTGTATATGGAGTCCTTATTAAAACATTGACATATTCCACAAAGAATAACAAAAATAAAAGGTGATTTCAAGACTTTTGGAAAAAAAAAATGCCACTTGGTCTAAGACGCCTTCTCTGGTATTCCCAGCAGAAGTGCTGCTCCTTCTGCCTGGCTCCGTGACCCCTGCAGGTGCCTTCCCTATCTCACAGGCAGTTGGATTGATCTGCACTGTATTTCACGTAGATGTTGGGTGCAGGGGATGTTCTGCAGGACCACAAGCTCATGGACTGCAGGGACTGTGTCCAATTCTGGTATCCGAATGCCAGCACAGATAAGATGCTCATTCATTCATTCATTCAACAAATATGTATTGAGCAGCTGCGAAGTGTCAGGCCCTGTTCGGCCACTGGGTTTCCAATAGCGAACGAGGCAGGCAAAAAGCCTGCCCTGGTTTATATTCCAGTGGGAACTACTAGATGAACAAGCCAATGACTAAATGAATATGCATTGAATCCTGAAAACCCTTTTTGAGAGCCTACACTTAGAAAAAGGTGCATTTTTGGACTGTTCGCATATCCACAGGTCAAATGTTTATCTACACTAAGTGAGCTCTTGAAGGAAGCCTACCTTCCTCCGTGGCACGAGTGTTTAAAAATTACTGGAAAGGGATCGTGTCAGAATTAGTCTTCCCTGCTTTGGGAATCCTGAGCTATTGAGGTGTTAGCCAAAGGCTTGAATAAAATAAAATAAACTAAGCTTTAGAGTCAGAGAAATGACTCAATTTCAGGAAACACCAGGCCCAGGGACAGTAATAACAAAAATAATCACAGCAAACATTTACACAGCACATACTATGTGCCAGGCCCAGGAGAATCTCTGGGTTCCCAACAGATGACAAGGCTATGTCAGAAGGAAGGAGAGGCCATGAGGGGGTTGACCCTGACTAGCGCCAACCCCGGGGATCAGGCCATTGTTCTCCTGAGCTCTAACTGTCCCATGATTCACAGCAAGCTTTGAGGCCAAGTGCCTTTGAATTTCCCAGGAATTCAACGGCAGAAAAGACAAAATGTCCCAAGCAAAAGGACATTTTCCTCCCTAAAACAGAAAAACTGTGCTCAGGGAAGGAAATGCCTTGGAATAATGGAAGCATCTTTACTCCCTGAAAAGAAGGTTGGAATGCACATTTATTGAGCTTTTACTATGTACCAGGCACTGTGCTTGGATTTGGTTTACACTGTCATTTACTCACTGCTGGGTACTATTTTAATGTGGAGCTATAGCCAGGGATGAAGTAGACACTGTCAGTTCCCAGGGCTGACATGCAGTCAGGATGTATCTCTCCTCCTCCCTCTCCTTCTTCTCCTCTTCCTTCTCTTCCTCCTCCTCTTCCTTCTCTTCCTCCTCTCCCTCCCCCTCCTCTACCTTCTTCTCCTCTTCCTCTTCCTGATGTATTCCCCACTTCTCTCATCAACATGTGCATGTATTCATGCCATAAACACCCACAGAGCATCCACTACATGCCAGGCACTGTGCCTGACATTGAGGGTGAGGAAGGGAGCAAGATAAACACGAAGGGGCCCACGGTTCATCAGCCCGGGTGCCCAGGCTGGAAACATGAACACCACCTGCAACTTCAGACTTCCCCAGCCCCTTCATGGTTGTTCAATGAGTCCTGCAATTAGACCCTTTCCCTCCTTCTCCACTGCCAAAGCCTTAGCCCAGATCTTCACCCTCCCTCACTATGGTCACCATCCAGCTCCCTCAGCCTCCCTCTGGTGTTGCCTTCTCCAGCTCTTTCTCTGCAATGCAGCCAGAGGGACTTCTGTAGAACACATCTAGATCTGTTTGCTCCCTTACTCAGAGCCTTACGTGGCTACCCTCAGGAGAAAGTCCAAGCTCCCTGACCAGGTATTCAAGGCCCATCCCGACCCCTCTTTTTTTTTTTTTTCTGTCTCTCTTTTGGGGACTGAGTTTTGCTCTTGTTGCCCAGGCTGGAGTGCAATGGCGCGATCTCGGCTCACTGCAACCTCTGCCTCCTGGGTTCAGGCGATTCTTCTGCCTCAGCCTCCTGAGTAGCTGGGATTATAGGTGTCTGCCACCACACCCAGCTAATTTTTGTATTATTAGTAGAAACGGGGTTTCACCATGTTGGCCAGGCTGGTCTCAAACTCCCGATCTCAGGTGATCCACCCACCTCGGCCTCCCAAAGTGCTGGGATTACAGGCTTTAGCCATCATGCCTGGCCCATCCTGACCCCTCTTGCTCCAGCAGGGTTGGACTGGCAGGAGATGACCTGTGGGTGGTGAAGCAGTTGGTTCCCAACCAGCCACTGACTCCTTATCAGCAAGGTACACATGCACACAGACCCCCATACCCACCCAGAGACACACGGGCACAGACACACACACTCAGGTGCACGCTGGGGTATAAACAAGCAAGTCCATTTATGCTGACACCCATGCATGTAGACATAGCAGCCAGATTTAACAAACCAAAACACAAGATGACCAGTTACATTTGAATTTCAGATGAATAACATATTTTTAGTATAATTATGTTCCAAATGCTGCATGGGATAAACTTATACTAAAAAATAATTTGATGCTCATCTGAAGTTCAGATTAAATTGCGCATCCTGTATTTTATCTAGTGACCCTACAAACAGAGAACGGCTAACACAAGCACCAATCCTACACACACATATAACACAGCTTACACACTTATACATGTTACATACTTATACTACTTACACGTGCAATTCACGTGTGAACGTGCGCCTCACACTGTCGTGCATTCTAGACTAATGGGCATCTCACTGCCCACGACCAAACCGGAACATTGGCCAGCTGCAGAAAGCTCTTCAGGGAAACATTTATTCCGTGAATAAATGCCTAATTAACAGGAATTCCTGGACATCCAGCTCCTAGAATGTTGTGTGCCCAAAGTAATCCCTGCAGAAACTGGGCTTTCACTAAGCACAATGCCCTGTGTGGACGGCAGCAAGGAGAAGGGTCTATGGGGCTGAGCCTCTCATTCCCTTCTGTTCTTTTCACAGATTTCCAGGGCAGAGTTCAGGGCCTATAAACTCCCTTTCCAAACAAGACCTCCTTGTCCCAGCTGGAAGCCTGCCTAGGATCATGAGAAAGTCACAGAATTTAAAGCCAGACAGAAATATGTTCACAAATTCGACTTCCACATATCTGCACTGTGTCCTTGAGCAAGTCACTTGCCCTCTCTGTAGAATGGAAATGTTCCACTAATAAACCAACTCCTTTGGGTTACAAGAGTTACTAAATAAGATAATGTATCTGGAAGACATTTTTTAGAGTTTTGGATAAAAACTAGCTCCTAGGGTTGTAAGTGAAGCACAGAAGAGGAGAATGTGATAAAACTTTGGGACAACTAAAATCAGGCATTAGTATCAATTAAGTACTGTAGAGTCACATCCTAAGTAAATTAGGTTCTAAATTCAGCATATACAGGGAAAATGCTTATGTCCAAAACACTCTGAAAACCTTTTAGGATTGTGTACACAGCGTTGTACAATGGCAAACAAGAATATTTATGCACACTGGAAATTCAGGATCTCTGAAATAGACCAAAGGGAGAAACAAAAGGAACTTCTTCTATGCAAATGTCTGGGCATATTCTGATTTTAAAATGGCCAGCAAATCCCTAGTGATTAATGACAAGAGTGGAGAACACTGAAATTTCTTCTT
Organism: Pongo pygmaeus; assembly: GCF_028885625.2. NCBI lineage: Eukaryota > Metazoa > Chordata > Mammalia > Primates > Hominidae > Pongo > Pongo pygmaeus. Next base: position 89,256,623 of record NC_072386.2, on the reverse strand, counting down.
GCCCGCAGGGTTTCCTCTGTTATTTTAAAACACTGAGCCTCTATGTAGTAAACATTAATGCTTGTTCCTCAGTGTTTCTGGTTATTTTCCACCTGAGCACACAATAGGATTGTATGTCCCTTCTTTGGCCTGTGAGACGGGAAGTGGTGTGTTACCACCAGGCAGAAGCATTCGAGTGCTGCTAAGCGATTCTTCATCTTCTCCTCCCCCTGCTGCAGTGACCCACAGCATTCCAGGTGGTGAACCTTGAGTATCTAAGAGAGGTCAGTGTGAACGACGACCCCACAAACCTACAATGAACGTGGAGCATGAGTGAGAAGTGAGCCTTTGCTATTTTAAGCCATGCATATTTAAGAGTTGTTTATTACTGAAGCAAAATCCAGCCTATCCTGACTAATACACTTTAACATCTTAGTACATATTAATAGATTTGTTGGTTGTTGTGAAGCTTTTTTTTTTTTTAAAGACAGAGTCTAGCTCTGTCACCCAGGCTGGAGGGCAGTGGCACAATCACAGTTCACTATAGCCTTGACCTCCTAGGCCCAAGCGATCCTCCCACCTCAGCCTCCTGAGTAGCTGGGACCACAGGCATGTACCACCATGCTCAGCTAATTTTGTTTGTTTGTTTGTAGAGAAGGAGGTCTCACTATGTTGCCTAGGTTGGCCTCAAACTCCTGAGCTCAACGGACCCTCCTGCCTCAGCTTCCCAAAGTGCTGGGAGTGAGCCATATCGCCAATCCAGAGGGGAGGAAATCCTAAAATTACCTTGTGATAAATGCTTGAGGTGTTGGATACGCCATTTACCCTGATGTGATTATTAGGCATTGCATGCCTATATCAAAATTTCTCATTTAACCCATAAATATATATATATATCTGATATACCCGTAAAAATTAAAAATTAAAAAATAAAATAACTTGTAAGTTAGATGAGCCTGATGCAATATCACTGTAATTGCATACCCTGCCTAGCCTACTTCCAAACAGAATCTGTGGTAGCTTAGTAAATCAAAATACATACTGGCAAACAGAGTCACTAAAACAACAATAGAGGAGAGAGAGGAATCCATTCAGGGAAGATGGGAGAGGATTGTACTTGAAAGTTTTGCCAAAAGCCAAGAATGACAGGTTGAACCACGGATCAGTGAAAGCATTTAGGAGTAGGCATTAGAAGAAATTCTTGGTACCAAGAGGCTCTGGGCCAGAAGGCTGGGAGGGAGGAAACCAATGTTTATTTTGTGCCTGCTATGTGCCAGATACTGTGCTACATGCATTGAAAATGTAATTTCTTTATTATTCTCATTAAAACTCAGGGAAGTAAAAACTGAGGCTCAGAGAAGTCAAATAAGTTGTCTGAGGTCACACAGTAGAAGACTGAGGATTCGAATCCACATTGGCCTCACTCTTCCATCAGTGCTCTTATTGGAGCCATCGGGGGCTGAGTCTGGCAGGATGCACTCCCCACCACTTGTTCCAGACATGGTTGCAATTTAATGTGGCAGCAAGCTAGCATTCTCTTCCCACTAGCTCAGATGTGAAGCCCTGTTGGAGGGGACCATGGTGTCCAGGTCTGCCCCACACAGGGTGGCCCTGCTTATGACTTCCTGTGCTGTACCCACAAGGGTCCCAGTCTCCTTGGGAGTGTCCTGTGAAGAGGAAACCGCATTCCAGGCCCAGATGCAGACAGCTGTGTGCTTCCTCCAGCCTGTGGTGACTCATACTGGGACAAGAAAGCCGCTTCTTTGCCTGGATTCCCTGTCCCAAAACCCTAATCTGGGGAAAGCTGCCTTAAGCTCCCCAAACACCAGGCCCTGTCCGGGCGGCTGGCACTTTCAAGGGTGGGGTGCACCGATGCTGTCCACCGAGAGCAGGGTCCAGAACAAAGAGGAAATTCAGGGCGGGAGATCATTTTTTTCTCCCTGGCGAGGCTCCTGCAGCCATCTGGCTGAGGGGGCTGTTATTCAAACCTCTGGATCGAAGTCTGTTTGTTTTTTAGGAGTTTGCAGCTGATTATTTTCATCAAATTCCCTGCAGCCAACTGCTCTGGCTCCTTTAGCAGGCAAACCTGTGCAGCCAACATGTCCTCTCGGCTGGGTTCACCGCTCCCCTAGCAGGGAACCAGCAGCATCACTCTCTTCTTATCAATAAGGGCCCCTAGGCCAGGGAAGGGCCTTCAGATCTGGATACCTGGGCCAGCCAACCAGTGGTCTAGCTGACATCAGAAACTGGTGTAAAGGAGGGACACTTGGGAAATCAGAAAGCTCCTGGTGGCCAGACCAGCTCCAGTGGCCTTTGGTATAATCATTCCAGCTCTGAAAGGTAGCACCAGCCCTTCCTGGATACCTTCACTGTGCAGAAAAGCGGTGAAGAAGCCAGGCATGGTGATTCACGCCTGTAATCCCAGCACTTTGGGAGGCTGAGGTGGGCAGATCACGAGGTCAGGAGATCGAGACCATCCTGGCTAACACAATGAAACCCCATCTCTACTAAAAATACAACAAATCAGCCAGACGTGGTGGTGGATGCCCATAGTCCCAGCTACTCAGGAGGCTGAGGCAGGAGAATCACTTGAACCCGGGAGGTGGAGGTTTCAGTGAGCCGAGACAGCGCCACTGCGCTCCAGCCTGGGCAACAGAGTGAGACTCGGTCTCAAAAAAAAGAAAAAAGAAAAAAGAAAAAAAAAAGAAAAGCAGTGAAGATCTCAGAGATCTCTAGAGAGGATTGAGCTGGAGTTCAAATCCAAACTCCAACACTTTTGTTGCATGGCAACTGAGTCTTCATTTATTCCTTTGGAGATTGAGAATAGTAACACCTTATCTCCCCGCTCTGCCGTGTGTGTGTATGTAAATATATACACATAGAATAATACATATGAAAGGCCTAAGACCATGCCTCCACATAGCAGGTTCTCAATAAATATTATTAGTTTCCCTTTTCATTTCTTCAAGCATATGATAACTTGGTCTTTCACTCCCCTGGTGTGAAGGACAGGTGAGCAGCTGGTGCTCCTTACTATAGCAAAAAAGTGTGCAGAGACTGGGAACTTTCCTTCAAGAGGCAATGAGAATGAGCCATCTTCAAAGTAATTGCATGGACCATGAACTGATAACTTTTTACCCAGAAAGTAAAATCCAAATGGTTTGGTAAGATAAGAGCTGAGTTACTCAATATGACTTCTGGACATCAGCCTGTCTTTGGGGTCAGAGTGATGGACTAGGGCTATTCGGAGGGAACAGAAATGATGGTTGCTCTGCACAAAGAAAGAGAGGTCCCCTGTACCACAGCAATCACAAAAAGCTCTATATGAAAGGCTCCTTCCTTTATCTAAGAATCTAGGTTAGGGCAATTTCTAAACCAAACTTTTTTTTTTTCTTTGTACTTTAACTACTCAGCTCTTCTGCCTTTTGGAAATGAGAAAAATGCAGCTTCTTAAAATATCTTTCCTGCCTCCCCACTCCCAGCCTCCTGCCCCCACAGCTGAGACGGCCCCAGATCCTTGGCCCTTTGCCAGGGTGTTCAGAGGGCTCAGCCCCCATGGGCCCGGCAGCTGGGCCTCCAAGGGGAAGGACTTTTGACTCATTCCTGATACCAATCCTGGTCCTGCAGCCTGTTTCTTCCAAGATCATTGTAAGTTCCTGAACCCTAACTCCAAAGACTTGAGTCCTGATCCCAAACCTCAGGCCAGTGGCTATAGCCTGGGCTCCCAGACTTCCCCAAAATCTGTCTGCTGGTCAAGACCCTCCCACAATGCCCATTCCCCAGCTCCTGACCACCACCCTACTTGCTGCAAGCCCCTCTCTGAGTCAGCAAATGCCACTGCTCCAAGCCCAGCACCAGACTTGGTACCCATTGTTGTGTCCTTGAATTAGACCAGGCCAGGCCAGTTCACTTGCAGAATCGTTTCACTGCCTAAGGATGCTGTGCCCCAGGGAAGGTCACTACCCTGAGGAACTCACTGCACATGGGACAAGAGAGTTCTGTGAACTAACGAATGAATGAACGAATGACAATATAATGCAAATTACAGTTGAGACTCACAGAACATGAAAAGTTTGGCCCAGAGGAAAAATAATCCACTCCACCCCAGTGGGTGAGTAGGGAGCCAGGAAGGCTTTGAGGATAAAAGTCTAACTTGGAGTTAAAGGTGGAACAAGGAAACCAGAGGGGACAGTCTAGTTGTCATTGATTCAATGGTCACTTTTATCTTTACCATAATTTATCCCTTTTGTGGCTAATGTGCACTTCAGATTAACTTAATTCTAGCTCTGAACTAAAAATTCAGGGTAGGATCTTGTCCTAAGTTTAAAAGTCTGGATTTCTCTCAAGTAGAATTGTTAGTAAAAGGAGCCCTAGATGTGGAGTCAGAAACACTTGGTTGAAGCCTTGAGTCTGTCAGATCTTTAGGAGCAACTCCTTGACCTCTCTGAGCTTCGGTTTCCTCATCAGAAAAGTGGGGGAAACAATTCTGTCCAGCTCACCTCAGAAGGCAGTTGGATGTTTCAGATGAAATAACATACGTGAACCTGCTTCATGGATATGAGACTCCTCTGGCCCCACAAGAGTTTATTAAAGCAGCAAGACCTCCCCATGGGCTGCTCTAACAGCTTATCGAAAAATCACGATAGCTACAAGAAAAAATCTAAAGCTTCATTTTCCCCCATTTTGCATGCCTATAATTCCTGGGCTTGTTGGTCAATATATACCTTACAAATGAGCTTTTACCAGGCCTGGCATTTTGTATCTATTTTGTCCTGCAACTATTTTTCAGTAGAGAAATTCTACCTGTGCAACAAAGATGCAGGCTCAAGGTCACTCAGAATGAACTTCTGTGTGTACCAGATGGGTGGTTTTGACACAGCAAGGCGTGTGAGGAAGAAAAGAAGAAAAGAAGGAAGGGAAGAAGGGAGGGAGGGTGCAGCGAAGGAGGGAGGGAGGGCACTCCATTTGAGGAAAAGGAGACCGCCTGCCCCTGTAAACCTTAGTGAAGGGTGCAGATAGGTACACACTGCTAATCTGCTCCTGACCTCTCCAGGAGAGGCCCAGGGAGGGAGAGTTCTGGAGAGGTCACCAGAGGTGGAAGTGGCTTTCAATTGCTTTTCAACTGGCTTCTGTGGGAAAACAGGAAGAAAGGAATCAAATCAGGGAGCTCTCAAAGGTTGAGGTTCTCAGAGCTGGTGAGAGCCCATTGATTTCTGAGGCAGAAGACAACTGTGGGAAGAAATGCCAAACACTGAGACCTCGGCTGATGCAACGGAAGAAGGAACCTTAGGTCTGAGTCCGGAAGTAGGGCCCAGATGTGCCTTGCACATGGCCCAGGACAAGTCACTTCTACCCTCTGGGTCTCGGTTTCCCCTTGTATGCAGCTGGAGAGCTGGATTGTGTGAGCTGTAAGCATCTTTCCAGAAGTGACCTGTGTCATCCATGATGAAGCTGTCAGGTGCAGAAACTCAAGGAATGGAGGAGGCTGGTTCCCTGGAGGCCACGCCTCTTCTCTCTGCCTTTCTGTAGATGAGGATTTCCCATCCTCATCTATGCTCACTGGTTGAGTTCCTAACAGAAGAAGCCTGCTTGTAGTCATTGACCCAGCCTTACAGGGTCTGTCCACCAGGCTGTCCTGTTTACTCGTCCCAACAACCCTGTGGGCAAATAATAATAACTATGGGCAGCTGAGTGATGTTCTGTGCCAAGCACTATTCTGAGCCCTTTCCATTTTTATAATAATTTTACTTAATTCTCACCATAATCACATGACAAATAGGTATTGTTGTCCCCATTTTACTGATGTCCCCTTGCCCTGCCACACATGAGCAGGTGCACAGAAGGGCTCCTCTACATGCCAGTGACCCCAAGCCTCTGAGCCTGACCTCTACCCTCTATAGCCCCTTTGGCTGGAGGAGCTGAACTTCAGTCTCCGGGCCAGCACCTGCCTGCTTGCATTAGGCCTCTAATTCTTCCTTTAATTCTTCCTGGCTGTCCTTGGCTCTGGTGTCCCTCCTGCCAAAGGGGGATCTTGAGAAATCATTCTCCTGATGCCAGCAGTGAGAGGCCACTCAGGTGGGCTAGGTCTTCAGGAAGAGGATGCATTTCTTCTTACAAGTCTGCTCCTCCCAGGAGAAGGGGTGGCCCACCCAAGGCTCCCCAGGCAGCCTGGACAAGTGTCTGTTCTAGGAAACTGGCCCAATGTTTCTTCCTTCCTCGCCTCCCAGAGGACCCAGGATTATGTCTGCAGACCCAAGCCCTCCACCTGCATCCCAGATCCCAAGGCCTCCCTCCCGGCACTTCCTGCCCTCCCTGGCAGCCCCATCTCTCTCCTGCTGTACTGATTCCTTCCCATTGTCCACAGCTAAAATGCGGCAGAGAGCGCCCCAACCTGAAGTCAGGAGACTGCAGATAAAATCCAGCTCTGACACTGACTGAATATGTGACTCTAGACAAGGTCAGTCATCTTGCCGAGTCTGTTTCCTTACCTGGGGATTGGAGTTCTGAGGTTATGGTTCAGCACTTTCTCTCCAGTCTGATTTCCTGCTGCTTCTCCTCTTGCTACTTCTGTTCCATCCAGACCCGTCTCCTGTCCACAGATTATATAAGAAATTTATTCAATAAATAGGCTGAGCACACAAGCCCTGATATGAACAAGTCTACAGAACAGTGGGACAGGGAGATGATAAACAGGCAATCACAAGTCAGTGTCCCGAGAACTATGAGGCCCAAAGTGGAGGATGCTGGCTGGGAAACTGAGGAAAGGCATCACACGCAGGCTCAGAATGCCTGTGAAGTCTTCCCAGGGAGGAGGCAGCAAGCCAAGAGCTGAGGGCTGGTAGCAATCAGCCTCTGGGCCAGGTGCGGTGGCTCACGCCTATAATCCCAACACTTTGGGAAGCCAAGGCAGGCACATCACTTGAGGCCAGGAGTTCGAGACCAGTCTGGCCAACATGGTGGAACCCCATCTCTACTAAAAATACAAAAAAATTAGCCAGGCATGGTGGCATGCACCTATAATCCCAGCTACTCTGGAGGCTGAGGCACAAGAATCTTTTGAACCCGGGAGGCGAAGATTGCAGTAAGCCAAGATGGCACCCAAGCCTGGGCGATAGAGCGAGACAGTCTCCAAAAAAAAAAAAAAAAAAAAAAAGAATCAGCCTCTAAAGAGTGGGGAAGGGGAAGAATAAGAATATTTCAGGCAGAGAGAGCAGCGTATCCCAAGACCCTCAAACAGGAAAAGGTCAGTAGATTAGGGGAAATGTATCTGGTTAATTTGATTGGACAGTATCATGCCCATAGGTATGCATACCCACATGCGTGCATGTGTGTGTCTGTGTGCTCAGCCATGTTGGGGCAGGGGAGGAGAGAGAGGTGAGCCTGGAGAGGTGAGCAGGCACCGACTCCTCACACAGAGCCTGTGGGTCACTCGAGCCTGGGTGTTTTACAGGGAGCGGTGAGGGGCCACTGGAGGGGTTTTAAGCAGGGAAAGGGCATGATCAGGTTTGCATTTTAGAAAGATTCCTCTATCTGCCATAGAAAATAGAAGAAAGAAGGAGAAATTTGATTTTTTTTTTTTTTAAGAAAAATACTGACAACACCAAGTGACTGTGAAGTTGTGAAGCCACTGGAATTCTTATTTCACAGACACTGGAGGAGTACACATATAATGTGACACTGCCATTTTAAAGAATCTTTAGCAATACCCAGTAGAGTTGAAGATCTGTGTATTTTTGGCCCAGTGTCTTAGTCCATCCAGGCTGCTATCACAGAGTGCCATAAACTGGAGGCTGAAAAGTCCAAAGTCAGGTTGCCAGCAGATTCAGTGTCTAGTGAGGGAACTACTACCTGATTCATAGGTGTTGCCTTCTTGCTATGTCCTCACATGGTGAAACGGGCAAAGGAGCTTTCTTTGGCCTATTTTATAAGGACACTAATCCCATTCACAAGGGCAGAGCTCTCATCACCTAATCACCTTTCAAAGTCCCCACCTTCTAATACCATTACCTTGGGGATTAGGTTTCAACATATGAATTTTGGAGGGACACAAACATTCGGACCATAGCACCCAGCAATTCCATTTCTTGGTTTCCACCCTAGGAAAAAAACACATACACATGTGCCCAAAGAGGTATATGGAAGGATATTCACTGCAGTGCCTTTTTTAATAGTGAAAAAGTAGAAACAAGCTAATCAGGCATCTATAGGGAAACAGGTAAACTGTGATTAATTCATACAATGGGATGCTATACAGCAGTTAAGTGAATTAACTAGATCTCCCCTGATACAGTTTGGAAGTTTATCTCCAAATCTCATGTTGAAATGTGATTCCCAATGCTGGAGGTAGGGCCTGGTGGGAGGTGATTGGATCGTGGGGGCAGATCCCTCATGAATGGTTTAGCACCATCCCCTTGGTGATGAGTGAGTTCTCACTCAGTTCACGTGACATCTGGTTGTTTAAACGTATGTGGCACCTCCTCCCTCGCTCTCTTGCTCCCACTCTGGCCATGTGACATGCTCGCTCCCTGTTACCTTCCACTATGATTGTAAGTTTTCTGAGGCCTCACCAGAAGCAGGTGCCAGCGCCATGATTTCTGTACAGCCTGCAGAACCATGAGCGAATTAAACTTCTTCTCTTTTTAAATCACCCACTCTCAGGTTTCCTTTGCAGCAATACAAGAATGGCCTAACACATCCTTGTATCAAGAATAAATCTGAAAAACAATGAGCAGTGGAGAAAGAAAGGCAAGTTGCAAAAGGATATGAACCTTATGTATGTGAGCATTACCAATGAAAATACACAAAATGCCCCATGTGCTTTGTGAATATAGCATCAGTAGAAAAAGTAGAAAACCGCGTAGGAATAATGGTCAATCTAACAGAACGTTAGAAAGGGGAGGGAGGGTTAAGGGGTAGAGCAGGAATTCAGCTGAAATTGTTATATTTCTGTAAAAGACAGAACTGAAATGAATATGCAGAAATGTTTATATCTATTGAATCTAAATGATGGTATCTTGGTGGCCCTTGCATTGTTTACTATACTTTTTGATATGATTGAAGTATTTTATCAATTAAAAAAAATATTGACAATATCAATCCATTGGTGGGGAACAAGACAAGAAGGAGGCAGATATGTTGAAGGTTTAGGCTGTGCCCAGGCAAGGGGTGCTAGTGACTCGGACCAGGATGGGGCCCAGGGGGATATAGAGAAGCAGATGTAAATGAATGATGCTCAGGATGTAGAATGCACACAACTCTGCTTGTATGAAGTCCGGGCACCTAAATGGAGTTCTGCCTTCTCCAGGAGACTTCCCCAGCTATGCCAGTCCATGGAGTTCTCTCTACTCTTCCATCCCATAGCCTTTGCAGTATTGCTCACTCCTGGGGGCACTTTATGCAACAATGCCTGAACTTGTGGTGTTTGTATGTCTCCTCTCCCTAGAAAATCTATAAGATTTTGCAGGGCAAGAACCCTCCCTTATGCTCTTGATGGGTTTCCAGACATGTCTGTGTGACCAGGGCTTTACATCACTGGCCCATGGCCAGTGCTGGAGAATTTCTAGTTGAATGGATGAATAAGCAGATATAAAAATGAGTTCCAGAAAGACTTAAGGAATGCCAAGAAGCAATGTGGCAGCCCTGAATTGAAACCATGCCTTTGCCATTAAAAGTAGTAACCTTGGAAAAGTCACTTTCCCTCTCTGAATCCGTTTCCCCAGCTATAAAATGGGGATAACTCCCATCGTTCAGGATTAATGCTTACAAATATTACACATTGCTTATGTTTGCCTACGTATATTATATATTATGGATCTGCTATCCATAATACTACCCATAATATATCTAAGAGGTCAATCACTTCCTCCCCAATCACACTCATATTTGATAGAACTCTCCATCTTCTTAGCCCAGAAGCTGTGGTCTTTTGTATCAGGTGACCCTGCTCCTTCTGCTGACAGCTGATTGAACAAGGGGTGGATCTCTGGCACAGGATAGGCCAATCAGATTCTCTCTTCCAAAAATTTGGAATTGAAACACAGAGACCTAGTCAGCTGACATGCATTCATCAAATTTTTGGGCCAGGCATGGTGGCTCATGCCTATAATCCCAGCACCTTGGGAGGCCAAGGCGGGGGTACCACTTGAGGCTAGGAGTTCGAGACCAGCCTGGTCAACATGGTGAAACCCTGTCACTACTAAAAATACAAAAATTAGCCAGACATGGTGGCGCATGCCTGTAATCCCAGCTACTTGGGAGGCTGAGGCATGAGAATCGCTTGAACCTGGGATGTGGAGGTTGCAGTAAACCTAGATTGTGTCACTGCACTCCAGCCTGGGCAACAGAGCACGACTCTGTCTCAAAAAAAAAAAAAAAATTGATGAGCAGCCCCGTCTAACCATGCCCTGAAATTGCATAGCTGTATACTTTAGCTGATGTGCTGCAATGCAAGACTCAAGCCTGGGAACTGGGGTGGAAAGAGAACACTGTCTCTCTCTCTCCTGCCACATGTAACAGCCTGCCTTGTGCTGGGGGCCTTTGTGGACAAGCCTTCCCTCTCCTACAAGGCCAAGCCTGATTTGTCCCTGTCTTCTCCATAGCACTTAGCCTAGTACCTGACCCTGGGAAGGTGCTCAGATAATAGGGGTTCAGATGAATCGTGTTAGATTGGCGTGGAAATGAACTAAGACTCATGTGGGAGAGAGAAAGCAAGCTGATGCGTGCAAAAAAAAAATCCAAATCATAGGAGGCAAGCTTAAGCAATTAGAGATGTTTAACTTATTGCAGAGAAAGCTTGTGGACAGCAAACAGGAAAAGGGATTTGACATTCTCTGTGTCTAAGAGTTACAGAGATGTGGAACTGCCCGGAGACACATTGGGCTGTCTTATGAGCCTCTCTGTTCTCAGAAGTGTGCAAGAAAGTGAGTACCACTTAGCAGCTACACAGATACCTATGGAGTTGGATGTTCTGCAAAATTCCTTTCAATTGGGAGGGTCTAAGTTTATACATTTATTTATTAGTGCACCCTCAATGAAATTGTTTTAGTAATAATTAGTAAAAGTTTTAGTTTTTAATGAGATCTCTCTGGAACCTTGGCCATGTGTTCTGAAAATCAGACACAGAGTATCCATGGAATAACTATTATGATTTATTTCAGTTTTTACTATGCAGTTTATTAATGTTGGATAAAGTTTTAAGAAAAGTTTTTTTGTCCTAAAAATGATAATGGGGTACCAGTCATTTTCAAAAGAGGAAAAATTGCTAACAAGAAAATGGTGTTGCTTTAGTGTTAACCTAGAAGAAGAAAGAAGAAACAAAGTTCCCAGCAGAATGGATGGCATAGGCTCAGCACATGGATGTGTACTGCTCTCCTTCTTTTTACAGCCTCTCCATAGTCATAAAAAGGACAAAAATCAGAACAAAGATCAGGTCAGCTTGCAGAATCCAGTGGAACTTTGTTGTCCGTGTGGTACCAGCTGACTGAAGAGGAATAGACAATTATCTAAAATTGTGTAGGAGTAAGAATTCCCCCTGCTTCATAATAATACCTCCTCTGATCCCCTTCCTATTTACTTTTTCCATCACCATAACAATCCACTCCCTGAATAAGCAGGACCATTCTCAGAAGAAGTAGAAAGAGAAGAGCTGGAGGGGCTTTTGCGGGGCTCCATCCTGCTCCTGTCTTCTTCTTGGGCCTTTGGCACTTGTTGCTTGCCAATTAATCATCTTCAGGGGACCCAGCGACCAACCAGGTATGTAAACCCATGCATCCAACTTCCAGGATCCACACATAAAAGCCAGAGAGAAGCATCCACATGGCAAACAGAAATGACGGGTGATCCTATCACTAGACAAATACTTATAACCGTGATTTTTAACATTGGTTATGGGAGCTTTTAAAAATCTCAAAGGCTACATATGGAATAATTAAAATTAGAATCTCAGGCGTCAACATTTTAACCTTCTCTTTACAAATTGAAGTATACTTTGCATACCTTTGAACACATCTTGATATGTTTTGACAAATGCATTCACCCATGTAACCCACAGCCTATCAAGATGTAGAACATTTCCATCACTTCAGAAAGTTCCTCTTGCCCCTTCTTAATCATCCTCACCCTTAGTCTTCAGAGCTAACGATACAACCATTGTTCTGATTTTTTTTAACCTTAGATTAGCTTTGCTTGTTCTAGAATTGCATGTAAATAGAATGATACAGTATGAACTCTTGTGTCTGGCTTCTTTTACTTAGCATAATGCTTTTCAGAGTCATTCATGGTTTTTATGATATAGATCATTCCTTTTTTAGTGCTTAGTTGTATTCCATTGTAAGGATGTACACAATTTATTTATCCAGTTAGAAGTTGGTGGACATTTTCGTTTCTTCCAGTGTGTGGTGACTCTGAGTAAAACCTCTATAAACATTCACATACAAGTCTTCATAAGGAAATACGTCTTTATTTCTCTTGGCTCAATGCCCAGGAGTGAGATTGCTGGGTTATGTGATAGGTGCATGTTTAACTTCACAAGAAACTTCCAAAACTATACCGTTTTACATTCATACCAGCAAAGAATGTGAGTTTCAGTTGCTCCATGTCCTTGACAGCACTTGTTATTGTCATTTTATTATTTTAAATAAACTATTTTAGAACACTTTTAGATTTACAAAAAAATGACAAAGGTAGTAGCAAGAGTTCTCACATATCCTGCACCTAGATTCAATTATTATTAACATCTTACATTAGTATGGTATATTTGTTACAATTAATGAACTATTATTGGTACATTCTTAACTAAAGCTCATTCTTTATTCAGGTTTCTTTACTTTTTACCTGATGTCCTTTTTGTGTTCAACATTTCACCTATGATGCAACATAATATCTAGTAATTGTGTCTCCTTAGACTCCTCTTGGCTGTGATAGTTTCTCAAACTTTCCTTGTTTTTGATGACCTTAACGGTTTTGAGGAGTATTTATCAGGTATTTTGTAGAATGTACCACAGTTGGATTTTTCTAATGTTTTTCTCATGATGATACTGGGGTTGTGAGTTACGGGGAGGAAGACCATAGGGGTAGCATGCTATTCTCATCACATCGTACCAAGGGTACATACCATCAACATGATTTATGACTATTGATGATGACCTTGATCACCTAGCTGAGGTACTAAGAAAACAAATCTGTTAATGTGCCCACATATTTGCCTTTTCAACTACTTTGCACTTTTTCTGCAGTGTCCAATTTGCTCTTATCCAATCTAGTGAATTTGTTAAAATTTCAGATATTAAAATTTTAGTTCTAGAATTTCTATTTGGTTCTCTTTTTTTTTATCAGATGGGGGAATCTCATCAGAAAAATGGAAATGACAAAAATCCACAAACATATTGTGGATTTTTCACAAACTGAGAAATCCACAAACATATTGATAATAGCTATTTTAAAGTCTTTGTCTACTAATTTCATTATCTGTATCATCCCTGAATCTGTTTTTACTGACTGTTCTTTCATCTAGTTGGCGTGACTTTCCCTACAATTTTATATTTCTAGTAATTTTAATTTCTTTGCTGCACATTTTGGCTACCACATTAAGAGTCTGGACTGTGTTCACTTCCTCTAAAGAGTGTTGTAACTTTCTTTCTGGAAGGCAGTTCACTTTTTTCTAAAGATAATAAGACACAGCCTTTCTGAGGTCTCAACTGAATGTCTAGGGTATTCAGTAAGGTGACTCTAATATGGTTAGTCAGAATTCCAACATCTGTCAGCACTGACACTACCAAAATCTCTGTTGAGCTCACAGTCCTCCAGTAGCTATTACTTGCCAGGTCTCTCAAAGTGTCACTCTGTGCATGTACAGTTTCAAACTCAGTGAAAGACTTCAGAGGACCCATGAAAATTTCACCCCAGTATTTTTTAAACTCCCTAAGTGATCCCAATGTATTGTCAAGGTTGAGAACTATTGAATATTAATTCCTGAACTGTAAAGGAACTGGGGGGAAAATGCCCTAGTACCAAAGACAATTCAGAATTCCTCTAGATAGGCTGGTCCTGGATAAAGTCATAACAGATGTTGAAAAAGCAGCGCTACACTAAAATAACTCTCACCTGGTGACATAAAGGAATAGAATCTAAGATAAATCTGTGAGACAAATTTACTTTACCTCCTGTTCTTTAAAATAATTGGCTATAATAACTCACTCCTACCGTATTTGAATGGTCCCCTTTAAGACTTTCCTATCACCTAAACTGAAAAAACTAAAGTGATACCTGGTCAAAAGGAATTCCTGATTCACTAAAACCAGAAGGAAATTAAATCAGCCCTTAATGAATTCTTTTCAGTTGTCAGGTTCCAAGTTCAAGGAAAATAAATAGGAATAAGATGTCCTTCCTTCCCCAAAGTAGTTCCCAATCCAGTTGGAATTCCCAGTTTACATGGAGCTAAATGAAATAGATTTCACACTGTGATAGGTCCATGGTATGACAGAGATGCATTCAAAGTGCTTTTAGGAACACAAGTATGTCTAACTTTGGATCCAAAAGGCCTCACAGAGGAATAGCTCTTTAACTAGGTCCTTTTAAGGGTAGGAAGACTGAGGAAGATGGTGAAGGTAAAGAAGGTAAGGGGTATTCTAGGAATGAGAATATATGCAAGGGCTTTGAGCGGGGAAAATAAGTGGAACATTTGGGGAAATTTGAAATGTTCAGTGTGGAAAAAATGAGGAGTAGAAGATAGTTTACAGAACAATGGAAATAAGATGCCTTCACCCTACTCATCAGGTGAGTTGAATCAAATTTAGAGAACAAAAAAGAACTTATAAACAATTATTTGTTCCGGATTTGTAATAAATCACACCTTATTGAGGCTGCAGTGAATTCTTGGCATAAGTTCAACAATGGTGTGTAATAAGTACAAGATGATTTACACAGACAGTTTCCAGGGAACAGGAGATGTCTAACAATCTAAGTCTAATCTGCAGAATGCCATCTCACTAAAGCATTACATTTTAGCTCAAAACTTTGGATAATGAACTTTCCATGTGGGTTGTGATCCTCCTTATTGTTTTGTATATGCACAAACTGCAAAAAGTCCAAATAATTGTACTGGGAAGAGTAAGGATCAAAGACGCTTGGCCAAGCTTGGCCAAATGTGCTTTGGAAATCTCCCCTGCAGCTAGAAAACCTAAGTGTGAGCCCTGCAGCTGCCATTTACTGTCCATTATGCCCATGAGAAAGTCCTTTAATTCCTCTGAGCCCCAGTTCCATGAAATGGGCACATCAGTGCCCACACACCCTGCTCTGTCTCACGAGATTGTCAGGAGACATCAATGAGCTACTTTGTGTGGAGAAACTTTGTAAAGATTAGAGCACAATACTGATGCAAGGGTTATTATTACTAATAATAAACAAGAAGAATGTGTGACAATGACCAGAATTTCCTGTTGAGACAACAATTTCATGAAACTTTTAAGAAAGGTAGGATGTTTTTTCAATTCCACAATGAGAGTTATGCGCCAGTATTGTTTCAAAATTCTCCAGGGAATAAAGGGTTTTGTGGCGATAAATAAGAAATGAGCCAGTTTGTCTGAAAGATTCTTTTTCTCTTTAGAATCATTTCAATAGCTTTTTCTGCCTTCCCACGATTTTTCCAGCCAATCTGCCATGACAGATGAGAATTGGGTATAGGCAATATGATGTCTTCTTTTAAAGAATGTATCTTTCCATATGCAAATACTCATAATTCAGGGCTGTGAGTTCCCTCCCCCAACCCCCAGGCAGCCCTCAGGCACAGTCCTGGGGCACAGAAGGACATCTGTCTCATCAATAACCTCAGGAGTTTCTCCCACTTACCTAGAAAAGAGGAAAATGCATTCTTGAAACCAAACCATTCTCTGGAATCCCTTTATTCCTCTCTATCAGCTTAGGACAAGAGGCTTTCGTGTAGATACCAGCTGGCATCTGTAAATTTGTCAAATGAATGTGGGCAAGACCCTCTGGAGGAGGCCCACTGCCCTTCAGAAATGTAACACAAGGATTCTTGTTGGACTGAGGGCTGCTCATGATTTTGATGACCTTTGGACTGTCAGTTTCATCTCATGTCATCAGATAAAGCAACAGCCAACTGCCCTTCCTCATATCCTGCCACTAAGAGTTCTGATCCTCGATGGTGATCCAAAGCCTTCTTCTCCTAAATTTGTACTGAAATAACCAAACTACTGTAATAACGGGAAAAAGCTGCATTGTCATTGAAAACTTGGAAAGGGTTCCCTCTTTTGCCAGAATTTTACAGCATTTCTTGTGTGTGTGTGTGTGTGTGTGCGTGTGTGTGTGTGACAGAGTCTCACTCTTGCCCAGGCTGGAGTGCAGTGGCGTGATCTCAGCTCACTGCAACCTCTGCCTCTTGGGTTCAACCGATTCTCCTGCCTCAGCCACCCAAGTAACTGGGATTACAGGTGCCCGCCACCACGCCCGGCTAACTTTTTGTATTTGTCCAGGCTGGTCTCAAACTCCTGAGCTCAGAAAATCTACCAGCCTCAGCCTCCCAAAAGGCTGAGATTATAGGCATGAGCTACCACGCCCAGCCAGGAATTTTAGAACATTTCTCAAATTTCAGTGTGCACATGAATTACCTGGGAATCTTGTTAAAATGCAGATTCAGTAGGTCTGGGGTGGGGGTCCAAAAATTTTCATTTCTAACAAACTCTCAGGTAATACCGCTGGTCCCTGGATCACACTTTGGAGAGCAAGAAATCAGAAGACAAACTTGAGCAATTTCCCCAGACTCAGAAGAAATTATTAAGGAGACAAAAATGATGAAAGGAAGGTTGAGGAGAGAGCCAAGAGCTATAATGGAGCATCTATGTAAGGAAGTGAACAGAAGAGATACAGAAAGAAAGATTGGGGTTGTATGTATGTTTTAACTTTAGAAAAACCTTAGTATAATTCATTATCTCAATATAGCAAAGCAGAAATGCCATGTAATTATTTTGATAGATGACAAAAAAAATCTGAGAAAATTTAACATTTCATTATCATCATCATTGATGATGCATTTTCTTAAAGTGACAAATGTACTCCATGTAAAACCAAATCCAGCAAGAAGCTTACTGGCGAAATACCAGCAGCAGTCCTGTTTGCATCAGTAACCAAAAGAATGTCCACTGTTATCAGTGTTATTAACACCATCCTGCAAATTCTAATTCAGACAAGCAAATATAAAAATGAAATTAGGGGTGATTTAGTTGGGATTACGTTCAGCTTCATGTAATCATGGCTTAAACAAAATAGAAGTGTCTTCCACTCTCGCCTAAGTTAGAGGGAGCTTTTGTAGCTCAAGGACACCAAAGACCCAGGCCTTTGTGGTTCTCTTTTCAATCATCTCAGAGGTGGCTCTTGTCCTCGAGATCCAAGGTGGCAGTTAGAGCTGGTCTAAGGATGGTGTAGCTGTCATAAACATTTGGTGTCTCAGGCCTCATGAATATGTAGTGTTTCCTTGGTCCTCCCATCCCGTCTTGTCTCTGTTCAGCCCACATAGGCTCGGCCAACTTTATCTATCACATGTTACACAGCTACTGGCTTCTAAT
This sequence comes from Pongo pygmaeus, assembly GCF_028885625.2. Lineage (NCBI taxonomy): Eukaryota > Metazoa > Chordata > Mammalia > Primates > Hominidae > Pongo > Pongo pygmaeus. The sequence goes on along the minus strand of NC_072386.2, from coordinate 89,239,068 downwards.
TGTTTGCTAAGACAGAATTTAAAATTCTTAAATAATGCAGCAATGCACGTTACACAAAAGAAGTATATTACATTAACAAAACTAAGCTAGAATAATAAACACACGGCAATGACTAGGGATTTTTAATATGAGTGATAATATGAACTTATCTTAACAAATATTAAATTATATCATAAAGGGGCAAGAAATTTAGCAGTATGTTAGCAGCTGAAGGAAAGACAGACCAATGCAGGAAAGAAAGTGCATCAGTAGTCTCAACTATATGTCAAAAGTAGGATATGGTAATGCTGTTGTTTCCAAGTCAATGAGGAAAAAATGTGGGGCAGTGCAACTTGCTAACCATATGAGAAAAAATAAAAGTAGATACCTACCTCACACCACTCACACATTCCAGAAGAATTAAAGCTGTAAACATAAAAAGGAAACCATGAAAGTATGTTTTAAATACACACACAGGAAAATATGTACATGTATTTAAATAACATTGGGCAGGGAAAAGACTTTTAAACCTGCCAGCAAAGATGGAACAAAAAAATGAAAATATTAAAGATTTTATTCTTAATTTTAAAGGTCTGCATCATTATTAAAAGGCCAAAATTGAACTGGACTAATGAAGAAGAGAGGACCTGGAACAGACCTAGCTAGACTAGCCCAGCCCTCTATCCGTTCTACTAAGTAGAGGCTGGTAGATCACACCAAGCTCACATGTATGCTGTTGGAAGGTTGATAGGCACATATAATTTTTTTCTAGTTTCCATGGCTTTATGGGTAAATATGCTCTAGAAAAGAATGATCAATTCTGTTGCTTCTGCTTCTAAGTCAGTGGAATGAAGAGCTATGTCCAAGGACACTCCAACCAGTTCTTGAAAGAGACTGCTACTGTGTCCACCTATCATGCATAGACCCAGTCATAAGCACAAGATCTGTAGTCAACTGGTTCTTTGGGCTTAAACCATAGGCTAATTTCTTTTTTGTTGTTTTTTGTTTGTTTGGTTGGTTGGTTTTTTTTTTTTTTATATATATATACTTTAGGTCCTGGGATACATGTGCAGAACATGCAGGTTTGTTATATAGGTGCCATGCTACCTGCCATGGTGGTTTGCTGCACCTATCAACCCATCATCTACATTAGGTATTTCTCCTAATGCTATCCCTTCCCTAGCCCCTCAGCCCCCGACAGGCCCCAGTGTGTGATGTTCCCCTCCGTGTGTCCATGTGTTCTCATTGTTCAACTCCCACTTATGAGTGAGAACGTGCAGTGTTTGGTTTTCAGTTCTTGTGTTAGTTTGCTGAAAATGATGGTTTCCAGCTTCATCCATGTCCCTGCAAAGGACATGAACTCATCCTTTTTTATGGCTGCATAGTATTCCATGGTGTATATGTGCCACATTTTCTTTATCCAGTCTATCATGGATGGGCATTTGGGTTGGTTCCAAGTCTTTGCTATTGTGAACAGTGCCACAATAAACATACGTGTGCATGTGTCTTTATAGTAAAATGATTTATAATCCTCTGGATATATACCCAGTAATGGGATTGCTGGGTCAAATGGTATTTCTCATTCTAGATCATTGAGGAATCGCCACACTGTCTTCCACAATGGTTGAACTAATTTACACTCCCACCAACAGTGTAAAAGTGTTCCTATTTCTCCACATCCACTCCAGCATCTGTTGTTTCAACCATAAGCTGATATCTTTGTGTTTTTTTTGAGACTGAGTCTCGCTCTGTCACCCAGTCTGGAGTGCAGTGGCACAATCTCGGCTCCATGCAACCTCTGCCTCCCGGGTTCACGCCATTCTCCTGCCTCAGCCTCCCAAGTAGTTGGGACTACAGGTGCCTGCCACTATGCCCAGCTAATTTTTTGTATTTTTAGTAGAGATGGGATTTCACCGTGTTAGCCAGGATGGTCTCGATCTCCTGACCTCGTGATCCACCCGCCTTGGCCTCCCAAAGTGCTGGGATTACAGGCGTGAGCCACCGTGCCCAGCCCGGCTGATTTCTTTTTCAGCACTTACTACTGAGCCATTGCCATGAATGATGCATCAGCCCACCTGAATAGAGAAGTCCCCGCAAATGGTGTGTAGCTTAGAATCCACTGGATTGGTCTCCCCAAGCATCACTCGGCCTGTCTTCACCGCATTCAGCCCCTCCCAGACCATGGCCAAGACAGGCCCTGAGTTCCTGTGTTTCACCAGTCTTGGGAAGAATGGGCAGTCTTTCCAGTGAATGTAGTGCTTCTTCAGATGTTCTCAAAGGCCCAGAGGAACTTCATGGCCACGAGGTAGAATCTCTTCTGCTCAAAGCACTTCATGATCTTGCCAGCCAGGCCACGCTGCACACTGTCTGGCTTGATGGCGATGAAGGTGCACTCAGGTTGGCCATGGTCTAGGAAGCTAGTTGGGCCAGGTGGCAGCTGCACTGTGCTGCAGGAGCCTGTAATTTTTAATTCTTCAGAAAAATATATAGTCAGCACAAATGAACCTTAAAAGCATTATGCAAAGTGAAAGAAGCCAGACCCAGGAGGCTACATGTTGTATGATTCCATTTATATGAAAAGTCCAGAATAAGCAAATCCACAGAGACAAAAGTGGTTTCCAAGGGCACGGGGGAGAGGAGAGTAGGAAGTGACTGCTAACATACACAAGGTATATATATATATATATATATATATATATATATATATATATATAAAAATATATGTATAAATATATATATAAATATATGTATAAATATATATATATAAATATATATAAATATATATATAAATATATATATATAAATATATATAAATATATATATAAATATATATATATAAATATATATATATTTTTTTGAGACAGAGTCTTGCTCTGTCGCCAAGGCTGGAGTGCAGTGGCGCAATCTCGGCTCACTGCAACCTCTGCCTCCCGGGTTCAACTGATTCTCCTGCCTCAGCCTCCTGAGCAGCTGGGATTACAGGTGTGTACCACCACACCCAGCTTTTGTGTGTGTGTGTGTGTGTGTGTGTATTTTTAGCAGACAGGGTTTCACCATATTGGCCAGGCTGGTCTCAAACTCCTGACCTCGTGATCCACCCACCTCGGCCTCCCAAAGTGCTGGGCTTACAGGCATGAGCCACCGCCCCTGGCCTCAAGATATCTTTTGGAGTGATGAGACTATTCAGGAATTAGACAGCAGAGATGATTGCAGAACTTCGGGAATATACTAAATTCCCGAAATTGAATTAGATACTCGAAAAGGGCAAATTTTACAGTGTGTGAATTATCTCTCAATTTTTTTCAAAAAAGTATGTGCTGCAAGTCACTTCTGAGAGTGGGTTTCAATTCTTCTCAACTGACCCTGCTGTTGTCTCTATAAAATAGTGAGTCAAAAGAACATCCTTCAGGTTCTCAAAGCACAGTACCTGAGCAAGACTCAAGCAAGGAATCTTTATGTCCTGATGGCCAGGGTGGGCAGGCCAGGAATGCCCTTCCCCCCAATAGGATGCAGGTCCCAGACAGCAGACAGGGTCTCTCCCATTTGCATGAACTGCCCTGTACACCCACCACCCAGGTTAGGTCTAGCCATGCATCCTCCAAACAACTCAAAAATGTCTGCTTTTAGTTTGCAATTTTGAGCAAATATGTGCTGAATCTCCAGTGGGTGGATTTGATCGTCTGTGGTTTCAGAGCATTTCTGAGCTTTTGGTTCCTAAACCATGAGCTTGACCTCATGAGGACTGAGATCCTCTCCCAGAACTCCCTCCACATCAATTTCCAGCAATTTGTTTCAGTTGACCTTTCGTTTATCTGATATCATAGAAGTGACAGACAGGGCATATCACAGCCGGAAGGAACTTACAGATTGATCAGTCCAACCTCCCCAACTCCAGCCTCTTATGATCCCCATTTAATGGATGAGGTTCAGAGAGAGGAAAGAGCCTTCCTACATCACCCAACAAATAAGTGAGGAAACTAAAATTAAATTTCTGTGTCCCAGTCCCCAAAGCACATGTGGTTTTTACATTCAATTATTTCTGTTGCAATATTGGCCTTAATACTGGCTTCCATTTCCAATTAAATAATCTCTACACTGTGAACACCAAATGGACTAGCACAAGACCAGTACCAAGGCAAGGGTCTTAACCCTTTCAGGATGCTCCTGACAATATTACAGTTGGAAAGCCATGCTCAGGACAGACCCCTTGGGCAGGCACTTTCTTCAACTTACCTATGATTAAGTAAACTTAGCCTTGTTCACAACAGCAGATGGAATTACTAGAAGGAACCCAACTATTTGCAGAGCAAATTCTGTGGTCTCATAGAATATTATGCTGGAAAGGAAGCATCTCTCCTCACTATCAGTGCAGCAATTTATTCTATGATGTGAGATGTGCTTTCATTCATTCATTCAATCAACAAACACTTCCTAAACATCTACAATGTGCCTGGCCCTGTGCTGGACACTGGGACATGGAAATAAGTGAAGCATAAAACTTGCCTTCAAAGAGCTTCCAGCCTATTGGGAGATGTTCCTCTAATGACCAGCCCTAGCTGAGGGGAAGATGAGAGGCAGAAAGTTTATACAAAGCATGATGGAGACACAGGAGAGTCCATGATTCTGGTTTGGGGGTCAGGGAAGGCTTCACGGTGTTGATGACACACCATAAGCTAGATCTTGAATGTTTTCAGTGGCTGAGGAAAAGGGAAAGCTTTTTAGAGAAAAAGAACAACAGCACAAAACATGAAAGTGCATGGCACATTTGGAAAGAAGAGGAGACCAGGGTTTCTGGAACAAGGTGCCTGGAGCTATGCTACCTTGGTCTGTTCCCATTTGCATCTCCATCAATAAAATATGGGTTTTTTGGGGATGAGGCCAGGGACTGTGCATTATCCCCTTTGGAATTTACAGCGTCTGGCACAGTGCCCAGCACCTAGTCAGAGCTCAGCAAATTTTCTCTAAGTGAATGAATTTTCTCTAAGAGTTAACATGTACTAAGCACTGAGTACAGCCGGCCCTCCATATTGCAGGTTCTGCATCTGTGAATTCAACCAACTGTGGATTGAAAATATTATTCAGGAGGAAAAATGGATGGTGTCTTCTGTACTGAACATGTACAGACTCTTTTCCTTGTCATTATTTCCTATACAATACAGTATAACAACTATTTACATAGCATTTACATTGTGTTTGCTATTATAAGCAATCTAGAGATGATTTAAAGTATCTGGGGGATGTGCACATGTTCTATGCAAATATTATACCATTTTATATCAGGGACTTAAGCATCCTCAAATTTTGGTATCCTTGGAGGGGTCCTGGAACCAATGCCCCATGGATACTGAGGGACAAAGGTATATAGCAGACACTGTACTGAGTGCTTCACACATATCAAATAATGTAAAGCTCACATACATCTTATGAATTTGGTATTATTAGTAATATTAATATTATGCCCCTTTAACAGATGAGATGGCAAAGACAGACAGGTATAAAATAATTTGTCCAAAATCATACAACTAGGAAGAAGCCAGTCTGGTCTTTAAGGCCAGATCTCTGCCGGGCTGTGAATGTACTCCCCTCCGTGTGCTGAATTTCTACCTTCCTACTATTCCGTAAGCTTCCTGGTGGCAGGGACAACATCTGTTTCTAGTCCCTGGAGTTCGCTCTCATAAACACTTCTCTGTCACTGTAGTAGAGATGAACAATGGGAGAGGGGCAGCAGGGGGCCAGATGGTGAAGGGTCTTGACCACCAGCCTCAGGATTCTGAACTCAGTCTTAGAGATGACAGAACCTTTAGCAAAAGCCACGAAATCTCTCAAGAGGTATGTGCCCAGCGTCTTTTCAATCTTAGCACAGAAAGGAGCCTCTCAGTGGACTTTGAAGCTAGGACAGACTTGCTGGGAAGGGGAAAGTTGTAACCCAAAGGTCCCTGTGCTCTGCGTCAAGGTGGACATAGCCAGATATCAGGGAAGTGGTGAGTAGGGCAAAAGCCCCAGTGGGTTAAGGCTTTCTCTGTGTGATAGTCTCAGACATCCGGCTCTTTTCTATGCTCTAAATTTGGAACAACTAGATAGCCACTTCCTCCTAATCAAGATAAGCCCAGGGCCGAGGATCCATGCAATTGTACTAGGTCATTTAATTGCCTTCCTCTTGGAAACCTTGAGCCAATCATAGGGAAATTCTCTGACCAAGGCAAAGAATAAAGGTCAATGCCTTGTCGCATCCTGATGCCTTTTACAGACCCTGGAGCCACAGGAGAAATCAATTCCAGTCAAAGGAGTTGTGAAACTTTTTTTTTTAAAGTGAGCCAGTATTTTAAGATTTTCCAAGTCATGGAAAAATATACACTAAGAACATGAAAACAACACAAAGTGTCTCATGAAATCTAGTCCTCATTGTTGTCCAAACAAAGCCAGGCCAATTTAATAAGGAGGCATGTTCTTTAACCCACCATAAAATGATCTATTATGAAGTATTAGTAGGAAAAATACTATTACAAGTTATTCCTATTTTTCCTGGCTGCTCACAATTTTGTTATAAACTATGCTTTCCTTTTCAAAGCTTTTTTTTTCTGACTACAAAAGCAACACATATTCATTGTGGGCATTTTGGCAAATAAAGAGAACAAGAAATAAGTAAAATCACTGCAACCTACTATTAACAAGTGTGGTTTGGGTTTTTTTTTCCAAAAAATTAAGATTATACTGTATATAGAGTTTTAAATTGTTTTCACTTAGTATTTATCAGTAGCATAATCCTATATGCCCAATATTCTTTGAATATGTTATTTTTATCAATTATATCAGATTTCTTAGTGTGGATGTGCCGTAATTAAGCTAGTCACCATCCTGTGGACACTTAGGTTGATTCCAGTTTTATGAGTGTATAAATGAATGTGAGGAATGTCCTTATACAAATATCTTTGTCCTAATTTTTAAGAGTTTCCTTAGGAAGTGGAATTACTAAACAATGGGATATGAAAACTTAAGCTTCATGATGTATTGTCAAATTGTCTTACATTCATTCAACAAATTTTAATTGAGTGCCCAAGTGCCAGGCATGGTTCTGGGCACTGGAGATCCAGGGGTGAACACAGAGACAAACTCTCTGCCCCAAAGGGCCATATTCAAATGGTGGCACTAACTTATTTTCCTACCAGCTGTGTATCAGAATGGCTGCGTTCTGATCTCCTCACCAGCATGATGACCTTTTAACAACAATAAATCTTGGGCTGGGAGCAGTGACTCACTCCAACAACTCAGGAGGCTGAGGCAGGAGCATCACTTGAAGCCAGGTGATAATGGTTTGGCTCTGTGTCCCCCACCAAATCTCATCTCGACTTGTAATCCTTACATGTCAGAGGAGGGGCCTGGTGGGAGATGATTGGATCATGGGGGCAGTTTCCCCCATGATGTTCTCATGAGAGTGAGTGAGTTCTCATGAGAAATGATGGTTTTAAAGTGCGTCACCTCCCCCACTTGCTCTCTCTCTGTCTCTCTCTCCTGCCACTATGTAAAATATACCTTGCTTTCCCTTCACCTTCTGCCATGATTGTAAGTTTCCTGAGGACTCCCTAGCCATGCAGAACTGTGAGTCAATTAAAACTCTTCTCTTTATAAATTACTCACCCTCAGGTAGTTATTTACAGCAGTGTGAAAGTGTGAAAACAGACTAATATGCCAGGAGTCCAAGACCAGCCTGGGAAACATAGCTAGACCCTGTCTCAAAAAAAAAAAAAAAAAAAAAAATTAGCTGGGCATGGTTGTATACACCTGTAGTCCCAGCTATGGGAAAATAAAGAGAAAGAGAAATAAAGGCACTGCAAACACCATGTCAGATATTGGTTATGAGATGCTTCTGGAGCTCCAGGGAATGTGGCCTCCCTGGTAAGGTGGCTCCCAGAGGAGACAGCTGTGAGCACCAGCAACAGACACTGCCACAGCTGGTGATAGAGAAGTCAGGCAGAGGGGACCCTGGCAGGGCATGTGTATCTTACCACATGTCAGAGGGACTGGAAGCCCAGAGGGGTAGGAGGAGCATGGGGTGGGACTGGGAGGGCAGTTCTGCAGTTAGCAGAGGTGTATGCGGCTTCGGCATGGAAAATGGATGGGGGAGAGGGTAGAGATAAACCGCAGGGGTCCAGGAAAGATCAAGTAATTTTAGGGTATGGCAAACACACAACCCCTTACTTTGGCAAGTCACCGTGACCATTCTTAGCAGATCAGAAGGTCTGAGAAATTCTACAGTATGAAAACTCGTCTAACCTTGTTCAAATCCACATTTCCCAGGAAATAACAGAGGAAGAGAAGAACAGAAAGGGCATCATGACAGTCTAAAGAATTAACTCCAGGTAAGAGAAAAAGGCCTGGACTCTGCTGGTCCAGACTTGCGAAGAAGTGGGAGTATTGAAAACATATTCAGGAATTTAAAACGACAGGGCTTAATTGAAGACTGGATATGAAACTGGAGCAAGGGAATGTCAAGGACGACTCTGGAGTTTCTAATTTGAGCATCTGCATAGTGACGCATTTCTTGGAGAAGGATTGAGTCTGAGGTCAAATGGGAGGTAGAGGGGAGAAAACTCCAGCAAAATGTGGAACAGTGGAAAAAGGCCTGGGCTAAAGACTTGGGTTCTCAATCCAGTGCTAACAACAAGTGATTGTACAAGCCTGAGCAGGTCCCTTCCACCCGCTGAACCTCGGCTTCCTCACCTGAAAAATGAAGATGATAAGTCATATTCTAACGAGCACACATTGTTGTCATTTTGATCAAATAAAATAATATAAATGAAAGTGTGTCCTAAAGTGTAGAATGCAACCAAAATACAAGAGGATTATTATGATTATTGCCAGCAGTCCTTTGAGGACACTTAATTTATGACTCCCCAAGGAATCAAGTCAGAGCATAACATGAGGTCAACACACCTAGGGACATAAATGTCAGAAGTGGCTTGTTATAAAACTAATTGCTGTTTCATGGATTCACTTATAATGATCCCAGCAACATTTTTCCAGGCAGAACAATTTTTTTTCTCTGTCATCAGGTCTCTCCCTCTTCCCACCCATAATCAATCAGGGCTTTCAACTAGGGTCACCCTACCCTATCAAAACCTGCTCTCAAGGAATTATCCATTGACTGGCACTAAAGAAAAAGTGCCAGTAAAGCTTGAAATGCTTCCTTCCTAGGGTTGCTTGCCACTCTTCAACCAAGGATCAAATCCTCTGCCAAAGGAGAGGATGTCTCATGGGGTATTGGGGACACGAGAATCACACTCAAAGTGGTACTGAAAGGAGGGTGTCTCATGGGGCGTTGGGAGCACGAGGATCATACTCAAAGAGGTGCTGAAAGGAGGGTGTCTCATGGGCAGTTGGGGGCACAAGGACACACTCAAAGAGGTATTGAAAGGAGGGTGTCTCATGGGGTGTTGGGGGCATGGGGGGCACACACTCAAAGAAGTCCTGAGAGTGAAACGAGCCAGTCACACAAGAATAAACATCAGATGATTCCACTTACAGGAGGTCTCTAGAGAAGTCAGATTCATAGAGTCAGAAATTAGAATGGTGATTTCCAGGGCCTTGGAGGAAGGAATGGGAAGCTGTTGTTTCGTGGGTACAGAGTTTCAGTTTTGCAAGATAAAAAGGTTTCTGGAAAATTCTGGATGGTGGTAATGGTTGCACAACAAACAGCATGTGTGTACTTAACACACTGAAGTATACACTTAAAATAATCAAGATGGTAAATTTTATACATGTTTTAGTAGAATTAATCATGATGATGATGATGATGATGATGATGATGTTAAATAGTATCAAAGAAGTTCAGATTCAGGGTGCTTGTCTTGGTGCTCTGGAAACCACCCCACAGAGGGAGCCTGCTATACACACACATGTGCTCACTTGTACACACACACTTGCACATGTACACACACACACAGCCCTGCCCAACCTTCTTCTGTCAGCTAGGCAAGGAGAGCTGAGCCCAGTTATTTGGGCCAGTTTAGGGTTCACTCTGGAGCTTTTAATAGTCAAAGAAATCTTTGTTCTCACTGTGCAACCATTTCTCATCCCAGTTAGCTCTTACATAAGACATATTTTGGATCTGATATATTGGGGAGAAAAAAAATTACCCATTTTACTCATTTTGAATAAACTAAAAATAACTATCTTTCCCATTTCCTGGAGTCAATAACGACTGTTTAGAAAGGACAGGGGAAAGAAAGACATGGAATATGGGAAAAGAGCCATGGGCTGAGCATACAGGAGCCTGCTTCAAAACCTGTCTTTCCCCTTCATCTGCTGTGTGACCTTGGGCACATCCCTGACCCTCTCTGGGCCTCAGGCACCTCGTCTATGGAATGAGAAGGCTGTGTTGGAAACCTCTGGCCTTTGAGGTCCCTCCAATTCTCATAGTCTAGTTTTTGGTGAGAAGTAGGACTAGGGGTTGAGGCATCTTATTTTGCTGGCTATCTAGTAGATGAATCATTTTTATTATTCCAAAAATTTTCCAAATGAATTTTGACGTGATCCTTCTTGGTAAGAAACAGCTAATGACATCTCTCCTCCCATTCCTCGTCTAGTGTCTAGAAATAGTCTCTGTGAGTAATTTCTACTCACAATTCCCACTTCCTTGACTCCTGCTCCCTCCTCTGCAGTCTGGTTTCCGACTCCCCAGTCCTTTAAAACTGTTCTTGTCAAGGTCACCATAACCTCCTGTGACTGAGTCCAATAGACATACCTCAGTCCTTTTCTTCCTTGGCCTCTCAGGAACATTTCAACACAGGTGACCACCTTCTCTTTCTTGAGACACTCTCCTCTGTGGGGCTGAGAGGGAAAATAGCCCGCCCTCCTGGAGTCCCCAGGGTCACCACTAGGATTTGAGTGCCCACCATGTTAGTGCCAAAGTCTGTATCTAGTACAACATGATTTGCGGCCACTTGCCTTCCTGTTGTGCTCACATTGCCACCAAATTCTAGATTCACTGGGTGATTCATTTCTTCAGTCATTCAACAATGATTTGTCCAGAGCCAACTATTTCCCAGGCGCTATGTGAGGCAATGGGAATACGGTAAGGCCAGCATGGCCTCTGCCCTCCTGGCATTTATAATCCATTGCAAGAGCCAGGCATCAAATGGGAGAGGACGAGATCCGTGTATAACTACAAATATGATGAGTTCTCCGAAGAAAAACACGCGGGGCTCTGAAAGATGAGATGGGGGACAGACAAGGCATCAGGATGGAGAGTGACAGGACACCAAGATCTGAAAGAGGGGAGGCAGCCAGCAGGAGCAGTGGGTGGGGAGGGCGGGAGTGCAGCAGGCACAGGGGACTGCCAGCACCTTGAACGGGGGACCTGGATGGCTCAACATCATCACACACCAATAGCACCCTGAATTTCCGAGATGGAGGGTTTGGGAGACGCACGTGAAGATGCTGGAGGAGCTAAACCCCCACCCCGCCCTCCCACCCTCACCCATTGGGGCTGCTTCTTGTCACCCTTGGACAATGCAAGCTCCAGAAGAGGCTGTGGTTTGGACTGCTGAAGGGTCTGAAAGGGGTCGGGGTGAGTGAGAGGACACAGTAAGGTGGGGTGCAAGAAGAGGACAACCCAACGAGTCATCCAGTTATGCTTTAGGAAAAACAGTCCACTGATCTGTGGAGACTGGGGGCAAGGGGTGGGAGGAAGGGTAAATCATGGATGCCTCTTCTTTTGTTAAAAAAATTATTTTTTTTTGAGATGCAGTCTTGCTCCGTTGCCCAGGCTGGAGTGCAGTGTCATGATCTTGGTTCACTGCAACCTTCGCCTCTCGAGTTCAAGCAATTCTCCCGCCTCAGCCTCCCAAGTAGCTGAGATTACAGGTGCATGCCACCACACCCGACTAATTTTTGTATTTTTAGTAGAGATGGGGTTTCACCATGTTAGCCAGGCTGGTCTCAAACTCCCGACCTCAGGTGATCCACCCGCCTCGGTCTCCCATATGTTTTGTTTTACTTATTTATTTTGTTAACTTATTTTAGGGTCGGGGTATATGTGCAGGTTTGTTATATAGGTAAATTGAGTGTCACAGGGGGTTGCTGTGCAGGTTATTTTGTCACCGAGACAATGAGCATAGTACCCAACTCACCCTCCTCCCATCCACTACCTTCAAGTAGGCTCCTGTGCCTGTTGTTCCCCTCCTTGGGGCCACGTGTCCTTGATGTTTAGCTCCCACTTACAAGTGAGAGCATGTGGTATTTGCTCTACTGTTCCTGCTTTAGTTTTCTTAGGATAGTGGAGGGCCAATTCTTTTGTGCTGACCTTGCTTGGTTCCAACAGGCATAGAATTATAAATATTTTGCCAAGAGGGAGAAAACAAAATGCTTTTCCTCAGCATTGTTGTCGAGAGTGGGCTTTCCTGGCCTCATCACTAAGCCCTCGAGGCCCTTCAAGATGACCTGATCCCATGTCCTCCATGCACAGATGAGAACAGAACACCGCAGCTGGGGAGGTTCAGGACCTCCCCAGGGCCACGCAGCTGCCAACTGGCCCAGGCAGAACGCAAGTCTGCATGACTCCAAAGTCCACAGCTGTTCACACATCACCTTAGATGCCACCTGGGCCAGCCTGCTCTGTTTTACAGATGAAGAAACTGAGCCTCAAAAGAGGGAACCACCTTCCCCAGGAACAGACCTCCATCCCTGGAGGCTCAGCTCTGCTCCTTCTGCTCCACGCTGCCTCCTTGTGGGTGGCAGAAAAGAAAGTGTCCCCTAAATAAATGCCATGAGCATGCAGCTGTGAACAAAACAATGTCCCCGGGCTGGGAGTCCAACGTCCCAAGGCCATGTGAGGAAAGAGGTTGTTGCCTTTCCGAGGAGGGGGCAGCTGCTGTGGAGCTGGAGCATTGCTCGGCCTCCAGCCTCTCCCAGGAACATAAAACTCAAGAACGAAGGAACATTGGGCAGGAGCCCATGGGAATGAGGCCCACATTCCCCTCTCCAGGGGCTGCCTTGGCCGCTGATTATGCTCCCAACAAAATCCTTGCTGAACATCTGTATTGTGCAGGGAACTGGTGCCTGGCCTCCCCTGCCATAAGGGGCTCGGCACAAGACCCCAATTCTGGGGCTGTCACCTCTGACCCCACAGAGATCCTGACTCTCAGCAGCCATATTCTGACCCTGAAAATCTGGAGTGAGTTAGGGAGAATTTAGACAGATGTTGCTCCTTCCAGTTTCCTGTGGAAATTAAGTGAAACCAGGAGGCATCTCATTCAGGGGAAAAGATGAGAGATGTGAGGAAAACAGAGGAAATAAATACATGAGGTGTTTGTTTGCAAAGCAGTTGTTTCTTCCATGCTCAGCGCTCCTCAGAAGGGAGTTGACTTCTGGCAGGGCACTTTGCCGCAAAGCAAGTCACTGATCAGCTGTCTTCCACCCCTCGCTCCCACCAAAAAGAACCCACAGCTCGTCACACTCAATGCTCCTGCACACTTCTAGTACTTTGCACAAGCTATTTCCTCTGCTTGGAATGCTGTTCCCTCCCTTCTCTTTCTGGAGAACCTCTACGCAGCCCACATGGATCAACTCAAGACGTAATCCTCCGACTCCCTCCCTCCCACCTTCCCAAGCAAAAGAGGTGGCTGCTTCTCCGAGTCCACCCATCACCCTATAAACCCCTCCATGGTGATCTTGTCACATGGACTTGACAGAGGGCATGTAGACATGCCCTCTGTCTCCCTTGCTAGTCTACAGCAGATAGTGTGTCCTAATCATCTCTGTATCCACAGTGCCTGGCAGAAAGCCTGGTACAGAAAATGAACTCAATAAGCATTCAAGGATCAGATAGAAGGAGAGGGGAGAAATGGCAGGCGGGAAGGAAAGAAGCAGAAGTAAAGAAAAAAAAATATTGGCTTATTTAGAGTATTTGCAAGTCCCTCTCTTCTTCCCTATTGATTTGAGCCTGTATCTGCCTCTTCTAAATAAAATGCCTCAAAAAAACTCATTGATTAGGCTGTGACAAGGCTCAGCTGAGCAACACATGTAACACGGCTTATGCAGAATAGGAGTTCATCTCTCACTCACATGAAAGTCCTTATGGCCGGGCACAATGGCTCATGCCTGAAATCCCAGCACTTTGGGAGGCCAAGGTGGGCGGATCATGAGGTCAGGAGTTTGACAACAGACTGACCAACACAGTGAAACCTTGTCTCTACCAAAAATACAAAAGTTAGCTGGGCATGGTGATGCGTGCCTGTAATCCCAGCTACTCTGGAGGCTGAGGCAGGAGAGTTGCTTGAATTCGGGAGATGGAGGTTCCAGTGAGCCGAGATTGCGCCACTGCACTCCAGCCTGGGTGACACAAACAGACTCCGTCTCAAAAAAAAAAAAAAGAAAGAAAGTCTTTCTGAGGAGGCTGAGGCAGCTCTTTGAAGTCATCAGGGGTCCAGGCTGCTTCTGTCTTATTGCTCTGCCATCCCAAGGGGCTGTACTCATCCAGGTGTCCCAGATAGCAGCCCACACATCTACGCTCCACCCACGGAGCAGGTAACGAAAGAGGACACACTCCTCTCTTCAAAGGCACAACTGGAAATTGAGTACAAGAGTCCCTCTTATCTGTGGGGGATGCGTTCCAAGACCCCCAGTGAATGCCTGAAACTGCAGATAGTACCAAACCTTATATACACTATGTTTTTCCTATACATACATACCTATGATAAAGTTTAATTTATAAATGAGGCACCGTGAAAGACTAGCAATGTAACTAATAAAATAGAACAATTATAATAATACACAGTTATAAAAAAATACGTGAATGTGACTTCTCTCTCTCTCTCTCTCCCTCTCTCTCTCTCTCTCCAAATCACCCACCGTTCTGGACCTTGGGTAACAGAAACTGTGGGAAGTGTGGATAAGCAGGGACTATTGCACACGGCTTGCCCATCCTTCCATCTAGCACAAGACAGACCAGGAATTATGGTCTTATGCTGAGCGTCTGCACACCAAGGTGAAAGTTTTATTTCCATGTAAAAGGGAGGAAATGGATTTTGGAAACAACCAGAAATCTTTTCCAAAACAACACACAGAAAGAGAACACCCTTCCAAGCCTTACACATTGACCTTACACATTTCACCATCCCAACAAACCTGTGAGGAAACTGAGGCTCGGGGTGGAAATGCCTTTGGCTGAGGGCACCATGAGCAGTAAAGGAGCATAATAGAAAACCAAATATCTGGTATAAACTGGGATTTCCATCTAAAACCTCACAAATACTAGAAAGAGGAAAGGGAAGATGGGACTGCACAGCTGTTTACAGGGAGACAATCTGGGAGTCTGAGTTGACCCCCAGCTCAGTGGATCTGCTGTGTTATGTTTGTCTCCAGAGCTACATTAATGAGGGCCAACATCCAGAACAAATGGGGGGAGCGATCTGCTCTCCTTGGGCTGGCCAGACTGCACCTGGAATTCTGTGTTTTGGGGGCCAGCCCTTAATGAGAACACTGAGAAACAGGAACGGGCCTGGGGCCAAGACAGGCTGGGAAGGGTCTGGATGCCCGCCCTGAGAGGAAAGAGCCACAGCTGAACACCATGGAGAGGGGCGAACTCCAGGGGATGTAGATCCTTATCTTCTCATCTGTGTCACAGAGAGGACATGGTGACCTCATTCCAGGTGGCTCTGAGGAGCAGAACAATGACCCATGGAAAGAAGCCACTGGGAGGCAGAGTCGGCTCCAATAAAAAGAGGTAACCGGGGTGGTGCACCGAAGCCCTGGGCAGGCACGGCAGAAAGTGAGAACTCATCCCCCAGGGTGTGCACCAAGGGTGGAGGTGTAATCCCAGCACTTTGGGAGGTCAAGGCATGTGGATCACCTGAGGTCAGGAGTTCAAGACCAGCCTGACCAACATGGTGAAACCCCATCTCTACTGAAAATACAAAAATTAGCCAAGTGTGGTGGTGCATGCCTGTAATCCCAGCTGCTTCGGAGGCTGAGGCAGGAGAATTGCTTGAACCCGGGAAACGGAGTTTTCAGTGAGCCAAGATTGTGCCATTGCACTCCAGCCTGGGCAATAGAGTGAGACTCCATCTCAAAAAAGAAAAAAAAAAAAAAAAGACACCCTCTAGTTTATTTGATGGCAATGCAGAGTGACTTGTAAACCACTGTTCCCAAGCAGCAAGGCAAGGAGGTAGAGAAGGAGGGGTGAAAATGGACCACAAACACCTGAGTCCTGGCCCCATCCCTGAGTGACCTGGAGCATCCTCTCTTTCCTCACTGGGTCTCAGGTTCCACACCTGTGAGTGTAATGAGGAGCAGACTCGGTGGGGACGCCATGCCATGATGTATGTGTGTGCCTAGCCAGTGCCTGGCACACAGAGTGATCTCAACAGCGTTTGTGGCTCACTTTGTACCTCTCAGGGCTGTTTGGGGATTAAGTGAAAAAAATAAGCAGAGCACCTGGCTCCAAGCCTGGCACATAGTGAGCGCTTGATGACTTCCATTTTGTGCCCCTCCTGTGCACGCCCATGCCATGGGCTGAATCACGTCCCTCCCTGAATTCATACATTGATGTCCTAACCCCCAGTACCTCAGAATGTGGCTGTATTTGGAGACATGGTCTTTAAAGAGGTCATTAAGTTTGAGTGAGTTCATTGGGGGACCCTAACCCAATCTGAAGGGTGGTGTCCTCATAAGAAGAGGAGATTAGGACACAGAGAAGCACAGAGTGAATGCCACGTGAACACAGAGACAGAAGGTGGCCACCTACAAGCCATGGAGAGAGGCCTCACAGGAAGCCATCCCAGGGCACACCTTGATCTGGGAATTCTTGCCTCCAGAATTGCAAGAAAATCAGTTTCTGTTGCTTAAGCCACCCAGCCTGGAGTACTTGTCATGGCAGCCGGAGCAAATATGGACACCCTGCACTTCTCCAGCTCTGTGCCTTTATCCACCCCGCAATGCTGTCCTGCCCAGTCCTGAGGCCCAAGGCATGCCCTGGAGGGAGCCTTAATGAGCCTTCATCAGAACTTCTCAGACCTTAATGAGCCTGAGAATCACCCAGGAGCTTGTTAAAATGCAGATTCTGCTTCAGTAGGTCTGAGTGGGGCCTGAGAGTCTGCATTTCTAACACGCTCCAAGGGAATGCCAGGGCTGCTGGTCCATGACCCACACTTTGAGTAGCATGGTGCCAGATGGAAGGGGTTAAGCCAGATGGGTGAGTGAGGATGGGAAGTCCAGTGCTCCCTGAGTCCTGGGTGCTGATCGCAGCTCTAGCTCTTTCCACCCCTCAAAGGACAGGAGCTGGAAGAGGAGAAAGGAGGTGGCAAAGCAACATGGGGCAGCTTTGGGTGACCTTCTCAGGGGAAATAACCACTTGTGAGCCCAGAGAAGCTCCCCTGGAGGACCACCTGCTTCTGCTGTCAGTGGGAAGTCACCTCCAAGCTCCTCTGTTCCTTTAGTCCATCACTTTCTTGACATGGATGGGGAGACTGAGACCAAGATTGGCTATATAATTTTGGGGGTTGTGCCAAATGAAAACTGGAGGCACCTATTTCAAAAACTATGAAGAATTTCAAGATGGTAACAGTAGAGCATTATACCAAGCATGGGGCCCGTCTAGGCATGGGGCCTTGTGCTCAGGTGGCACACCTGTGAGGTAAGCCTAAGGCAGAGATGGCTCCCCAGTGAGCCAGAGCTCACCCAGCCTAACCTCAGGCCTCCTGAGTCCCGTCACTCCTCTTTCTATCAGTGCACCCCCTCACCCTCGCCCTCCGAGCTTGTCTGCCTCCAGGGATCTAGCTGCAGCCAGGCAGGGAGGTGCTGGGGCGAGGAGGGAGTCCAAGACTTGGCAGGCTCCTTCCACCCAAAGCTTAGGAGGCCTGACCTCCTGGCTGCCTTCCCAGACCCACAGATTCCTCTGGCTCTGTGGGCCCAGCTCATCTGAGTAGTTCTGTGCCACTCCCAGCTGATGGCACAGGGGTGGGAGATGGCACCAAGAAGGAGGAAGGGGCCCCAGACACAAGATATGCTGACCTCACAATTTCACACCCACTCTGCCCGGGCCACTGGCAACTGATGACAGTTGCTATTGCCTGACTGGCATGCATCTTCTCTTTCCTGCTTCACTGAGCCACTTCTCCCCATGCCTGGTTCAGGTAGTGCTATGTCCACCCCTGCTCCAAAGGTGGGCATGGAACTCAGGTCCCTCTAGTGCCCCTCTCCACAGTGGTACATCCAGAGATGGGCCCTTGATCCAAGAGAATCTAGCAAAACTCAATCCCTGAACTTTCACTGAAAATATTGAGATTGCTAGCTGTAAGAATGATGGAAGCCTGGAGCTTCCTGGAGTCCCTTCATGGAGTAAGGAAGGCTTGCCTCAGAATGAAGCCAGCAGAAGGAAGCAAAGGAAAAAATAAAAAAAGCCCTAGGATAGATATTGTTGGAATCCTGGATCCAGCTGTGCCTGAAGTCCTTGACTTCTTAGTTCTGTGTGCCAATAAATTCCATTTTTGCTTACAGCTGGAGTTGAGTTTTTGTCAGTAGCCATCAAAAGAATGCAGCTTGGAAGGCCAGGCGTGATGGTTCATGCCTATAATCCCAGCACTTTGGGAGGCTGAGGCAGGTGGATCACCTGAGGTCAGAGTTCGAAACTAGCCTGACCAACATGGTGAAACCCTGTCTCTACTAAAATACAAAAAATTAGCCAGGCGTGGTGATGGGCACATGTAGTTTCAGCTACTAGGGATGTTGAGGCAGGAGAATAGCTTGAACCTAGGAGGCAGAGGTTGCAGTGAGTTGAGATCGCGCCATTGCACTCCAGCCTGGGCAACAAGAGCAAAACCCCGTCTCAGAAAAAAAAAAAAAAAAAAGAATGCAGCTTGGAATGTGTGCTCAGAGGTATCCAAGCTTGTCCACTCACACTTGTAATCCATAAGGACCATGGATTCCCTAGATCTGGGAGACCTCACAACACAGTGGGAGTGGTGAAGATGAGAAGAGTCGAGATCATGAGTCACTGATGGGCATCCTGGCCTCCCTTCAAAGAGCACTCCTGGGTCTAGAAAGCCCCTTTTTCTTTGATCCATACAACAGCTCTACAAGGCAGACAGGTCAGGGACTATAACTGATAGGCCAAAAGGGAAACTGAGGCTCAGATAAGGGAAATGAGTTGCTCAAATTCATACTGGTAGTAAGTGGCAGAGCTGGGTGGAATTAACACTCATAAGCACCTGATTCTGTCCAGATAGCTCGCCTCTGTGCCACCAGAGCAGCTTGTACTCGGCTCAAGATGTGTCTACAGAGTAAAGAAAAGTCCTCCACAGAGTTCACTTTGTTTTTGTTTTTTGTTTGTTTGTTTTGTTTTGAGGCAGAGTCTCACTCTGTCATCCAGGCTGGAGTGCAGTGGCATGACCTTGGCTCACTGCAGCTTCCACCTCCCAAGTTCAAGTGATTCTCCTGTCTCAGCCTCCCTAGGAGCTGGGATTATAGGCACCCACCATCATGCCTGTCTAATTTTTGTCTTTTTAGTAGAGATGGAGTTTCACCATGTTGGCCAGGCTGGTCTTGAACTCTGTGAGTTCAAGTGATCCACCCGCCTTGGCCTCCCAAAGTGGTGGGATTACAGGTGTGAGCCAGCCAGAGTTCAGTTTGACTGTGACCTCACAATATGTTTTGGTAGTTTTTTCCCCTTTCCCATTCACTACAACTTCCTTCCAAGTCACAAGGCCTTCCCTCCCAGCAGCAAAAGCAGTCAGAGGACAATGTTCCCTAGTCTAATCTGCTCTTTCCTTCCTTCATTCATTCAGTCATTCACTCAGCTGGCCAGCAAACACTGGATGACCACACCTGGGCCAGGCCTTGTGGCAAATGCTACAGTAATGACCAGACACATCACACCCGCCTTCTAGAAGCCCTCCCTCACAAACCGGATCAACTGCTATGATAAAGGTAAGACACGGAACAGTGTTGAGGAAGGCAGGAATAAACAACTACAACAGGGTGGTCAAAGAAGCCTACACAGAGTTGATTGCACTGGACATCAGAGGTTGAGGAAGAATGTTCTTGGAAGAAAAGGTAGGAAGATCGTGTTTTCCAGTGGAGGTGTTAGACAGCCTCGTCTATTCAGGGATGTGCAGGCGGAACAGGCATCTTCTTCCAGGGGGTGACAGGTAGCAGGAGGTGAGACCACAGCCTCAGTCAGGGGCCAGGTCAAGGAGGACCTACCAGCGGAGCTTGGGAGGTGATGAGGCACTGTGCCATGGTTAGGTTTGCTTTTAGAAAGGCTACGCTGCTGGGTGGGGAGGAGGAGAGATCGAAACGGCAAGTTTGAAAAGGAGGCCACTTGATGGTCACTGGCCATGGCTCAGGCAAAAGAGGACACAGGCCCGAACAGAGGCAATAGCAGTGGGGATGGCAGGGAGGGGACTTGCTAAAGTATTGAGAGCTTTTTGGTATTCCTTAGATGTGGGGAATGAGTCGACAGGTGGGTCCCAGGTTTCTGGCTTAACTGGCTGAATCAGTGGTGTAGCCCTACAGTGAGATGGGTGTAGCAGAACACTTTTGGTTGAAAATGTCTGAAAACCTGGTCAAACTGACCTTTAAAAAAAGGGAAGAGGAGTGCAGTGTTCATATAACTGAACAGTATGAGGGTCACATCATCAGCATATCCTCCCCCCATCTCCCGACTCAAGTACTTTGTGCTGACTCCATTCTTGACAGCTCGTCCCCTATCTTTTCAAGATGGCTGCCAGCACCTCTCTGAACTACATCCTTCCAGGTTTAAATTCAACAAAAACACACAAGAGCTTGTGTCCAAGCAATCCCATGAATAGTCTGAGATTTGCCCTGATTGGACCACCTTTGGTCACATGCTCACCTCCAGCCAATCGCTATGGCTGTGCTAATTGACTTAGACCTAATCCATGAGCTCCACCCCTTAAGCTTTGGTGGAACCATAGAAACTGTAGGGACTAAGAGGCAAAGGAGTGGACCCCAAAGAAATACTCAGGCTCTTGCTAGGACAAAGAGAAAGAAATAGATGCCAGTGAGATCGACCAGATGTTTTTAGCTTTGTGGGCAGTACGAGAGAAAGAACAGTCGGTTAGGGGAGGACAAGATGCTGAGTCCAGATTAGAAGGAGTTGTGTTTACAGGCTCTGTGATGCAAGCAGAGGAGATGGTCAGCAGGCAGTCGGGCAGGGAGAGACCCATGCTGGAGAGGGATCTGGAATTTCCAGTGTGTAGGTGGTGAGTGAGAAGCTGAAGAAGACAATAATGATGCAGACTTTGGAAGCCATTCTGGACTCCCTGCTTCAGGAACTGCAAGTTTGATCTAGTGAAAGTCTCTTGCTTTCTTTGCTCTTTAGGATTAGGCAGTGGAACAGTCCTTGTGATCCTGAAGTTAGCAATGCCCCAGCCTCCTTCTTTCAACACCAGCTCTCACTTCTTGTCTTAGATTGCTTTGCACCTTCCTCTCCCTTAGTTGATGTCAGGACCTGAATATATTTGATAGTGATTTGAACCACTGATGCTACAAATGAAAGAGATTGATGCTGGGCCCTGGGACCAGGACATGTGACAGACCCAGAGTCCTTCAGGGCTGATGGGCATGTGCTGGGACTGACACAGGCTAGCATCTCCCGAGAAGATGGAAGGACAAGCAACTCCAATGGGGATGACATTGATGACTCTTCCACCTCTCCTGGTAACCTCCCCATGCCCATCATGTTGTTGCACCTCTGACAGTACTTGGAGAGGTACCAAAACGAGGGGCAGTACTTGGGAGGACACCAAAATGGGGGAAAGTTTGTGAAATGTTGCAATGGGAGAAAGGAACTCAGTGGCCCATGTAAATCTTGGATATGTTTGAGATGCGGCATTGCCTGTCTCTATGTCTTCACAAGGATAATAAGCATCTCCAGTGTTACCGTAAGCCAGTGTGATCCCTATCTTCATTAATTTTTGCCTGGAAACTCCTGGCCCATGACTATTGTAAAAAGTCCTGGCAAAGTGTGCCTAGCCAACATCCACTCTCCTCTTCTTCCTTACTATCAAAACCTTGCATTTGTTTAGGATGGCAGTGTGCCAACTAGAAAAGCCACACTTGACCAGGCACAGTGGCTCAAGCCTGTAATTCCAGCACTTTGGGAGGCCAAAGTGGGCGAATCACGAGGTCAAGAGTTTGAGACCTGATCCCGTCTGTGGCGGGGTGGGGAGGGCAGTCCAAGGGTGGACCCTGTCTCTACTAAAAATACAAAAATTAGCCTGGTGTGGTGTCAGGCGCCTGTAATTCCAGCTACTCGGGAGGCTGAGGCAGTAGAATTGCTTGAACTTGGGAGGAGGAGGTTGCAGTGAGCTGAGTTCTCACCACTGCACTCCAGCCTGGGCGACAGAGTGAGACTCTGACTCAAAAAAAAAAAAAAATCCACACTTAACCTCCTTTGCAGCTAAGAGGCAACATACATGGCTGGACAGTGAGATTGTGTTAATGTGGATTATTCCTCAACAAATATGCATTCTTCTCCTCTCCCATTGTGAATAGAGTATAAGTACTTACCCATTGATGTTGAGCTTAGTAACATGACTTCCTTTGGAATGTTAGTGGAAGGAATAAGCAGAAACCTTTTATTTGCTTGAATAGTTTGGTTTCCTTCTTTTCATGATTTGCCATGAGAAGAACCCACCCAGGTAATCACTGCTTGCTCAGATCCCAGCAAATTCTAGATCCCAGAACTAGTGCTCTTAGAGCCAAGGCCAGCCGATCCAAGTCTGGACCACTGCTCAGATGAGCCAAGCCTGAATTTGGGAGTGGTCGCGTTACAGAGCATTACCCTGGCAATAACTGACTGATGCAGAGATGTAAATAGACATCACTGGTGGAGCCCCCAGGAAAGCTCTTTAACAGAAGACAGACTCAGCTGGCAGGTTTTTTGCCCCTTTCCCTTCTCTTCCCTTGAATGAAGACAGGCTCAATGCTTGGAGGGGTGAGAGGAGGCAGCCGTCTTACAACCACAGGTCACAGGAAGACACTAAACAAGGCCGTGTGGAAAGACAGAAGGAGCCTCCATCCCTCAGCACCACAGAGACATTGTATCAGCCTGGAAATGCCTAAATCTGAACTTCCTCTTACCTAAGAAAAATAAAACCTCAATTTGATTCAATCACTGTTTTACAGGTTTCTGCTACTTCTGATACAATTCCTGATAGATGGCCAGGCACAGTGGCTCACACCATAATCCCAGCACTTTGGGAGGCTGAGGCAGTCAGATCACCTTAGGTCATTAGTTCGAGACCAGCATGGACAACATGACGAAACCTCGTCTCTATTAAAAATACAAAAATTAGCTGGGCATGGTGGCAGGAGCCTGTAATCCCAGCTACTCAGGAGACTGAGGCACGAGAATCACTTGAACCCGGGAGGCAGAGGTTGCAGTGAGCCGAGATCACATCACTGCACTCCAGCCTGGGTGACAGAGTGAGACTCTGTCTCAAAAAAAAAAAAAAAAAAAAAAAAAAAAAAAAATTCCTGATAGACACAGGTAACTATTGGTATTAAAGCCACAACTGGCCAGGCACGGTGGCTCACACCTGTAATCCCAGCACTTTGGGAGCCCAAGGTGGGTAGATCACCTGAGGTCAGGAGTCCAAGACCAGCCTGGCCAAAATGATGAAACCCTGTCTCTACTAAAAATATAAAAAATAAAAAATAGCCAGCTGTGGTGATGGGCACCTGTAATCCCAGCTACTCAGGAGGCTGAGGCAGGAGAATCACTTGAACCTAGGAGTCGGAGGTTGCAGTGAACCAAGATCACCCCATTGCACTCCAGCCTGGGTGACAAGATCGAAACTCCGTCTCAAAAAATAATAATAAAATAAAGCCACACCTGTGTTTGAGATCCCCCGGGAAGAACATGAAGGGTCACAAGCAGGTCTCATGGAATCCTGGGGAATGTGACTTAAGAATGCTGGAGAAGAAGCCCACAGAAGTGATTGAGAAGCAGGGAGAGTAGATGGGGAATCCAGATGTGTGGTGGCCACAGGCCACAAGAGGAGAGAATCTCAACAAGAGACAGGGACAGACCAGGCCAAATGCAGCAGTGAGATTCAGGCACATGAGGAAGAAAACTTTTCAAAGGGTTTAGTAAATGAGAGGTCCCTGACCTTGGCAGGAAAGGTTTAGTTCAGGGCTGGGGACAGAAGCCAAACCACACAGCCCTTTGCAGAATCCCAGCCCTCTGCAGCTCCCTCCATGGGGGATGGACGCTTGAGGAAGGATGATGCAATGGGAGGAAACAACTGCTTGGCCAGCTGCAGCCTTGTCCTCACTGCACAGACCATTTCTCCTGCTTGCCTCCAAGATGAAATCTAAACTCAACTTGGCATCCAACCCTCAAAGATGTGGACCCAGCCAGGCTGTGGCCTCCCCTGCCCAGCCTCCCTTCTCCATATTGCAGGATCCCACTCCCCCCATTCCTGGCCTCGCTGTCCACCCTTGGACTGCCCTCCCCCCCACCACCACAGACTATCTGGAGCCTACTCAACCTTCTGAGGTGGCACAAATGTCACCCCCTCTAATGAAGACAAGGTCACTCCTTTCTCTGGGCTCCTTGCACCTCTCTGTATCTGCCTTGAATTATATTGGCCAGATTCAAGTGGGATTTGCTCCCCAGGGTGGGGATAGTGTCTGTGTTTTCTGTTCCCCACAGGGCAGAGCACACCAGTCTGGCACAAGTAGGAGCCAGTAGCCTTGTTGGGTGGCTATGGTGTGCTCTGCAAGAGTTTCCTGGGCCAGGGATACCAAGTGGGCATCTTCAGGGCCACATCTATCTCCTTCCACTCCTACAGACCTGGCTTTAGAGAGCTCAGGAAGGAAGCAGAACAATCAACAGAGACACGTGAGGGCTTTCTTCTTCCTCTCTCCTCTCTGGAGGCTTCCCAGAGGGCAGCTGCTTCCTTTCTCTCTTGTTTTAGAACAAGAAGACATGATTGTGACCAAATTTAGAAAACAACCAAAAATTCAAATACAACCCATATTTTAAAATCCATTTCAACAGCTCCACCCCACTAAAAGGAATGTCACTTCTGAGCAATGTGGGTGAGGAATCAGCAGCTGAAGTAGCAGCAAGGTGGGCTGTGGTGTCATGGGTTTGGGGTCTGAGGGCTGGGGAGGGAAGAGGTCTTCCCACCAAGGACAGACAAACCCACCCCACCAGCAAATGGGAGGGATGATGAGGGAGAGCAGAACCAGGCATGAGAGCAGATGGGCCCACATTCAAAGAAGTATCGTCTTGGCTTCTTGTTTCTGCCAATAGCTGGAGAGGACGGATGCTTCTAGAAGCCACCTCAGAGACCAACCACAGCGGATGGGCCCTCCTTAGCACAGAGCTACTTTTAGCCCATTGTTCTACTGTGGGGAACAGAGGGAAACCCAGGGAACCAAACAAACAGTGTCGCCCGCCTTCTGTAATAATAGTAACCAGGTATGGGATGTGTACTGTGTGCCAGGTGCTATAGCTAGGAGGCTTTTTAAAAATATTGTGTCCAGGAATTCTATATGAGTCATGTTGTCTCAGATATTTTTATAAGGGGAAAAAAGGTCTTTACGAGCCAGAATGAAAGAGATTAATTTGTCAGGAACAAATGTAAAAGTTTGCTTTGCAAGCATGGCATTCAATGGGCAGTTCTGATAAGGCATCAGGAATGCTGCTGTGTCCTCTGGCCACCATAATAAAGGGTCCAGAATAAAGGAGGCTGTCATCTCACTGAACTTGGTTCCCGTCAGCCTAAATGGTACCCATTCTCTTCGAGTCTCAGTTTCTTTTAAAACTTGGATCTAGAAAATGCCTCCTTCATGAGGTTGTTGTGAAGATTAAACAAGGAATGTATGAGAATTAGTTAGCACTGTACCTTACAAGTAGTGCACACTTAGTAAATGGTAATAATCAGAAGTGCTGTTATAAACCTTGGCATTTAAATGGGGTTGAGGTTTTTTCCCAGAGGTAGGAAGAATCTGGAGACAGATGTTGACTTCATGCATCTGAACTTTTGTTAGGAAGGAGAGTAATTCTGCCTTTTTCCAAGCAACAGAACTATGCTCACTGGGCAAAAGTTATTATTCAGCCAATTTCAGCCAAATAAAAGGAAGTGTCATCATGAAAAAAGACTGGAAGGATGTAATTCCAAATGGTTCTGTCTTTGGGTAGTGAGAACTTAAGTGGTTTCTTTATATTCTTGTGTAGTTTCCAGATTTTCAGCAGCAATCTTACATTTTTAAGTAATCTGGGAAAAATAAAGTGTTAAAGAAGAAACATCAGGAATGCTGTTATAGGAATGGGAAACCAAGCTGGATTTGAGATTCTACCAAATGTGAATCTAGTTTCCAAGCATTAGAAAACTGAAATCCATTCCCAACAGAGACAATGCAGCTGGAGAGGATCATGCTCCCATCTCTTGGGCCACCTCCACCTGCACCATCAGAAGACAGAGAGCAGACACCTGACAAAGGACAAACTACTCCAATGGAAAGTGTCGCCGAGGGCTTTGGAAGCCTGTGAGGTGGGGAGAAAGTTTTTCACCCCAGCATTAGGGCAAGGATTCCCTCTGGGAGACACAAAAGGATCTTTTCAATCCAAGAAAGCTAATTAGATAGATAGATAGATAGATAGATAGATAGATAGATAGATAGATAGATGCCTGGCCTCATTCTTCAAAGTGTGGCCAATCTCACCAACACAGTGAGATTGGCTTTTAATTAAGAAAACAGCCTTGAGTTGGTTTCTAAAAGGCAGACTCTTAGAGTGAGAGGCAGGGGCAGGTGATGGGACAGACGTTGGAATCGGCAGCAGAAGACGTGGGTTCTGGTCCCAACCTTGGCTACCCTGGCTGTGTGATACTGAATCAGCCCCTTTGCTCTCTAGGCCTCTGGCTTGCCCATCTGTAGTGTCTGGAGGTTGGACAGAATGAATTCTAAGGTGCTATCCAGCTCAAAGTCAGCCGCTTGATGCCACAGGCCCCTGCCACACTTTCTCCCAAGACTCCGAGTCATGGCCCAATGGACCTAAGAAGCCCTTCAGCCGTATTGTTCTATCCCTGCTTTTAATGAAGCCACATCTGGAGAGTATCTCCTCTGATCCCTGTTTTGTACAGTTCCTCACAGCTGGGTCCCCATAAATCAATTTGTTCTGCAGACAAGTTCCCAGAATTGTCCAGAATCTTACCCAGAAAAGGCAGTTTGATTTCCCTTCAGCTTCTGGTTGCAAAGGTTGTGCACAGAGCTCAGTCCACATCGGGACAAGCTCCCTGAGTCTTCCAAATCCTACTGCCCGCAGGGTTCTGCAGAGTGGCTGAGGTTCATCCTCCCTTCTCCAGGCACAAAGCATGAACTAGCCTCTGGGGCCCCCTCCTGTGCCCTCTGAGGGAGCCGTGCCCTCAACTCCACAGTGAAAAGATTGGGATAAAATGAACCCTAAACATCCCTGCAGCTCTTGGATTTGATGTTTTCCCAGGGAGATGGACTAATTACGAGAAGTGTTGAAAAGTTGATATTCTTGCAGATGGAGAAGGAAGGAGGATTGGGAACCTCTAAGGACCTCTTTGTTCTACCACATGCAGCAAACAGCACAGAACTCAGGGCTTCTGTGAAGAGCAACAGTTCCCAGACACTCTGCTGGCTGAGGCTGATCTGGTTCCCAGGACACTTCTGGGATTGAGCAACCTGGGATCTTTGTCTGGTCAGCATCTGCTCTCCCTCAGGAAGTGGTCCCTGAGCTCTGATTCTGGCTGGTGCCCCAGGCTCCCAGCTTGGCCCCCCTCATTTCCTTCAATCCTCACCACCCCCTCAGAGGTAGTAGCACTGCCCCTAAAATACAGAAGAGGATATCGTGGCTCAGAGTGGGTAAGTAACTTGCTCAAAGTCCATGTGACCAAGCAGAATTTATACTCAGGTCTCTCCTACTGCAAATCCTGGCCTGTTTTCAATCAATCATGCCAAACAAAGGCAAACTGAGGTCCCCAATTGTTTCCCTACTAATAAGAGTTTGCACTCAGACTCCATTTGGGGAAGTTTTTAAATATAATTTTTGTCAAAGGAATACATGTATTTAGCTTAAGAAGCCTAATCATTCTCAAGGTTTATAATAAAATCAGCAGTACCCCATCCCACCTCTCTCCACCCCCAGATCTGGCTCCTGAGAGAGACTCTATTCTCAACTCCTCCAGCTATTTCTTCCTGCGTTTGCCTTCGTATTTTTGTTTGTTTGTTTTGAGACAGAATCTTGTTCTGTCACCCAGGCTAGAGTGCAGTGGCGCGATCTTGGCTTACTGCAACCTCCACCTCCCGGGTTCAAGCAATTCTCCTGCCTCAGCCTCCCCAGTAGCTGGGATTACAGGCATCCACAACCACACCTGGCTAATTTTTGTATTTTTAGTAGAGATGGGGTTTCGCCATGTTGACCAGGCTGGTCTCGAACTCCTGACCTCAGGTAATCCACCTGCCTCGGCCTCCCAAAGTGCTTGGGATTACAGCCATGAGCCACCTCACCTGGCCAATTTTTCAATTTTAGATGATTATTCTTGACTTCCTATTATGGAAAATGAAGGTTTGGGGTCTCACACCATTTCTGGTTTTCTCTCTCTCTCTCTCTGTCACACACACACTCACACACACAGAGACACACATACACATGCACACAGCCAGTCCCCATCCCACAGCCTGCCAATGTTTTACTATCCTCACAGCATTTGGGGGTCAGCCTGAGCTGGCCTGGACCTCTCTGTAAGGATACAGAAGAGAGTCTTGATTTTTGGTTAAATGCAGCAGATTTCATGCAAACCTCTGTCTTCACTCACTCCCAGAATCCCAGTGAAAACCACACACCACAATGAAGAAACTAGGGCTGCTTAGCCTGGAGCAGAGTAAATGTAAGGCCATATCCTCTCTCCTTGACTTTCTGAGGGGTGTCCTGGAGCAGAGAGAGCCAACGCGCTGGGTGGCCTCAGAGAGATCCCAGAGCAATATGGGAAGTTGCAGGGAAAGTGATTCCCCCTCATCAGGAAGCCACTCAACAACAGAATGGGATGGCTGTGGAGTAGGTGGCAGTGGACAAGCTAGGGTCAGCTGGCTGTGTATTGGGAACATGGAGGAGGAATTTCTGCATTAGGAAGGAGTTGAGCACATGACTTCTAAAGTCCCTTCAAGGTCTATAACCCAGTAATTTACTTGTTAAAATAACCATTGGTGGCCAGGCACGGTGGCTTATGCCTGTAATCCCAGCACTTTGGGAGGCCAAGGCGGGCAGATCACCTGAGGTCAGGAGTTCAAGACCAGCCTGGCCAATGTGTTGAAACCCCGTCTCTACTAAAAATGCAAAAATTAGCTAGGCATGGTGGCAGGTGCCTATAATCCCAGCTAGTCAGGAGGCTGTGGCAAGAGAATTGCTTGAACCCAGGAGATGGAGATTTCAGTGAGCCGAGATTGTGCCACTGCACTCTAGCCTGGGTAACAGAGCGAGATTCCATCTCAAAAATAAATAAATAAATAAATGAAAAATAACCGTTGGCAATTAGAATCCAGTGGTGCTTTGCAATCACGCTTGAGTTAATAACTCGAGCCACCCAACAGACACACCCATTCTGGCAATTTCTTTATAGGATGCTGAAATAACTGTCTCAAGATTCTCATGAGCAATCTGTTCCACTGACCCTTACCTCGTAAAAGAAAGTTCGAGATGATTCAGAAAGGAATCATGACATGGCGATTGAGACAGAACTCTCTATCCCCTGGGTATTAAGCACACTGAAGATGGGTAAGGGCTGGATGGAGCAATCGCAGTCAATTTGGCCACTGCCTGTAGGCCTCTCTGACTGAGCAGTAAGAACATCAAAGAGGGAAACTGAAGAAATACCTCCCACCCGCATCCTGTTTGAAAGAGAAAGAGGGCAGAGTGTGACATGGGCAAGGATGGAATTCCACCCGGACAGCTGCATGTGGAGGAGCAGGTCTGCTCCACACGGGACACTGAACTTGGAGCCCTGTCCCTAGTTCTTCTCCCTGACTTGACACTTTGGAAAGAAATGTGCTTGCCCAGAGATATCAATCAGCTATAAACTCCTGCACTCTCCAAGCAGGACAGACTCTCATTAACTGTCAGGCTGTAACTGGCAGTGTTGTGTAAATGGATTAAGAGTGATCAGGGAATATGAGCTGCGTGACTTGGGCAGGCCCTCTCCTCCCCTCCCAGAGAGAGGAAGACAGAGCTGTTTGAGCTCTGGAGCAAGATTAATGCAAATCTCAGCCCTGTCACTTATTATCTGTGCAACCTTAGACCGGTTCCTTACCCTCTCTGAGTCTCAGTGTCCTTACCTTTTAAAGCAGAGGTGGTGGGCGGGAGGTGGAATTTTTTTAATTTTGAGAATTAAATTAGCTCATTTATATGAAGTGCTTAGAAAAGTACTGAACACATAGTATCATTATTATTATTATTATTATCAGCAGCTGCAAACAGAAGGTAGCAACCTTCAGCTAACTGACTTCATAAGATCAAATAAAATGTTTGTTAAAAAAAAAACAAAACCTTGAAAGTTGTGTATAGGTGTGAGAAATTTGGTGTGCAGTGTATTAAACCTCACAAACATTAGGAGACTGTAAGAGGCCAGTATTTCCAACTTCACTAATTAAATAAATATTGTGGCTATGATACACCAAGCTGTGTGGCAAAGTCTCTAGAACTTTTTGTCAAGATAGGAAATTAACTTGACTTTAAAATGTATACAATGTAATATAGCAAAGCCAATTTTTGAAGACACAATTTTTAAAAAGAAGGAGAGAGTACCACTTTAACACTTTAAGAAAAGTGGCACACCCAGGCCACATTTAGAACACTGACTACTAAGTGGAATGATGGGAACTGGTCCCTGACTTGCTGCGTGATATCCAGCAAACCTCTTCCCTCCCTGGCTTCAGTTCCCCATCGGCTACATCTG
Source organism: Pongo pygmaeus (assembly GCF_028885625.2). NCBI lineage: Eukaryota > Metazoa > Chordata > Mammalia > Primates > Hominidae > Pongo > Pongo pygmaeus. The sequence goes on along the minus strand of NC_072386.2, from coordinate 89,208,139 downwards.
GCACTAGATGATCTCTGGGAGCCTCCCAAGTCTGCCATCCCGGGATCTCTGACTTGGAGAATTTTTAGACCAATAGACTTGGTCTCCAGGAAAGCACTGTCACTTTTCCTGAGCCGACAACACCATCTAGTGTGTGTGTGCAAGGAAGACATGACTGCCTGGCTAACCACGCTTTCTCCTCTCCGTCTCATTCTCATGTATATGTTGCTACTCAAAATGTGGTCCACAGACCAGCAGCAGTTGCATTACACAAGAGCTTAGGGGACATGCAGAATCTCAGACCCCATCCTAGACCTACTGAAGCTGAATCTATCTGCCTTTTTTTGTTTTTAATTTTGAGATGGAGTCTCACTCTGTCTCCCAGGCTGGAGTGCAATGGCTTGATCTTGGCTCACTGCAACCTCCGCCTCCTAGGTTCAAGTGATTCTCCTGCCTCAGTCTCCCGAGTAGTTTGGAATTACAGGCATGTGCCACCACATCTGGCTAATTTTGTATTTTTAGTAGAGATGGGGTTTCACCATGTTGGTCAGGCTGATCTCAAACTCCTGACCTCAAGTGATCCATCTGCCTCGGCCTACCAAAGAGCTGGGATTACAGGCGTGAGCCACCACGCCTGGCCTGAATCTGCCTTTTAACAAGATGCCAGGGGATTCCCACCATGCACATGAAAGTGTGAAAAGCACTATTTTAATAGGAGGAGAAAAGGAAAGTAGGTTAGCAGAGGAAATTTAAGTTGAACAGATATTCAACCTATAAAGAAATCCAGAATTAGCCCCTAGAAATAAAACACATCGTTTCCAACTGACATGTAAAGGGCCTGTCACATGACAAAGATTCCATTTCTTGAGAATTTTTGGAAATTTTCAAAACAGAATCTTTTTGAATGGTAAGTAAGTATCTGATGACAGCGATGGTTGTTCCTGAGCCCAAGTTTCCAATGCACCTGCATTGTCTACATTGCTATTAACATGATTATCCCACTGATGAGTCTCCGTTTCCAGGAATTCAGCATGAACTTGGCCACTCTGAGCGCCTAGAGGCCACACTCAGGTCGAAGTCACGTGGCCCCATGAAAACATGGCAGCTCACTTCTTCAAAACCAGCAGCAGACACTCTCAGCAGGTGGCCTCTAGGATCTGAGGTTCTCAGTCCTACAACCACAAGGAATTAATTTTGCCAAAAAACAGTGAGCTTGGAAGAAGACACTAAGGCTCAGATGAGACAGCAGTCCCAGCCAACACCCTGATTTCAGCCTGCAAGATCCAAAGCTGCGACCCCCAGTTGAGCCAAGCAAGCCCTGATTTCTGACCTACGGGAACTATGAGATAATAAATGGGTATTTTCAGCTGCTGCGTAGCAATAGAAAACTAATACAGATTTCGGGGCCTGGAAGTGAGATGTTGCTGTAACAAATACCTAAAATGGAGAAGGCTGGAGGGATTTTGAGGAGCATGATAAAGCCTGCATCTCCTTATAGAAATGTGGATGGTTGCTTTGGGAGGCCGAGACAGGAGGATTGCTGGAAGACAGGAGTTCAAGATCAGCCTGGGCAACAAAGTGAGACTCCGTCTCCATAAAAAATAATTTTTAAAAATTAGCTGGGCGTGGTGGTGCGTGCCTGTACTCCCACGTACTTGGGAAGCTGAGGCAGGAGGATCACTTGAGCCCAGAATTTCGAGGCTGCAGTGAGTTATAATTGCACCACTGCACTCCAACCTGGGCGACAGACTGATAATCAGGATATGGCAATAAGAGGAAGGAAGTGAGGAACATGTCATTGGAAACTGGAGGAAGGGGATCTTTGCTGGATAGTGGCAGAAAGCTTAGCAAAATTTTCTCCTGCAATGCTCGACATCACTAATCATCAGGGAAATGCAAATCTAAACCATGATGAGCTATCATCTCACCCCAGTTAGAATGGCTATTATCAAAATGACAAAGAAATTAACAAATGCTGGCAAGGATGCAGAGAAAGAGGAATGCTTGTACACTGTTGGTGGGAATGTAAAGTAGTACAACCATTATGGAAAACATCATGGAGGTGCCTCAAAAGTGTAAAAATAGAACTGCCACATGATCCAGCAATCCCACTGCTGGGTATATATCCAAAAAAGGAAATCAGAACATTGAAGAAATACCTGCACTCCCATGTTTATTGTAGCATTATTTACAATAGCCAAAATATGGAATCAACCTAAGTGTTCATCACTAGATGAATGTATAAAGAAAATGAGGCTTATATATACAATGGAATACTATTCAGCAACAAGAAAGAAGGAAATCCTGTCATTTGCAGCAACACAGAGGTCATTATGTTAAGTGAAATAAGCCAGGCAAAGAAAGGCAAATATCACATGTTCTCAAGCATACGTGGGATCTAAAAAAGTGGGGCCAGTCACAGTGGCTCACGCCTATAATCCCTGACCTTTGGGAGGCCAAGGCGGGTGGATCACCTGAACTCAAGAGTTTGAGACCAACCTAGTCAACATGGTGAAACCCCATCTCTACTAAAAATACAAAAATTAGCCGAACGTGTTGGCAGGCACCTGCAATCCCAGCTACTTGGGAGGCTGAGGCAGGAGAATCACTTGAACTCAGGAGGCAGAGGTTGTAGTGAGCCAGGATCAGGCCACTGCACTCCAGCCTGGGTGACAGAGGGAGACTCTGTCTCAAAAAACAAACGAACTAACAAACACCACTGGGCGCAGTAACCCACGCCTGTAACCAGCACTGTGGGAGGCCAAAGCGGGTGAATCACCTGAGGTCAGGAGTGCAAAACTAGCCTAACCAACATGATGAAACCCTGTTTTTACTAAAAATACAAAAATTAGTTGGGCATGGTGGTGGGCACCTGTATCCTCAGCTACTCGGGAGGCTGAGGCAGGAGAATCTCTTGAACCCGGGAGGCAGAGGTTGCAGTGAACCAAGATCAAGCCATTGCACTCCAGCATGGGAGACAGAGTGAGACTCTGTCTAAAAAAATAAATAAATAAATAAAATAAATAAAAAATTAAAAAATGGATCTCATGGAGGTAGAGAGCAGAGTGAGGATTACCAGAAACTGAGAAGAATAGGGGGAGGGAGAGTGAAGTGAAGTTGGTTAAGGGGTAAAAAAAATATAGTTAAATGTAAGGAACAGTTTCTAGTATTCAATAGTACAGCAAGGAACTTTTAGTTAACAATAATTTATTGTGTATTTAAGACTAGCTAGAAAAGAAGACTTGTACTGTTCCCAACACAAAGAAAAGATAAATGTTGAGGTGATAGAGATATGCTAATTACCCTGATTTGACCATTACACATCGTATACAGTTATCAAAATATCACACCTACCCCCCAAATATGTACAACTATTACATATCAGTGAAAATAAATATTTTTAAAGATTTAAAAATTGTCTCCTGAAGTTATGTGGAAAGCAGAACTTATAAAAGATGAACCATTTATTTATTTATTATTTATTTTAAGTACAGTGTGTGGAAGTAAGGGATGAGCTTTGTTGTGCAGCAAAAGGAGATTTTCATCCAATGTTGCCAATGCTGCTTGGTTTCTCCTTGATGCTTAGAGTAAAATGTGAGTGAAGCGAGAGAGAGAGAGAGAGAGAGAGGAAAACCATGGCATGAAAATGAACTAGGACTGAATTGTTTAGAAAAAACTCCACCTCTCCAGGTGGCAAAAGGTGCTAAAAGTCAATGGCTGTGGAAAATGTGACATAGAGAAGAGGCTGAGTGTGTGGCTGTACAGCCTTTGGCTAAAACCTCAGAAAGATCAAAAGGTCAGAGTACTCAGTCCCACAAGGGGCTCTTTCGAGAGATGAAGGGTGTGTGCACCTCACAGATCTTCTCGACTCAATCAGGGACAGCTAGGGAGCTCAAGGCCATTATTCCTCGGCCATCTTAGCAGGAAGCCAACATCGAAAAGGAATTAGTTTGGAAAGATCTGCGGATGTGGCTTCTGTCTAAGTGGAATGAAAACCACTGAAATCCATGCAAGACCCACAGAGTTCTTGAGAAAATTGTCCAAGCAGAAATGCTGCCAGCTTGCACTAAAAAAGTCAGGAAGCAGGCTGATAAAACTACTGAGCTGCAAATATGTGCTATCTCTTATAAAAAAGGAAGAATGATGAGAGGGTGGAACCATGCCCAGAGGAAGGAGCTAAGAGCCCCTGAGATTATTCCTAGGTCTTGCAAGCTAATCAAAAACAGTCAAATATTTGCCTGGCTGGATTTCCAAACCGTAATAGACTCAACAGACTCATGATGCCTTTTGACTTTGCATTCCCCACTTTTTGACCCAGAATGTCTGCAACTGTAATCCTGTGCCTGTCCCACCACTGTATATTGAGAGTGCTGGGGCATATAACTCTAGTTTCCCAGGACCACAGATGGGGAGGAATTGTGCCCCAGCGGCTGTACCTATTGGCTAACACCCAAAGCCCATCTGTACCTGGACTTGATTTAGATTTTGAACTTTAAGGCAATGATATTTAGATTAAGATGATGACATTTTAGACTTTGAGCTCATGCTGTAATGAGACTCCAGGGAATCTTAGGAGGGTGTAAATGTATGTTGCATGTGAAAGGGATGTCAATTGTTGGGGGCCAGAGGGTGGGCTGTGGTAGGCAAGAATTCTAAGAGGACCCCTTGTTGTACATACCCCACATAATCCCTTTCTCCTTGAGTATGAACAGGATCTGTGAGTATGATGGGATAGTACTCCAGTGATGCAATTATGTGGATGTAATTAAGATCCCTAATCAGTTGACTTCTGTGTAAACAGAAGGGAAATTATCCTGAGTGGGCATAACTTAATCAAGTGGCCCCTTGAAAGAGATAAGAATCAGTAACAAACACTCTCCTACTAGCCTTGAAAGAGCAAACTGTCATGTGGAGAGGGCCTCATAGCAGGGAATGGGAAATGGTCTTTTAGAATTGAGGTTCTCTATCCTATCACCCCAAGGAACTGATTTCTACCAACACCCAGTGAGCTTGGAAGAGGACCCTGAGTCCAAGATAATATCCCAGCCCTAGATGACACCTCAATTGGTGAGACTCTAAGCAGAGAATCCAACTAAGCCATGGCCAGACTTTGGACCTACAGACACTATGAGATAATATACTTGTTTTAATCTGCAAAGTTACAAAGGCTTCAAATTGGCCATTAAAAATATAGTCAAAGAATTAAAGAAAACTATATTCAAACAATTAAAGGAAAATGTACCAACAATGAGTCAATACATAGGGAACCTCAACAGAGAAACAAACACCATAATAAAGAACCAAATGGATATTGACTTGAAAACTATAATAACTGAAATGAAAAGGTGATGAGATAGGCTTAACAGCAGGTTTGAGATGGCAGAAGAAATAAGTGAACTTAAAGATAGATAAAGACTGGTTCCAGTGGTTCATGCCAGTAATCCCAGCACTTTGGAATGCAGAGGTGGGAGGATCACTTGAGGCCAGACGTTCAAGACCAGCCTGAGCAACATAGCAAGACCCTAAAAAAAATATTAAAAAATTAGCTGGGGGTGGTGTGTGCCTGTAGTTCCATCTGCTTGGGGGGCTGAGGCAGGAGAATTGCTTGAGCCCAGGAGGCATTCAAGGCTGCAGTGAGCTATGATTGCATCACTGTACTCTAGTCTGGGTGACAGAGTAAGACCTTGACTCTAAAAACAAACAAACAAACAAAACCAGCAGAAGTCCAATTTGAAGAACAGAGAAAGGGGTAGAAAAAAATTAAATAAATAACGGCTAAAGCCTTCCCAAATTAACGAAAAACATTAAATTACATTCCAAAAAGTTCAACAAACCCCAAGTATGAAAAACACAAGCAGACCACACCTAGACACATCAAAATCAAACTGCTGAAATATAAAGACAAAGAGAAAATCTTGGAAGGCAGCAAGAGAAACATGATTATCCCAGAGAGGTAACAATATCAACAGACACCTTCCCATTCAAAACAGGGAGATTCTACAGCAGTCCAATCACACATTCCAGGGTTGAAAGAAAAAAAAAAAAAAAAAAGAACCTGTCAACTAGAGTTCTAGATCCAACTAAACTCTTTCAATAATGGAAGGCAGAATAAAAATATTCCCAGATAAACAAAAACTGAATTTGTTGCAAACTGACCTCTCCTAGATAAACTACTAAAGTTCTTATGCTGAAAGAAAATGGCACCAAATGGTTACTCAGATTCACAGGAAGTAATGTAGAACATGGGAAATGGTACATATGTCTGTAAATATAACAGACTCTGTGTGTGCGTGTGTGTTTGTGTGCATATATATATATATATAATTTTCTTTTACTGTTGAAAGCAGTAATTATACCCTTCTATTATTGAGTATATAATATATATAGTATATATGTCCATAATAGCACAGAGGAGGGGCTAGAAAGTAGAGCTGCATTGGTGTAAATTTGCCAAATTTTACTGGAATTAACTCCATGCTAAACTGATGAAAATTGTGATGAATTCAGGAAGCACACTGGAATCCCTAAGGCAACCGCTAAAAAAGTAACTAAGAAATATAGCTAAGAAATCAACAGAGGACATATTTATCCTCATTATGCAGATAAGAAAATGAGTCTGTAGTGAATTCTTATAATTTTATGTTGCCTCAGCATCCGTTTTGAATATAAATTGGAATTTTTCATACCAGAAGCAGGACTTAGTCACCCTTGAGACACAATTTCCAGTTCTCCACCTCCTCCCAGTTCCTCAATGTGGTTGATCCAGATATCTGCTTATACAACTGCCTTCTCGTGACCACCTCCCTAGGGGACAGCTAGATACAACCTACTTGACTTGTCCACCAATCCCTACACTTCACATGACCTGTGTAGATATGCTCAGCAACCACTTCCCAGTCACCTGTGACCTCCCAGAACTCCTGCCTGCTTATTCTAAACCCATCAATTAAAACTCCCATTGGGAAAACTGCTTGGCTTCCCTGGATCCCAATAAAGGCTTTGGCCCCGGCTGGGCATGGTGGCTCATGCCTGTAATCCCAGCACTTTGGGAGGCCGAGGCGGGTGGAGCACCTGAAGTCAGGAGTTTGAGACCAGCCTGACCAGCATGGTGAAACACCCTCTCTACTAAATACAAAAAATTAGCCAGGCGTGGTGGTGCCTGCCTGCAATCCCAGACACTTGGGAGGCTGAGGCAGGAGAATCGCTTGAACCCAGAAGGCAGAGGTTGCAGTGAGCCAAGATTGCGCCATTGCACTCCAGCCTGGGCAATAAAAAGGCTTTGGCCCAAAGGTCCCTCTTTCTTGCTCCCCATATGCTGGTGGAATGCATATTCTGGACAGCTCTCACCCTCCTATTGGCCCCGTGAGGCCTCCTTCCCCAGCCTCTCTGATCTGTGAGTAACACGCTCTTCTGTTATTTCATGTGGGTTGTTTTTTGTTTTCTGTTTTGTTTTGTTTTGTTGTTTGTTTCTTTGAGACAGAGTTTTGCTTGTCACCCAGGCTGGAGTGCAATGGTGCGATCTTGGCTCGCTGCAACCTCCACTTCCCAGACTCAAGTGATTCTCCTGCCTCAGCCTCCCCAGTAGCTGGGATTACAGGAGCCCACCACCACACCCAGCTAATTTTTGTATTTTTAGTAGAGTTGGGGTTTCGCCATGTTGGTCAGGCTGGCCTTGAACTCCTGATGTCTGCTGATTTGCCGGCTCAGCCTCCCAAAGTGCTGGGATTACAGGTGTGAGCCACCATGCCTGGCCTTATTTCATGTGTTTTGCTGAGTTGCCTCTTCTGTGTCTCACCTGACCAACACACCCAAACCTACCTTCTTTCCCCGTCAGGGCTCTCCTAGAGAGGGGCTGTCTTGGTAGGAATAAACTGGGCACAGGTCAGATAAGAGCCACAAAGCCATCTTCCAGTATAAACCAAGTTTTCTGTGAGAGGAACACCCTGTCACGGGTTGGACACCCAGGCACTAGGCTGTCTGCCAGGATGAAGTGTCCCAGGAAAGACACACTATAAATATTCATGACCAAATCCCTGGCGCCCTGGCAGGACAGGGCTAGAGTTTTTACCCATGCTCCTGAGAGAGACCTCAAGACCAAATTAGAGGAAACTACAACAGAGTCCTAGAAGGCGAAACGATCTGCCAATCTACCACAGCTGGGGCTGGCCCCCAGGACTCCAACTCCACACATCAGCCCTGGATTCACACCTGCCAGGGAGGCAGGTGGGGGCAGGTGGGGGCAGGTGGGAGCAGGTGGGAACCCACTCAGGTACAATGAATAGATGTGTGAATTCCCTCACATCCCTATGGGCTTTTTCTCAGACTCTTCACCCATCAGTGAAGAGAACGTTTTCTCGAGATATTGTAAATTCCCTCCCAGTCTGTGTAAAGATTTCCCTTGACACCCCCCAAAATATGATTTCTGTTTTATATTGACACTTTTCAAGCCTAAAAATGACTGAATGTAAACGGATGCAGGAGTTAGAGGGGCGACTTCTCAAGCAAAGCTAATTAGCTGCCATGCTTGGCAGACTCTCCAGAAATGCAACCTCTGCAGCCTCCCTGCACTCTTGATGGATTTTGTCAGCATTAATTTTATGTCTGCCTGAACTGTCTCCCTGAATCTGGGAGGGCCCGACACCCCTTCATCAAGCTCACACTGACACGACAGAAACGGTGGGGAGGGGAGACAGGGCAGGACTTCCTAACTCATAGGTTGAGGGGGGCATTGCGTCTGTTTTCACAAGTTCCGACAGCGGTAGGAAGGGAAGCTTGGCCCACGCTGCCTCACATTTATGAGAACTGAGCTGTGTCGAAAGCTATTCCTGCCTGCTAAAGAGCTGTTTAATCCCATAAAGATTTTAAAAAGCTAAACTACTTAATATTTATTTTTGAATAAATATTAAAGTACATTTCTGAAAATAGAAGCTGATATTTAATAAGCCCATACTGTGGGCCAGTGTCAGGGGTGTTAAAACCATAGTAACTCCATCTTGAACAGGGGCTGGGTAAAATGAGGCTGAGACCTGCGTTCCCAGGCTGCGTTCCCAGGAGGTTAGGCATTCTTAGTCACAAGATGAGATAGAAGGTCAGCAGAAGATACAGGTCACAAAGAACCCGCTGATAAGACAGGATGCAGTAAAGAAGACGGCCAAAACCCACCAAAACCAAGATGGGATGAAAGCAACCTCTGGTGGTCCTCACTGCTAATTATACATTAATTATAATGCATTCACCTGCTAAAGACACTCCCCCCCAGCACCATGACAGTTTACAAATGCCATGGCAATGCTAAGAAGTTACTCTATATGGTCTATGAGAAGGAGCCGTCAGTTCTGGGAAGTCCTCGCCCCTTTCTCAGAAAACTAATGAATCATCTCATGAATCATCCACTCCTTGTTTAGCATATAATCAAGAAATAACCACAGAAATAGCCAACCAGTAGTCCTCAGGGGTACTCTGCCTATGGAATAGCCATTCTTGTTTCTTTCACCTCTCTGATAAACTTGCTTTCACTTTACTCTGTGGACTCACCCTGAATTCTTTCTTGTGCGTGATCCAAGATCCAGATCCCTTTCTGGTAACACCAGGGCCTAAGCCCTGACCTGCTGTGTGTTATTTAATCCTCACAGCTATCCCATATCTTGGTTTAATTATCCCTGTTTTTCCAATGAAGAAACTGAAGTACAGATAAGTTAAGTTGCATCAGATGGATTCGAGCCAGCCCAAGCCAAGTTGTTTCTGGGTAATTGTTAAACTGGTCCTTGACAGGATCTGAGTGGAGAATGTATGTCAAAAAGAGCCTGAGACACAAATTGATACCTTTTAATCAATTCCACGTGTGTCTTCATCGCTCCCATCTGATTGGTCCTGTAAACCAAAAACTATCTGAGACAGGTCTCAATCCATTTAGAGGTTTATTTTGCCAAGGTTAAGGATCATGGCCTGTGACACGACCTTAGGAGGTCCTGAGAATATGTGCCCAAGGTGGTTGGTTACAGCTTGATTTTACACATTTTAGGGAAACAGAAGTTATAGGCAGACATAACTTGGTTTGGCCTGGAAAGGCGGGACATCTTAAAGAAGCAGGGGGGCGGGGAGGGGGCTTCCAGGTCACAGGTGAATTCGAAGATTTCCTGATTGGCAATTGGTTGAAAGAGTTAAGCTCTGCCTGATGAGTCCAAGTCAGCTGAACTAACGTAAGGGGTGGGGTGGGTGGCGGGGTGGAAGCCAAGGTTCTTATGTAGATGAAGCTCCAGGTAGCAGACTTCAGAGATAATAGATGTGAAGGTCTCTTATCAGACCTTAAAAAGTGTCAGACTCTCCTGAAAAGACCTAGTTAGGGAAGGAGATTCTCTACAGAATGTAAATGTCCCCCGCAAGAGACAGCTTTGCAGGGCCATTTCCGAATATGTTAGAGAAATATATTTTGGGGCAAAATACTTGGATTTCCTTCAGGGTCATAGGATGTTATACCAGTCAGATTGGAATTTGGTATGTATTGCTACAAAGAGTCTGTTTGGTCCATCTTAAGAGATCTGTTTTAACGTGAATGCCAGTCAGTTGTCTTTAAACTCCAAAGGGAGGAGAAGGTAATGAGGCTTGTCTGGATACTGCCCCCTTCTCATCATGGCCTAAACTAGTTTTTCAATTCTGAACTAGGTTCAGGTTTTTTTGGGATCTTCTTGGCCAAGAGAGGAGTCCATTCAATCAGATGGGGGACCCTAGAATTTTATTATTTTTTGAGGCAAAGTCTGGCTCTGTTGCCCAGGCTGGAGTAGAGTGGCGCGATCTTGGCTCACTGCAACCTCCGCCTCCTGGGTTCAGGCGACTCTTCTGCCTCAGCCTCTGGAGTAGCTGGGATTACAGGCGCACGCCACCATGTCCAGCTCATTTTTGTATTTGTAGTAGAGACGGGGTTTCTCCATGTTGACCAGGCTGGTCTCGAACTCCTGACCTCAAGTGATCTGCCCTCCTTGCCCTCCCAAAGTGCTAGGAGTATAGGCGTGAGCCACCGCACCCGGCCCTAGAATTTTATTTTTGGTTTACAGTACAAAAACAAAGATCTGCAGTCAGTGTTCTCACATCTTTTTAATCATTCATATTGACTTAATCAGGTGGACAAAATCTCAGGGTTGGTCTGGGATCATTCACAAATCAGAATTACTCAGAGAAATTTTCACAGCAGTTGCGGCAGCACAAACTCTAATGCTGATTTAAATTAATAAATGTTATTAATGAACAAACTTGAAAAAGGAATTTCATATAGAACATTACATTTCTCCCTGACACTACTGTATCATAAAAATTAAAAATGATATTAACATGTTTTAAAGTCATAGTGGTAGCTGCTAAAGGCAACCAGCCACACTACAGTGAGGCATTGTTAGAAGTTCGCTCTGAAGTTGACTCAGCTTAGTAAAGCAAATTGTTCTCTGAGATTTCAGCTTTGGTTAGTCCTCTTTGGCTGACATGAACATTATGGAGTGTTAACTGTGGTAGCAACACATAACCAAAAAGCATTCTTTTTAAAATACATCTAGAAGATCTCAATGACCTGAATAAATCAATACAATGTTCCTAGTGACAGTCTCTCTATACTGGGAAAACTTTAACCCCACAGCTGAGGTATTATCAGTTAATGCAAAGTACTTTGCTTGAACCTGATTTCCACCCATGCAGATATCTTCATACCTGGGAATTCTTGTAAATATCAAAATAAAATCTTTACCTTTTTTGCTAATGAGAGTAAAAGGCACAACTGTAAAATATACATCTTGATAGAAAAATATTATAAGGTTTTAATTTTCTAAATACCAAGGGTTAACATCTTATGATTACCCTTTGAAAATAGTGTATTTTGGAACATTTAAAAAGTTCTCAAAATAAGTACGAAGCTTATTCACATTTTTACTAAATCCAACACAACTTTCACAAATGGCAAAATGATTGCCTCTTCAAAGCAAAGCAGCCTAGTTTTGGGTGGGCTCTGGTCACTGCTTAGCTAAGTCTTTGTTGGGCAGAGTCCTGGCTCCACAGTCTCCTTCGATGGGCTCCTTGATACACGAGGCTTCATAACATGCGCTCCTTGAAGAACCATTTCTGATTATTCGAGTTGGTGCAGTCTCGTAAGAGTGGAATGAAACTGTCACTCGACTCCTTCCTCGCAGCCTGGACACATTTCTTGGACTGTTCGTGAAATAAAGATCCATCCTACAAAAGATAACAGAATGACAGGCAAGTCATCAGAAAAGTCTCTTTTTCCTAAAGACATGTTTTAAAGAGATCAGGGTCTGATTTTTACCATTTCAGAAATATTTATTGAGGGGTAAGTGTCTTCCGTGTAACGCAGCAACTCAGGACTATCCCGGGGACACAGCACCAGGCTTGTACAGGCTGCGTCCCGCTTACCTCTCACAGGACTGATGGTGCCACCTGCTGGCTGCTCTGGGCATGTGTCATACCCTACATCTCCCTATTGCATTTGGCTTCCTTCAGGGAAATCAGGAACAAAGATCCTTTGTTTATCTCTTTCACTCCTCTTAGGTCAACTCATTCCGTGCAGGGTGATCTCTTTCTCTTAGGTATTTAAACAGAGAGTGTGGAAACTTGGCTGTAGTCCCAGCTCAGCCACAGACCAGATGGATGAGGAAGCCAGTCACTTGGCCACATGGCCTGAGCTCCTCATCTGTCACACATCAGAGAATCAGTGGGTTATATGCCCTGTGCCAATCCCCAAACCCCAAAGACGATGGTCTTCTTTAATGACCTCCTGCTTCTCTCCTTTCTGCCAGTCCTTGCTCAGTTATCTCAGCAAGTCTGTCTCTCAGACCTGGTGTTTATCTTTTCCTTCTGCCTCTCTGTTATAAGCTGTATGCAACGCACTTAATCATGGCTGAGCAGCAAACAGGCAGAGTGAATAACAACATCAGTGAAAAACCTTTGTGATGTGCTGTTTTATATCACTAAATGGAACTTGTGTTTTCATTCAAAAAAATCCAAACTCATGTTTTGTAGAATCCAAGAAATGACATTTCAGAGGTTTTTAGGCCTACATAAGAAAATACAAGGCTGGGCGCGGTGGCTCACGCCTGTAATCGCAGCACTTTGGGAGGCTGAGGCAGGTGGATCACTTGAGGCCAGGAGTTCAAGACCAGCCTGGCCAACATGGCAAAACTCCATCTCTGCTAAAAATACAAAAAATTAGCCGGGCGTGGTGGCAGGTGCCTGTAGTCCCAGCTACTCAGGAGACTGAGACAGGAGAATCACTTGAACCCAGGAGGCGGAGGTTGCAGTGAGCTGAGATTGCACACCTGCACTCCAGCCTTGGTGGAGCAAGACTCCGTCTCAAAAAAAAAAAAGATCCAGCCCTAAGAACTAAGCTTTCTATTATGGTCTAGTGAATATAAGTGGGGACATTTCCTTCAGAATTCAAATATGTTTCTGTTCAATATATATTTGTTTTATATAAATATATTTAGGGCATGACTGATGAAATATAATAAATCAAGCTGTATCCTTTTCACATATGAATCAAAGTATTAAGTGTCCTGAAGAAAGGTAAATAATCCAATTAAATATCCTTCTTCCCAGCCTCCTAAACAAATTTCCTTTTCCTTAAATGGTCACTGAAATTTAAGATAAAATTTTTGATATGTCAAACTAATTTTATTGTTTCTAGTGTCCACTACCATTCCTGGAGGGCTTACAATGGCTTATGGTTGGGAGAAAGATGGGAAGAGGAGGACATTCAAGAAGATCAGAGACTTCTGGGGTGTGCGGAAGTATTTTTCCTTCTTATTTTCCTGTATTCAATAGGTAACACTATGGTGTGTGGCTTTTCTGGGCAGCCTGAAAATGTCATTGCTAGTGACAACATGTTTCTGCAGGAAAACATATTCCAGCTTTTAATCATCTTTAGAATAAACCCATTTATAAGCAGTATATTGGGAGTGAAAGCTGCCCAGGGAGATAAAAAACAATGAAGTTTTTTCTTTCGAATGATTTTCTTTGGATTTATTCCCTCACGTGCTTTTTAGTGAGTCAAAGGATATGATCGATTTACAAGTCCTGACGCAAGCTGACTGCAAGTGTGGCGGGGCCAGCACCCTCAGGTCTGAGGTAACTCTCAGTTTCAAATCAACTGTGACTATCCGGGGAGCCTACTCTATCAGAGGTGTTTGCTTGGTTATAATACCACAAGTAACAACTAATCTCTATCGAGCTTTATAGTTTCCAAAGAATATTTCTGGCTATGCATCTAATCCTCAGTAAAGTAAGGCTGGTATTATTGCACCTTTTTTTTTTTTTTTGAGAGGGAGTCTCGCTCTGTCTTCCAGGCTACAGTGCAGTGGCATGATTTCGGCTGACTGCAACCTCCGCCTTCCAGGTTCAAGCGATTCTCCTGCTTCAGCCTCCCAAGTAGATGGGACACAGGGGCATGCCACCACACCTGGCTAATTTTTTTCTTTTTTTTTTTAAGTAGAGATGGGGTTTTGCCATGTTGGCCAGGCTGGTCTCGAACTCCTGGCTTCAGATGATCCACCTGTCTTGGCCTCCCAAAGTGCTGGGATTACAGGCGTGAGCCACTGTGCCTGGCCTATTGTACCTATTTTAGAGCTGGGAAAAACAAGGCTTAGAGAGGTGGGGTGGCTTATATCCGGATCTAACACTTTGGCTAACATCCTTACACTTGGGCTATTTGGCTTACTCATTTAAAGCCCTTTCATCTCTGAATGCATTTGTAAGAGCTGTTTCCATGTCGGTGCCTGCAGCTCATGGGGGTGCAATGGAAATGGGAAAGACTGAAAGGGACTGGACAATGAGGAGGGAAGGCAGTGCTAATGACACCGTGTGCCAGGGGACTCCAATCTCCTGCCATCACCGCCCCCCAGGCTCACTGGGACTGAGGTTCCAGGTCTTCCAGAGCTCCTGTCCATGCGTGACCACATCCCTGATCCTCACCAGGACTATGCCGAGAGAATGTCTGACTCTCACACTCTCCCCTATAGCCCAGGGACTGTCAGCAGAAAGGAAGGAGAGAGTTCACCTACCTCCTGCAAGATGAACTTCTGATTCTCTGGGGCAGTTTCTTCGCAGAGATGCATGATAAGCGTATCCATTCCTGCTTCCACAGCAATGCAGCCCTCGGGCTGGTGGGTGTTATAGCGTATTTCTTTCTGGGACGTGTACTCGAAAAACTAAAAATGGGGCAGCCAACATGTAACACAACATTTTCCACTGATGTGGGAAGAGGAAAGATCGCTGGACAAGAACCTGGGATCACGAGAGCATGGGTGGGGTCATGTACCCGCATCACCACCAACACGAGCCTGTGTGATGGGTTCCTCTGCATCCCACAGCCCTCAGTGGACCGCTACAGCAGTGCTTCATAAGCGTGGAGGAAATGGCCCTTCCCATGCCTGCCTGGCTTGCTAGACAGTGAGACAGGGCTGGTGCACATCACCTCCTGCCTGCAGTGCTGAATGCTGTGTTGGTGTGGGATGGGAGGAAGGGAAATGGACCCATCCCAGTACTAGCTCTCGGGGGCTCTCTGTGACCTTGACTAGCTGCTTCCTCTCCTTTTCCTCAGTCTCTCCTCCCAAACCCCCAATATGACAGTTCCTAGAAGATGTAAAGTGCTGTGCACAAGCAGGCAATGTGACCGCTAACGGGAAGACTTGGTTCTTCCCGGGCAATGGTTTTCCTACCTGAGTGTACTAGGAACTACCTACAGTGATTGTTAAAAATGCTGATTGCTGGCCCCATCCCAGAGACAGAATAAGGATTCCTTGTGTGTGAGGCGGGGCCTAGGAAGTTGCATTTTCTGCATCTTTGACAAGACACCCACCCACCCCACCAGCCCCTTTCAAAAATTCTGACACAGGTGGGTGTTCTTAAGGCACACAGAGCAGGGCTTCTCACACCATTATCTCCTGAAAAGCTGCTTAAAACAAGAGTCTGGGATTCGGTAGGGTTGGGATCAGTCTGAAAATGTGCATTTCCAAGCTCCCAGATGATGCTGATGGTAGCACTCAGGTACCATCAGCTTTGAAGAAGGCTGTTCTAAACAGTGTTGAAAACCTAAATAATTGAAGGTTGCAGGAGTTGGAATTAAGAAAGTTTACTGTTGACCATAAGAAGGCTTCATATTCAAGTGGCATTGGGGTGAACCCAGATTGGAAAAAAAACATCTGAATCTCTATCCCTTCATTTCCTGGTGTCTGGTAACTCCTTAGTACGGTAAAGCTTCAGAGGCCCAGAACCAACACTACTCTCCATTCCTGCATCCTCCAAGGGTCCTGTCAACTGCTTTCCAGGGCTGGGGGTCCTTCTGTGGTCTTCAGACTCCCCCAGGACTGAACCTCCCCTGCCCAGCCTGAATTACAGCCCTTCACCCAGACAGATACACCTGGCCCCCAGCTGAGGCAACGTCCCTAAACACCACCTTGCAAGGTGGCCCTATGCATTAAACCTGTCATTCCACTTAACAATTAATTCTAAGGAAATCATCTGAAATGCAGATCTGTTACTTTATCCTTCCTTCTGTCTGACCCAAGGTGTTAGAGGCAGGGTTATTTATAATTGCAAAGACAGGGAGGCAGGGAACCAGTTAACAAAACAGCAATACGGGTACAAAATGAAATATCAAGAGGCCACTAGGAATGATATTCTCAAGGGATATCTAATAACGTTAAGAAAAGTATGATGAAGGGAATGGAAATAATGGAATATAAAACATACAGACATTATGACAACTATTTACAACATATAATCTCTATGTGTTATGTGTAAAAAATGATGGGAAGAAAACACATTTTAATTTTAACAGTGGTCTCTCTGAGTCTGGCCATTCACCGCAGGCTTCTACTTTTTATATTTCCCAAATATTACTTTTACGAGAAAAAAATTCAAATATTTAATTTTTTTAACAAAACACACAGCTTTCTCCTCTTTTGAGGCTCGTTCCTACCTGATTCTGGCCCATCCCATGACAGAGGTACAGAATGACCTGGTGTCCCACGATCTGGTTTTCATCGGGAGGGTTATAGTCAAAGCAGTAATCTGTCAGTCCTTTGTTCTGGAGCTAAATAAAACATAAATGTGGCATTTCAGTCCAGATTTATAGACACTAACAGATGCCACACAAGGCTTGGGGAGGGTACCTGGCATGAGAGGAGAGCCTGCTTCAAGAGCTAGATGCAAAGGTAAGAGTCTTTTCTGTACAGCACCTTCTAGCTTTAAAAGTGCTTCCTTTTTCTGTAGGCAAGAATCCTTACCCGTATTTTAAGTTGATAAGCCTGAGGACCAGAGAGATAAACTCTTCATGGCCTGAAAGCTCCTCTCTCTTTCTCATTAGTGGCAGCCTTACTGCTGCACAAGTCCAAATATACCTGGGTTGATACCTCGAACTAGATTAATTAAGCTAACTAAATCATGCAGGTGATAGACATAAAGAAAGAATTATTTTAGGCTGGGTTCAGTGGCTCATGCCTGTGATCCCAGCACTTTGGGAGGCGGAGGCAGGTGGATCACTTGAGGCCAGGAGTTCTAGACCAGCCTGGCCAACATGGCAAAACCGCATCTCTACTAAAAATACAAAACTTAGCCAGGTGTGGTGGGGTGTGCCTGTAGTACCAGCTACTTGGGAGGCTGAGGCAGGAGAATCACTTGAACCCAGAAGGCGGAGGTTGCAGTGAGCTGATATCGTGCCACTGCACTCCAGCCTGGGCAACAAGGCAAGACTCTGTCCTCCCCACCACCAAAAAAAAAAAAAAAGAATTAATTTAAATCACTTTAGAGCATGGTATGTTTGAAAATACTACCTCTGAAATATATTCTATAAACAAATTGAGCTGCAAAGAAATTATAAACCTCATTCAGTGTAACACTCTAAGTTGTAGTACTGTATTAATTATCTTCAAACTATTTTCAATATATTTTAGGATAAAGAAAATAAGTAATTATGTTAATATTGTTTAAAACCAAGATTTTCAGGGTAAGAAAAAAGAAATATGAGTATGCTATCAAAGAAAATTTTTTAAGACTACATTGGATTTTCAGATATTAATATAAGCTCATGATCTGTTTCTCAAAAATACGAATTTCCTTTCTCTGCCCAATGAGAAAAATTTAGAGCTGTGCTATTTCATGTGGCAGCCAGTGGCCACTGTGGCTACTGGACACTTGAAATGTAACTAATCCAAATTGAGATATGCTATAAGTATAAAATTCACACCAGATTTCAAATCTTAGTATGAAAAAAGAATGTAAAATGCCTCAATGAATAAATACTTATATTAATTATATGTTGAAATGATATTATTTGGGATATACTGAGTTAAACATTTCATTAACTTTACTTTTTTTTTAATATGGTTACTAAAAAAAATTAAGTTACAACTGTGGCTCTCATTATATTTCTGTTAAACTGCATGGTCTGGAGGCAATGACAACACATCGCAACGGGCACCACCAGCATCCAGACTGACTCCCAATACCGTTACCCAACAAAGGAGCAGGGCTTCTGGGAGGAATGGCAGGAAATGTTTAAAACTCGAATGGGACAACTTGGCCAGAATCAAGGAGGCTATCAATGCCAGTATAAGGTGTCAAAGACCACAGAAGCCAAAATAAAGGGTCTGCCACTGGCTAAAAACAATTTTAATATATTTTTTAAAAAGATGAATTGGGCTGGGCACAGTGTGGCTCATACCTATAATCCCAGCACTTTGGGAGGCCTTGGCAGGAGAAATGCTTGAGCTCAGGAGTTCAAGACCAGCCTGGGCAACATAGTGAGACCTTAGTCTTTACTAAAAATAAAAATAAAAAATTAGCCAGGTGTGGTGGTGCTCACCTGTAGTCCCAGCTACTTGAGAAGCTGAGGTGGGAGGATCACTTGAGCCCAGTGATCCAGGCTACAGTGAGCTACAATGGTGCCACTGTGCTCCAGCCTGGGTGACAGAATAAAAGCCTGTCTCAAAAAACAATACAAAGAAAAAAAGATGAATTGATTGAAGCACACCGGCTACTTAAGTCATTTAGTTTACAATGACACTCAAGAAGAGAAAAAGCCAAAAAAACAATGAGCCAACAAAAAACAAAACAACCCAGTAGATACAACTGGAGGAAACTAAAATACCAACTCTTACTCTGAAAATAAGCAAATAAAGAAAAGACTTAAGAATTTGTCATGCCTTAGCCGGGCACGGTGGCTCACGCCTGTAATCCCAACAGTTTGGGAGGCTAAGGCAGGCGGATCACCTGAGGTCAGTAGTTCAAGACCAGCCTGGCCAACATAGTGAAACCCCGTCTCTGCTAAAAATACAAAAAAAAAAAAAAAAAAAAAAAAAAATTAGCCAAGCATGGTGGCAGGTGCCTATAATCCCAGCTACTCGGGAGGCTGAGGCAGGAGAATCGCTTGAACCCATGAGGCAGAGGTTGCAGTAAGCTGAGATCGCGCCATTGCACTCCAGCCTGGGGGACAAGAGCAAGACTTTTGTCTCAAAAAAAAAAAAAAGAATTTGTCGTGCCTTTTCTATATGAATTCTAAAACTCACATATACCAAATTGCTTTAGTTAATGAGGGAGTGTTCTTCTATATGAAAAATTTCAGCTAATAAATGTGGAAGAAATGAAAGAGAAAAATCACCATTTGGCAACTCCATTTGAAATAATGGGTCTAGGAAATGGTTATCAGTGGCTACTAAAAACATGAGACAGAGGCTGATGGGGGTCTTATAATGACTGGTCCAGGTGAGGGATACTCCATTAACCCACTGGTCAACCTTATCACTAAAGATGACCATACTTCCTATGCTCCTGATATGACACAACATGAACACATAACATCACCCACAAAGTGTTCTTGCCAAAAAGGTGGATCCTGACTCTAATCAAACCTTTACAACTCACTTCTATCTTAAAGAAATATGGGGGAGAGAGGCACAACTTAAAGACACCACAAAGAAAAAAATAGTAATTGCAAGAGTGAGACACTCCACAGGTAACTGATATTGTTTTTTCAACAAGTTAAAGATATTAACAAGAAAAAGGAAGAGGGCTGTGTTAGATTAAAAGAGATTTAGGACACAAGACACAACCACCACATGCAATGTGTGCACCTTGTTTGGATCCCAATTCGAATTAGCCAGCCACTCAAAGAGAAACTGGAAAAGTTGGGGGAATATGAATTAGAACTAGACATTAAATGATACCAAGAAATACTTGTTCATTTCTACAGTTTTGTAAGATAATGTCCAAATGTTATGAAAATGCATAAAATGCAGAGGAGAGAAATGACACAATGCCCAGGATTTGCTTAAAAAGAGGAAAATGTGGAGGTGAAGTAGGGGAGAGAGAAAGCAAGAGAGGCAGGATCTTGAAAATTCTAGAATCTCAGGGATGGTATTCATTATACCATTCTCATACCATTCTCTCTGCATTTCTATATGTTTGAATATTTTCATAATGAAAATAGAATGTAACATGAATATCCTGCTTTGTATTTATCAAAGATTTCCAGAATGGAACACCAGCACTTCTGATCAACACATCACAGCAGAGGAGACCTTGCTAAGCTGGTGTCATTCCTAGCAAAAACAAAAGACATAGGACATTTTATCTGGTCTCATCCCAAAAACATTTTTTAGGTTTTTTGAAATACTAGAAGTGACTCCCCTATACCGACTATTGCCTCTGTAGACTTCCAAACTTGGAATTATTAACTAGTCTAGCCATTGAGACTAGAAGTAATATGATAAGGTGTTAGTAAAAACTAGGACATGGAAACACCAGATAAACCTCAGTTTCCTTATCTACAAAACAGTTGTCAGTTTTGAGATGGCTTCCAGCTCTGACATTCTGCACCTAAGGCCCAGACACTTCAGGGAGAAAGAAGGGCAGTGGATAAAAAGGTGGTGGGGGGTGGGCAGGCGGGTGGGAGTGGAGGAAGCCAGTGATCCCCATGACGTGGCCTTTCTTGCCCAGGATTTGTAGATCAGACCCGGAGGCCAGGGAACTCCCTGCCTGCCATGGGCCCACCACCCTCACTCACCATCCCGAAGAAGCCAGGCCGGTCTTCAGGCACATGCAGTTCTGGATACACAGTCTCCAAGAACCACTTGAAGTCCTTACACTGGAGCTTGGCCCGGAGCTGCTTCCTCTCTGTCACATCCCCAAAAGGTTCCTGAGAAAACAACAAAACAGTGAGAGGCCACGGGTCCTAGTGCTTCCTTTCAAAGCCCCTGTGCTCACTGAAGCTCACTTACTAACCACCAGCCAGCTTTGACGGAGCATTCGTTGCATGCCAGGCCCTGTGTGGAGCACAGAGGATAGAAAACAGCCTTGTACCTAATTCTAGCTTCTAGTATGAGAGGCTGTCACACAGACAATTCCATTCCTAGGAGCTCTGTTGGCAGCGGGGTGTGACCAGGTGCACGAGGGTAGAGGACAACCCGCCTGCTGATGGAGTGAAGGAGCCAAGCTCTGGGGCTGCACTGGCTTCTATGGATCCTTGACCTGTGACCCATGCTTGTGATCAGAGGTCATCCTGAAACCCAACCAGGGAAACGTCAGTTTCACCGAAACATACACCATGACTTTCTGGTTTACTACTAATATCTGAATATCCACTTTCAAACACAGGTAAATATTCTAGATGTAATCATGTTCTCAGTATGAAATAAGCAATAAGAAATACTTGTGCAAGTTTGGTTTTATGGACAAAACTAATGACTGAGAGCTTTTGAATAATTAAATACAGCAAGCCTCTGTTCAGTATCGCAAACGTGCAGCCACAAGAAAAATGCTGAGTGCAGAAATATTACCGTACCTGCACTGTCATGTTAAACAATTTAAAGCTGACATGTTAAATATTGAACAAAATGGTAATAATAAGTACATGTTTGAATAAGATTTCAGATTTCTGCTATTTCCCAGAGTTCTTTCACTGATGAAAGTCACTGCGCCCCCAGCTTCGGCCAAGTATCTATTTAGCACTTGGCCTTGGACATGCAGCCTAAGGGTGCATTCAGTGCCTCCCTAAAATATTCTCTGGGAACCCTCAGGAAAAGAGAACTATGGGTTCCAGACCGTGCATGGGGAAAGAGTGGGTGTTTACTCTATGGTGCTGGGCAAGACGGAGGAGGCAGAAGCAAATGACCGTGGAGCCCAGAGCCAGAGAGGGGCTGAGTGGGAGTCCGACTGAGAACCCATAGGCTCTACAGAGCAGAGCAAGAGGTGCACTGCAGAGTACAGGCCCCAAACCCGGTTCTACCTCCTATCAGCCATGGGGCCTGGACAAGTTCCTTCCAACAGCTTCTCTCTGAGCTTCAGTTTTCTCATCTATAAAATGAGAATTTTATTGCTACCCTGCAGGGTTGCTGGAAGGACTCAGCCTTAGAGCAAGACCTTCTTGTGTTGCCAAGCAGCCCTACTAGTTATGCAAATGCAGGGCAAGCAGGCACCCTGCCGTGGGGCATGCAGAGCTGGCTGGGGCAGAGGCAGTGGACTGTGTTGCATCTGAAGCCCAAGATCTGGGAAAGAAGAGGCAGATCCCTCATCCACAGTGGTCCCTGAGGTAGAGGCAGAGCAAGGATCCAGACCAGAAAACAAGTCCCTGAGATAAATCGCTCTGAGGAAGGACACAGTCTGGGCTGAACCTCAGCCTCCGACAGACTCAGTGCAGTGGGTGGATGGGCCAGTGTCCCTGCAGTGTGTGTCTGGGACCCAGGGGAGCAAGCCAACTGAGCTGAGACTTCAGTGACTGCAGGCACACCTTCACCATTGTTCAGAGAGATGGGCCCAGCAAGGCCTCTGAGTGGGGAGGAAGATAGACATCTGTTAGGCTGGCGGTGGGGGGGTTTCCATGACCATGACATATGGTGAGAAAGAGTAGCAGCGGGGACCTGGGCCACTCTCCAGTAGTCCTTCCATCTGGAAATGGAAGCAGAACACACTCCCTGTTTTAGAAAAGGAAGCTTCCAGGGTGCTAACAAGAAGGCTCTAGAGGGAGGTAAAGACCCCTAACTAATAAGGCGGGTGTGTCCCTGAGCAATAGCTTTAAGGTAAAGAACTGTGCCTTAACTTGTACCCTGTGTTTGTGGACTCACCCCTACTGGCTACAAAGAGGATAACCACAACACATGGACAATGCCTGGCCTGTGACACCACGTATCCCCAACTGTCTACGTTGGTATAGTCCATCCTCATTATTTACTGGTTCTGTATCTGAGTTTCCCTACATGCTATAATAAAATTGATTTATAACCTCCAAATCAATACTTGTGGTGTTTTCTAATTTTCACACACATTCATGGACAAAAAATGTGAGTTGCCCAACACTTCCATTCCCAGGTGATACAGAACAAGGGCACACACCACCTTCTTGTTTCAGCTCTCATCCTGTAAACCTGTGTTCTTTTCACCATCTATTGGGCACCACATTTTTTTCTGCTTTGTATTGGTGACTGCACCAGCTATTCTAGAATGTCCCCCAATCATAGTGCTGAAGTGCTATCTAGTGTTCCTAAATGCAAGAAGGTTGTGATGAAGAGAAAATAACACGTGCTAGGAAAGGTTCATTCTGGCATGAGTTATCGTGCTGTTAGCCATAAGTGCAATGTTAATGATGCAACGATATATGTTAAATAGGTGTCTTTGAACAGAAACACACAGAAAACAAGGTTCTGTATTGATCTGCTGACAAAACTGTGCCCCAAGTCTGGCAGGAACCTAACCCTGTATTTCCCCTAAGAACAATGGCTCTGTTTTCATGAATTCAGCGTTTGTGGTGGCTTTATGGAATATAACAGCTGTAAATAACAAGATTTGACTGCATATAATTATTATAAATGGAGGAATAAATTCTCCCCATACTCGTATCTGAGCACCCAATTTATTCTCTATTTCTGGAACCAGATCGACTACGCTGGGGAAGCCACGATTAGCTGCTGTTGTTCAGATGAAGCCAGATGGAGTGCAGGTGGGCCAAGGAACTCACCAAGCGGGCACGGGGGTTGCGATGGTAGTAGAGCTCTTTAAATTCATCCATCCATACTTCAGCTGCACGAACACTGTTGGCCAGAGCCTTGTTGCGGGAGTAGGGAGCTTGCTTGGGGAAAACATGGCCAACATGGGAACATGGGTGTGTTTCCAGAACCCCACCACACTGCCAGATCTGCACACACAGAAAAGGAGAGGCCAGGTGGTGAGCCGGGGATGAGCTGCGGGTCCATAGTATCTGCAGCAAAGAGGCCAGGCACACGCAAGGCATGATGGACGCTGCCAAGATGCTCAGCCTCCATCGGGCAGGAGGCCACCTACCCGGCACACTCATGACACAGAATGTGGGTAAAGAGCAAGAAAGCAGCCCCCAAAACAAATAAGCTGTGGGAACCAAGACCCGAAAGTCCATGCACTAAAGCTCATGCACTTGACTCACAGGAGCATCCACAGAGACCTCGCTGGCAACCCACTTACTCATTACAGAAAACATAGGCTTGATTACCTGATCTCCTAGCCACAGAAGATAGGAAAGCAGCAAGGAAGAAGAGAGGTTTGGAAGGGGGAAAGGAAGAGCTTCTAGAAACAGGTAGAGCAGCCTGACACCTAAGGAAGAGGCAGAGAGACCATTAAAAGCACACCCAAAGACTCAACAGGCGAAGGCATCTGAGCCCATCTCACACTGGGACTGACGGCCTTGAATATCTCATTTTCCCAAAGATGGGACAACCAAGCACAGCATCTGGTACTTATTATGGAGGGTGTGAGTCCTCGGTAGAAGGCCAAATTCTTGTTTATTCACAGTTTTTATGACGGCAGAACACCATATAAAATGTTATTAAAAATCTTAATTTTCCACTGAAAAGCACCAACATTTACACAAAGTTTTGATGCTTAAAATGTAAGACTTCATTAACTGGAAAATCTACTGAAATGCTAGGAGTTTTCCAATATGGTTTCCATGGGCCATGTAGAGTAGCATCAGTAGGTAGGCTTGTTACAAAAAGCAGAATCTTGGTCCCCCGCTAAAGCTATCAAATCTGGCTAGAATTCTAGATTGTGCTTGTAAATCTGTCTAGAATTCTAGATTGTGCTTGTCAATCTGTCTTTCTAACAAGTTTACCCAGCAATGCTTACATGTGTTGGCTGGGTGCAGTGGCTCACGCCTATAATCCCAGCACTTTGGGAGGCCAAGGCAGGTGGATCACCTGAGGTCAGGAGTTCGAGATCAGCCTGGCTGACATGGTGAAACCTCGTCTCTACTAAAAATACAATAATTAGCCGGGTGTGGTGGCACATGCCCGTAATCCCAGCTACTCGGGAGGCTGAGGCAGGAGAATCACTTCAACACGGAAGGCGGAGGTTGCAGTGAGCTGAGATCGTGCCACTGCGCTCCAGCCTGGGCGACAGAGCGAGACTCCGTCTCAAAAAAAAAAGAAATTCTTACATCTGTCAAAGTTTGAAAGCCACTGTGCTAAATAAACAGGCCACTTCATAAGGAATTAATCAAGTAAAGGCTCCAGAAAACAGGATCAGGAGGAACCTAACCCTGAGCAAGTCACCTCTCTCCTGGTTTCATTTCCTCCCTCCATAGAGTGAGAGAGAACTATGTGACTTGCAAGGCCCTCTCTGGCCCCAAACCTAGAAAAAGTACATTTTTTAAAAAGCTAAAATAAGAAACCAAGCATGTTTATAGGATATGCGTGTCATCATCTTTCAGGGTCCACCAGGCTCTCACAGCAAATCCCATCGTTCCCAAAGAGAGAATCAGTTAAGAACATGTCCAAAGAGAATACTGGAATACTTACCCTAAAGGAGAATTCGAGGTTTTCTCCTCCCCAAACTTCCATTCCTGTATCATAAGACCCCAGATATTCAAAATATTTCTTACTCACAGCAAACAGTCCACCGGCCATTGTTGGAGACCTAAAAAAGTGTGATATCCATATTTCGCTGTGGGCAGCAGGAAACCATCACAGTTATCCAACTACCTTCCCACCACGAGCCCTTTCATCTGTTCATCCATCATCTCTAAGCATACCCTGCCTTCACCTCTGTGCCCCACACTAGGCTGGGCCTGGAGGCACAGATGTACCCTACGGTCCCTGCCTTGAGGCGGCTCCCAGGCTTCTCAGCAGGCAAGTACTCTGTGTGTGCTAAATATGTTAACTAAGGTCAGCCAGGGCCCTGGGAGAACACTGAGGAGGGCAGGGGCAAAAGGACAGGACTAGGTTCCCTGGAGGAGGCAAGGTCTGCAGGACAAAGGACAGTTAGCCAAGAAGAAGAAGGGAAATGGAATGGTTCTCCAGCATGAGCAAAGGCTTAAGGGTGGGAGAAATCCAGGGACATTTAGAAGCATAGAGAGCAAGAAGAGAGAAGCAAGAGACCACGTTCTGAGAGGAAGGCAGGCTCCGGGCCATGGTAATCTGAGGAGGTGTGATCTCACAAGGCAGGCACGACACTGAGAGGCCAGTACACAGAAGGCCCTAAAGGCAACTCTGGCATCTGAAAGCGCCCCGAGGGTCAGGTCCTCTCCTGCTCGAATGGTTTCCTCCACTAGTACCCAGCTAGCCAGCCTCAGGCTGCTTTTTCAGCCAGCCTTGTTTCCCACCACCCACCACCAGGTTTATCTGGAAGCCAGCGCTGACTTCAGAAACGGCCCACAGCTTCCAGCCTACACGGCAGAACACTGTAAGGTCAGCATGCCCCAGAGTTGCACAGGCAAAAGGATTAATTCAGAAATAGGGAAAGGGCCAGGCACAGTGGCTCATATCTGTAATCCCAGCACTTCCAGCATTTTGGGAGGCTGAGGCAGGCAGATCTCCTGAGGTCAGGAGTTCAAGACCAGCCTGGCCAATATGGCGAAACTCTGTCTCTACTAAAAAAATGCAAAAATTAGCCGGGTGTGGTGGCCCACACTTGTAATCCCAGCTACTCAGGAGGCTGAGGCAGGAGAATCACTTGAATCCAGGAGGCAGAGGTTGCAGTGAGCTGAGATCATGCCACTGCACTCCAGCCTGGGTGACAGAGCAAGACCCCAACTTGAAAAAAAAAAGAAATAGGGAAAGAGAACATTGAGAGCACAACCACTGAAAATGTTAACATCCTGCAGCATCGGGGCCTGCCCTGGACTCCAAGCGTGGGGCCAACTGAGAAGACAACAGCAACATCCCCAGTGGAAGGGAAGGTTCTAGACTACAAAGCACCTTCGTGTGTTTATCCTAAAAATCTAGGAAATAGGCAGGGTGGATATGCTGGTACCTATTACACAGATGAGATAACTGAGGCACAGGGATATTATGGGATGGGGAGGATAGGTGCCCTGAGCATGTGGGGTAAGGGGGCAATCAGAATTCATGGCCCCCCCATGAATTCATGACAGGCTGCCTAAGTAGCCTGGATTAGAGCCTCCTACTCTGTGTCTCAGTTTCCAAACCTGTTCAGTGAGGGATTGAGCAGGATGTTCTCACTAAGGACTCCTACAAAGCCTGGGTGCCATTCTCAATTCCTTCCTTCCCAAATTCCCACTCAATTTCTTCCAATTATTCCATCTTAACATCTCTGGAATCCACAGTGCCCACCATCTCCTGAACCATTGTTTCTGACCTGGAGGACTGCAGAGCCTCCTAATGGTATCCCTGCCCACAACGGTCCTTCCAGGGCCCGCACCACATGGCACACAGCACATGCTCAGGTCACTTCCTGCTCGGATCCCTTCAGTGGCTTCTACCTGCTCAGGGTCAAGTCCAAACCCCTTCCCTTGGCCCCGCCCATCTCTCCAGCCTTATCTCTGGACACTCTCCTTGCGTGCTCCACTCCAGCCAGCAGCGGGTCATCTTAAGGTCAGGACTCTGATGAAAGGATTCAGAAGCCCAACTGCCAAATGTGGATGCAGAACTAAGAGCCTACTTCCGGTTCAACACACCAGCGGTGAGGCTGAAGTCCTGACCTCCTTCTACCCAACTCCCACATCTGTCTCCCACTTGCCTCTGAACTTGGAAGGGGAGGAAGAAGCCAGGCTATCACTTCAACACCTCCAGAATGAGAGCTGCTGAGCCTCCCTTGGGACCACTCTACTCAGACCTTGACTCACCCACTGGCCAGAGCAGACTCCTCCACCTGCCATGGATCCACCCACACCCCAGGTCAAAGGGGCCTAACGATGTTTCCTCAAGAATGAGCATATGACCAGCAATCCCACTCCTAGGTGTATACCCAAAAGAATGGAAAACAGGGACTCAAGCAGATAAAAGTACACCAATGTTCATAGCAGCATTATTTAACAATAACCAAAGGACAACCCAAGTGTCCACCAACAGAAGAATGGATAAACAAAACGTAGCATATATGTACAAAGGAATATTACTCAGCCATCACAAGGAATGATGTTCTCTAGGAAACTTGAAAACATGATGATAAGTGAAAGAAACCAATACAAAAGGACAAATATTGTATGATTCCACTTACATGGGGCGCCTGAAAGAACAGAGGTTCCCAGGGGCTGGGAAGGGGAGAATGGGATGTTATTGCTTAGTGGGGATATTTTCTGTGTGGGATGATGAAAAAGCCCTGGAAACAGGTAAAGATCATGTTTGCACAATACTGTGAATGTGCTCGATGCCACTAAAATTGCATGCTTTGTTTTATTTATTTATTTTTTATAGAGACAGGGTCTCGCTCTATCGCCCCAGCTGCAGTGCAATTGCGTGATCATAGCTCACTAAAGCCTTGAACTCCTTGACTCAAGCAATCCTCCTATCTCAGCCTTCCAGCTAGCTAGGCCTACAGATGCACACTACCACGCTCAGCTGATTTTTTTTTTTTTGTAGAGATAGGTTCTTGCTATGTTGCCCAGGCTGGTCTCAAACTCCTGGACTCAAGCAATCCTCCCACCTTGGCTTCCCAAAGTACTGGGATTACAGGCATGACCCACCATGCTCAGCTTAAAATTGCATACTTCAAAATGGTTACAATGGTAAATTCTCTATGATGCATATTTTACCACAATTTAAAAATTAAATAAATAAAATATATCGATATAAAATTGACATGTGTAGCAGACATGTGTAGCAGACATGTTTAATAAAAATAAACAAATACTCTGGGCAAAAAAGTGGGAAGAGGGGAGGTAGTTAAGCAGACAGCTAACCATTCCTCCTGAGGGCCTCCGCTGACAGGTCAGCCAGATGCAACGAGGCATGCTTAAAAAACAAGTCACCCAGAAGTCAGCTCCTGACCTGATGACATCAACGGGGGATCGCATCCGTATTCTCTCCCTCTCGGGAACCGTGTGCCACGTGAACACCAGCCTCCAGTCGAAACCGCCAATCTGGGGCTCCCCGGAGTTCCCTAGGTATTCGAAGGTGTTCCAGTCGATCACATCAATCACCGGGCACACCACTGCCGACTCCTCTTCATGGATCCTGAAAGCACCCAAGACATCCATCCGTCTCTCCTATGCAGACGGGCAGCAGGAAGACAATTGGGAAATTCAAGGGTGAATTCTTGTCTTCCTTCCAATAAGAGGGAAGAACACCTGAGAAAGGCCTGCTTCTCTTATTCCAGGTGTCTGTAGTCATGTCAGAGCCTTGGCAGGTGACCACCATGGGGGGGATCTGGGGGCCAGGGAGGGCTTTAAAACAAAAAGTCCCAGGACTTTAATATGCGCTGATTCTACCCATGGACATTCTGACCAAACGCTCTATAATTTCAATTTCTCAGAAGTGCAAGAGGTTTAATCACAATGAAACATCTTAACATCAAGAAATACTTATCTGTCCTAAGAACAAAGGTGCACCCAGACCAAAGGGTCAGCTTTGGAATTAGAATATAAATTCTAATCCTGCTATTTATTTGCTGTGTGACATTAGCCAAGTCACCTAACTTCAGAGCCTATTGCCTCAGTGGCAACACTGGAATTATAATATCCATTCAGAGGGTTAATGTGAGGATTTCCTGGGAAAATGTTTTTAAGATGGCTGGCAGAGAACCTGAAACTATTGCTCTTTTTTTATTTTAATGTTTGTTATTGTGAAATATTACACATAGTGAAAAATGCTATAATTTCCTTTTGCAGGTATCAGCCTGTGTGTTGGTTTCAACTGTTCTCTCCACATCATTACAAATCTGGCCATCCCTCAGCATGCTTCCAGGCCATGTTTCTTTGCATTTGACACCACACCAGGAAAGATGGACTGAGACTAGACCACGTGTGAACACTAGATTTCCTTGAGTAACATTTTGGGGGACGTAATCTGGAATTTGAAACCTAAAAATCCTGAGTCCCACCACACAGGACAATGCAACAGAGATCAACCAGACTTGAGCTTTCAGTGTCCTTAGAATGACACCAGAAAGTCAGAGGGGATATTAGAAATACCACTCTGGGGTAAGAATTACAGCTTATCGGGGAAATTGCACTGTTCAGGACAGGTTGCGTGAGACAGAGTCTCAGATCTGTGAGTTCCCCAAATTGAGGAAGTTGCATACTAGGTATCCACCAACATCCGCTTATTTAAAGTAATTGAGGGCATTATTTAAAAGGCTGAAAGGGCCAACATCAGACCTGCTGGGCAAGTTCTAGCTGGCCCCTGGCAAAGGCCAGCTCCCCCAGGAACTGATGGCTTGTGATCAAGCTGGCTGGAACCACAGACAGCCTAATTTTTACAAGAAGGGGAAAACTGGGGGAATGCTGTATCAGCACTGGAGTATAGGACTCCCAGTCCTGGCTGGAGAATGTGCAGGACCCATAGGGATGCTATTGGCATCTGGGCCAGAACCATTCTCCACTGCATAGGGCTGATCTGCAGGATTCTTGGCCTCCCCGATACACAAAATGCCAGGAGCCCTACCTGGTTGACATGACAACCAAGAATACCCTCCCACGTTTCCAAAAGCCCCTGGATGGAAAGGGTTACCACTCCTGTCTGGGGCCACCTAAAGGACAGTCCACAGTCTGATGTGTCCCAATGCTGGTGCACACCAAAGTCCCCTGGGGAGCTTTTGAAACATGCAGAAGCCGAGGCCCCAGCCCCAAGAGTCAGATCCAAATGGGACCAGGCGTTGGTGTGTTTAAAAAGCTCCCCAGGTTGAACCCTCATACACCGTTGGTGGGAATGTAAATTAGTACAACCTCTATGGAGAACAGTTTGAAGGTTCCCCAAAAAACTAAAAATAGAGCTACCATATGATCCTGCAATTCTATTCCTAAGTACATATCCAAAAGAAAGGAAGTCAGTGTATCGAAAATATATCTGCACTCTCATGTTCATTGCAGCACTATTCACAATAACCAAGATTGGGAAGCAACCTAAGTGTCCATCAACAGATGAATGGATAAAGGATACGTGGTACATATACTCACAATAGAGTACTATTCATCCATAAAAAAGAATGAGATGCTGTCATTTGCAACAACATGGATGAAACTGGAGGTCATTATGTTAGGTGAAATAAGCAAGGCACAGAAAGACAAACTTTGCATGTTTTCACTTATTTGTGGGAGCTAAAACTTAAAACAATTGAACTCATGGAGACAGAGAGCAGAAGGATGGTTACCAGAGGCTGGGAAGGGTAGTTGGTTGGGGGAGTGGGGATGGTTAATGGGTACAAAAAATTAGAAAGAATGAATAAGATGTACTAGTTGCTAGCACAACAGAGTGACAATAGTAAAAAAAAATTTAATTGTACATTTAAAAATAACTGGCTGGGCGTGGTGGTTCATGCCTGTAATTCCAGCACTTTGGAAGGCTGAGACAGGCAAATCACTTGAGGTCAGGAGTTTTAGACCAGCCTGGCCAACATGGTGAAACCCCATCTCTACTAAAAATGCAAAAATTAGCCTGGCATGGTAGTGCACACCTGTAATCCCAGCTACTCGGGAGGCTGAGCCAGGAGAATCACTTGAACCTGGGAGGCAGAGGCTGCAATGAGCCGAGATCACCCTACTGTACTCTAGCCTGGGCAACAGAGCGAGACTCTGTCTCAGATAGATAGATAGATAGACAAAAAAAAATTACTAAGAGTATGACTGGGCCAGGTGCGGTGGCTCACGCCTGTAATCCCAACACTTTGGGAGGCTGAGGCGGGTGGATCACTGAGGTTAGGAGTTCGAGAGTAGCCTGGCTAACATCATGAAACTCTGTCCCTACTAAAAATACAAAAATTAGCTGGGTGGGGTGGCACGCGCCTGTAGTCCCAGCTACTCAGGAAGCTGAGGCAGGAGAATCGCTTGAACTTGGGAGGCAGAGGTTGCAGTGAGCCAAGATCACGCCACTGCCCTCCAGCCTGGGTGACAGAGTGAGACTCTGTCTTAAAAAAAAAAAAAAAGAGTATGAGTGGATTATTAGTAACACAAAGACAAATGCTTGAGGGGACGGATATCCCATTTACTCTGATGTGATTATTATGTATTACATGCCTGTATCAAAATATCTCATGTACCCCATAAATATATACACCTACTATCTACCCACAAAAATTAAAAATTAAAATATACATTTTTTAAAGTTCCCCGGTATTTCCAATAGACAACCGAGGTGGAAAATCCCCTCATCTACAGGCATGCAACAAGGAGGCAGCTGGCCCATGTCCAAAGGGTGGGATGAAGAGGAATTCTAAAAGCATTAATCCATCAGCTGAAGAGAAACAAATGTCCTCTCCCCATGATTTCAGACCTGCGTAGAGGTGGCCATCTATGAGTGCAGTGGGGGAACGAAGGAGGGGGAGCCCACTGGTCCGGGTTCCAGAGGGCACACCCAGCCATAACCGTGCTCTAGTCTCCAGCTCCATCACAGGCCAGAGGAGCCTCGAATCTGCTGCTGGGAAAGCTCATCAGAGCTGAGGAGGAGAAAGAGATAGCTATAGAACCCGCAGCTGAC
The DNA here is from genome assembly GCF_028885625.2 of Pongo pygmaeus. Taxonomy (NCBI): domain Eukaryota; kingdom Metazoa; phylum Chordata; class Mammalia; order Primates; family Hominidae; genus Pongo; species Pongo pygmaeus. The sequence continues at coordinate 89,175,278 of NC_072386.2, read as the reverse complement.
AAGGAGCCAGGACAGCAGGAAGCGGAAGGGCAGGGGGCAGCTGGGTCACACCCAGGAAGGAAGGCAAGTGGGTCCCCAGCTCTTCCAGACAACCCTAACAACCACGGTGTTGGCGTCTGCGGGGAAGCAGTTCCCCAGCTGCAGAGACCCTGCCCCTCCAGCCCTTTGCCTGCTCCACAGACGGGAGGCCAAGCAAAGATCCCTTCCTTCCTCTCCCACCTGGGGAGCTTCTGGTTGGCCAGCCCAGCTCCTGACTTCCATGACGTAGAAACAGAAAGGGCAGAGAGATGAGGCAGAGCATGGGGAGGAAAGAGACAGAAGGGAACAAAAATTGGGCCCTAGTAGATGGTGGCTTCTTGAGGGGGGAAGGTAGGAAGGTGAGAGTGAGATGCCGTGGAACAGCAAGGACAACGGCCTTGAGAACAGGGCCACATTATGACTTTCAGGGGCCCTTCCTCTATAACAAGCAGACAGATTAAAAGCATATTTTATGACTATACTGGTATAAAGACAAATAAATCCATGCTAGATTCATTATTACATACCCATTATGATGATATTCATTTTTCCCTTCTGATTTTAAAAGAAATTCATAACATTTATCTGGGTTCCTTCCAGTTTCATGGGCCCTAGGCATTGTTCCTCCTGGGTGTAAGGGATAAGTCAGCCCTGCTTGAAAGAAATACATCAAAATGTGTATTCTCTAGGAGTGCCATTCTATTTGACTGAGGATTTTTTAAAATGCTCTTGGTTGATGATACTTCCTCGGTTTTCTGCAACAAGCCCGGATAAGAAGGAATAATAAGGCCGGTGTGGTGGCTCACGACTGAGGTCAGGAGTTTGAGGTCAGGAGTTTGAGACCAGCCTGACCAAAGCAATGAAACCCCATCTCTACAAAAAAATATAAAATTAGCCGGGTGTGATGGTGCGTGCCTGTAATCCCAGCTACTCCGGAGGCTGAGGCAGGAGAATCGCTTGAACCCGGGAGGCAGAGGTTGCGGTGAGCCAAGATCACACCATTGCACTCCAGCCTGGGCAACAAGAGTGAAACTCTGTCTCAAAAAATAAAAAGAGAAAAGAAGGAATAATAAAAGCAAACAGTGACACAGGGCCTCCTCCAGCTGGCACTCCCAAGCACTTGCCATACACTAAATCATTTAATGGCCTCAACAGCCGAATGAAGCAGGGACTGCTCTCCTGCCCAGTGACAGAGGAGCAGCTGAGCCCAGGTAACCCATTAACTCTCAAGTGACATGATGAGTCTGTTCCTCATGCTACCTACACCAGGTAACATGCTGTCTCTCCCATGGTGGGCGGCTCACGCACCTCTGCAGCAGCGGCTCCAGCCACCCTTCGTGGCACTCACAGTGACAGTCCAGGAAGGTCAGAACATCGCCCCTCGCCGCAGATGCCCCCAGCAGCCGGGCTCGCACCAGTCCCTCTCTCTTGTTGGCGCGGATCAGGCGCACCTTGGGCAGTCCTGAAAGCTCATTGGCCAAGCGCTCCTTCAGGTGCTCTAGGGAGGCAAACAAAGCAACAGGGGTCACCGTGACAATCTCGGAGGAGTGCCTCATCCCGAGCCAGGGCCTTCTGGGCCTCCCTGTCCCAAACAGAAGATAAAATAGACAGGCGCCTCCTTTGCTCTGCCACCTGGGACATCCTTACCTCACCCAGAATCAAGGTTGGAAGTGCTCCAAAGGCCAGGAGGAGGCTGGGGAAGGAATTCCAGAACCACCATTTGCTCCCCATCTAAACACATGCACGTTGAATTGTACACTTCAAATGGGTGAATTGAATGGTGTGTGAATATATTTCAATAAAGCTGTTACAAAAAATGCTTTATAGTTTTGACTCATGAGCATTTAAAAACCAAAAAACACATGAACCGTCTAATCGCAATTTTTATAAAAACAGTAGTTATGTTAATAGAAATTTTCTCAGGAGTACTTTACAGTTTCAGTAGTAGTAACAATAATAATAGCAGCAACAATAATAATAGCAGCTAAAACTAAAGAGGACTTGCTGTGCCAAGTACTACCTAGCTGATTTCTAGATAACCTATCTGATCCTCATAACAATCCTCTGAGGCAGGTGCTAGTATTATCCCTATTTCACAGATGAGGGCACTGAGGCCGGAGAGGCTAAGTAACTTGCCCAAGGTCACAGAGTAAGTAAATTGAAGAGCCATGAGGGGAACCCGGCTCCAAATTCTACAAGCTAACACTACCGCCCAGAGCAGCCACCGGAGTGAGAGCCTATCTATAAATAAATCAATAAATAAAAGCATTAATTGGTTGATTTTTTTTTTGAAACAGGGTCTCACTCTGTCAGCCAGGCTAGAGTGCAGTGGCATGATCATGGCTCACTGCAGCCTCAACCTCTTGGGCTCAAACAATCTTCCTACCTCAGCTTCCCAAGTAGCTGGGACTACAGGCATGCACCACCACACCTAGCTACTTTAAATTTTTTGTAGACATAGGGTCTTCCTGTGCTTCCCAGGCTGGTCTCAAATTCCTGGGCTCAAGCAATCCTCCCGCCTTGGCCTCCCAAAGTGCTGGAATTACAGGCATGAGCCACCGCACCCAGCCAATTTTTAAAAATAATCCAAATTATAACCACAAATAAGTTGATGGCAGGAATAAGGCAGGTAACTTTGCAAACAAAGCTAATTAGCTACTGTACCCAGTGAACCCATGAGTGCAGCATGGCTGCCCTGCACTCGTGATGGATCTTGTCAGCATTAATTTTATGTCTGCCTGAACTGTCTCCCTGCATCTGACAGGGCCTGACACCCTTTCATCAAGCTCACACTGACACTGCAGAAATGGTGGGGAGGGGAGGCAGGGCAGGACTTCCTGACTCATTACAGGTTAAAGTGGGACATCATGCCTGTTTTCCCAAGTTCCCACAACGACAGGAAGGGAAGCTTGGTCCACACTGCCTCACATTTTTATGAGAGAACTGAGATGTGTCGGAGGAATTCCTACTGTATTCCTGCCTACTGAGGAGCTATTTAATCCCATTATTATAAAATAAATAATCTGCTCTTTGCCTTTAGATTAATATATTTGTGAAATGCTGTTTTTTTCATTTTGCAACTTTTTAAACATTTAAACATTATAAAAATAGAAGTTATCATCTAACAAGAGCTCACTAAATGCCAAGCACCTACCCAGCACATTACCCTCCTCATCTCATTCAATGCTCACGATGATCCTACAAGGTAGAAGCTATTATTATTCCCATTTTATAGAGGCTGAAGCCAAGTTTGAAACTGGTTAAGGTCATTGCTCAAAGTTGTATAGTCGCTAGGTGTTGGGGGGAGGGGGATTCAAGCCCGTGCAGTGTGGCCCAGAACCAGTGTCCACATGGAGAGATTTAAAACAACCCCGGGGGGAAACGGAAAAAGGAAATATAGATGAGCACCTACTATGTGCCGGCTGCTACATGAGATTCTGTCCTATACATGATCCCATTTATTCCCCACTATAATTCTCTTGAGATAGGTGTGGACAGACCCATTCACAGGTGAGAAACTAAGGCTCAGAAAAGACAAGCAACTCACCCAAGGCGCCATAACTGGATCATGGGAAAGCTCGCCTCAGACCCAGGTGCCCTGACCCCAGAACCCAATGCCTTCTAGGCTATAGTCAGCACCAAACCCCAGCCTGGCTTACTCCAGCCTGGCTTACATGCTGTCACAGACACTGCTCCTTGTGCCTTAAACCCATTCTCCCTGTGACCTGTAACTGAGCACACAGACAGCAGGATAAAGGCCACAGCTCCCAGCCTCCCTTGCAGCTACGCATGGCCAGGCAACCATGCTCTGCTCAACAGGATGTGTGGAGAACTTCCAAGCAGTGCCCTCGGGAGGAAGGGTGTGGCTGTCCTTCCCCTTTAAGCCTTCTGGTTGACCAGAGTGAGCAGGAGGTGAAAAACCAGCCCCGTCCATGAGGACCAAGGTAGCAGAGCACCCTAGAGAAGGTGGGAACAGGTGCAGAAGGAGCTGAGGCCCCATCCACCAAGGAGCCACCACACCCATTCTAGACTAGCACACCAGATTTGTGATGTGAGAAGTCTATTTCTATCTTGTGTGAGTCACTATTGAGTCTGTGAAAACAGCCCAATTCACACACCTATTAGAACACACAGAGGCTAGTTTTGAAGTCAGAGCAAGTGCAGCATCTGAGGCAGCAGATGCCCCATCAGCAGGGGTTGCTTCCCTTTGAGACAGGCTGTAGTGACTAAGCCCACAGCTCTACCTGCTGTTACAGCCTTGATACTTGCCTTTGGTTAAGCTTAGCTGCTGTCACTTCAGCTAGGCCCCAAGGATTCACGGGCTGATGCTACTCCGTTGGCACTGCCAGTCCCAGCCAAGCCAAGGCTCTGCTGCATGTGGGCACCACAGAGGCCCCTCCACCCTTCCTTGCCCCCATCCTCACCCAGCCCCTCCCCTGCCATCAGCCATTCCCCACACAGCTGGCTCAGTGAGCTCCTCAGATGGACCTGGACCTTGCTGTACCCAAAGCTCCCCATCAAGCTCGCACTTAAGCCTCAACCCCTTATGGTGGCCTCCAAGGCCCTACCAGATCTGGCTCTGCCCATCCTGCAACCTCACCTCCTACATCACCTCCACTGGCCAATGAAATGAACAGTCCCAGAAACTGCCAAGGGAATGCCCTGCTCCTTCCAGTTTCCCACGCCTGCTCTTTCTGGGCTACTATCCCTGAGGTCTTCTTTGGGTACAGGAGGACACAGGAAGCCCATCCCTACTGGGCCTGCTCTAGCCCTCCTGCATCCCACTCTCACCTCCCAGACACTGCCACAGAAGGACAGGCTCTTCCCAGAGCCCTGGCCGGGACTCACCTCTGTCACTGTAGTCATCTACAAGGATCACTTCTTCTAGCAGGATATCCGGGGATGTCTCAAGGACACTGTAAACTGTCCGAAGGAGAGTTGACCAGGCTTCATTATAAAATGCTATGATAACAGATGTCCTGGGCAAATTATCATAATCATATTTCTTCTCTTTGCACCTGTAAATACAGCGCAACTTCAGGAACTGAGGACCTAGCCCAGGCTGGCACTGGAGATGGAGTGACAAAGGGGACATAGGTCATGGTCCCCTGGGGAAGGGGACATAATCCACTGAAGGATCTTCCAGAGCTCCCCTTGTGGCACTAGGAGCCCCAGCAGACTCCAAGAAAGGTCCTAACCATGGCACCCACCTAGCTTTTACTGTGGGATATTGTTTTAAGCTGTCAAGCAACTTTTGGATTTGAACAACATACAAACCAGGCAGAATCAGAAGGAAGGGAACTGGCACTTCTTCCTTCCCCATCACCCTCCTTTCTGTCTACTCCACCCCAATCTCACTCCCAGGCCTTTGCTCAGACTGTTCCCTCTGCCTGGAATGCCCCTTCCTCCCTTCTGTACTTGGCAAGCTCCCAACTCAGGCCTGTTCTCCTTTGTGAACCACCTGGGACCACCTATCTCAGGCAGTTGCTGTCTCCTCAATGCTCCTCCAGCACCCGGCCCACCTCCATCTCAGCATGCACCCCTGACAGGATTCTGAGTCCTCATGTACCACTGTACCACTCCCTACCTTCTCCCAGCATCCAATACTGTCTAGGCTTAGCAAAGGTGGTGTCCCAAATGCATAAACTAGAATTGTGGCTAGGACCTATGGACACTCCAGGAAGGACTCTGCAGAGGACATTGGTTACCTCCCTCAAATCCCCACTGCAACCTGCCCCCCAAGATGTGGTAGTCATGTGGTAGGGTGGGGCTGAGCCCACCCAACTCCAGCAGTGGGCCTGACTGGCAGTGATTAGAACCAATAAGCCAATAAGCTCCCTCTTTGTTTAGCAATTTGCCATCACTTTGAACTGAAGATTCCCTGGTTGACACAGAATTCTATCCTGAGTGACTGATGACAAATTCCCAGTGTCACGGGACTGACTAAGGGGCAGTGCCTGGAGACCATCAGTGGGAAGTAGCTGATGGCAAGGTGGGAGAGCGACACCATGGGGATACCAGAAGGGACAGAGTTTGAATGCTGGGGGCTGCCCAAAGGCTAGGCCTAGAGATCAGCTAGATATTCAAGAAGGGGGTGAAATGCTGGAGACCAGCCAGGCTCCCTGGGTTGCTAAGGCAAGGCCTTCCCAGATAAGTTAAGTGACAGATCAAAGAGGACAGGAGAAAAGATGCCAAACTAGGCAGGAGGAGAAGGGAAACTGACATCTGCTGTCTACCACATGCCAGCATTGTGCTACTGGGCCCTTTATCAGTCAGTCACCAAAAACTTCCTGAGCACCTACTGTGTGCCAGATAGGCCAGGCCCCTGCTCCCATGGAGCTCATATTCAGGGGGACAGTAATCAACTAAACAACAAATCAGGAATTACAGAAAGTGATTGTGCTATGGAAAATGGAAAGGAGAGTGATGAAAGAGAACAACTTTGAAACTATGAAAGTGAAAAACAGAGGAGTGGGGAGGGGGAAGGAGAGCAACTACAGGACAGGTAATCTGGGAGGGGCAATTAGAGGAAGTGACATTTAGGGTGAGACCTGAATGATGAGCCCCATGAAAAGTCAGGGAAGAGCCCTTAGCATACAAAAGTATTTGTTTTTTCCTCTTTTATTTTACTATTAGAAATTTTTTTTTTTTTTTTTTTTGAGATGGAGTCTCGCTCTGTCATCCAGGCTGGAGTGCAGTGGCGCAATCTTGGCTCACTGCAAGCTCTGCCTCCCGGGTTCATGCCATTCTCCCGCCTCAGCCTCCCGAGTAGCTGGGACTACAAGTGCCCGCCACCACACCCAGCTAATTTTGTTTTTGTATTTTTAGTAGAGACGGGGTTTCACCATGTTAGCCAGGATGGTCTTGATCTCCTGACCTCGTGATCTGCCCACCTCGGCCTCCCAAAGTGCTGGCATTACAGGTGTGAGCCACCGCGCCCGGCCAGAAATTTCAACATTAAAAAAGCAGAACAGGGCCGGGCATGATGGCTCACGACTGTAATCCCAGCACTTTCAGAGGCTGAGGCCAGCGGATCACTTGAGGCCAGGAGTTCGAGACCAGCCTGACCAACATAGTGAAACTCCATCTCTACTAAAAATACAAAAATTAGCCGGGCATGGTGGCACACGCCTATAATCTCAGCTACTCAGGGAGCTGGGGCATGAGCATCACCTGAACTCCAGGAGACAGAGGTTGTAGTGAGCCTAGATCGCGCCACTGTACTCTTGATTCATCTGTGTCAACACCACTCCCTCTGCCCCAGATTATTTCTAAAGAAAATCCAGCATACTGTGGCATCCAAAAATAGTTCAATATGTGTCTCTAACAGGTAAGGACTCTTTTTTAATAAGCATAGTATTTTTGTCATACCTTAGAAAATTACCTTTGTGCTCCAGTCTACAGTATTTCAACAACGTTAAGCAGCCCTGGGTTGGAAGACACGACATTCTTTAATGAACCAATAAGAGATACAATCCCACACCTGTCAAAATGGCTATTACTAAAAAGTCAAAAAACAACAGATGCTGGCAAGGTTGTGGAGAAAGAGGAAAGCTTTTACACTGTTGTTGGGAGTGTAAATTAGTTCAACCATTGTGGAAGAGAGTGTGGCGATTCCTCAAAGACCTAGAGGCAGAAATGCCATTTGACCCACCAATCCCATTACTGGGTACACACCCAATGGAATAAAAATCATTCTATTATAAAGATACATGCACGTGCATATTCATTGCAGTACTATTCACAATAGCAAAGACATGGAATCAACCTAAATGCCCATCAATGATAGACTGGATAAAGAAAATGTGGTGTATATATATACCACGGAATGCTATGCAGCTATAAAAAGGAATGAGACTATGTCCTTTGCAGGGACATGGATGGAGCTGGAAGCCATCATCCTCAGCAAACTAATGCAGGAACAGAAAACCAAATACCACATATTCTCATTTATAAGTGAGAACTGAATTATGAGAACACATGGACACATGGAGTGGAACAACACACACTGGTGCCTGTCATCGGGGGTGGGAGGAGGGAGAGTATCAGGAAGAATAGCTAATGCATGCTGGGCTTAATACCTAGGTGATGAGATGGTCTGTACAACAAACAACCATGGCACACGTTTACCTGTGTAACAAAACTATATCCTGCACATGTACCTATAAATTTAAAACCTGGGGGGAAAAAAAGACAAGTGCTGCCTAGCATAATGGTAAGATGCATTGATTTTTAAGACACATGCTAATTTTAGAAATGTTGAAATGTGGGAAAAAATGTGCCTCTGAATTGATGACATGTAGTACTTCATTTTACCTTCAAAACCACTTCCTATGTTAGCATTTATTGCTCCCACGTTAAAGGCTAAGAAAGGTAGAGTGACTTGGTCAGTTCACAGAGCACCTGCTAGTATGTACTGGGCTGAGATCTTTGTGTCCAGGGATCTTGTTGCAAGGTTCTGGCTTGTTCCTTCTACCCAACAGGAGGCTCAGGTGGGCCATCTGAATCTAAAGATCCCTGTATCACATCCCCCCACCTGGCCTTCCCTCCTACCAAGATAAGGACAATTTCTCTTCTCCTTCTCGGGGTCCAGGGTCCTCTTCCCTGGAATGAGTTCTACGTCCCTCTTCCTAATGCCAGGACAGCCTCTACAGCAAGTTCCAAGGCTCCCTGGCAGTAGCCTTGCTCTGCTGTCACTGGGATGATTTCCCTTCAGCTGTGAACAGGCTTACCTGAGAATCTCTGAAAGGGGCTGGCTGTTCTCAGTCAGCTTTATATACTCACCCCAGCTGCATCTGGAGGCCCTGCTCTGGGCACTTGAAAAAAGGTCAGCCTAGGCTGGAAGCATGAAAGCTCTGGTGATGTGAAGCCACTGGGCATCCCCACCAGCACCTAGCCAGCCAGGAGCCGAATCCCCAGACAGCATAGGCTTTCAACTCATGCAAGTAGTTAACTTAGCACTGACCCCGTGGAAGGCTTTGTGCTCCAGAGAAGGGAGCCTGGTCCACATTCAAGGGGAGGAGAATGTGGCTCCATTTCTTGGACAGAGGCTATCAAAGAATTTGTGGATATATTTTAAAACCACCACACACGAAAAGCAGGACAAACAGTATGTGACTTCCAAGACTACATCATAAAACATTGAGGATTCCTCTTGTTTCCTCAATGGAATGTATCATCCATTCTGGAGAAAGCCGGCTGCCATGTTCTGAGGATACTCAAGCAGCCCTATGGAGGAGTCTATGTGGCAAGCAACTGACACTTCCTGCCAACAGCCGGTACAATCTTTCCAGCCACGTGAATGAGCCATTTTGGAATCAGAACCTCCAGCCCCACCCAGTTATGCCTTCAGGGGATCAAAGTCCCAAGTGACATCTTGGCTATAATCTCGAGAGAGATTCCAAGCCAGAATCACTCAGTTAAGCTACTCCTAAATTCCTAGTCCATAGAAACTATGTGAAATAACAAGTGTTTATTGCTATTTTAAGCCACTAAATTTTGCAGTAATACATACCATAAAATAAATCACAAAGAAAGTATCTGACAGACCCAAACTGAGATATTTTATAAACCAATGGGTCTTTATTCTTCAAAAATGTCAACGTCATAACAGACCATGAGAGACTGAGGAACTGTTCCCGACTGAGTGAGGCTAAAGAGGCACAGCAATGGCCTGATTAAAGTGTCACACCTGATTCTTGCTTAGATACTGGATTAGGAAGGAAAAATCTTGCTATAAAAGTTGGGACAGCTGGCCAGGTGTGGTGGCTCACACCTGTAATCCCAGCACTTTGGAAGGCCGAGGAGGCCGGCAGATCACCTGAGGTCAGGAGTTCAAGACAAGCCTGACCAATGTGGTGAAACCCCATCTCTACTAAAAATACAAAAAAATTAGCCGGGCATGGCGGCGCCTGCCTGTAATCCCAGCTACTCAGGAGGCTGAGGCAGGAGAATCGCTTGAACCCGGGGGGCGGAGGTTGCAGTCAGCTAAGATAGCACCATTGCACTCCAGACTGGGCAACAGAGCGAGACTTCGTCTAAAAAAAAAAAAAAAAAAAAAGGTTGGGACAGCTATAGACATCCAATATTGGATAAATATTCTGGACTTGATATTATATCATGGTATCATGAGAGAATGTCTTTGTTCTTTGAAACTACATGCTGAAGTAGAGACAGGTAGAGAACTGTTATTTCTATAACTTACTCTCAAATGTATATAATATTATAGTAGACATATAGAAAGAGAAAAAGTAAGTAAATGGGCCAAAACAATAATGGGTGGATCTAGGTGGAGGATTTATAGAAGTTTGTTATGCTGGTGTCTCATAAATTTTCTCCAGGTTTAAATTTTTTCAAATTAAAACTTTAATATAAAAAGAGGAAAAAAAGGTCTAATGTTGTGAAGGACACATCCAAACACCAAGTCCATTCTGATCTGTAGCTATGTAGCTCAATTTCAGTGGCCCTTACAAATGCCCTCCTCAATCCCATTATTTCTCATATCTACCAAAACATCCTCACTCTGGGCCGGGCACGGTAGCTCATGTCTGTAATCCCAGCACTTTGGGAAGCTGAGGCAGGTGGATCACAAGGTCAGGAGTTCAAGACCAGCCTGACCAACATAGTGAAACCCCGTCTCTACTAAAAATACAAAAATTAGCCGAACGTGTTGGTGGGTGCCTGTAGTCCCAGCTACTCAGGAGGCTGAGGCAGGAGAATCGCTTGAACCTGGGAGGCGGAGGTTGCAGTGAGCCGAGATCGCGCCATTGCACTCCGGCCTGGGCAACAAGAGCAAAACTCCATCTCAAAAACAAAACAAAACAAAACAAAACAAAAACCAAAAAGAAACATCCCCCCTCCAACAAATACACGTTATAGCAAATGGAAAACATATGTGTGTGTATTATAAAAATATTAATAACTGTGTCTTGATTATTAAGCCCCTGAATACTAGACAAGATGCATAGAAAAGCTAGATTGTGTTGAGTTGTAGCTCACCAGGAGCCTCAGAAATAATTAACTGCGAGGCTGGGCGCGGTAGCTCACACCTGTAATCCCAGCATTTTGAGAGGCCAAGGTGGGAGGAATGCTTGAGCCCAGGAGTTGGAGATCAGCCTGGGCAACATGGCAAAAACCTGTCTCTACCAAAAATACAAAAATTAGCTGGGCCGGGCGCGGTGGCCCACGCCTGTAATCTCAGCACTTCGGGAGGCCGAGGTGGGTGGATCACGAGGTCAGGAGATCAAGACCATCCTGGCTAACATGGTGAAACCCCGCCTCTACCAAAAAAATACAAAAAATTAGCCAGGCTTGGTGGCGGGCGCCTGTAGTCCCAGCTACTTGGGAGGCTGAAGCAGGAGAATGGCGTGAACACGGGAGGCGGAGCTTGCAGTTAGCCGAGATCAGGGGCCATTGCACTCCAGCCTGGGCAACAGAGCAAGACTGTGTCTCAAAAAAAAAAAAAAAAAAAATTAGCTGGACATGGTGGCGCACACCTGTAGTCCCAGCTACTCAGGAGGCTGAGGTGGAAGAATGGTTTGAGCCAGGGAGGCGGGGGTGGCAGTGAGCTCAGATGGTGCCATTGCACTCCAGCCTGGGCGACAGAGCCAGATCCTGGCTCAAAAAAAAAAAAAAAAAAAAAAACCAAAAAGACAAAAAAAAAAAAAAAAGTTAATTCCTTACACTACATGAAAAACAAAAGTGTTTTTGTGAAACCTAAAATAAATATTTTTTTCTTAAGATGCTGCTAAAACTGTTTCAAACATGCACAAGTTCAAAAGAAATAAGTGACAATAAGGATGGTGAAGTGAGGTTTTCAAAGTGAAGTGCATTCAACGTGAAGAACTATCCTTTAGTCTGAAATCACATCCTTACTATTTTGGATAAAAATTTATTTCTTCTCTTGTCAGCCCTGCTTTTTTTTTTTTTTTTTTTTTTAAAATATGTTTCCACTAAAACCAATGGCCTAGGGCCACCATTCTAGAATGTCTAGGTGGGCTCTTTATTTGTGCCATCTAAATCACAAGAAGGCTGGGTGCCAATTTTTCAATTAATATTCAGAGCTTTAAAATGTTCCTCTTTTCTCTGATCTCTTATCAATATACATAAACATTTCTTGCCTAAGTAAATAGTCAGAATACCCTGAAGGAGGCATGTTGTAAAAATTTTTCTTTGTAACATTATTTATAATAGCAAAAAACTGTAAACAATTTCAATGTCGAACAAGAAGAAAATATAGTATAGTATGGCTGCATGAGGAAATCATGGCCATGTATTTTCAGCACGCCTTGTACTTTACCTGGTAATAACAGTACCCTTTGTTGAGTGTTTACTACATGAGAGGCACCATGTAAAACAACCAAATAACATTTTTTAGAGAATATTTAATGATAAAGGAGAATGGTCACACTATAATGTTAAATCAAAAAGGCAGGGTAGAAATCTACAAACAGCCAGTTCTAGAAACAACAACATGTATGTGAGTGCGTTCACACATAAACAATAAACAATAGAAAGAAATATGCCAAAATGTTATCAATGGTGATCTCTAAGAAGTGAGATTATTTCTGATTCTTATTTAATTTTTTATATTTTTGTGCATTCTAAAATTGTCCTAAGATGAACATCTATAATTTTTATAATCACAAAGAAATATTATTTTTAAAAGATTAGATCATATTTCTTTAGTTCCTCATAGCAAATGCCTTCATTGAGCAATAATTTAATACTCTGCCCTTTCTCTTTTTCTTGTCCTGGTATAGTTTCTGTTTCTTTTTGAAAACATCTCCTAAAGGCATTCTGTTTTATGAGGTTCAATACCAACGCTCCTTGACTTACGGTGGGGTTACATCCCAATAAACTCATCATAAGTTGAAAACATTCTAAGTAGAAAATGCATTCAATACACCTAACCTACTGAACATCACAGCTTAGCCTAGCCTATCTTAAATGTGCTCAGAACACTTCCATTAGTCTACAGTTGGGCAAAATCATCTAACACAAATCTACTGTATAATAAAGTATTGGATACCTCATATAATTTATCAAATATGTACCAAAAGTGAAAACCAGGTTGGTTGCATGGGTACTATGATAGAGTTGAAAAATCTTAAGTCAAACCGTCTTAAATCGGAGATCGTCTGTACATCTTTTTGAAATGTCTTTAAGTTTGCTTCCAGAAAAAAACACTTTCTCCTTTTCCTGACTGATAAAAAGCTATGCATTCTTTGATCATACAAAGACAGCTATGGATCACTTTAAGGTTCCACTTTTGCCTTGAGGACAAACTGGATTAAAACTGAATTTAATGCTACATCACAGCACACAATCATTTCCCTAAGTTTCTGGTATATTGCATGTGCTTTGTAAGGGCAGAGACTGAGCTGTGTTTATCTCTGTATTTTCAGCACGCCTTGTACTTTACCTGGTAATAACGGTACCATTTGTTGAGTGCTTAATACAGGAGTGGCACCATATAAGCATTTTATACACATTACTTCATGTAGCCTTCCTAACAACCCTACAGGGTAGGGACTACAATAATCTCTGCTAGTAGAATATTTACTTATTATATGGATATGAATGAATTAATGGATACAGTAAATGCCTCTTGATCTTCCTTTTTTTTTTTCTTTCACCCAGGCTGGAGTGCAGTGGTGGGATCTTGGCTCACTGCCACCTCTGCCTCTCAGGTTCAGGCACTTCTCCTGCCTCAGCCTCCCAAGTAGCTGGGATTACAGGTATCCGCCACCATGCCTGGCTAATTTCTGTATTTTTAGTAAAGAAGTGGTTTCGCCATGTTGGACAGGCTGGTCTCGAACTCCTGACCTCAAGTGATCCACCCTCCTTGGCCTCCCAACGTTCTGGGATTACAGGCATGACCCACTGCACCTGGCCCCTCCTGATCTTCTTTTATCTTTATATTAAGGTTATCACATAAATGTCTTTAAAAAAAATCAATTCATATCCTCTGAAGAAAAGGCCAAGGAGATCGTAATGTACATTTTTGTGTCTTACCTGCCTAGAATCCTTTCTCCTTTCTTCACTGTACTGCACCTTGATTTCTCTTTCAAGAGCCAACCTTTTCCAATTCTCAGTCTATGTGGTTTGTGGAGGGCTGAACATACACAAGCACATGCATATACATACACAGACACACAGACACACACCCCTACCCCTGGGAAGGTTACATGCCTCAGGCCTGACCAATCAATAATTTCCTGATGACATCAATTGAGTCCCTGAATCCAGGGCCCAGAATAACCTGAACCCAGTTCTCATCCCAGACTTTTCTATAAGAGAACCCAATATATTTTCTTTTATATTTAAGGCAGTTTGCATTGGGCTTTCAGTCACTTTTAACCAAAAGAATCCTGTCTAGTATAGAAAATAATTATTTTTTAAAAGTGAATATAGGACTTCTACTTCTGGCAACATGGAAGACTAAGATGTCTAGGGAAACCCTCCTGGTATATACACCCAAAACATCTTGATAAAAAGTTGTTTTTTTTTTAATCTTTTGGCTGGGCACTGTGGCTCACACCCATAGTCCCAGCACTTTGAGAGGCCAAGGTAGGTGGATCACCTAAGGTCAGGAGTTCAAGACCAGCCTGGCCAACATGGTGAAACCCCGTTTCTACTAAAAATACAAAAATTGGCAGGGCATGGTGGCAGGCGCCTATAATCCCAGCTACTAGGGAGGAGCTGAGGCAGGAGAATCACTTGAACCCAGGAGGTGGAGGTTGCAGTGAGCTGAGATCGCGCCATTGCACTCCAGCCTGGGCAACTAGAGCAAAACTCCATCTCAAAAAAAAAAAATCTTTTAAATGCATGGCTTAGCTGACAGGAAAGTAAAAGAAGTCTTCTTCATGAAGGAACAACAAGAAAACACTAATCTAGATAACATAATTACCAGACACAGATTATAAAATAAATATGCTTAATATGCTTAAATAAAAGAAGACCTCAAATGAATGACAAAGAAACAAGAATGACAGAGAGATCTGGGTCACTGTAGGCATCTCATAGCAATGGTGCAAACCAGATGACAAGGGAATAATACCTTCAAATGTCAAACTACCAATGTAGAATTATATACCCAGCACAACTTTCATGAACAAGAGCAAAATAAAAACATTTTCAGATAAAGAAAACTGAGGATTAACAATAGACCTCTCTACAGCAATTAATACATGATGTATTTCAGGAAGAAGGAGAAGAATCCCAGAAAGGTCTCTGACTCAGGAAAGAATAGTGAGCAGAGAAAATGGTAAACTTATGGATAAATCTGAACAAATAAATACTGCATTTTTAGCTATTCTAATTTGTTGGTTTAAAAGCAAGACAGAATTAAAATATTGGAGCAAAATGGCATACAAATTAGGAGAGAAGATGATCAATACTAAAGCATTCTATGGTCCATAGTTAATGATTAATTTTAGACTTCGTTGAGTTAAATATGTACTTTAAAATTTACCACTAGGGTTAGAAATAGATAATATAACTGCTAAATTAGTAGAGAGGAAAAAAACGGAATGAGGGGAAAAGCCTCTATCAACTCAAAAAGCAGTAGGAAAAAAGAGGAAGAAAGCACCAAAAAAAGCATAACAAATGAAAACATAAAATAAGACAGCACTATCAAATCCAAAAGTATCAGTAAGCACAATAAATGTAAGTAGATATAACTATCTAGTTAAAAGTCAATGATTGTCAGTTTGGATTTTTCTTTTTAAATGGAGTCTTGTTTTGTTGCCCAGGCTGGAGTGCAGTGGTGCAATCTTGGCTCACTGCAACCTCCAGCCTCCTGGTTTCAAGTGATTCTCCTGCCTCAGCCTCCCGAGTAGCTGGGATTACAGACACTCACCACCACGCCCAGCTAATTTTTTTATTTTTAGTAGAGGCAGGTTTTCACCATGTTGGCCAGGCTAATCTCGAACTCCTGACCTCAAGTGATCCACCCACCTCGGCCTTCCAAAGTGTTGAGATTATAGGTGTGAGCCACCACTCCTGACCTGGATTTTTTTTTTTAATGACAACACAAAATCGAGCAACATACTATTCAAAGACACACCAAAAACATATGGACACAGAATGAGTGAAAGAAAAAGGTATCAGGAAAATATTAACCAAAATTGAACATGTTCTGTGGATTTGAAGTACTGAAGTACTGACTCAAGAAAGAATGCCACTCTGATGTTCTCAAGGTGGATCTAATAAGAATTCATAAAATATACACAACTTTGTTGGGGAAACAAAATAAACATCAGTCTAATGTCCTACTCCCTTCTGCAACCCTAGCAAGACATACTTTTGCTGAATTACTTGTTTAGAACCACTTTGAGGCTGGGCAGGGTGGCTTACGCCTGTAATCCCAGTACTCTGGGAGGCCAACACAGGCAGATCTCCTGAGGTCAGGAGTC
The DNA here is from genome assembly GCF_028885625.2 of Pongo pygmaeus. Lineage (NCBI taxonomy): Eukaryota > Metazoa > Chordata > Mammalia > Primates > Hominidae > Pongo > Pongo pygmaeus. Next base: position 89,158,842 of record NC_072386.2, on the reverse strand, counting down.
TGAGACCAGCCTGGCCAACATGGTGAAACCCTGTCTCTACTAAAAATACAAAAATTAGCCGGGTGTGGTGGCGCTTGCCTATAATCCCAGCTACTCGGGAGGCTGAGGCAGGAGAATGGCTTGAACCCAGGAGGTGGAGGTTGCAGTGAGCCAAGATCACACCATTGTACTCCAGCCTGGGCAACATAGCAAGCCTCCACCTCAAAAAAAAAAAGAACTACTTCGAGACTCTTTGCCATCCCAGCACCCAAATCCTGACCCCTGAACTCAGACACACATCTGCAATTATAGTATTAACAAGCCTAAAACCAGAGCAAGTCAAGAAATACAAACACCATGTTTTCCTTGACCAATGGTTCACAGTTCTTCTGCCCTGGTAGAGAATGGCTGGTGTTCACACATATGGTATCCCTATCATAGATATACCTGAAGAAATGTCCAGCCCTGAGGGCACTGTCTGTTACTCCACTCTTTTGCTTCTGCTAAATATCAGAATGCAAATGAGAACGGTGTTACAGTGATCATCTCGGGTTCCCCGTATTCTATGGAAACTAAAACTTTTTGCAAATTTTGGTACGACATTACTAATAACCATTTCCTTGTGACACACCACTCAATTGACTATGATGTCATCACTGGCTTGAACTACATTTGACCTGTTATTAATCCTTACTTTGTCTAGTTCTGGCATTCTCCACACCCTCCAAAACACTCACCCTAAATCTTCTGACTCAGAAATCCACAGGCTCTAGGCCAGTAGCTTTCATCCGTGGTTGCATATCAGATTCAGCCTAGGTCCTAGCCACAGATATTCTGATTTCATTGTTTTGGGGAAGATTCCTGGCATCAATATATTTTTTAAAGTTCCTGAGGGCCACACACCCAGCTATCTGTCTCCCCACTTTGACCCGCTATCATCTCAGAGTAAAAATTCGCCTTCTTTGCTGAGATGCTAGTCATACTATACTACTATGCTTACTGACTTACTTACTATACTTATTTATATTAATATATATTAATACTATGTTACCATGCAAGGAAGGATTCCTAGTCATCATTAGCCTCCTCCTCAATTCAGTGCTGTAACTAACAAAACTATACTCGAATCCACTGGCATGTAAATTATTAGATTCATAGAGAGGCCCAGGTCTATACTGGGTCTCACAGAATTAGGACCAGTACTCTGAAATGTCTTTTTCGTGGTCTGGCCTTCTTCAAGAAGGCAGACACAGTCCCACACCCTGCTGACACCAGGAAGAGCCAAATCAAGTGGTCCCTTAGTCATTTCCAACTCCTTTCCTCTGATAAAAGGCACTACAGAGTAAAGACTTCCATTAAAAGTCTAGGAGGCACAGCAAAACGTTAACAATGGTTCTCCCTGAGTGGTAGGTTTATTGGGGATTTTCATTTTTCTCCTTTTCTGTTTCTCTGTGCATGCCAACATTTCTAGAGTGAATATGCATTGCTTTCATAATTAAAATAAACATAGAAATAGTCATCCCCACCCAAAAAGGGAGGAACGAGTAACAGATCTGGACTGTGGCTCTGCCCGGGATGTGCTATGTGACCTGGGGGTGTGGCTTTTCCTCTCTGGTTAGACTAGATGCTCCTCCCTCGGGGCCCTCCCTCCTGCAACATTCAAGGACCCTCATTATCCCTCTGTTTATTAGACTCGCAGAGAACCCCATACCCACACTGTGAACTCATGATCTGCCATTCAGGTTTCTCAGGCAAAATCTCAAGACCCTGATTAGCTCCTGGATGAACTGTAATAAAAGTGAGATGCCACAAAAGACCCTGACCCTACTGACCACTCTGAAGTTACATCTCAAAGCCTGGCCCAACAGAGACCCACACAGCTCAGGCTCACCTTTCTCTCTGGCTGGGTAAGAATAACCCAACAGGCCTTGCTGCAGGAATTAGAAGCAGGAGGCATTCACACTCCTTATCATGCTGGGTTTGGCTTAACTTCCAGGGTCAATGCAACAGCAGGATCTACAAGCAAATCCTGAGAGAACACAGGGCAGCTGCATCACCATGGAGACAGGTTACCATAAGCCCCACAGATTGTCCACAGTGTTTCAAAGAGATATTCACAACCTGCGACAATAAAGGAAGTTGGATCCAGGAAAGAAAAACTACAACCAATCCCTGGATGACTCTCAAAAGCAACCTCCTGAGTACATTCATGGCAAAAGGGAAAGGTGAAAAAACTAGGATTTAAGCACACAGTGTGCTCCCAGGTATTGATGCTTTATTAATTCCTAAGTGTGTTCTTTCCACTCACTTTTATGAAGAATGCATGGAGACTCACTTTTATGAGTTTCCTATTTTGCAATTGAGGGGAAACCAAGGCTCTGAGAGGCTAAGTAGCTTGCCGGAGATCACAGAAGTGACGAGCAAAAGAACCAGGATTTTATCTCCCCTGGGCTGGATTTAACCTGAAGCTGGATATAACCTGAAAGCTTCCCCTTCACCTTGCCTCAGCGGGCACCCTCAGGGTTTCGAGGAGCTAAACAAGCGTTAGGCTGGTGAGTGGAGGAACTACTATCAATCCCAACAAAGTTTTACTCAAAAAGACTAACAGTGAAAAATGCCTCAGGCAGAAGCATGAGGCTAGGCATGAGGAGATCCCCAAAACAGGGAAGACAGTGGAAACAGTGGGGCAGAGGTGGGGCATCCTCATTCCATCATTCATGGTCTCTCTGGCCAAGGTACCATGGAGCTGGCCCCTAAAATCCTGAGATCAGCATGGTGCCAATTGGGCCAGAAGGGCCATAGTCCCTCCAGACCAGTCCTACCACATTCCAGCTAAGGGGCCTTGGGTGGGTCACCTATCCTTTCCGAACCTATTTCCACACCTGTAAAGCAGGAATGGCTTGGAGGGGAGAGGAGTGGCAGGTGCCTGGTGCACACAGCAGGCTGCCACCACCAGCTCCAATTGGAACCCCCTCTCTGAGTCCTCTTTTCCTCAAAGTCTGTAAGGAAGGGGCTCAAAAAAGGACTTGGAAGATCCCTGACACCTCGAAGAAAAAGTGAGAGCCCAGGAGGCCCAGCGGCAAAGGTGGCAGCAGCCACCTGTCCTTCCTCCTGCTGCCAGCGTGTGCCCTGAATCCTCACCTAGGCAGGGGCACAACCTGCCCAGCCAGTAGCTCCAACAGGAACTAGGCCTCTGACCACGCTGGCTCCAGTCCAGCACCACCCACAGGGGTGAGCTGGGGTGGATCACGGCCAGAAGGAGCCCTTCCCACCCCGTGCCCCTTCCCGCCTTCCTCCACCCAAAGCTCAGAAATCCAATGCCCAGGGAGAGCGCAAGGAGGCTTTCTAGCGCTGAGGGGCCTTTACAGCCACCTTTCTCTTCACCTGTGGGGCGCTCCCTCGCATCTTGTTTGTCCCTTAGGCCCTGGCACACACAGATGAATGAATGGAGCCCGTCCCCTCCCAGAGGAGTTGTCAGTTTCGCGGAGGCACTGCGAGGTGGGCAGAGCGGGGTTGTCCTTTGGGTGCTAGGGGGTCCTCGCCTTAAACCCGTCTGCTTAGCCCTGACCCCCACCTTTTCAGGGAGATGATAACTTCTCAAGGAGAAGGGAGCTGAGATCACTAACAGACTTGCCAATTTCTGGTAATTTTTTTTCTACTTTCGTCTTTTTTACTTTCTTGCCTCCCCGCCCCCATATGAGCTCTTACACTATCGTCTTCGGAGAAAGACTCAATAAGACGCGCCATCCTGGAGACCCCAGCTCCCCGCCCTCCCACTGCTCTGATGGAGAAACTGAGGCCCGGGGCTCTGAGGGCGGGCTTCCTCCCCCGAGCTGCGCACTCACAGCGGGTTCCAGCGCTCGGGCAGGCGGCGGTGCAGTGAGATGCGGTCGCTGAGGTAGATGTTAATCTGGTGCAGCCGCACGCTCTCCTCCTGCAGTCGCAGCTCCTCGCCCTGCAGCTGCAGCCGCACCGCCTCGCCCCGCGCGCCCAGCGCGTTCGCGGGCACCGGCGGCCGCGGCAGGACCGGCTCGCGCCGCCCGGGACGCGGGGTGCGCGGAGGTCCCGGATCGGCAGCCCCGGCCCCGGCCCCGGCCCCGCGCTGCGCCCGCAGCACCGACCCCAGCCCGGCCAACGCCAGTAGTGCCAGGAGCACCAACAGCGCCTCCCGGCCGCGCCGCAGTCCCCGCGGGCAGCGCCGCCGCGCTGTGCGCCCCCACATGCGCCCGCCAACTGCGGCCAGCGCTCAGCGCGCCCCAAGGCGGCTGTGGAGGCCAGGACCCGGATCCCGGAACCGCCGCGCCGCCCCGCCCCCGGCCCGCCCCACCTGCGCGCCGCCCCCTTTCAGTCCAGCCGCCCGCCAGCCGGAGCGCAGCCCCCGGGGTGGCTCACTTCGGCAGGGTCCTCACGTGGGCTGGCTGAGACTTGCATCTTCCTTCTTGGGCTATGGTGCATTATTAAAGAGATAGTGGTGGTAAAACCCTTAGCGCCTGGCATATTGTAGGCGCTAAGTGTTGGCTGAATGCACCCTGCAGGGTGCTATGAATTCTACTGCCATTATCTCATCTGATCTTTACACAGTCCAATAAAACAACCGTCAACTAGGATTATAAGCTCCTTTTACAGATGAGGAGATGGAGGTGCGATGAGATCAACAGACACCACGCTGCCCCACTGATTTCTGCAGGCCCAGCCTCTGCCATACTCTTTGGAGTCCTTGAATAGTAAACCCTCGCCTGGCTCGCCTCGTGATAGCTCTGTGACCTCTGAGGCTAGGAGCAAAAGGCCATGAAGGCTGGACATGATAGTTCACACCTGTAATCCCAGGCCGAGGTAGGAGGATCACTTGAAGCCAGGAGCTTAAAACTAGACTGGTCAACATAGCAAGACTCCCATCTCTACAGAAAAATTTCAAAATTAGCCAGGCATGGTGGCACGTGCCTATAGTGCCAGCTACTCAGGATGCTGAAGCAGGAGGATTGTGTGAGCCCAGGAATTGGAGGTTACCGTGAACTATGCGCCACTGCGCTGCAGCCTGGGTGACAGAGCGAGATCCTGTTTCTATTAAACAACAACCAAAAAAGGCCATGAAGCTGCCGCCCTGTTCATGAGATCACTGCTGTGGGAGCCTTGAGCTGCCAGGGACGAAGTAAGTGTAATGGAGTAGACAAATATTAAAAAGATAATTAGAATTGTGTTAAGTATTTCGAAGAAGAATTACAGGGTGCTAAAAGGGCTTAGAATAGTAGAACTTGATCTAGTTTGGGGGTTTTGGAAAGCTTCTCTGATGAAGTAATGTTTACACAGATATCTGAATGTAAAAGTGATAGTAGAGATTTCAAATCATATCTTAAATTAATCTGGAACTCCCTCTGCTGGTCTAGCTCAGGGAAAAGAATCGTTCTGTATCCCCTGTAGAAGGATAGAGTGTAAGCTGTATTTTTTGTTGTTTGTTTTACCATGGGAAGTTGGTCCAAAGCTTTTTATCAAATATTCTCAAGGAGACCAGAAGCCCAGAAAGTTTAAAAAGCACAAATCTGGTCCAATTCTCTCATTGACAAATGCGGGGTCTGAGACACAGGGTGGGGAGAGGCCCTTGAACTTGGCAGCTCAGGTAGAGGTAGAATCTGACTTGCTGTTGTCTTCACATAGCCTCTGGCTATTGGTATCCCCAGAGGAAATCTCCCTCAGGTTGCAGGAGGGGGATGGGTTTTGGGATGAACCATGCAAAGCAGCTCCCACTCAGGACAACCTGCCACTAATATTAGACTAGAGGGAAGTGGCTCTTCCCACAGTGCTCAGGGCCCCACCTGCTTCCCACACAGAATGGAGTCTGCTGGTTAATGCCAGAAGGCGGTTGTGTTAGGTAGGCCTGGACCTGAGCCCCTTGGCCTCTGTTCAGACACCCAACACATTTAAGATCTGTGGTCAGATTAGAAAACAGCCAAGGATTACAATTCATAATGTCTTGGATCCGCTTGCCAAATTGGAATGCTTCTCAATAGAGGTTCAGATACAGAGAAAAGAGAAATACAATTAGGCCTTACAAGACATGGGCTCAAGCCCCAGGTAACAAATAAAAGCTGTTGTTTACTGAGCACCCACTGTGTGCTGTAAACTGCTGGACTTTGTTTTTCATGTACTTTCTCATTTCACCCTATGACAACCTTGCAAGATTGACAGATGAGACTATATAGGCTCAAGAACTGAAGCAACTTGCCCAAGGTTACACAACATGCAAGCCGCAGAGGGAGGATTTGTATCTGGGTCTCCTGACGCCCATTCCAGGATTTCCCACCACACCACTCACTGTTGGGCAGGCTGCAATGAGATCCAAAGGCAGCTTAGCTTAGGAGGTCAGAACACAACCTTGGAGCCCACTTGCCTGAGCTCAACCCAGCCCCATCACGAATTGCAGTGTGACCTCAGCAAGTTACTTTACTTATCTCGGCTCAATTTGCTCATCTATTAAATGGTGATCTAATGATAGCACCACCTGAACAGGGTTGTTGGGAAGATTGAGTGATACAGTCTACACAGTCAGCCTCCCGGGGCACAAAACAGTGGAGAGAGTGTCAGTAGGGCAAATGGAAGATGTCCAGCACCTTGCTGAGTGGTGTGATATTTAGACCACAAGCATTGGTACCACCTGGGAGCTTGTTGGAAATCTAGCATCTTTTCAACAGAGGTAAAGCCCTTGGGTTTACTGCTATTTTTAGGGGGCTTATCTGTTCACTAACCGTACCATGTTATGTCATCAGGCTGCTCACCAACAAGTAGATATCTCTAGAAGGTGCTTTTAATTTGTCATGTTAGCTCTCTTCATAGGAGTTATTACATTCCTTTTAGAGTTTAATATGATCTATGGTAGATGTGGTATTTCAAATATTAGTGGGGAACATGTGCCTAATTCAAGTAATAATTGGGACAACTTGATAACCATTTGGAAAAAATTCAAATCAAGTCCCATTGGAAAAAATTCAAATCAAGTCCCAACATCACACTTTACATCAAAATAAGTTCCAAATGATCTGAAGATGCCACAGTAAATAAGCAAAAAAAGGAAGGAAGGAAGGAAGGGAAGGGAAGGAATTTAATTATAAAAGTATTGAATGAGAAAAACCAGAGACCATATGGAAAATATTTCTAAATGTGACTATATAAAAAATTTTGAATTCTGTAAGGCTTCCAGTATAATACAAAGTCCAGAAACAAAAGGCAAGTCAAAAAGAGATATTTGCAGATGACATTTACCCAGTATGTGAATCAATAGGGAAATAAAGAGAACAAACAGAAATAAAAATGGTCAAAGGATTTAAATAGACAGTTCCCACCCAAAAGGATATAAATAGTTTATAAAAGTATGAAAATATGCTCGATCTCTCTAAAATACCTACAAAATAAACCTACCCTGAAATATTTTTTCACCTATCAGACTGGCAAAAATGAAAAAGTTTATTAATTCCAGTGTTGGCAAGGATGTGAAAAAACACACTCTCATCCAGTGTTGGTAGGAATGCAAACTAGTATAACCTTTTGGAAAGCAATTAGGCAACATTTATTAGAAATGTTAATATTAACATCTTTTTGATTTTGCAATTCCACATCTAGGAATCTATCCAACAAACATAGACTCATAAGTGCTCAAAAGATATGCATACAAGGAAGCTTATGGCAGTATTGTATATAAAAGCAAAAAGTTGGAAACAATCCAAATTTCCATCAAGAGATTATGAAATAAAATATTGCACATCCATACAATACCATAATATACCACAGTGCTATTTACAAGCATGAGTTAGTTGTAGGCATTTAACATGCACATGTGTTCAAGATGCATTGTAAAGAAAAGAGAAGCAAGTCGTGGAGCTATATGAATAGTATGATCCTATTTTTGTAAAATTATATATATTAACATATGAAAGGGGAAAAATCTAAAGGAATATTTACCAAACCATTAACTATATTATATTTACTTCTGATGGGCGAGATTCTGTGGCCCTTTCACTTTTGTTCCATTTATTGGTTTTTTTCAACAAATATTTATTGATCACCTACTATCTGGGATGTCAGTGTGCTAGATTCTGGGGATTTGAGGTAAACAATGTCCAAAGCCATTGATCTCAAGGAGTTTACATTCTATATTTCTACAACATCAGAATTCTTCAAAACAATCATTACCTTATTAGGAAAAAAACTGACATTTAAAGTAAATATTGTACTCTTTCGAGATTATTTTACTTCTAAGCCTTCCTTATCTCCTGCCTAATCCACTCTGTCAGTCTGTGGTCCTCCTGTCCCCCTGCTCTCTCCTTCCAATATGTTTCCTCCTTTTTCCTACAACGACCTAGACCCCACCCATCATTTCTGCCCAACTTGTAGCCAAGCTCTCCCATGAAGCTGTCAGTGGCATCTTCCAAACTGTGATATCTTCCTTTGAACTGACGATGAAAACTCATAGACCCCACTGTTCTGCAAGTCATGTGGGATTTCCTGGGAGCCATGAGGCCATGTTTCTATCATTCAACACACATAATGCCTAGCACACAGAAGGTACTTAGTAAATGCTGGCTGAGCCTGGTACTGTGGCACACACCTATAGTCCCAGCTACTCAGGAGGCTAAGGCAGAAAGATCACTGGAGCCCAGGAATTTGAAGCTGCAGTACACTATGATGGTGTCTGTGAATAGCCTCTACACTCCAGCCTCGGCAATAAAGCAAGACACCATATCTAAAAAATTCACAATTAAGAAAAAATTTTAATTTAGAAAAGTTGGTTGAATGGAATTGTGTTGGCAATGAGGTGCATTGCTCAGATCACCCTTCAGGAGAACCTTTTAGGGGAAACACAGTTGACTGCGAGCTCCCAGTGGCTATGTCTTTGGATCCTTTGTGGTGTCCTCTGGCTACTCCCAGTCAGTGACCAAGCATGGTGTGGTACCAGAACCTGGCCACATCTGCATGATACAGGACACAACCCGTGCTTGGGAATCCCCCATCTGCCTGGCTGAGACTTTCCCTCCTCACTTCCCACTCTCCTTTCTCAAGTATCAGACCTGCATCATGGTCTGAGGGCTCCCCATCCCTTTTCCCCGACTTTCCCCTTTCTCTGTTTTGTTTTTGTTTTTGTTTTTTGAGACAGAGTTTCACTCTGTCGCCCAGGCTGGAGTACAGAGGCGTGATCTCTGCTCACTGCAACCTCCGCCTCCCAGGTTCCAGCAATTCTTATGCCTCAGCCTACCGAGTAGCTGGGATTACAGGCACGCACCACTACACCTGGCTAATTTTTTTTGTATTGTAGTATAGATGGGGTTTCACCATGTTGGCCAGGCTGGTCTCAAACTCCTGACCTCAAGTGATCCACCCACCTCGGCCTCCCAAAATGCTGGGATTACACACTTTCCCTCTTTGTCCTTTGTAGGTATTTTTCCCAGAAAACAAACAAACAAACAAACAAACATCTAGGCATCTGATTCTTAGAGGATCCAAACCAACACAGGGACCAATGAAAAAAAAAAAAGGCTGGAAGAGAATTCATAAACAGTAAGTCTATAGCTATACTTGCATAGAAAGATGTGCTGGATCTGTGCTTCACAAACTTTAGTGTATGGTATGGTGAATCACCTGGGGATCCTGTTGAAATGCTAGATCTGGTTAAGTAGGTCTGGTGTGGGCCCAAGATGCCACATTTCTAAAAAGCTCCCTGGTGATACTAGTGCTGCTGGTCCAAGAACCCCAGATTGAGCAGCAAGGTGCTAGACATCGTCCATTTGTCCCTGCTGTTTCTCTTCATCCTGTTCTGTGCCCTGGAAAGCTGACTGCATGAACTATATCAGCAGGCTCCAAGCCTCTAGCTTCCACTAGGGTTTACTAATGAGGAGCACTGGCAGGAGATCAGAGGGCAGGAGGAGAGTGAGGTCAGAGGTTTTTATTCCTCTGAGGATAGCTCCCTACTGAGTTGCTGTGGGTTGGCTCTGTCCCTCTACCAAAGGCTGTAGCTCCTATCAGGTAGGTCGCTGCAGTTTTTCTCTCTTGCAGAATTCCAGTACCTGCTCTCCCTTTTGCCCTTTCAGGCCTGGGATGGTAACAGCTCTCTACTATTACCAGCTCTGGAGTACTGCACCATCCCTTGTGGCTCTTAGTAAATCCTGCCTATACTTCTGTAAATGGTCCTTTAGTAAGCATTCCCCAGCTCCTCAGCCAAGTGTGTCATCTGTTTCCTGGTGGGACCCTGGCTGCTACAAGCGCTGTCCAATACAGTATTTTTTATAAGAGCAGAAAACTGGAAACAAGCTAACTGTGCTTGTTTCTGTTTGTTTGTTTGTTTGTTTGAGAGTCTTGCTCTGTCACCCAGGCTGGAGTGCAGTGGTGCAGTCTCAGCTCACTGTAACCTCTGCCTCTCAGGTTCAAGCGATTCTCGTGCCTCAGCCACCTAGGTAGCTGGGATTACAGGCATGTGCCACCACACCTGGCTATTTTTTTTTTTTTTTGTATTAGAGATGGGATTTCACCATGTTGGCCAGGCTGGTCTTGAACTCCTGGCCTCAAGCAATCCACCCGCCTTAACCTCCCAAAGTGCTGGGATTACAGGCATGAACTGCCACACTCAGCCTTAACTGTGCCTTATTCTAAAATGATTAAATGGGCTGGGAACAGTGGTTCATGCCTGTAATCCCAGCACTTTGGGAGGCCGAGGCGGGTGGATCACTTGAGGTCAGGAGTTCAAGACCAGCCTGGCCAACATGGCAAAACCCCGTCTCTACTAAAAATACAAAAATTAGCTTGGTGTGGTGGCGGGCGTCTGTGATCCCAGCTACTCCGTAGACTAACGCAGGAGAATCGCTTGAACTCAGGAGGCAGAGGTTTCAGTGAGCCAAGATTGTACCACTGCACTCTAGCCTGGATGACAGAGTGAGATTCCATTCCAAAAATAAAAATAAAATAGAAATAAATAAATAAAATGATTAAATAAATTATGGTACATCTGCTGAATGGTGTTTCATGCAATCATTTCTTTTTTTTTTTTTTTAATTTTTTTGGAGATGGAGTCTCGCTCTGTCGCTCAGGCTGGAGTGCAGTGGTGTGATCTCAGCTCACTGCAACCTCCACCTCCCAGGTTCAGGCAATTCTCCTGCCTCAGCACACGCCACCATGCCTGGCTAATTTTTTTGTATTTTTAGTAGAGACAGGGTTTCACCGGTTGCCCAGGCTGCTTTCGAACTCCTGAGCTCAGGCAATCCAACTGCCTCAGCCTCCCAAAGTGCTAGGATTGATTACAGGTATGAGCCACATTGCCGGGCCGCAATCATTTTTTTAAAATGCAGCAGTCTGTATTTACCTACATGGAAAGGTGCCCAAGACATTTGTTAATGGAAAAAGAAAAAAGAAAAAAAAAGCAAGATTCAAGAATAGCATGCGTAGTTTGAACCCGTTCATTTACAAAAAAAAGTAAATTATCCATTTGTTAAGGCTTGAAATGCAAGTGACAACAATGCTGCTCAAAATAAACTTCACCAAAAAGAATGTGGGGAGGGATTTTCTAACTTAGTCTGTTTTTATCACTTGGTTCTGCTTTCTTTTGTGGTGACTTCGCTCTTAGGCAGGCTGTCTTCAAGTGGCGGCAAAGTGAGCACCAGTTTGGCTGACATCCTGATAGCTGGCAGCCTCAGCAGAGAGGGCCTCATTCTCAATTGCTTTAGCAAAAATCCTGGGCTGGGCTGGGCACAGTGGCTCATGCCTGTAATCCCAGCACTTTGGGAGGCTGAGGGAGGAAGATCACTTGAGGTCAGGAGTTTGAGGCCAGCCTGGACAACATGGTGAAACCCTGTCTCTACTAAAAATACAAAAATTAGCCAGGCATGGTGGTGGGTGCCTGTAATCCCAGCTACTCGGGAGGCTAAGGCAGAGAATCACTTGAACCCAGGAGACAGAGGTTGCAGTTTGCGGGGTGCAGTTGTGCCGCTGAACCCCAGCCTGGGAGAGAGAGTGGGACTCCGTCTCAAAAAAAAAAAGTCCTGGGCTGAAGCCAATCAGGATATGTGCTAACCACTGAAGCACACAGATTGTGAGTAGGGAAGAAAGGCTTCCCAAAAGAAAAAGGGTATCCAGAAGGAATATTTCACAGCAGACACTTGTTATCCTTTTTGACTGCCCAGCATCTGAACCCCCTTCCTACATTTGGGAGCCCCCTACCTTCTGAAGCAGAAACTACCTCCCGCTATTATATGAGCACATGACCCAAGTTGGGCCAATCAGGCACTCTCACCTCAGCCTCTGAATCTGAAGCCAGGAACACCAAAAAGGGCCTGAACCAACCCCATCTTCCTACAGGGTGAAGCTGCAGCATGAGATTTGGGTCATTATTCCTGGCTTTGGGGCCTCCAGAACTGGTTCTCAGGCTCTCATGGATCTGTGAGCTACAGAAGAACCTTGTACTAAATCCTGCAGCTTTTCCAGCACCTAGAACAGTGTCTGGAAATGGCAGGCACTCAATACATATTTGTTGAGAATGGAAAGAGAGTTGGACTCGATGTCAGAAGACCTGAGTCCTACTCACAGCTCTCCTGCAGAATAGTTGTGGAGTCTTTGGCAAGACACAACCTCTTTGTGCCTCGGTTTCCTCCTCTGCAACCTAGGGATGATCATCTGGGCCCTCCCCAGTGGATGGCAGGCGTGCAATGAAGATCAAACATGGGTCTCCAACTTTAGCATGCATCAGAATCACCCAGAGGGCTTGTTAAAATATAGGTTGCTGAACCCACACCCAGAATTTCTGATTCAGTAGATCTGGGGTAGGGCCAGAAAAATCTGCGTTTGTAACAGTGTTGCAGCTGGTGCTGGTGCTACTGCTGTGTGGGACACACTTCAAGGACCGCTGATAAAGAGAGAGAAGGTATTTCATTTTCTTTGTGACCATTGTAAATGAGGTTATGTTCTTAATTTTGTTCTTAGCTAGAATGTTATTGGCATATCAAAATGCTATTGCTTTTTATACATTGATTTTCTGTCCTGAAACTTTACTGAATTTGTTTATCATTTCCAGGAGCCTTTTGGCAAAGTCTGTAGGGTTTTCTATGTATAGATTCATACTATCGGCAAAGAGAGAGCGTTCGACTTTTTCTTTTCCTATTTGAATGCCTTTTATTTCTTTCTCTTACCTGGTTGTCTGGCTAGGACTTCCAGTACAATGTTGAATAGGAGTGGTGAGAGTCTTCTTCCAGTTCTCAAGGGGAGTTTAATATGATGTTGGCTGTGGGTTTGTCATAGATGACTGTTATTATTTTGAGGTATGTTCCTTCAATGCCTAATCTGTTTTGAGGGTTTTTATTATAAAGGGATGTTGGATTTTATTGAAGGTCTTTTCTGCATCTATTGAGATGATTATATGGTTTTCGTTTTTGATTCTGTTTATATGGTGAATCACATGTATTGATTTGCGCATGTTGAGCCAACCTTGCATCCCAGAAATAAAGCCTACTTGATCATGGTGAATTGACTTTTTGATGTGCTGCTGGATTCTGTTTGTAGTATTTCATTGAGGATTTTTGCAGCTATGTTTTTCAAGAAAATTGGCCTGAAGTTTTCTTTTTTCATCGTGTCTCTGCAAAGGGCATGAACAGACACTTCTCAAAAGAAGACATACAGGCAGCCAACAAACATATGAAAAAATGCTTAACATCATTAATCATCAGAGAAATGCAAATCAAAACCACAATAAGATATCATCTACACCAGTCAGAATGTCAATTATTAAAAAGTCAAAAAATAATAGGTGCTGGTAAGGCTGTGGAGAAAATACACTGTTGGTGGGAATGCAAACTAGTTCAGCCACTGTGGAAAGCAGTTTGGAGATTTCTCAAAGAACTTAAAATAGAACTATTTGACCCAGCAATCCTATTACCAGGTATATACCCAAAGGAAAATAATTCATTCTATCAAAAAGACACCTGTATGTTCATTGCAGTGCCGTTTACAATAGCAAGGGTATAGAATCAACCTAAGTGCCCATCAACAGTAGATTGGATAAAGAACATGTGGTACAGAGCCGGATGTGATGGCTCATACCTGTAATCCTGGCACTTTGGGAGGCCACAGCGGGTGAATCACTTGAGCTCAGGAGTTTGAGACCAGCCGGGCAACATGGTGAAACCCTGTCTCAACCAAAAATACAAAAAATTAGCTGGGTGTGGTGGCACTCGCCTGTAGTCCTAGCTACTCGGGAGGCTGAGGTGGGAGGATTGCTTGAGCCTGGGAGAGCAGAGGTTGTGGTGAGTAGAGATTGCACCATTGCACACCAGCCTGGGTGACAGAGCAAGACCCTGTCAAAAGAGAGAAAGAGAGAGAGAAAGGGAGGGAGGGAGGAAGGGGGATAGGGAGGGAGGGAGGGAAGAGAGGGAAGGAAGGAAAGAAATGTGCATATACACGATGGAATATGATGGAATACTACGGAATACTATGCAGCCATAAGAATGAACGAAATCATGTCCTTTGCAGCAACATGGATAAAGCTGGAGGCCATTATCCTAAGCGAGCTAAAAAGAACAGAAAACCAAATACTGCATGTTCTCACTTATAAGTGGGAGCTAAACATTGAGTACACATGGACACAAAGATGGGAACAACAAACGCTGGGGATCGCTAGGCCAGGGAGGGATGGAGGGGACTCTGGGCTGAAGAACCTCTTGGTGGGTATTATGCTTACTGCCTGGGTGACGGGATCGTTGGGACCCCAAGCCTCAGCGTCGCGCAGTTTACCCATGTAACAATTTACCCATGTAACAAACCTGTACCCTTTACTCTATAATAAAAGTTGAAATAAAAAGGGGGGGAGAGAGAGAGAACAGGAGGCGCTTTTAGCCCCAGTAGCCCGGCCCAGATGAAGGAGCGGCATTAAGGGCACCGCAGGACACTGTGAGGAAACAATCCGTTCGTTCCTTAATTCAGCCGCTTCCTTATTCTAAAGGGTAGGTTCAGTGCCAGGGGCTGGGGTGGGGTCAGCGGAGCCCGCTAGTAAAGTCACGGCCCACGCAGCTGCGGACTCAGACCCGGGCCCAAGGCCCTGGCCACAGCGTGAAGAGGGGATGGGGTGGCCGCTCCCACCTCTGCCCTGACAGGAAGTTTCTGGAGCCCCGGGACAAGGCGGCGAGAGGGCGCCGAAAAGGCAAAAGGGGACACGCGGGCCTGCGGCGGGCGCTCCTCTGAGCTTCCCTTGACTCCCGAATGCAGGCACTGGAGGTGCGCAGCCCCGGCCCTAGCGCGCTCCCGGCACACAGCAGGCGCGCGGCCCTAGCCCCGGCGCGCTCCCGGCACACAGTAGGCGCGCGGCCCCGGCCCCGGCCCCGGCGCGCTCCCGGCACATAGTAGGCGCGCGGCGCGGGCGGGTGGCCGGAAGGGGGCGCCTGCGGGCGGTATCCGGGGGCGGAGCCGACGCGGCCGGTGGGGCGGACTGGCGCGGGCCGCGCGTGGCGGCGGCGATGGGCGAGGGCGGGCTGCCCCCGACCTTCCAGCTGCTGCTGCGCGCGTGTGACCAGGGCGACACGGAGACGGCGCGGCGGCTGCTGGAGCCGGGGGCGGCGGAGCCAGCAGAGCGCAGCGCGGAGCCAGAGGCGGGCGCGGAGCAGGCGGGGGCCGAGGCGGCCGGGCCCGGGGCCGCAGCGGCGGCGGCAGTCGGGGCTCCGGTGCCCGTGGACTGCTCGGACGAGGCGGGCAACACCGCACTGCAGTTCGCCGCGGCCGGGGGTCACGAACCGCTGGTGCGCTTCCTGCTGCGCCGCGGTGCCTCGGTCAACAGCCGCAACCACTACGGCTGGAGCGCGCTCATGCAGGCGGCCAGGTGAGGCGGCGGGGCCCGGGGGCCCGGAACCAGAGTGGTGCCCGGCGCTGGCCCTGGACGCGGTCCCCGGCGGCCGGATGGCCCGGGAGGTGAAGAGTTAAGGACTCCTTAGAGTTGGAATGGTAAACTTTGAGTAGTCTTTGGTAAACTTTGAGCAGTCTTTGGTAAACTTTGAGCATAGAAGTGGAAGCACTTTTGAATTAACATAAAATCAGATTCTTAGAAATTTTGGCCTTTCAGAATAGAATCTGGAGACAGCGAATAGAATCGTAGAGACTTAGAACCTTAGAGATTTAATTCATTTCTTATTGCAGTAAGGGTTTCCTCAGAACCTGCCTTCCCTTCCTGGCTTGGTGTTGAGGGTGCTGCGAGACCCAGGCAGAGTCCCCACCCAGGGCATTGGTGGGCAGGCCAGGCAAAGGAACGAGCTTGACCGGAAAGGTTTGAGTAGCTGTGGGGCAGGTGACCCATTTTGGAGACGTGGGGGAAGGTATCTGGTAGAAATGATGTTTATATCCACGTGGAGACCTGCGGATGCCTGAAAATTAGCCAGGACATTACAAGTGGGATGTGGGAAGGCATGATGGGAGGCCCATGCAAAGGCTTGGGTGCACAAGCTGGTAGGACTGGCAGAATGATGTATGCATAGAATGTATGAGTAGAATGATGTACTAGTCCTCCCTGGAGAGAAGGCAGATGCCAGGGAGTTGGGGGAGTGTGGGAGCTGAGAAACGCTAGCTATCCTAGGGTGCTAGGGAGTCATGGAAGATTCTAGGCAGAATGAGTGACAGGATCAGAGTTATGTTTTGGAAAAATTACTTTCCTTGAAGTGTGAGAATAGATTAGATACTCTAGGGTAAGCTAGAATCAAAGAGGCTGGTTAGGTGGAGTTTGCTGCAGTCTGAGTGAGAGGTGATGGTGGCCTAGACCAGAATGGAGACAGCGGAGGGAGAGCACCCAGATGAATTTGTGATATATTCAGGGAGTAGATCAGCGGGAGTTGACGACTGGCCCTTGGGGAGGGGTTAAGGGAGACAGCAAGGATGGCATCTAGAGATCTGGCTTCTGTGAAGCCTGCCATGATATCTCCCTGTTCTCTGGTCCCTGCGCAGCAGAAAGGCCTCTGTGGTAGCATCCATCACACCATGTTAATGCTGATTGGCTTCCTCAGTACCCAAACCTGGCCACACATCAGAATCACCGGGATGCTTGTCTAAGTGCAGATTCCTGAGTTCCTTTTCTGGAGATTGTGATTTAGAAGGCCCGGGGCGGTGAGGGGAGTAAGAGACAGGGACTCTGTGTGAGAGGAGGCTCCCCAGTGATTCTCTTGTATGGTAGGTTTGGGAGCCACTGATGTGTTATGTGTGTCTCATCTCTGCAATCCACCAAGTGCGTGCAGAGGGGCCCTGGTGAGCCCCCTGAGGAATTTACTGAGTGAGGTTTGTGACTACAGCACTGACATGCCTCAGAGTGTCTCAGAGACCCCTGATCATCAGTTTTAACCAAGTTCTGCAGGATAGTCTTGAGCCTGGGTATTTTAAAATGTGCTGTTCCTCAGTTGGTGTGACACTGACTCTATATTCAGGTAGCATCTCTGCCTGTGTTGAGTTGTGTGCTCCAGCTTTCTGCTGCGTAATTCATAACAAAAGGTCAAGTTGAGGAGTAGTATATATGGAAGACTTCCAGAAGGATGTACAGTGTGTCTGTCCCTCAGATTGGGGTAGGCAAATGAATGGCCCGTGTGCTGACACCTTCCAGCCTTGTGCTCTTCTTCCTTGGATCTGGATACGCCCCAGAATCCTGCTCAAAACCACACCCCTGGCAGCCACCACTGGGTCTGAGCGAGCATCTATTTATTGTCCCAGCTGTCTGTGTCGATCAGGCCAGACTATTAGACACCCTGTGCCTTTGGTCTTTTGTGGGTGTTTTAGTATTAGAAATGGTGACTTTAGTGTTTTTTCCTGTTCCTTTTTTTTTTTTTTTTTTTTTTTGAGACGGAGTCTCGCTCTGTCACCAGGCTGGAGTGCAGTGGCGTGATCTCGACTCACTGCAACCTCCGCCTCCTGGGTTCAAGCGATTCTCCTGCCTCAGCCTCTGGAGTAGCTGGGATTACAGACATGTGCCACCACGGCCAGCTACTTTTTGTATTTTTAGTAGAGACGGGGTTTCACTATGTTGGCCAGGCTGGTCTCAATCTCCTGATTTCGTGAAACGCCCGCCTCGGCCTCCCAAAGTGCTGCGATTACAGGCGTGAGCCACCACGCTGGGGCATGTTTTTTCCTGTTCTTAAAATAATAGGTAACCTTTGGCCAGGCGCGGTGGCTCACGCCTGTAATCCCAGCACTTTGGGAGTCCGAGGCGGGCAGATCACGAGGTCAGGAGATCGAGACCAGCCTGGCCAACAGTGAAACCCCGTCTCTACTACAGATACGAAAATTAGCTAGGTGTGGTGGCACAGGCATGATGGCACGCACCTGTAGTCCCAGCTACTCGGGAGGCTGAGGCAGAAGAATCGCTTGAACCCGGGAGGCGGAGGTTGCAGTGAGCTGAGATTGTGCCACTGCACTCCAGCCTGGCGACAGAGCGAGACTCCATCTCAAAAAAACAAAACAAAACAAAACAAAAAACAAGTAACCTTTATTGAGCACTGACTTTCTGTCAAGCACTGTGCTAAGTGCTTTAAATGAATTAACTCATTCAATCCATACAAAACCTTAGGAAGGAGGTACTATTGTCATTCTCATTTCATAGATGAGGAATTGAGGAACAGAGAAGTTAAATAACTTGCCCAAGTCACATAGCTACCAAGTGGCGAGTCAGATTCACACCTAGGGAGGTGACTCCAGAGCCTGCGCTCCCAGCCATGAATCCTGTAACTGATAGTTTCCCTGTTGGTGTTGGTGTCTGGAAGTGGCTTGCCAAATTTGCCAGACTTCTCTCCAAGGGACAGGGTTGCATAGTGTTTACCTTCCTTCCCTACCCTTCATTTCCTGCCTGCCAGTGGGGCACAGCTGGACTCTCAGCCCAGTGCTTTGGGAGGAGAAAATGTGTGCCAGCTCTCTAAACACAGGTGTTAATTGCTGAAATTCATCAGTAATCACAGCACCTGTTCAGAAAGCCCCTAGCATGCCCATCTCTGGCAGTTACCTATTAGAAACTTAGCATCCACAACATTATCTCAGCCTTGCTTGGATCCTTTTATATTTTCAGCATAGTTAAGTGCTCTCTTGGGCTACTCAGTAATTCAGAAAACATTCCAAATTTCACTATTTCTGCTCTAATTCGGCCCTTTTCTTCCTCCTTAAAAATTGGTTATACTGGAGCTTCAATTTTGAGTCCAGGTTTAACTTTTGACTCTGTCATGTTCAAATTGAGAGGCTTTAGATTAATTGCTTTCCACTGTAATCTTCAGTTTCCTAATCTGTGAGTTTATCTTGGGGTTTATTAAGATCAAATGAGATAAAAATGTGACAGCACCTTGTAATCTGCGGTTAGGGATTATGCTAGATTTTATCTTATGCTCCATAACTAAATAGTGTAATCTTTTAGAAATCTCTACTACAGTGGAGGATACACCAGTTCTTCAGTGATTTGCACTGCTCACCTCTGGACCTTCCCCTATGTGGTTATGCCATTTATGCATTGATTTACTCAGCTTGTTTGACAGAATTTACTGAGCTCCGATGTGGATCAGCCACTATGGTAGGGGCTGGGGAAACAACATGCATGGAACCGTGTCCTGTCTTTGGAGAGCCCGCCACTGAGTAGGATAGGAGAGACAATTAGAGAAAGAGGGGTCACGTGCAGCCAGAAGCGAGCCTGTGGAATTAGGTGCTCAGAAGAGGGGCACTGACCTAGCCTGGTGAGGGGTGGTCTGGAAGCTGTTCAGAGTGGGTGAGATCTGAGCTGACTCCTGAAGCAGGACACGGTGGGGGGGTGTGCTGAGTAGATGAGGACAGGAGAGTCCTCTGGTGGGGTCAGGATGGTGAAGGTGTGGGGAAGGTGGGAAGGTGTGGTTTGGGAGCAGGAGGAAGTGAGGTTGGCAAAGCAGTCAGGTCTTTGGCAATCAGAAGCTGGGGAGTGACAGATTTGGGTTTGGAGAATATCATTTGGGAGTTGCATGGAGAATGGGCAGGAGGGAACGAGACTGGAGGCGGGGAGACATTGGGGTGCAGCTTTCTGCATTGAGTTGGTTTCAGTTTGCCTTGTCCTTTTCCGCTCTGGGAGTGGAGGTCAAGAGGCCCAGCCCCCTGCAGCTGATGGAACTGTGTCACCAGGCTCTTGCTCCACGGCTGAGGAGCCCCATGCTGTTCAGGTTCACATCCCAGAAGGTATTCAGCCGGAGCCTCAGACAGAGTTCTGCCCTGGCCCGGCCGCCAGCCGCCAGGAGGAGGAGGGAGGTCTTGGGTTTAGATGAGGTGCAAAACTGGCTCCCGGGAAGGAGGGCTGAGCATTGAGAAACCCAGAAAGCTGCCTCACAGATGCAGACATGACAGTGGCTTTGTGGTCTCGAAAACCTGGAGTAGACAGCCCCTGTCTTGTCATTGTTTTCTTGTTAGTCCAGGGCCGCTTCCAGCTTGGAGATACACAGCTCCGAGCCCACCAGAGACACCTCAAAACAGAACTTTTCTGCCCTCTGGTGTTAAAAGAAGGAAGAGATTTTGCTGGGAAGAGGTACCTGTTTTCCTTCTCCTGGTATTAGGAAGTTGGTGGGTGCAGATCTTTCTCTTCAGGGGCCCAGCAGTGACTTCATTGAGGAAGAGCTGGCCTAGGCCGGATCCTCAGCCGCCTGCAACAAACATTCCTGCCAGCAGGTGGCAGCAGGCCTCCAGGCCGCAATGCCCAGCCCATCTGCTGACCACAACCTTGCCACACCTCTTGGCATGGGATGTGTGCTTTTGGTGATGGGGAGGGTAGAAATGAATCAGACATGGGCCCTGTCTTTGGGGAAATTAGAGCACAGGCAGAGAGACAGATTCCCAGGCTATAAAACAGAATAAAATGGACTGTCTGAATTGTAGGAGGCAACATGGTGTAAGAGAAAAAGCAAGGGCAGCGGCATTCACACAGATCTGTCCTGACCCTGATGCCGCCCCTTACCACCCAGGTAACCGTTGGCACGTTGAATAACGTAACGTGAACAATTATAATACCTAACAATCGCTAACATTGATGTGATGTTTCCTGTGGCCAGGCACAGAGTCAGGTGCTTTACATGTAACTCATTTATTCCCCAACAACCCTTGAAGTAGGTACAGTTATATCCCCATTTTACAGATCAGGAAATGAAGGCACAAAGAAATCAAAGTTCTTCCTAAAGGTCATGCAGCTGGTGGTGGGGAGAGCTGGATTCGAACCCAGGCAGGGCAGCTGCTCACCTTCATGATGATGCATCTGCATCCGTGTGGCTGGCACAGTGCCTGGCACCAGAATAAGACCTCTTATTATGAGCAGCTGTCAGGACTAATAATTCATGCCAATTAAGGTTGACATAAGCTGTCCCCCAAGTGCTGTGTGTTTAGTGTCACTAATTCTCCATCTTCCTGGCAGATTTGGGCATGTGAGTGTGGCACACCTCCTGTTGGATCACGGGGCTGATGTCAATGCCCAGAACCGGCTGGGGGCCAGTGTGCTCACTGTGGCTTCTCGGGGCGGCCACCTGGGTGTGGTGAAGCTGCTCCTGGAAGCCGGTGCCTTTGTGGACCATCACCACCCTTCGGGCGAGCAACTGGGGTTGGGCGGCAGCAGGGATGAGCCCTTGGACATCACGGCCCTGATGGCTGCCATCCAGCACGGGCACGAGGCCGTAGTGCGTCTACTGATGGAGTGGGGTGCGGACCCCAACCGCGCAGCCCGGACCGTGGGCTGGAGCCCGCTGATGCTGGCCGCACTCACTGGGCGGCTTGGAGTGGTCCAGCAGCTGGTGGAGAAGGGCGCTAACCCTGACCACCTCAGCGTGCTGGAGAAGACCGCCTTCGAGGTTGCACTGGACTGCAAGCACAGGGACCTTGTAGACTACCTGGACCCGCTGACCACCGTCAGGCCCAAAACAGGTCAGGCTGCATGCCCCCCGTGGCTTCACAGAGGACCCCAAATTGTGTTTATGTGGCTTAAGCTGAGGATTGCTCTGCTGGAAGGACACGCAGAACTCAGAGTCCAGCCCTGCAGACCAGTGAGACTGAGGAAGTGGTGTGCTTAAGTATCGGGGGGATTGCCTGTGACATGCAGGTTCTGGGCCCACTCTCTGCAAAGTGATTGGTAGCCCTGGGCAAGAGCCTGGAATCCTCTATAACAAGGCTGCTTTCCCCAGCCACATCATTCTGATGCAGGTGGTTCTGGGGTCCTTCTAGAACAAGGTTTGGCAAACTTTTTCTGTAAAAGGCCAAATAGACTGTATGGACCATACAGTTTCTGTTAAAACTACAGTAGTCACTTCTGCTAGAGTGAAAGCAGCCTTACATATGTAATGAGTAAATGAATGGGTGTGGCTATGCATATAATATGTAAATGAGTCGGGTATGGCTAGGTTCCAATAAATTATAGCTACAAAAACAGGCAGTGGGGCATATTTGAGCCATGGGCTATAGTTTGCCAGCCCCTGCTCTACAATAGTGTGCCTGACCTCGTCTGCCCTGATCATTTCTCAAACACTAGTTCATGTAAAATTGATGAAAATTAGTTTTTTTAAAAAACATCTAGCAGTGCATCTTTTTTTCTTTCTTTTTTTTTTTTTTTTTACTTCTTGCCATCTCTCTGGCATGTAGAGTTGTCTAAACAATCCTTAGTAGATCTGCCATAGGACATACCACGTTTCAAAACCTCTAATGCACCGTTTGCAATAAGATCGTGACACACAGCCTTGGTACCCTCTGTCTATGTAAAAGGCCTGACTTCGATGGCAGGGCTCACAGCCAGGGAGTAACAGTAGGTGGGCTGCAGTGTATATAAGCATCTAGCTCTGAGAGGTCAAGAACTGAAGAAAGTAGCTTCAGGCACATTGGCTAAAAAGACCTGAAAGTGTTAAGTTTGTTACCATTGAAAGAATATAGAATAGTCCCATCAATCAAGAGATGCTGAAAATTTGGTAAATTCTTATTAGAAATACACTCTCCAAAAAAAAAAAAAAAAAAAGAAATACACCATCCAATCAGAACAAGTCTGAAATAAACATGTTTTAAAAGCCTGTAATGACAGAGAGGTGGCAAAAATGAAGCGGATGCTCAAATGAAAAGGAAAAAGAAGTGAAGTTTAGGAAGAACTACCTGAAGCCAAGAGACCTCTTACTTTGTCCAGGTGGGAAACTGAGGCCCAGAGAGGGAAGAAAGCTGGTCAAAGGTCACACACCCATTGGAAGCTGAGTGAGTGACACTCAGGAGGTGAGGATTCCATGGGAAGAGCACCTAGAGGTGATTCTCCCACCTGCAGCTCCTGCATGGGCTCTAGAAGCTGGTTTAACACATGACTCTTCTGAGCCTTTGCCTCATCTGTGAAATGGACACAATGACAACTACTATGGGGTGATGGTGAGCAGAAGGCAGGTTATTCTCTGGCGTGTGAGATACTCAGCCCAGTAGAGTGTTAGGGACTCATAAAGGCTTGCTATTAGAAATTAGGGCCCCAGTCTCCTAGGACAGGGTTTTGTTTTGTTTTTGTTTTTGACACAAGGCCATTGCTCTCCTTTAAAGGTTTGGGTTGTTTGTGGTGGGGATGGGGAAAGGATCTGCCCTTCCCAGGCCCTGCTGTGCCCAGCACACCTGCCATGCTGAATCTCCCCTCACCCTCGCAGGGACCCTCTGAGGAGGGTATTCCCCCATTTTGCAGGGGAGGGAATTCAGGCTCAGAAGTGAACACTCCAGAACTTGCACCTGCCCGTGCCTGCCGAGCTGTGCCTCTTCTGTTGTGTATGCGTTCCCTTCCCAGGTTTCCTTAGCCTCTGCATCTTGAATCTTCACGGAGTGCCCTTGGGCTTAGCTTCTGACAGGCCTCATTTTAGGGATTGTCCTGGCATCATGGGATGGTGATGCCCTCATTTCCCCAAGACGCAGTGGCTCAGACACATTGGTGGATGTGGCCAAGGTCACTGTCTACTTGGTTCGACGCTGGCTGCGCCCCTGCTGGCCAAGGGACCTTGAACCAGCTGCCTCAGTTCACCAAGCTCCCATTTCCTTCTCCACAAATGGTTGCTGGAGTGATACCCGCCTCAGGGCTGCTGTGGGGTTCACGTGAGATCCTGCCTGGCCCAGAGGGAGCACATGAGAAGTGGCATTACTCCATAGTGTTGTCGGCATATTTGACAGGAGCGAACCTCGGGTCTTCCAGCAGGATTGGGTCATGTTCCCATTGAGCAGACCCAGTCTGAGGCTCAGTTCTCCCTCTCTGTACCTGGGTGGTCTTGGTCATCTTAATTGGCCCTGCAGGACTTCAGTGTCTTTTTTCATAAAATAGTCATAATAAAGGCACTTTTCTTGGGAGATTTTTGTGAGGAATAGTAAGATCATGCCTGTAAAATTTTTATCGCAGTGCCCTGGCACATAGACGACATCCAATAAATGGAAACTATTATGTTTTGATTGATGATACATTCATTCCGATACTTTACAAAGACGTACTGAGGCCTGCTATGTATCGGGCACCTTTCTAGGCACTTTGGATACATCAGTGAACAAATGAGATCCAAATCCCTACCCTTGAGGACCTTGGCCTCAATAAGGGGAGACAGGCAGTCAGTAGGAAATAAGCATATTAAATATATAGTAGGGTAGATGGTAAGTGCCACAGGGTTAAAAAAAAAAAAAAAAAAGGCAGTGTAAAGAGGTTGGGTGTGGCAAAGCTGGGACAATGCAGGCTGCTGTGTCAAATGGAGTGGTTGGGCAACCTTGAGAAGGTGGGACTGCAGCAGACATGCAGGACCTGAGGGAGTCTGTTGGCCCTGGGGGATCCCTGGGAAGAGCCCCAGGTAGGGTGCAGGCTGTGCTATTGATAATGACAGATTATGAAATAAATAATAGGAGCCCCAGCTCTTACTGTGCAGTGCCCAGAAATCCAGCCCCCACCAAGGCCTTGGAGGTCCCCTGGTCTCTGCCTTTCATTAGCAGCAGGACAGGGTACTTTTGATGCTGTAACTGTCATTGTGACACCTCTGACTCCCCACTGAGGTTGTGTTGTGGAGTTGGAGCTGATTTCTTTTCCTTGGGTTGGGGCAGAGTCCCTGGGACTGCTTGGATATAGACCAAAAAAACTGAAGCCCAAAGCAAGGAAGAGACCTGCCCAGAGTCACTGGGTGTCAGGACACAGCTGCCCCTGCCTCTTGGAGCCAGGCTCTGCTGTCAGTGATTAACTTGTGTCAGATGGTCGCTTAGCAGCCAACACTAAGACCAGGTGACACTCTTCTGTGAAAAGGTCTTGGCATGAGAAGACGCCACCCCCCAGCAAAGTTGGTTCTTGAATACTTGAAGGAACATGACATATTTTTAAAAAGTCAGGTGCAGAATTGTTTCTTGATAGTATTTCACAGGCAAAATTGATATACTGTGTCCCATAGCAGTGTCTGTACTTCCCATGAAGAATTCTGGGATTCTGGCCGGGTGTGGTGGCTCACGCCTGTAATCCCAGCACTTTGGGAGGCGGAGATGGGTGAATCACGAGGTCAGGAGTTCGAGACCAACCTGGCCAAGATGGTGAAACCCCGTCTCTACTAAAAATACAAAAATTAGCTGGGTGCAGTGGCAGGTGCCTGTAATCCCAGCTGCTCTGGAAGCAGAGGCAGGAGAATCGCTTGAACCCGGGAGGCGGAGGTTGCAGTGAGCCGAGATCTCACCACTGTCCTCTAGCCTGGGAGACAGAGCAAGACTCTGTCTCCAAAAAAAAAAAAGAATTCTGGAGTTCTGGCCTGGAGCGGTGACTCACGCCTGCAATCCCAGCAGTTTGGGAGACCAAGGCGGGCAGATCACTTGAGGTCAGGACTTTGAGACCAGCCTGGCCAACATGGCGAAACCCTGTCTCTACTAAAATACAAAAATTAGCTGGGTGTGGTGGCATGTGCCTGTCATCCCAGCTACTCGGGAGGCTGAGGCACAAGAGTCAGTTGAACCCAGGAGGCAGAAGTTGCAGTGAGCCAAGGTCACACCACTGCATTCCAGCCTGGGTGACAGAGTGAGACTCCATCTCAAAAAAAGAATTCTGGGGTTTACCTTGCTGGTTGCTAAAGAAAGTAATTGCTCTTTGAATGGGGCCTTAACATTATCATTTGATCCCTGCAACAGCCAGGTGAAAGGGATGCTATCCCCACATTTGTGATGAAGGGCAGCTTACTCTAAAAATGTGCGCTGAAATTCGCATGCACTGACTCCACACTCTGTGCTCCTTGCCCTGGGCTGCAGCTTCCTCCCAGTTGCTCAAGAGGGCTCATCTGGACCAGAGGTCAGCCCAGAGTCACAAGTGCCCTCTGGCAGCTGCTCCATCCCCTGGGATCAATTAAAGTCTGCAGAAGGCCTGCCGTCAGCCCCCCAGCAAGCAGACTGGCCATGAGGATGTCTGCTCTGACAGGAGTGGGGTACCTGCTGGCCCAAGCTTGGAGGAAGGTGTGGGATGAGCGTGTGAGGGAGGGGCTAACAATCTGGCGGCTGCAGCAAGGCTCAGCTGGGCTTCAGGGTACAGCATGAAGATGCCCAGTTGGGCAGCGGCTTTTGGCCAGCTGTGTCTGCAGGTTTGGAGCAGGGAGCATGTTCTGATTGCTTCTTACATGGGAGGGAAAGAAAATATGAGCATTGGCTCTTCTGTTGGCTGTGGCTGTGAACTTCCTTAGAGCTCAGCTGCTCGATATCTCAGGGGTCCTCTGATTTGGAATTATGATTGTACATTTAGTTTTTAGAAGAAAAGAAATTTTTAAACAATGTCCGTAGGAATCCAGGATTTTCTAAGACCCCAAGACTTTTCGGTATATCTAAGAAAGGATATGCCAACGTTTGTTTTGCCTAAAAATGATTGCTTTATTTGCATGAGATCAGGGCCGTGATCTGCTGCTCATTCGTGTTTTGTTGGCAAGATCTGTCTCTGAAGTGTTTTCAGATGTTCTTGGGTAATAAACCTTCCAGAAGAGCTGCTGGATTTGTCCATTACGTAGGTCTCCAATTAGATTGCTTTTGAGAATTAGATGCTT
Organism: Pongo pygmaeus; assembly: GCF_028885625.2. Lineage (NCBI taxonomy): Eukaryota > Metazoa > Chordata > Mammalia > Primates > Hominidae > Pongo > Pongo pygmaeus. Next base: position 89,131,873 of record NC_072386.2, on the reverse strand, counting down.
TTTAAAGCCAGGCTGTGTTGTTACACCCTTGTGACTTTTCTGTTATATGAAACCTTTCCGTGGTTAACTTTAAAAATCTTTGTTTACCCAGATGAGGAGAAAAGGCGACCTGATATTTTCCATGCATTGAAAATGGGTAAGCGCTTTAGAAAATCTTTTTGGATATTTAAGAATACAGGGCTACATTCTTCCAACCTAATATTTGTAGTCCTTTGCAGGGCCACCCAGAGTATTTGAGAAAGAAACAGGCATTTTGGTGTTTGGTGTTTGGAAGTTCAGATCCTGGAGGCCAGTATTTATTACAGAGCTCTACACGTAGACTCCAGATGGCCTCCAGCCCCACTCCAGCCAAACACTGGCTAGCTATGCCCCAGGTCTTCCTGTGTCTGAAATGCCTCTCTGCATACCCACTCCAGTCTCTTTGTGACAAAGAGGCATTTAGCCTAAAATTTTCTCTCTTGATATAGACCCTGCCTCCAGGAAGCCCTTCCCAATCCTCACCCCGCAGCGAGAACCGAACTCTCCTTCTGTCTTCTTTTGTCTCCTTCATCTGTTCTCTGAAGACACTAACAACACTTCTGTCTTTTAGTAACACTTCTACCCATTCATGTACTTGTCTCTGTCTCGCCTAGACTGAGGCATTTGAGAGTCGGGGCTATCTCTGACCCCCTCTTAGTATCCCCTATGATGCCCAGCAGCCCACTGCAGAGGCAGGGCCAGCAAGTGTTTGTTACATGAACCACAGGAGAAATCAGCCTATGGTACCAGGCCCACAGATCACCCGGACTCCTGCATGTGTTTGCAGGAAACTTCCAGCTGGTCAAAGAGATTGCCGATGAAGACCCCAGCCACGTGAACTTGGTCAATGGGGACGGGGCGACGCCACTGATGTTAGCAGCTGTTACGGGGCAGCTGGCTCTGGTGCAGCTACTGGTGGAGAGGCACGCGGATGTTGACAAGCAGGACAGCGTGCATGGCTGGACGGCCCTCATGCAGGCAACCTACCATGGGTCAGTGCCAGCTCCACGCCTTCAGCGACAAGGCCAGACAGATGCTCTGGCCTGAGATGGGGGTTCCCAATGGGCTCTTCTGGTCCTGAGATGCTGCATACAAACCCCAAGACTGTGACGACATTGAGGCATGCAAAAAAAAAAAAAAAAAAAAAACACAGGGTCATTTTATTCCCACCCTTCTGTGTCCAGATTTCCTGTTCCCCCATCACAGAATTTCACAGTGGCCCTGAAAAACCATGCAGCAGGAGCATTTTATGCAGAGAGATAAGGTTCTCTAGGTTGGTTTCAGTTGAATACAGTGACTGGTTCATTGGAGTTTTCACATTGAGATACAGTGACCTCCTTAAGTAGCTCCTGTATGAAGTAAACCTTGGTTATTCATACCATTGTCGTCTTGTGATGATTGATGGTGAGATGTGTCCTACCCCTCTCCTTTTGAATAGGCTTCAGTGTTTACAGGGTGCTTATGAACCCCTTCTTATGTGACCATCCCAGCAGGATGGGCTGTCATCCTCCTGGAGGCCTCGTCTTTGGGGTGGGCATCTTGTAGCTGCTAAGTGATCTGACTCCCAATTAGAGGTTCTTTCCTTGCCCTCTTTTAGGTGATCAGATCACTTTCCTGTGTCATCTGAAAACAGTTTGTTTTCTTATTCGATGAGTCCTGAATTCCAAGACGAAATTTTATTTCAGACACCTTTGTAGGAGACTTTCCCAATGGAGATGTCCTGATTTAGGGTGGAAGAAGTGGAGTCTCCATGGGGTTAGTGATTTTTGGGCAGAGCCCTTGGTTTTGTCTCCTCTCCCCTCCCCTCCCCTTCCCTTCTCTTTTCTTTTCTTTCCAACAGTATCTCACTTTGTTGCCAGACTGGAGTACAGTAGCGTGATCATGGCTCACTGCAGCCTTGACCTCCCAGACTCAAGCAATCCTCCCGCCTCAGTCTCTCAAGTAGCTGGAACTACAGACTTGCACCACCACACCTAGCTAATTTTTAAACAAAATTTTTAGTAGAGACAGAGCCCCCCATGTTGCCCAGGCTGGTCTCAAACTCCTGGGCTCAAGTGATCCTCCTGCCTTGGCTTCCCAAAGTGTTGGGATTACGGGCATGAGCCACCGCATCTAGCCTCGGTTTTCATTTTGTTCCTGGAAGGAACACTTAGACTTTGATTTAAATCATGTTCCCGCTTGACCTGCCCACGTGCTAGGGAATGAGAGAATGTGAGACTGTTTGCCCTTCCATGCCCTTCTTAAATGCTCAGAGACTGAGCTTTGTAGTTAATGTTGTTGGTTTTGTTGCCCAGGAGCAAAGCCATGCTTTTGCTTTCAGTGAATGTAACTCTAGCATTTTCTTCCCAGGAATAAGGAAATTGTTAAATATCTGCTAAACCAAGGGGCCGATGTCACTCTTCGTGCAAAAAATGGATACACAGCCTTTGACCTGGTGATGCTGCTGAATGATCCTGGTAGGTAATTTCAAGAAAAGGGTTGTAAATCTACCCAGCGTTTCTTGGGCTGGCAGTCAAGACAGCCACCTCCTCTGTGACTTGTGTTTTAAGCACTTGCTTATTCGTGGGGGAAAGTCATTCTCAAGTGTCAGGAGCTTACTGCATGATCTTAGGCAAGTTCCTTCCCTCCCCAGTGAAGCTCTGGGCTTGGCCCAGGTGGCCCCGGGGACTTCTTCCAGCACCATCCTCCTAGGAGTCTCCAGAGAGAGAAGGAAAATAAGACGTGTCTGACTTTGCAGTCCACACACACCCTAGAATGGCATCTGTGCTTCACAGCCAGAAATCCTGAGTCACTCAGGTGGAAACATAAAGTCCCCTTTGATAAGCAGAGTGGGAGATAGAGCGATGGCCGCCTCAGCTTAATTGTGTAGGTAGAGGCTGCAGGGTCAAGGGTCGTGTGCTGGGGAATGTGGCCATTAGTTCCACCCCTCTTTGTCCTCGGCTGGTACCTGCTACTCCCCTTTGACCCTCCCCTGCTGTGATAGGCCCTCTTTTGGGACCTGGGCTTCCAGTTATCCAGCTCAAGGGGAAAGGTCTCTGATCTGTCATCTTTCTTATTAACCTGGGGTTTCAACCCAGAGAGAGAGAAGCCCCAAGGTCCTTCTGACCCACTAGGCTTGAACCCTGTGCTGGGATTCTAGCTGTTGGCTGTGGGGAGAGAAGACTTTCACCTCTGCCGTCACAAGTCATCTGCTGCCCCTCTTAGCTAGAGAGGTAGCTAGCAGGCATGCCCTTCCTCGTCACAGCACTGCCACCCTTGCCACCCCTTCCCTGCTGGAGGCCCCTGCACTTCACAGATGCACACTTGGTTCTGTTTGACCCTCAAAGAGGTCTGAGAGGGGAAGCAGAGGTTCACATCCTCTTGAAGAGATGAGGTCACCAAGACTCGGGACGTGATCTGTCCCAGCCTGAGAGTTGGAGTCCTGTGCCCCAAGTCCAGTGATCCTACTCCACCTCATTGGAGACCTTCTTCACGTGCCAAGAGTTTGTTATTCGGAATCAGTCCCCAGCCACTCTCGCTGGATCTCATACACACTTTTTCTGAGAAACTCATCTTTTCAGTGTTCTTCTTCTCCCTAGCCTCCACTGCCATTTATTCCCTTTCCCAATAAAACAGTCTGTTCCTAGGAATATTTTTCCTAGTGGGTTTTTAAATGAAGTGTTTACACAAAAGTTTTGAAGAAACTCATGCCTATTATTGAATACTTGGAGAGAAAAAAGAAATAACCTGGCGTGGATGGCTCACTCCCGTAATCCTGGCACTTTGGGAGGCTGAGGTGGGTGGATCACTTGAGGCCAGGGGTTCGAGACCAGCCTGGCCAACATGACGAAACCCCATCTCTGCTAAAAATACAAAAATTAGCCAGGCATGGTGGTGGACGCTGTAGCCCCAGCTACATGGGAGGCTGAGGCAAAGAACCGCTTGAACCTAGGAGGTGGAGGTTGCAGTGAGCCAAGATTGTGCCACTGCACTCCAGCCTGGGTGACAGAGCAAGACTCTGTCTCCAAAAAAAAAAAAAAAAGAAAAAAGAAATAAGAAATAGTCATCAAGAAAAAGCATTGTTAATAGTTTGGAGTAGTTTCTTCTCAATCTTTTTTGCAATGCTTTTTTTATATAACTGAGTTGGGTTCATAATAACTTCATAATACTTAATATTTTTAAAGCACTTGTATCGCTCTAAAGGAATTCCCATGAATTGTCTAGATACCTTTATGTGGTGGGTATTAATGTCACTGACTTGTACAGACGCACAAACAGGCTTTGTAATTTACCTGCAGTTACACAGCCAGGGAGGGACAGAAGCAGAATCTGAACCTCTGCAGCCTGGCTGTGAAGCCTGCACTTTTAAACACACTGTCCCCCTGCCTTCCTCATGAGAGAGGACTTCCGGTTTTTCTTTCTGGTTAAGTAGGTTAAGCCCTGCTGGCTTTGTTTGCCACCTTTTGAAGATCAGATGGAGAGGCAGGTGCCTTGATTCTGGAATTACACAGACCCTGGAGCTGCAGGGCTGAGTTCTAATTCTAACAGGGATCATCTTGAGTCTTCTCCTCATGGCGCAACAGACATATTTGCAGGTAAAATGCTGCCTTTTGTGTCCACAGACACGGAACTTGTTCGACTGCTGGCATCTGTCTGCATGCAGGTGAATAAAGACAAAGGCCGGCCGAGCCACCAGCCGCCCCTGCCCCACTCGAAGGTCCGACAGCCCTGGAGCATCCCAGTGCTGCCCGATGACAAGGGTGGGCTGAAGGTTTGCCTTTTCCTGTCTTAAAGGGGCTTAGGGGGCCAGGGAGATTGGGGGCTGGCAGGGAGCCTGCTGCCTCCTATGCACCCAGGCTGGATTATGCTGGGGAGTCCCTGCAGGGGTGGCAGGTGAGCTGGCATTGAGCAATAGGAAACAAGGGGGACCAGGAAAAACTGGGGTGACTGTGACCATGTTGTGGCAACAGTGGCTGCTTTGTTAGAATGTGGGTCCACGCCTGTAATCCCAGCTACTCCAGAGGCTGAGACAGGAGAATTGCTTGAGCCTGGGAGGCGGTGGTTGCAGTGTGCTGAGATCACGTCACTGCACTCCAGCCTGGGCGACAGAACAAGAACTTGTCTCAAAAAGGAATGTGGGTCCATATTACTAGATCTCTCTTTGTTTTTTTAAAGGAAAAAACAGAAATCCAGATTTTGATATGGAATCTTAATTTATAAGTATAGGGAATTTTAGAAAATTCTGCATGCTGTAGTACTGAGCTGGCCAAAGCAAACACTTCTCTTCCAAGGAATCCGTTTGCAGCCTCTGCTTTACTGTGCAGGATATTTGCTGATCATGCCACTCTGGGGTCTCCCTGCAGTCCACAGGCCCTGCCAGCTTCCTGGAAACACCAGAAACAAGCTCTGGTGGCTGCTTGTAACTGCAAGCTGAGACTTTCTCTTTGGATTTCTCATCTTCCACGTCCTGCTCTACTTGTTTGAAATCAAACTTACTTTATGCCTGAGAAAACAAAACAACACACTGGTCTTGTCTGCCGAACTCCCCACTCTGCATGGGGTGGTAGCACCTTCTGAGGGCTGCAGACTCGCTGCTCCTTTTGTGTCCATTGCTGGCTCAAGCTCTGCATCCTTCCTGACTGTGTTGTTCTCATAGCTCCCTTCATTCCTGCTCTTACTGCCATTTCCACAGGCAGGCCCTCACAGATGCCCTTCGTGGCTGTTCATTAACTTCTGAGTGGTCATGGGTTACAAGCGTTCCCGGGAGGTAGTACCTGTCCTTTCTAGGTGAGGATCAGCTATAGGAGCAGCTGGCCCAGGCCCTGGTATAGAGATCCTGGTGCCTCTCACGTTATCACCAGAGCAGGAGGAGGGAGATTATGCAATGACAGACGCTTAGGAATCTGGAGCTGCCTCTGTGTCCACCTGTCTCTGTCTCACTGTAAGACCTCAAGCAAGTCAGCACTCCTGTCTGGGTCTCCATTTCTCAATCTGTGCAATGAGGAGATTGATTAGATGAGGGATGGCAAATAGGGTTCACTGCCACCTCCAGGCTATTGGAAGCGACTGCCTAAGGGCTGGGTCAGGAAAGATTTAGTGAGTAACCATGGCTTATTGGGAATGGATGCTATCATTGATCAGTAGTGTCTGTCTGGGCCCCAGGAGAGGGGAGGGCAGGCACATGTGAATGTAGTCACTGTCTCTGGGCTGGCAGGTCCTGGGCCTGCTCTCCTTGCCCTTCCTGGAGCATGACTTCTGCTCTGCGTTCTTTTGGCAGTCCTGGTGGAACCGAATGTCCAATCGGTTCCGAAAGCTCAAACCGACGCAGACGCTGCCCCGTGGGCTGTCCAGCAACCAGCCTTTGCCTTTCTCTGATGAGCCTGAGCCAGCTCTGGACTCCACAATGAGGGCTGCCCCCCGGGACAAGACAAGCCGCTCTGCACTCCCTGATGTAGCCCCTGTGACCAAAGACAATGGTGAGAAAAGTCTGCACGTGCAGTAGAATTTTTGGAATGGTCTGAGCCTGTACCCTCTGCCCTGCATCCTACCTCCTGGGTTGCTGTCAGGGGTAAGATGATGTTGGAATGTGACACTGGAGCATAGAGGCTTGTCTGGTAGAAAAGATACTTAGGCAGGGACACAACCACCAGGAGTGTGATAGAATGAGAAGGTGCTGGCCAGTGGTAAGAGACCCAGGTTCCTGTCCCACACTCCCTGCTGAGGACGACAGGGAGTCGTCCTCTCTCTTGCCTTTGATAGGTGGTTTTCCCCACCTATGAAATGTGATTGGTCTATGACACTGAAAGCATCTTGAAATAAAATGAGTTACTGGAGGGTGTGAGTAGTGAGCCCCCCGTCACTCAAGGTATTCAACAGCTTGGATAACTTTGTCAGTTTGCTGAAGGAGATTCCCATACTGACTGGAACATAGATAAGATCCCTTCTAACAGTCAGATTCCCCATAACCAGATTAGCTCCTCTGGCACCACTGTCTGAGACAGACTATTGAGCTGGGGGCACCACTGTCTGACCCAGCACGGCAGTGGTTTATGGAAAAGCTGAAAACATGCTCCAATATACCTTTTAAATGCCTTCCTTCTATTAAAATATTGAATACCAATTATTATTAAGTATTTAAGCACCCAGGAGAGTTGGTTTTCCAGGATGAAGCCTGCCCCAGTCACTCATCCTTATGCTGTGGACACTTAGAGGGGTCATTTCAGGAAATTTCCATTTGTCTCTCAGGTCCTGGGAGCACAAGAGGAGAAAAGGAAGACACGTTATTGACAACCATGGTGAGTGTGGGGCTTTTCAAAAAGCATTTTAGGTCTCCAGCAATCACCAGTTGATTGATTTACAAGGAGGGATGTGGGCATTTGTCTGTCTTTGTGGTGGTCACAGATAGGGTTGGTGATCAGAATGTGTAACAATGGGCTTAGCTCTGGCACTGAGGAGTCAGAACAGATGCCAGCTCTAAACTGTGGAGAGGGCTGTGCTGGTGCTCACCCGCTGGGTTTCAGCCCTGGCCCTGTTCTCATGGAGGCAGGGGATTGAGGGTAGGAATTGATGGGCAGCATGAGAAATGAAGACTCACCATTTGGGCTGTGGAGAACCAGGGCGAGAGGAGTCAAAGAGGAGGGTATGTTTCCAGCTGGGGAGGCCTCAGTTTCCTCATCTGTAACTTAGAGATGTATTAGGATTAGGGTCAACTGTGAATAACGGAAAATCCCCAAGTAACAATGGTGTAAATAAGATAGCAGCCTACTTCATTCAAGTAAACAAAGTCCAGAACTAGTATATGGCTCATTGGAGTTAGGGACTTGAGTCCTTTCTGCCTGTTGGTCCCCCTTGTGTAGTTTCTGTTTCTCAGGTCACCTCTTGGTTCAAGATGGCTGCCAGAGCTCTGGCCCATGACGGCCTCATTCCAGCCAGCAGGAGAGAGGAGGGGAGAAGAGGTAGCCATGGGCACATGCCAGCTGTCTTTAAAGAAGTTTCTTGGGGCCACGCACAGTAGCTCCTGCCTGTAATCCCAGCACTTTGGGAGGCGGAGGCAGGTGGATCACCTGAGGTCAGGAGTTTGAGACCAGCCTGGCCAACATGGTGAAACCTTATCTCTACTAAAAATACAAAAATTAGCTGAACATGGTGGTGGGCGCCTGTAATACCAGATACTCGGGAGGCTGAGGCAGGAGAATTGGTTGAACCCGGGAGGTGGAGGTTGCAGTGAACCAAGCTCGTGCCATTGCACTCCAGCCTGGGTAACAGAGCAAGATTGGCAACTACTCTGCTTAAATCACAGTGGGGAAGCTGGGAAATGAAGCCTTTGTTCCAAGTGGTCCTGTGCCCATCTAAATGAACATTGGGGTGTCATTTCTAAGATGTGAAAAGTAGATACTGGGGGGCAGTTTGCAGTCTCTGACTTCGGGGATCCCTCATGGTTATGGTTTTTAAACAAGATCACTCCCAGGAGGTTCTTAGCGTAGTGTCTGGCCCAGAATAAACTCCGTGGTATGAACTTGGATGTGTTACCTCCCCTCTCTGGGTTTCACATTCGTTTCCTCTGACATGAGAGCTTAATGGTTAAAGTTGGACTTGAGTCCCTTTAGCGCTAAGACCCTAACACTAGCCAGCAGAGGGCAGTATTGCCGAGGACAAGGGAGCAGAGGGGGCTCCCAGAAAAGGCATCAGCAGCGTCAAAAACTTTAGAGCCCAGCGAGGGGTCCTGACCCAATCTGCCCACGGCTCCCTGCCACCCCAACAGGTGTAAATTGATGGCTCTAACACTGACTGTGGGAGCTTGTGCTGCCTGACATTTGATCATGTTATTAAATAGCAATAATTATTTTTGGTGTGAAGACAGAAATGCTATTTTAGAAATTTTGGAAGAAGCAGTAAAACATAAAGAAGGAAAATAAATTCACCCCTGATCACACACCCAGCTATAACCATGGTTGGCATTTTTATGGATATGTCTTTTGAGTATTTTTTGTAAGCAGTTTTTTAGCATGCATAAATATGATATGGTGTTGTATATGATAATAGCAAATACCATAGCTTTTACTAAGTACCAGCTACTATTCATTGCACTTTGCATATATTAGCTCATTTAATATTCCTGAGGTTGGCACTGTTAGTATCTTTCCCATATTGTGTTGAATCCAATTTATTTGTGATTTATATGTTGTGACCATCTTTTCCATGTAATAAAACACCATGTAGCCACATCATATTTAATGGCTACATTAGAACATTCTAGTGTAGGAACATGTCTCTTTATCCAAGACTGAACTGTCAGACTCTGGGATTTCTAGTTTTTTGTTATTTTAACAGCTCAGATGAATGTCCCTATACCTTCGTTTCCCCCACTTGCCTGATTATTTGCTCAGGATGAATACCTAGAAATGGAATTCCTGGGTCAAAGGTTGTGAATGTCATTGGCTTCCAGAAAGATAGCAACAATTTAGACTGTTACCCCAGGGAGGGAAAAGACCCTTTTGTGGTGGTGGATTTGTCGCTGTGAGTTTCCAACTCAACCCCGTTTGTTGGATGAGCTTGTTGTGGTCTAGAGGGAAAGAGGGGACAGCACTTGTTTAGAGACTTTCAGAAAAGCAGGTCAGAGCCAGCCTGGGAACCCCGGAGGTGTACTCCTTCCCCGACAGCTCATGCCCTATAGAGGGCGCCAGTGTGCCTGCCCCCCCCCCCCCCCCCCATAATGGGTGGGGTGGCCCGGCTGCCCCGCTGATGGGCATGTGCAGCCGTCAGTGTGGAGATGCCCGCCTGCTCGGCTCCCGAGGCGAGTTTAGCTGTGGGATGCCCATTGCTGCAAAGCTCCATCTGGCACAAAGTTCACTATTTTTCTTAATTAAGGTGAGCTTGGTCTGTGAACACTTCCTTGATGATCTAACAGTCATTACTGTGTAGATTTTATACTGACCCCCGAATCACATTTTCACAATTAAAAATTAAATTACAATTAAATGTCAGCAGCAGGAGGCGTGGCTGGAGCAAGCTGGGATGTAGGGGGCTGGGGAAGAGAGTGGTGCTGGGCCCTAGCCCTTATCACCTCCCGCTTCCTTCTTCACTCCCAATGGCTGCTCATGCTGGTCTCCTTGCAGCACTGCACCCATGTCCTGCTCCTCTAGGCTCCAGGCCTTTCCGTATTCTGGCCCCTCACTCAGTCTGGAATGCCCCTCCTGGTCCTCACTGGCCCAGCTTAAACTGTCGTTCGGGCTCAGCTCAGTCCCCACAAAGGTGCCCTCACTGTGCAGCAGAGGCGCCCCTTCTCTGTGCTCTCCCAGTTCCCCTGCCTCCCCCACAGCACACCAACATCATCTGCTTCTCCTTGGCGCTCTGTCTCCTCTGCCCCATTCTGATCTTGCTGCTGTGAGGAGAGATCCAGAAGAAGCCTGGCATTGGCGCAGAGCAGACATGGGTGTTGTGCGGTTACTGGGAGGAGAGCTGCAGATGCCACATAGCTCCCGGCTTGGGTGGAGGGGCGGATGGTGGTGCCATGCCCCAAGAAGCAAGAAAAACATGGAGTCTTTCCTACAGAGTTGGGAGCCCTCCTGGGGGCTTGTCTAACCCTCAGCCTGTCTTTTTCAGCTTCGAAACGGAGCTCCCCTCACCAGACTCCCGAGTGACAAGCTGAAAGCAGTCATCCCCCCATTCCTACCCCCTTCCAGTTTTGAGCTGTGGAGCTCTGATCGGTCCCGGACACGTCACAATGGGAAGGCAGACCCCATGAAGACTGTGCTGCCCCAGAGAGCCAGCAGGGGCCACCCCGTGGGCGGCGGGGGCACAGACACTGTAAGTTGTCTTCTGACACACTTATACACATCACTCACTGCTCACTGAGATCATGGTGTGTTCCAAGCAGAGGGACCTCAAACCGACAAATCCAGAGGGGTTGCAACTTTTTTTTTCTTTTGAATGGATGATATCCTTTTGTCTAATGAAGCCCTACGGAGCAACTCAGTATGGAAAATAGATTAAAATGTTGAGGTAGCAGGGAACATCTGTCCCCTCACTGGAACCCTAGATCTCCAAGGAGCACAGTTTGAAGACCTGATCTATCTAATCCAACCTTCCTTTTAGTAGATGAGGAAACTGGGACCCAGGGAGTGGGAGTAATAGCTGAAGATCACCAGCCAAGTGGGAGTGAACCACGGTCAAGAGCAAACACTCAGCGGCAACTGTGTGTGCTACTGGTGTTTTCTTGTGCCCAAGAGTGTGACTTCTATCCTTTTGACTGTAGTGATTTCTAACTTGGTGGCTCTTGGTCTGTTTCTGAAATTGACAGTCCCATCAGTGTGGAAGGTATCTGTGTGTAACCTGTATCTAGATGGTAGATGCAGCAAATGGGCAAGACGAAGGGATTCAGGGCTGACCCTGGGCCATGTGCTGGGTGATTGGAGAAACTTGTGGCCTCTATCTCTATAAGATGGAGCTGACCCCAGCCACTCACTGCTGCCTCCTAGGGCTATGGTAGTATCAGATCACTTGCAGGAGACCAAGAGCCTGGCGCCTGGAGATGCTCTCAAAACAGGCAGGACAGGTTTGCGTTTAGTCCACTATTCTCGATCAGGTAGGAAGAGGGGGAGTTGTAGAACCCATCCCTGAGACCTCTTCTATGGCTGTGTTTCCTTGAGAATTTAACCCTAGAGGGACAGAACATCAACTTGACTTGCTTCATTCGCTCAGTGAACATTAACTGAATCCCACTGCCATGCAGCCCAGTCAGCCCCATTCTGCCCTAGAAGAGGCGGTGGTCTGGGTGGCAAAGACACAGGCACAGAACATGAGGCAGGGAGCAGTGCTAGGAGTGTGGGAGCGCCAGAGAGGTGACCGTGTATGGTAGCACACTCGGGAGGCCTCCAGGAAGAGGCGACAGCTGAGCTGGGATTTGCAGGCTGTGGAAGAGTTTTCTCCCCAGTGGACTGCAGGCAGCAGCATCCCAGGTAGAGGGAGAGAGAACATGAGCTATGGCCTTTCCAAGTGTGTTCTGTTTCGCTTACTCAGCAGAGGGGCCTCATTCTGGGCCCTGGGGATCGTGTCACTATCCCTCCCTTAGGAGTGCCCACAGTGGGGGGCCAGGGCTCTGGGATCTGTTACTGTCTCTCCCTTAGGAGTGCCCACAGTAGAGGACCAACAAGAAGAGGACCTTTGTTTTGGTGTCCTATGGCTGCTGTAACAAGTCACCACAAACTGCATGGCTTAAAACAACAGAAATGTATTCTCTCACAGTCCTGCAGGCAGAAAGTCTGAAATCAAGGTGTCAGCAGGGCCCCGCTCCCTCCGCAGGCTCCGGGGAGATCCGTTCTTTCCTCTGACAGCTTCTCTTGACTCTAGGCTTCGCTTGGATTTTGGCTGTGTCACTCCAGTCTCGGCCTCCATGGTCACATTGCTTCCTCGTTTGTCAAAATTCCCTCTGCCTTTTCTCTTATAAAGATACATGTTATTGCATTTAGAGCCCACCTGGATAATCCAGGATAAGCTCCTCCTCTCAAAATCCTTGACTTGGGCACATCTTAGGTAAGCACATATAAGCTCATCCTCATTCTCATGCCTCATAAGGTAACAGTCAAAGGTTCTAGGAATTAGGACACTGTATATCTTTTTGGCGGCTGCAATTCAGCCCACTGCAACCTTTAATCATATCTACTGAGTGCCTTCTTTGTGCCGAGGCCAGAGCTGGGTACCAGGCATGCAGCAGAGAACCAAGTCCCCATGGAGCTGGCAGTCCACTGGGGCATCAGACACACAAGCAACCACAGTAAATGTACACTCACAAGCCATGGTAAGAGTTACAGTGTAAGCGAAGAGGGTGCTGGAAGGGAGCACAGCCGTGTGTCGAGGAGCCTGTCCTACACGGGAGCCCACCCTAGACCAGAGCCCATATTATACCGCTTAGGCAGTGAAGGCCTCTGAGACCTGAGAGCCAAGGACCGGGAAGAGCTGCTGTGGGAGGAGTTGGGTAAGGATGGGGAGGAGCTGCCGGGTCCGTGTAGAACAGGCTGCCTGGGCAAAGGCCCCAAGGCACAAAAAAGATCAGCAGGAAACCCAAAGGAGGTTGGTGTGCCTGGAGCAGAGCAAGCGAAGCAGAGGGTGGAATGAGGTCAGGGTGGAGAGGACGTGACCAGGAGCACTGGCACCAGGGACAATGGGACCAGGAAAGGCACCATAAAGGATGTGGGGAGGAGAAGATCCATTCCAGGCCGAGGGACCAACAGGGGCAGCATCATGGAAGCAGGCTTGGAGTTGGGGAGCTGGTCACTGCGCCAGGCGGTGCTGAGGGGGCTGGATTTTGTCCTGGATGTGCTGAGGCCTCCATGGGTTGTCAGTGAATAACATGGTCAGGTTTTTTCCTGGAAGGCCCTGGAGTTGAATGAGACTGAAAGCAAGGTGGCCCACGGGAAATGACGTGACATGGATTCACTGAGCTAATGGGCAAGTTGTCAGCACATAGAAGCAAGCTCCATCCCTCAGGGACTCCCCAGCTGGGCCCTGGCAGGGCCATGCTGGGCACAGGGAGCTTTGGTGGGGTGTGCACCAGCTGAGCACAGGAACCTCCACACTGTGATCCTGCACGGCTGGAGGGAGGAGCAGCCTCCCTAAGTGCTGCACCTGCGTTATTCTTGCAGACACCAATCAGGCCTGTTAAATTTCCAAGCCTCTCCAGAAGCCCAGCCTCTCCTGCCAATTCTGGAAACTTCAACCACTCGCCTCATTCATCGGGCGGCTCCAGTGGGGTAGGTGTGAGCCGGCACGGTGGGGAGCTGCTTAACCGCTCAGGTGAGTAGCTGGGCAGGGCCACTCAGGGAGGTGGGGTGATCCCTTGGGACTAAGGGTGTGCGCTGCCCGGATATTCAGGCTGCAGACAGTCACAGAAATGACCGCACAAGAGGCACTTTCTCCTTGATGTGGCTAAGAGATTTTTCAGTGAATTCCCAATTCAGAGTTTTACACGTTTTCTTGGGGATGCAGGCAGATGGAGATGGAAGAAAATAAAGTCCAGAATGCTTTTTTTTTTTCCTTGTAAAATTTTACAAGAGATTAACAGAAGTGCATGGTGTTTTCATGGTGTTTAAAATCTCTGAAGGTTAGACCCTGGAGAGCTTCTCATTCTGCCCCTTCATTGAACAGATGAGGAAACTGAAGTTCACAATGGGCAAGAAATTTGCTTAGGGTCACACAGCAAGTTGGTGGCAATTAGGTCTCAAAGCAGAGGGCCCCAAAGTTATTATGGGCTTGCAGCATACTTTCTAGTCCTCCTAAGGGCATCCAGGATTAACCAAAACCAGCTTTGCAGGAAGGCCACTGTATTAGTCTGTTCTCACGCTGCTAATAAAGACATACCTGAGACTGGGTAATTTATAAAGAAAAAGAGGTTTAATGGACTCACAGTTCCACATGGCTGAGGAGGCCTCACAATCATGGCAGAAGCTGAAAGGCACATCTTATATGGCACAGGGCAAGAGAGAGCTTGTGCAGGGAAACTCCTCATTATAAAACCATCAGATCTCATGAGAGTTACTCACTATCATGGGAACAGCACAGGAGACACCCGCCCCCATGATTCAGTTACCTCCATCAGGTCCCTCCCATGACATGTGGGAATTGTGGGAAATATAATTCAAGATGAGATTTGGGTGGGGACACAGCCAAACCATGTCAGCCACCCTGCTTCTAGTGGAAAAAGCTTTAAGACCAGATGAGCCAAGAGACTACAACAAAGTATAATCTCACCCACTACAGATCATCATTACCATTTTCATATATATATATATACACACATATATATATATTTGGAAAGTGTTTTTCTATAGATTATGAATATTTATAAAAAGGCACAATAATTTATGGAGCACTTAATATTTGTCAAGTAGCGTGCCAAGCCCTTTGAATGAATTATCTCTTTCAGTGCCCCAGCAGGCAGTGAAGTTACCACTTCTGTTTCACAGATGAGGGATTGGGGCTAAGGACAGTTAGATAACTCGTCTGGGGTCACATAGCTATTAGTTGGCAGAGCCAGGATCCAAACCCAGGCAGTCTGACTTCAGAGCCTGTTCTTGGAACCATGTGCCTTTCTAAACTATAAACTGCTCTGTAACTTGCTTTTTTCTTTTTCCTCACATTGCTAGATTGTCAGCACCTTGTTATGTTGATACATATATATCTATAGCACCTTGTTTAATAATCAAATAGTATCCCATTTGTATGAGGCATCACAGTTCAGTTAACCAATTCCCTGTGTTGAACACTGAGGCTGTTCCTAGATTTTTGCTTTTTGTAGGTAATACCTCCCTACGTAATACCTTCATGCCACCATATTCACCTGTGTGTTCAGTGATTTCTATTATTTAAATTTGCTGGAATCAGGGTGGCTGAGTTTGTGAGTATGCCTATTTTTGAGGTTTTTGATATGTTTTGCCCTCCAGAATGGCTCTGTTTAAACATGTGAAATACTTACAGCAGGGCCTAGCACATAGTAAATCCTCTATAAATATTAGTCATTAGTGTCCCCCCTTGAGCCACCCCCAGCCCTGAGTATTATCACTTTCTTCTTTTCTTTCTTTCTTTTTTTTTCTTTGAGACAGAGTCTCACTTTGTTGCCAGGCTGGAGTGCAGTGGTGCGACCTTCGCTCACTGCAGCCTCCACCTTCTGGGTTCAAGCGATCCTCCTCCCTCAGCCTCCCAAGTAGCTGGGATTACAGGTGCCCGCCACCACACCCAGCTAATTTTTTGTATTTTTAGTAGAGACAGGGTTTCACCATGTTGGCCAGGCTGGTCTCGATCTCTACCTTGTGATCCGCCCACCTTGGCCTCCCAAAGTGCTGGGATTACAGCTGTGGGCCACCGCACCCGGCCCCTTTCTTTTATAATAGTTCAAGGTTACCAGTAGATTTGGGGAAGCAGGGTGAGGGAGAATGGCAGTCAGGGTTCAGTCAGGAAGCAGAGCACTCTGAGCATTATGGAACTGGGAATTTATTGACTCAGTCGTGGGAGTAGGTGGCCACGTAAAGGGAGGGTCAAAGGGTGAGGGACCAATCACTCACTAGCCCTCCTGAAACCCTGGTGCAGCCAGACCAGATGGTCTGTGCAGCTGCCGGCCGGCACTGCAGAGGGGCTGCTGTGGGTGTCGAGTGCAGGGTGTTGCATCTCTGCCTGGTGGGGGCCGGCACAAGCTGGCTGTGGCACGGGGAAAGCGAGGATGGACTGGGTTTTGCCTGTGCTGCTGCTTCCCACCTCTTACCATCACGCCTTCGCAGCACAGGGCCTGCTGCTTAAACATCCACCTCCTGGTTCTCCTGCGGAGTTCTCCTGTGGTCAGTCCTGTCCTGGAGCCACATGGGGAAGGGAGTCTGGGAGACTGGCTCCAACCCAGTCATCACACAACAGTCCACCACCCTTGCGTTGGAGTAAGCCCTCTGTGCCCATGGTGTTCACTCATTTTGTGTTTCCTCAGGTGGCAGCATAGACAATGTCTTGTCCCAAATCGCTGCCCAGAGGAAAAAAGCAGCCGGATTATCGGAGCAGAAACCCAGCCATCGGTCAGGCCCTGTGGGGCCAGCACCGGGGTCCAGCCCGTCTGAGCTTCCAGCCTCCCCTGCAGGTGGCAGCGCTCCCGTTGGCAAGGTGCTTGTTCTGTGTGGCCTCCTCCTGTTACGCTCACAGATTCTGTCCTAACATGGCCCACTTGCCGGGAAGCATGGGCAGTGCCTTAGTCATGGGACAGGACTGAAGACAGGCCCCTTCAAGCCAGCCACTCCTGGGCTGCATGAGAAGGGCTGAAACAGTCCTCCGCACCAGGCGTTTACTTCCCCTCACATCTCCAGATTTGAGGGGCACTGGGCTGCTGCACAGTGGCAGGGTACACACCCACTTCCTGCAGTCCCACAGGTCACCCAGCCTCACACTGCACACATTTGTTCATTGATGAGGATGAATGGTTTAAGAGCATGAGTTGAGGAGCAACCTGCCTGGGTTCAGCTCTCAGCCCCACACCTCAGCATTTAGAGCAGGGCCTGGCACAGGGTAAGCCCATGTCCATGTTCACTGTTCCTGTTGACAGCATTCTTAGTGGTCTTTGTTGTCCTTCAACCTTATTCATCCACTGTGTACATCCTGGGAGCATCTGCTCTGTGCCTGGCACAGCTAACAGTAAGGATCCAACTGTGAACTGGGAAATTTAGCAACCGCTCTAAGGACACAGGCAGTCACAGCTCAGTGTGATAGGGGTTGTTGTGGAGCAGGAAGGATGCTGTAGGGGCACAGGTGGGGGGCCCTACCCAGGTTTGACGGCATCAGGGCCATCTGGATGGGGATCTGAAGGATGAGAATGGAGCCAGGTAAAACTGGTGTGGGTGGGCCATGGGTGTTGGTGTGACTGTTCGGGGTTGAGGGAACAACTTGTGTAGCACTCCAGAGGTGACAGCATGGCCTAAGGGAGGAGCTGAAGGAAGGAAATGAGCAGGACAGAGCCGGGACCTTGTCTCCCTGCTTCTGGGCACTGTGCTTCCATTAATGCTGCCAGAGAACAGTCACCACAGTGTTAGCGTCTACAGATAATGCAGTAGGCAAGAAAACCTAGATGCCTTCCTGGAACGAGAAGTTTTTTAGTGTCTTCAGACTGCCTCTGCCTCCTGAATGAACCTCTTTGCCTTGGTTGATTTCTGGGTGAGCCCCCCAGAGTGCGGGTTCCTAGTCATGAGTATGAACTGGCTCCTCCACCAAGTGGCTCCCCAGTAGTGCAGCATAACCCTTTCCTCCTCTGAGGGGACTCTGTGTCCAGGCACAACCCCACTCTTCATAGTTCTTAGATGTCATAAGCTTCCTTCAGTGAGAGAAGTCCAAACACAGAAAGCCTCCCTCATCCATGGACTTTTGCCCACCAAAGAAGCACCTCCAGAGATTTACGCTCCCAGGATGTACATGTACTGTATGAGAAATAGTCATTTTCTGCCCAGCCACTGTTGGTTACACAACTCTTTTTGTTGTTCAAGATCCCTTGTGCAATAGGACCTATATAATTAGATTCCTTTTACAGTGTAGCTCCAAAAAGATTCTTTCTCCCTACACATTTGCTTATTTTCCATTTTTTTATCTTCAAAATAATTTGTGTAATAGGTCCTATATGATTAAGTTCCTTTTATAATTCGGCTCTGGGGGAAAAAGTCTCTACTGATACTTTCATATATTTTATTTGATCAGGTAGTAAGAATTATTGTATTTCTTTCTTTGCCTTTGCTACTAGGAAACTCAGCTACTCATGAAGTCTACTGTTTTGAGGCTTTGATATAGTGTTTCTTGTCTAAAATTTTGTTTCTATTCTGATGGTCTTACTGGATGTGTTATATATTAGCTTCCTTTAATTTTTATTGGAAATAAGCAGGCATTTCCAAGTTATAAATTATATTAACTATTATCTATTATATTAAGTATTAACGATTATTTTGATGTATTGATCATACATTATATATAAGTATATTCTGATGAAAGGAGATTGTATCAAAAGATGCATTCAGGAAGCAGTAAACTGGGGAAACCATTTCAATGATCACCTTACATTTGTAACATAATGTTGATAGTATGTTATGATCTTGAGGAGCTGTCTAAAAATTCAGGTTTCTGGGCTCCACCCCAGCACACCTGAATGAGACTCTCAGGGGAGGGTCTGGGGAATGTTCTTCCTACCAGAGCGTCTATTACAGCCAGCCCAGTCCAGGGCTCATAGAAACCACAGCCCTAAATCAAAGGACACAGAAGTGGGCTTTCTATCCCAGCAGCAAAATAGAGACATGAAGTGCTTTTTCAAAGATAACCTTAGTAAAAATTAGAAATTAGTATTCAAAATATGAGCCTCCTGAATCTGGTTTTTGTACTTTGCTTAAAATAACTTGCTGTAATGGTGGAGTATGCACAAGGCATGGCATCTAGCAGGGCCATGAATCAGTGTGATATGAGCTCCAAGAGACACAGCATAGGTGGCGTTAGATTAGAGTGTGCACCAATACTTCCCAGATCTCTGGAGGCCAAAAGGCCTGCTAGATATATCAGCTTTCTATTCCTACCTTAAAACTCAGTCATTTCAAACAAAAACATTACTTAGCTGCTTGTGTGTCTGTGGGTCAGCAGTTTAATCTGGACTTATGTGGGCAGTTCTTTGGTCTGCAGGATCACACTCATCTGGCTGGTGGCCGAGGTGGCCAGGACAGCTGAGCCACATGTGTCTACAGCAAGCTTGGACATGTTCTCATGGCAGTGGCTGAAGGCATGAGTTGAAAACCAATCAGGTTGTTTAAGCAAGTTTGTATGCCTATGGCAGGACAGCACACAGAACTACATGCAGAGGGAGGGGTAGAGATGATGTCATTAACACAATCAGCCTACCACTCAAGGGATATTGAGAACAATTCAAATATTTCACAGAATCCCAAATGATCTTATATTTACCCACCTCTTCCCCAGTATGTTGCCCATATGGTCCAGAGTATCATATTTCTTTGCTTTTGGCTGGGATAGATCTGTGTGGATATACTAATTATCTCCTGCTTAATCAGGAATTCTATTTGGGATTGTCTGTCTTCATGGAAAGAGCAGACAAAAGAGAGAATAATTTTTTAGTAGTATAGCCAGCTTTTTGGCAAAGTCTTTCAAAACCTCAGGGAGGGTCATCTTTTTCCACTCAGGCATATAATCAGCTAGAAGGAGCATTAAAAGCTTAGTAGGAAGAAAGATATATCCATTTATGCTTAGAAATCTTAGTCTATACTCTACTATATAATATGTCCAATTTTTAGTAAAATTTACAAGACATACAAAAAGACAAGAAAAAACATGCTCCTTAGAAATGAAACAATCATGATAATCAGATCCGACAAAGGTGTTAGAATATTTGACAGGGAATTTTAAATAACTATGATTAATATGTTAAAGGTCCTAATAGAAGGTATAAACAACATGCAAGATCATATGGGTAACTATGTGTAACTATTTCAGTTGAGAGATGGAAACTGTAAGAAAGAACCCAATGGAAATGTTAGAAATAAAAAAAAAAACAGTAATGGAGTTGAGAAATACCTTTGACAGGCACCTCAGTAGACTTGAGGCAGCCAGGGAAAGAGTCAGTGAACTTGAAGTTAGGTCAGTAGAGTTTACCCCAACTGAATCACAAAAGAAGAAAGAAGAAACACATACAAAACATCAGTACTCAAAAGTTATGGCATGATATCAAATGCCACAGCATAGAGATAATTGGAATCCCTAAAGGAAGAGAAAGAGGTGGGGCAGAAGGAAAATGTAAAGAAATGATTCTTGAAAAATGAAAAGAAATAATGGTTGAGAATTTTCTCAAATTAATGACAGATGCCAAACTACAGATCCAGGAAGTTCACAGAACGCTCAATAGGGTAAATACCAAAAAGAATATACCACTCCATATTATGTTTAAACTACTGAAAACAAGCCAAAGAGAAAATCTTGAAGGCAGCCTTTTCTTGAAGGAAATTACATACAGAGAAACAAAAAATAGGAATTACAGCAGACTTTTTGTCAGAAATCATGCAAATCAAAGACAGTGTTGTGACATCTTTAAAGTACTGAAAGAAAAAACTGTCACGTTGGCTCATAAAATGAATTGGGAAGTATTATCTCCTAGTTTTCTAGAAGATACTGTGTAGAATTCTTATTAACTTTTCCTTAGATGTTTGATAAAATTTGCCAGGGAAACCATTTGGGCCTGCCATTTTCTCTTTTGGAAGGTTTTAACTTACAGAATGAATTTCATTAATAGATATAGGACTATTCAGGTGTTCTATTTCTACTTGGATGAGTTTTTGTACTTTGTACCTTTCAAGGAATTATTCCCTTTTATCTAAGTTGTTGAATTTATGGATATAGAGTTGTTAATAGTATGTATCTATTACTATTTTGTAATAAAATAGGATCCTAATTACATAGGATCAGTAGGAATGTCTCCTTTTTCATTCCTCATATTGGTAATTTGTGACTTCTGTCTTTTTTTCTTAATCAGTTTGGCTAGAAGTTTATAAATTTTATTGATGTTTTCAAAGAACCAACTTTGGTTTTATTGATTTTCTCTATTTTTCTGTTTTCAATTTCATTGATTTCTGCTCTTATCTATAGTTTCTTTCCCTCTACTTCCTTTGGATTTTATCTTCTTTCTCTAGTTCCTTATGGTGGAAGCTTAGATTACAGTTTAGAGATCTTTCTTTTTTTCTAATACAGATATTTAATGCTATAAATTTACCTCTATGTGATGCTTTTTCTACATCTCACAAATTTTGATATATTTTAATTTTAATTCCGTTCAAAATAATTTCCCCTTCTCTTGAGATTTCCTTTTTGGCCCATTGATTATTTAGAAATGTATTGTTTATTTTTCAATTATTTGTTAATTTTCCAGAAATCTTTCTTTTGTTGGGGATTTCAGTTTAATTTGATTATAGTCCTGTTTCTAGTTCTGTCCCTTTAAATGTTTTGAGGTCTATTTTGTGCCCTAGAATGTGATCTATTTTGGTGAATTTCTCATAGGCAATTGGAAAGAAAGTGCATTCTGTTGTTATGGTTGGGGGAGAGGAGTTCTATAAATGTCCATAAATGTATAATTAAGTCTAGTTGGTTGTTACTGTTGTTCATGTCTTCTATATTCTTACTGATTTTCTCTCTACTTGTTCTATTAATTACTGAGAGAGGAGTTTTAAAGTGTCCAACTATAACTGCAGTTTGGTCTATTTCTCCTTTCAGTTCTGTTGGTTTTTGCCTCACTGGCTGTGTACACATTTAGGATTGCATGTCTTGCAGAATTGACCCCTATATTATTATGGAAAATCCCTAAGATTTTCTTTTCTCCTAAGATTGGGAACAAGGATGCATTTTTATGACTAACATGAAAAGAAAAATGACAGACCAATAGCCCTCATGAATATAAATATAAAAATCCTTCACAAAATATGAGCCAATCTAATCCCATGATTAAATAAAAAGTATAGTACCTTCTGACCAAGTGGGGTTCATCCCAGGAAGGCAAATCTGGTTCACCATTATAAAATCAATCATTAGCCTTCACCATATGAACAGACTAAAGAATAATATGCAGAAAAAGCACTTAACAAAATTTAAAATCCATTCATCATTAAAACTCTCAACAAACTAGGAATTGAGGGAAGCTTCCTGAATCTGACATAAAACACATATAGCCAGGATTACACTTGATGGTTAAGGATTGTTTTCCCCCTAAGACTGGGAACAAGGATGTTGTCTCTTACCTCCAACTGTCAACTTTGTACCAAATACTATGGCTAGTACAATAAGGCAAGAAAAATAAAAGGCATGCAGATGGGAAAGGAAGAAACAAAACTCTCTGTTCTTAGATGACATGACTGTCCACATAAAAAACTCCAAAGAATCTACACAAAAGCTCTTAGGATGAATAAGTGAGTCCAGCAAAGTCTCAGGATATAATACAGGTCAATATCCAGAAGTCAGCTGTATTTCTCTGCAGTAGTAATAAATATTTAGCATTAGGACATTTAGAATGTTTTTAATTTGAAATTTTAAAAATATTTATAATACATTTAACATGTATGAAATTGAAGTAATGTGAAAATGTATTATATGGAATATAATATAATACTTAGATATAAATCTAATATGTGTAGAATCAATAGGTCGAAAACTACAAAACACTGATAAAGAAGCTTAAATAAATGAAGAGATGGAAGGCTTGTGATTATGAAGATACCAGTTCTCTGCAATTTGATCTACAGATTAAATGTAATCCCAGTCAAAATCCCAGCAAGCTCTTTTTGTAGAGATCTAGAAACTGATTATAAATTTTATATTGAGATACGAAAAATTATAATAGTCATATGAAAAAGAATAAAGTTGGCAGGCTCACACTGCCTAATTTCAAGACTTAACATAAAGCCCCAGTGTGGTATTAGCAAAAGGGCAGACAAATAGATCAGTGGAACAAAAGAGAGAGCCCAAAAATAGACTCGCACAAGACAAGCCAACTAAATTCTTTTTTTAAAGGTACAAAGGCAATTCAGTGGAGAAAGGGTAGTCTTTTCAACGAAGAGTGCTGGAACAATTGGATGTTCATATTGCAAGAAAAGGAACCTCCACATATATCTCACAGTGCCAAAAGCATGATACATAAAAGAAAAAATTGGCAAATTTGGACTTAATCAGAACTCAAATCTTTTGCCTTGTAAAAGATACCATTAAGAAAATGAAAAGTCATGCCACAGACTAGGAGAGAATATTTTCAAATCATAGATCTGGAAAAAGTTTTTTATCCAGGAACCAGGTGCAGTGGCTCATATCTGTGGTCCCAACTACTCGGGAGGCTGAGGTGGGAATATTGCTTAAGCCCAAGAGTTCAAGGCTGCAGTGAGCTATGATGTTGCCACTGCATTCCAGCCTGGGCTACAGAGTGAGGTCCTATCTCTATAAAGAATCAAGTCTTTTTTTCCAGACTAAATAAAGAACCCTCAATTCAACAATAAAACATAAATGTAAAAATGGGCAAAATATTTGAACAGATACTTCATCAAAGAAAATATAAAGATGGCAAATAAGCATATGAAAAGATGTTTAACCATCATTAGTTACTAGGATAATGCAAATTAAAACCATAATTAAGATAGAACTATATACCTATTAGACTGGCTAAGATTTAAGAAGGTACAGTTGCTGGTGACAAATATGGAGGTACTGGAACTCCCATTCATTGCTAATAGAAATGCAAAATGGTACAACCACCTTGAAAAAGATAGGCAGTTTCTTATAAAACTAAACATTCACTTATGATATGACCCAGCTAACTGACTACTAGGTGGATTTTTAAAAAATTTCTCTTCATGCAAAAATCTGTGAACCTTTATATTAGTTTTAAAAAATAATCACCCCAAACTGGAAACATCCCAAATGTTCTTCAACAGGTGAGTAGATAAACTAATTGTAGTACATTCATGCAATAATAGAACACAACACAGCATCAAAAAGGACACACTATTGATACATGCGATTGCTTGAATGAATCCTAAAGGCATTATGCTGAGTGAAAGAAGACAGACTCAAAAATCTACAAATTGTGTGACTCCATTTATATGAGATTCTGGAAACAGCAACACTGTAGGGATATGTGATAACTGTGAAATGTATATTTGGTCTTCATCCAGTTTCCTGTCATACAATTCCTAAATCCTTAGAATCTCCAAAGTGATGTCATTTTGTGTGCTAATGAATTGACTGATGGCTGGCAGCCCTTAAGTAGCTTCAGGATGGCAGCCAGTCACAGGAAAGACCAGGACAGGATTAGAGGGTTGAGCCTTTCACTCTACCCCATAACCTCTGGGGAAAGGGAGAGGGTTGGAAGGTTTAGTTGATAATCAGTGGCCAATGACTTAATTAATTGTGCCGCCATAATGAGGCTTTCATGAAAACCTGAAAAGGACTGGGTTCAGAGAGCCAAACAGCTGAACAACTGGAGACTCCTGGAGGGTAGTATGCCCAGGAAGAGCATGGGAGCTCCTTGCCCCTTCCTCCGTGCCTTGCTCTATGCATGGTAATATCTTTAAATTTTTATTTTTTTCATTGACACATAATAATTGTACATATTTAGGGGGTACATAGTGATGTTTAGATACATACAATATATAGTGATCAGATCTGGGTAATTATATAGCCATCATCTCAGACATTTATTTATTTCTTCGTGTTGGGAAGATTCAATATCCTTCTAGCTTTTTGAAACTATATATATTGTTAACTGTAGTCATCCTACAGTGGTATAGAGCACTAGAACTTATTCCTCCTATCTAGCTATAGTTTTGTATCCTTTTAACAAATCTCTTCCTGTCCCTCCCTTCCCACCCTCTCGTATCCTCTGTTCTACTTTTTACTTACATTGATCATCTTTTTAAGCTTCCACATATGAGTTAGAGTATGTGGTGTTTCACTTTCCATTCTTGGCTTATTTCATTTAACATAATGTCCTCCAGTTCCATCCATGTTGCTTTGAATGACAGGATTTCATCCTTTTTATGGCTGAATAATAATCCATATAAACCCGTAAATGTAAGTAAGTGTTTCCCTGAATTCTGTGAGCCACTAGCCAAGGAGGGAGTTGTGGGAACTCTGATTTATAGCCAGTCAAAAGCACAGGTAAAACAATCTGGGGCTTGCAGTTGGCATCTGAAGTGGGGGCAGTCTCCTGGGACTGAGCCCTCAACCTGTGGGATTTGGTGCTGTGTTTGGATAGATCATGTCAGACTTGAATTGGAGGATACTCAGCTGGTGTCCACTGCAGAACTGATTAATTGATTGGTGTGTAGGGAAAGAAAGCTCCATACCTTTGGTCACAGACACATTCTGTGTTGATTGTTGTGGGGTAAGAATAGAGGAAAAATAGTTTATTTTTTCCTCTCTAGTCACAGGATGGAACATAGAGCACTGTTTTTATGGCTTGGGATTAGGAGGAGGGATTAGCTAGAAAAGGACCACTTAAGGACATTCAGAGGATGATGGAACTCTTCTGTATGGTACCCTCTTGGTGGATACATAACACTATGTGTTTGTCAGATCCCATGGAATTGTGTACAACAGAGCTATTTTTTACTGTATGCAAATTTAAAAAAACAAAATCAACCAGGAACCAAAGATAGAATGCAAACTATGACAAAAGATCTAAGTGTATTCAAATGAATGACCTAACCACATTGTAGGAGGTGGAGGAGAAAATCGTATGTTGAGTGGATATTAGGCTAAAGACAAAAAGTAAGTACTGTATACAAGTACTGTACTCTAGTTGATATTTTTTTTCTTACCAGGATATGGGCTAACAATTCTGTTATCCTTACCAGGATATGGGCTAAAAATTTTTTTGCATACATGTACACTTAACATATATACCAGGATTGAATAAATAAGTAGCAAAGTTTTTACTGTCAGAGACAGAATCAAAGGAAAAATGCTAGAACAAACTCTGTGGATGTTGGATTGAAGTCAGAGGTATCGGTATGAATCAGTATGAGTGCATGCTTTTAAATACACAGAGTTGCACACACACAGAATTAGTAGATATAAAAGTAGATATGGCTATGTGTGTATACATCAGTTAGTGTGTATATGTCTTTGCTCTGTCCACTTTGAGGACCTAGAAGCAGTGACATCCCAGTTCCAGTGAGCAACCTAGTGCCCAGATTTTGGTTTCTAAATACCATTCTCTAATAAAAGGGACCTTGGAAAGCTTTGGAGAAGTGTTTTATTCTAGTACTGGGTCAGCAGAAACATAAGATAAGCTTAAAGTATTTTGTGGTGTCAGAAAGTAGGCAAATACTTTTAAAAAGAAAGACAAAAAAAAAAAAAAGAAAGATGGCACATGTCAAAAGGATACAGGAGCCAACCCGAAAGATCTCACAATGGCCAAAGCTGTAATAATGAGCTACAAAATAACAGTAATATTGGATTATGGCCCAGAGCATAAAAAATACCCATGAGCCTGTACTGATAGGAATAAATGATTGAGCAAATAAATAGGAGAGAAAGAACAACTCTTCCTTATAGAAGTATTACAGATAATAAATGTGGAAGGAACGAGGGCAATAGAAAATCACCATGGGAACACCACTGTAACACTTGCCTCAGTGAGACTCACCAATGAATGCAAAATTAATGGGTAGAACCTTAAAAAATATTTGCCCAAAAAACTTCTCCCAAATAATATTTTATTTTTTATTTTTATTTATTTATTTTTTTGAGACAGAGTCTCACTTTGTCACCCAGGCTGGAGTGCAGTGGTGCGATCTCGGCTCACTGCAACCTCCGCCTCCCGGGTTCAAGTGATTCTCCTGCCTCAGCCTCCCAAGTAGCTAGGACTACAGGTACCCACCACCACACTTGGCTAATTTTTGTATTTTTTAGTAGAGATGGGGTTTCACCATATTGGCTAGGTTGGTCTTGAACTCCTGACCTTGTGATCCACCTGCCTCAGCCTCCCAAAGTGCTGGGATTACAGGCATGAGCCACCGTGCCTGGCCCAAATAATATTAAAAAGAAAAATAGTGACTTTATAATGGAGAAACCCGGCAGACATCCCCTCATGTAAGTGATGAAGGTTACCATCACCAGTAATCAGATACTTTGTCCTCTCTGCATAACGATGCACTGAATGGGCATGTCACCTCATTGCCCCCTACATTCACAAGCATATCTAATTATGGGAAAACATAAGGTAATCCCAAAATGATGTGCATTCTTCAAAATACCTGACCAAGACTTCCAAAGTGTCAGGGTCATGAAAGACAAGGAAAGACAGCACTGTCACAGGTCAGAGGAGCCTACGGAGATACAGCACAGCTCCATGCAGCGTGGGTTCCTGGATCAGATCTTGGACCAGCATAAGGACATAAGCGAAACAGCCAGGGAAACAGAGTGAAGTCTGTAGTTTAGTTAATAGTGTTGTGTCAATGTCATCTTGTTAGTTTTGATCATTATACTGTGACGATGTAGATGTTAATATCAGGAAGCTGTGTGAGGGGTATATGGGAACTCTGTTCTATCTGTGCAGCTCTTCTATACGTCTAGAATTATTTTAATGTAAAAAGCCTTTGTTTTAAAGCTAACCAATGAGAAAAAGGGAAGAATACGTGTTCTTTGGTGAAAAGCTTAGAAGTGACTGGTGTAGATGAAGGAGCATCAAGAGCAGAAAGAGACTTTGTGCCTCTGTAAGCCAGACTTTCATTTTACAGCTGGTTAACTGAGGCCCAGAGAGCTCAGGGGACTTGGCCAAAGCCACAATGCAAGTAGCTGGAGGTCAGGACTGGGATGGGTGGGGCAGGGCGGTTCCTGACTCATAATATGCAGCTGTTTGATCTTATCCTATCTCTGCTCCAGGGTTGCATTTTCCTCTAATTGTTCTGATAATGCTGTTTCTGCTTTGCATGTTTTTAAAAGTAGATTTCATAGCCTTGGTTAAACATCATGTTGAATCAAATACCACCCATGTTCCCTGTTGTGGGTGTCTTGTTTTCATTATTTCTACCCTACAGGTGATGGCTTATGTATTTGTCTTACTGTGTTCAGCAGAAATTGGAGACCAGCAAAAGGCCTCCGTCTGGAACTTCCACTACCTCCAAGAGCACCTCTCCAACCCTCACGCCCTCCCCCTCACCCAAAGGGCACACTGCGGAGTCCTCAGTGTCTTCCTCGTCATCCCATCGGCAGTCCAAGAGCAGCGGGGGCTCCAGCAGTGGCACCATCACAGATGAGGGTGAGTCCCCTGAGGGCCTGAAACCCCACCTATTCCTCTCACCATGATGACCTGGCAGCAGGGAACTGCAAGGTAACCTTAATTGCTATAACCATCTTAGGTCAGGTTTTAAGAAAATGTCCCTCCTCTTCTCTGATTCTACCTTGTATTTTTGTCTTCACTGTGCTAAAGGTATGGTAAGCTCCCTCAAAGAGTTTTTGAGTATAGGTGATTTTTGTTTACATGCACAAACATACACCCATGGAAATGCTTCTCCAACATGAACTTACTTTCCCTGGACCCTGTATCCGTCAGGATTCTTTCAGTTGCAAGTGAGAGAAACTCCACTCACACTGGTTCAAGGAAAAAAAATGAAACCTGACATTTCATTGGCTCATATGATGGGAGTGTCTAGGGTGTGCTTCAATCATGCCTGAATCCAGGTGCTTTGGGAGTGTTTCCAGGTCTCAGGTAGGCTCTCTCCAAGTGGTGGCAAGCAGCTTCAGGCATACTTTTGTCTTCCTACTAATTTTTCAACTCCAGCAGAAAGAGTGCTACTTTCTTAGTAGGTACAGCAAAATCCCAAGTGTAAAGGCCATTGGCTTGGCTGTATTTATAATGACCTGGGTCAGTTGCCCACCCTTGACTATCTCTGTGTCCACAGGGGTGGAATGTGGTGATTGGCCATGCCCCTTCGGTCAGTTGTCTGCTTTGGAGCGGAGTTGGGGTCCAACCTACTGACATTTGTGTATTGGAAGTGGGAGAAAAATAGTTCCTCAAAAAAAAATTTGGAAATACTGTTTCCAGGAGGAGGGGTATGGGTGAGGGCGAGGAAAAGCAGCTGATGTCTGCTGTAGCCAGGAGAGCCTTGGAACCTGCCTTGTGAATTACAGCCTCTGCAGCCCCCCATGCGGGAATGATGAGGGAAGACGGAGTGGGTGGTAGGGCAGGAACAGAGGCTTTGCAGTCAGGCCCCAGGAAAGATAAAGGCAGATGAAGAAAGGAATCCCATCCTTTTAAACTGCCCTCTAGAGGCCCCTAGGAGCTGGGAGAGGGGAAAGAGGGAGGGAGCTTTGGTGAAACCTGGGGTCCAGGCAGGTGCAAATCGAGGAGTATAAATCAGCAGGGAGGAAAATCTGATTGTGTATGTGGCCCTCACAAATGCGTTTGCGGGCAGTTCGCTGCAGCTGCTGAGGAGGAGGGTGCTGAGCAGGTTCTGCTGAGCAAGATAAGTTGGAATCACTTGCACAGGCTCTAGTCTGTACTAAGTTGATAAATGCATGCTGCCACTGGTATCCTCCTTATTTGGGGGCTGCTTTTATTGTTTTGTCATCTCCAGTGTGATCATTTATCAAGGCCTCAGAGATTCACCAGCAAACTCATTCCTCCCCAACCATATTTTCTATGTAGAGTCTTGAGTTCTACACTCGTGAATTCTCCCACCTCTGAGGTTTTCAGGAATTGAAGCCCCTAGAGATTCAGTTAGGTATTTGTGCCCCATCGTTTTCCAAAAAAGAGTGGAGACAGTGGATGTCTGTATGGACTGCTTGTACCCACTCTCTTTCCCTCCTGTTCATTATTAAAAATGGTTTGCAAAGTCCTAATTGGGATGAAAAAAGAAGAGGGCCAATAGCACTTTCTTTGTAGAATAATTTCTGTGGTTCAGAAAGCTTAGTTTTCCTGTTGAGAGTTCGTGGGTCCTGAGGCAGCGAGCCCTTTGTCCTGTGGGTATATGATTGTTATAGGCCAGGGGCTGCAATCCATCCCCAAAGAGCTTTTTTTTTTTGAGACGGAGTCTTGTGTCTTGCTCTGTCACCCATGCTGGAGTGTAGTGGCGTGATCTCGGCTCACTGCAAGCTCCGCCTCCCGGGTTCACACCATTCTCCTGCCTCAGCCTCCTGAGTAGCTGGGACCACAGGTGCCCGCCACCACGCCCGGCTAATTTTTTTGTATTTTTAATAGAGACGGGGTTTCACCGTGTTAGCCAGGATGGTCTCGATCTCCTGACCTCGTGATCCGCCCACTTCGGCCTCCCAAAGTGCTCGGATTACAGGCGTGAGCCACTGTGCCTGGCCCCCAAAGAACTATTTTTATGATATTCTTCTGGGAAATATTTGGTCCCAGTCGAGGACACATGTGAGCTTTGCCCTGCCTCATCTCTCCATCTGCATTCCTCCTCTCTGGACTCCACCTGTTAGAAGCAGCAAGGCTGGTGACAGCATCACCTTCTCAGCCTCACATTTGTTCCAGGAAATTTTCTTGGGCAGTCCCCTGGATGCCCTAACCTATGCACCCAGGGGAACTCACAGGGAGACAAGACACATTCAACATAATGACATTACAGTGTATCACAAGGTGAGGTCATATCTGTTATCAGCAAAGCACCATGTGCCATGGAAGGCTCCCCTGGCGAGCAGGCACTCCAGCTGGACCACAATGCTGGGAAGAGCTGGGCAGTGGGGTGCCAGAGCCAACTGTTCAATTTGTAGGACATGCCCAAGCTGGTTGTTAAACACACCATTATTTACAAATTACATGAACTTAGAAGTAACTAAATTATAGAAATATAATGGTATATTGTACTTAAAATGTATTTTTTACTCATTTTGTATATTTTATTATCTGTGCTCTTGAGGTTGTGTATATGTCATATCTGCAGTGTGAATACCCCATAATGATGTGTTCCTACTGCGCATCTCTGCTCAGCTTCACTTTCAGGGGACATTAGATTGGTAGGTTGAAATTGGCTATGATGGGGGTATTTACACCATGGAAATTGGCAAATGCCGTCAATCAGGGCTTGCTTTTTTTTTTTTTTGAGACAGGGTCTTACTCTGTCACCCAGGCTGGGGTACAGTGGTGTGATCACAGTTCACTGCAGCCTCAACCTCCCTGGTCTCAAGCAATCCGGGGCTTGATTTGTTGTCTTATAGATATTGTCTACATGTAATCTAGGCAGTGATGGGAAAATGTTAACAATGAGGATTAAACTTAAAAGTTTGTTGTGTCTGTAGCCGTTATCTTGTGAATAGCACAAAAAATTGAGAAAATACTCTTCCAGTATTTGAAAACCATTATCTGATTCAGCCAAGTTGCTCACCTGAAGTTCCAACATAAGTCTTTGTTGTTTCTTTTTATCTTTCTTGTTCATATAACCAAAACTCTCAGCCAGTGTTCATGTTGGAACCATACTCCTTGGCTGTGGGTACAAGAGTAGGGCAAAAACAAATGAAAGCATTTGGTGAGAATCAATTGGCTATATGGAATTTATAAGAAAGAATATTATATTTTTTATTATTTGTAAATTGTGTGCTATAAATCCTTTATATTAGTAAAGTCTGCAATAGATTTATGTGCCTATATACATGCATCCATCTTCCCCCCGAGAACCAGTTGTTAAACATTTACCAGGACACCACCGTGGACAGAGGCTGCATGGGTAGGGAACAACAGCAGGAGCAAAGGTTTGGTGTCATGAAATACAACAGATTATGTGTGGATTGGGATTTGGTTTGTCTCATACATCCTCGCTCAGTAACCTCTCTACTGTGAAGCTTTCCCTAGTACCTTGGGCTGGGTCAGCTGTCCTCTCTGTCCCCACATCCACCTGTTCTTGCTCTTCACCATAGCATGCACTACCCATGAGAAAAGTGGAGAGTGGGTGCCTAGCACAGGCCTGGTAGCTAGACCACTGGGCTTGAGTCCCTGCTCTGCCATGGACTAGCAGGGTGACCTCACCCAAGATGTGGTATCGAGCCTTTCTGTGCCTCAGTTTCTCATCTGTAAATGGGGACAGTAATAGGATCTACCTCATTGGTGGTGTAAAGAGCAAGTGGGTCATCCATGTACAGGCTGGCTGATAGCACTGTGTATTAGCTTTCACCCTCCTCATCCTATCCTCCCAGCCACACTGAGCTTCATGACAGGGACCTCTCCATCCTTGCTACCTAGTGTCTATTGGGCACAGTGGTAGTCACTGCTGGAAGGAAGGAAGGAAAGGAAGGAAAGGAAGGAGGGAGGGAGGGAGGGAGGGAAGGAAGGTTGGTTGAATTAATGAGTTAAGAAGGAACCCAAGCCTCCTAATCACTTCTTTAAGCTGCATCCACTGCCTCACAACCTTTACACCTGCTCTTCCCTGTCTGGATGCTGCCTAATGCCCTTACTCCAGATATCTGCATAGTTCACTCCTTCATTTACTGCTCATAGATCACCTTATAGGAGAGTCTTTTCATGACCATCCCCTGTAAAACAGCGTTTGTAAAACTGGAAATGCTGTCATCTACCTTGATGCTGCTCTCTTCTTCCTTGCTGTCTTGCCTATCAGCCTTTGTTTGTTTGTTTGTTTGTTTGTTTGTTTGAGACAGGGTCTTGCTTTGTAGCCCAGGCTGGAGTGCAATTGTGTAGTGGCATAACTGCAGCTCACTGTGGCCTCAAACTCCTGGGCACAAGTGATCCTCCTGCTTCAGCCTCCTGAGTCGTTGGGACTACAGGCACACACATTACACCACCCAGCTAATTACTTTTAAATTTTTTGTAGAGATGAAATCTCGTTATAGTGCCAGGCCTGGTCTTGAACTTTTGGGCTCAAGTGATCCTTCATCCTTGGCCTCCCAAAGCCCTGGGATTACAGGCATGCACCACCTGCCTGGCCCCTATCAGCCTTCTTATTGTCTGTTTTGGTATCTATTGAGTCCCCAGTGCCTAGTTTGGCAAATCCCGATTGAATGTGTGAGTGAATATTTCTCCAAGCCCCTCAGGTGCTGGTTTTGTCTCCTTTTCTTTATTCTCCCTGTTCTGACACCCCAAATCATCTTCTTGTGCCCTTCTGGCTCTGCTGTTCCACATAGATGCCTTTTTCCTTCAGAAAGGCCACAGCCTCTGCACACTTGAGCCAAACCCTGGCTCTGGTCTGAAGCCCACCATCTTCTTTCTTAAGTTCTTCCTCACACTAGCTGAGGACTTGCTGGCATTGGCTTTTACTGCAGGCATTGGCATTTACGGTGCTTTCTCACACAGAAGGCAGAGTTTTAGTTCTGGCAGCTGGAACTCCCAGAACTTGAGGGTCGCAATCTGGAGGGAATCAATCAGTCCTGGCCCAGACTCTCTGTGTCTTCGCAGCCTGACGTGGGGTTTTGTCGATTGCTGAGGGCCTGCCTTGAGGGGAAGAGGGTGCAGGTAGCTCAGGACCCACCTCCAGCCTCATCTGCAGGAGCCCAGCTGAGATCAGCTTTCTGTGTTGGTGTTTCTTATAGAATTTCATTTGAAATAAGATTACCACTACTTTATAAAAGTTTGAAGACCACTTTACCAAATTCTAAAATGTGGTGTTTTTTTTTTTCACCTTTCTGTCTTGAAGATGAACTGACCGGAATCCTTAAGAAATTATCACTTGAGAAATATCAGCCCATTTTTGAGGAACAAGAGGTAAGAGTGCTCTTTTTGAATGTCAATTTAAATCTTACTGTAAAAGAAAACTTTGTCTAAATGTGTAGGTTTTCATTTTGCAAGCCTAGATTGATCTCTTGCACTGAGACAGCTGAGGAAATAGAATTCGTGCTCAGCGGGTTTAGTTCAGTTTGTTATTGTGAAATCCTGGGGATTTATGGCTTGCTTTGTTATGATAGAATTCTGTAATTTTGAGCTCTGCTCTCTCTCTCTAGAAAAGTTTCTTCCTGTCCTGAAAACATTTTTTTTTTGTTGTGTGTGATTGACTGGCAGACTTATAGGCTTAAAGTGGGCTAATAATAAACCGTAAGGAACCTGTGTTATGTGTCTGGATCTAGGGTCTGTGGTGGTCTGAGAGAGTTGCAATGTGTTTAAAAGCATTCAGATTCACATTAAAAAAAGAATACTGTTCTGCAGTTTGGCACTTCCTCAAAATATTAAACATAGAGTTACTGTATGACCCAGCAGTCCTACTCCTAGGTATATTCCCGAGAGAAATGAAGACACGTGTCCACACAGAAACTTGTATGCAAATGCTTGTAGCAGCATTATTCATGAAAGCCAAACTGTGGATACGACCCAAATGTCCATCGACTAATGAATGGATAAATAAAATATGCCTGTGCCATGGAATATTATTTGGCCATGAAAAGAATGAAATACTGGCACATGCTGCAACATGGATGAACCTGAACACATCTTGCAAAGTGGAAGAAACCAGTCACAAAAGGCACATAGGGTGTGCTTTCATTTATATGAAATGTCCAGACTAGGCAAATCTGTAGATACAAAAAGTAGATTCGTGGTTGCCAGAGAGTTGGGTGGAGGAGTGGGCGGGTAGAATGGGCAGAGTAGGGAGTGACTAGAATGGATACACGGTTTCTTTTGGGGATGATGAAAATGTTCTAAAATTGAGTGTGTGGTGATGGTTACACAACTCTGTGAATATACTAAAAATCATTGAATTGTATAAATAGGTGAATTGTATGGTAGATGAATTATATCTCAGTAAGCTGTTAAAAAATTTACTGTTTTAGCCAAGTAAAACTCCTCCACAGGCCCACCAGCCACCAGGGTATAATCACTGGTTTAGAACATTCTAGTGAGCAGCTTAGTAGGTAAAAACTGACACAATTGCAGAGCAATCATGAGAATCACTCATTGTCCCCACCAGACTTGAGATGCAGTTGAGGAGCTTGTATTTTAGTTCAAGAAACAAATAGGGTGCAGTAGCTTTCCTCTTCCTGTTTGCTTTTCTGCCATATGCAGTCTGCCATTCCTGCCTCCTTGGTGTTTTAAACCTTAGCAATGACTTTCTCCAAGAAATCTTTCCATATTGCTGATCGCTGCCTGCTTTTGCTGATATGTTTATGCCTTCTTGGAGTGTACAGAGAACACATCTCAAAGTACACTTCTGCTTCTTGAAGTATCATGTCCCTAGCTCATAGGGTGACATTTGTTCTGATTTATTGGCCTTACCCCTTTTTCTGACCTGGCATGTCTGCGAGTTCACCTGTCCTTCATCATTCAGAGGTTGTTGTGGTTGTCCAGCGTAGGGAACGGGGGTATGTTTCAGCTGACGTACAGAGCTTCGAGAATGTTCATGGTTAGAGGAAGGCAGGCTGTGCAGATTTGCTCTAATTTTAGTAACTCACCCACCTAGAAGTTTCTGCAACCTCTGGGGTCAGGGAGGAAGTTGGGGCCTGAGGCAGTGCCATGGGGAGGGCTGGCAGCCACTGGCTGAGGACCTCTCTGTGTGTTAGGTTCGTGTGAGGTTAGCTGAGGCAGTGCCCTTGTCTCTACTTGACACAGGTGCCTATGCTTGCTGGGGGCCAAGCTCAGGGTCTCTTCCTTTTACTTAGTTTCTCTCTGGCAACATATGAGCTGGTTACACTGTAGGGGTGCACTCTCTATATGGACCCACAACCCAGTGTTTTCCTTGGAGGCCTTAGTAGGACTGAGGTTTTAACCCTGCTGATTGCCACCAGACCCAGTCACCACAGCTTCAGGGGTATTTCTCAGTCCCTTGCAGAAACTCCTGGAAGTATCTGGCATGTAGATAGCACTTTTCCCTAGCTTCCAACAGTAAACAGTTCTCCCCATTAATATGCACTTATAGTTATCAGTGAGAATTTGGAAGAGGAATGAAGTTAATTCATGTTCTCATCTTGCCATTTTGAAGCTAAAGACAGACTAATAATTTTCATCTTTCTACCTGTATTAAGGTGGATTTGACTATGTGTATTGAAAAATACCAAAATAATGGTACCTTAAACAAAAAATAAGGTGATTTTTCCCACAGAAAGTTTGGAGATGAGTCATCTAGGCTCCTTCTAGCTCTCTACTCCACCCCCACTAGTGTATGTGGCTTGTCTCCTCAAAGTCCAATATGGCTATTGGAGCTCCAGCCATCACATCCACATTTCAGGCAGCAGGATGGAAGGAGACTGCAAAAGGACACGTTCCCTCCTTTTTAAAGAGACTTCCCCAAGTCCCACACAGTCTTTATTATATCTCATTTACCAAAAGTTTATCACCTGACAATACTTAACTGCAAAAGAAACTAAGAAATATGTTTTAACTGTGTGGAAATGTGCCCAGCTAAAAATTGGGATTCTGTTGCTTAAAAAAAATAGGGCATGAATATTGAAAGGATACTGGGATATTTCTGCCTCATTCCTGCTACCCCTTCACAAGTAGTCGTAGGAGAGGAATTCCGTCTCTGGTGCTCTCCACCTAGAATAAGCCTTGAGGGTTTGGCATCCCCCAGGGTTGACAGAGGTCAGAA
Source organism: Pongo pygmaeus (assembly GCF_028885625.2). Classification (NCBI taxonomy): domain Eukaryota; kingdom Metazoa; phylum Chordata; class Mammalia; order Primates; family Hominidae; genus Pongo; species Pongo pygmaeus. The sequence continues at coordinate 89,095,367 of NC_072386.2, read as the reverse complement.
TTGGGAAGGTCAGTGCAGATGGAGAGGCAGAAGACTGATTGATTGATGCCGTCATTCATTCAGTCAGCAAACACATACTAAGTACTTGAGACCCTGCCCCTGCCAGACCCTCTGCCAGAGCCTGGTGCTGGGAAATGCAGATGCCCAGAATACTCTGGAGCCCAGAGAAGGGGGTCTATGAAATGAGGGCCACAGAAGACCTGGGCTGAGAGCTAAGCTGAACTTTGGAGAAAGAGGGGGAACAGACCTGGAAGGGCGTCTGAGAAGAGGGAGCAGGACTCATCGAGAGAGCCTGTGGTACTCTGGCTTGGCTGGGACTGGGCCAAGGCCAATCCATCAGGAGGAGGGAATGGAGCTTGACCAGTCAGGGCCTGGACAACGTGGACTTGCTTCTGTACACCACGGGCTTGAGGTAGATGCAGGCTGGAAGGTCTGTAGCCTCTGGTGTGGAGGTGGACAGGGGTTGGAAGGGCAGAAGGGGAAGAATAACTGGGAGGGAAAGACCAGTTAGGAGGTGGAGGGCCCCTCACCAAGAGGTCAGGTGCTGAGGATGTCAGAATCGCTGAGTACTGGCCATGGTGCCACGCTGGATGTGGGGTCCCTGCTAGGGGTTGGGATGGTGGGGAGAGACTCGTGTCCAGCAGGGCGGGGGGCAGGTGGTTTCCATTAAGACTGCATCACCTATCCATTGAGCCCCTCAGCACTCCGTGAGCTTTTATAAAACACCCAGGAGATGCCAGGAGCTTACTGTTGCCAGAGAGGTGGGGGTGCCTGCATCTCAGAGAGGGCTAAGGACTGGTTAAGGGAACAGACTCTTCCCCAATGACTCAAACCTGGCTGAAGGTTTTTGTTTGTTTTTAATCCAGAAAAGTAAAATGACTGTTAACAGAGAAAAGGAGAGGTGGGGGTGGGGAAAATTTCAGAAAGAAAATCTCTATCCCTACATAAATCAAATGTTTTAAAGAAAATGTTAATCTTGTTAGGTATGAGGGAATATAAAATAAAGCCTGCTTATAAAGTGAAAGACTAAGGATTTTCAAGAAGTTATGCAAGTTTTATTTTAAATGACAATAGCATATCTCTAAAGTGTAATAATATCTGGTAGTTTGTAAATGTAGATCATAAAGCTGTTTGTAAGCTCTTTGTAGATCCCGCATCCACCCTGTAATTTATATGGTGGGATTGTTTGTGATTTTTCGGTGGGGAAACTGAGGTAAGGCACCTGCCCAGGTCCCCCGGCAGTGAGTGGGAATTGGCACCCTATCTGTCTCCAGGGCAACACAGCCTCCTCCTGCTTAGCTCCGGCTGAAGACATGGGTGTGGGCAGCCAGTTCTTTGTCCCATCTCCCAGATAAGTGCTGTTGTTGGAGTCTGATTTGTAAAGCTGTAGCATTGTCTGCAATAGCAACTCCCCAAGGGGAAGGGCCCGGACTGGGGACCCAATCCCTTAATGCTTAGGGAAGGTCAAGTCGTGTGTTAACGAGGGGGCTATTGCCCTCAGGAAAAGCCCATGAGGGAGGCCAGGGAATCTGCGGCTGAAGGGTGATGTGGCATTGTGGAGAAGGGCGAGGATGCTGGAGCCCTCTGCCAGGGTTCAAAGCCAGGCCCTGCCACTTACTGGCCATGTTACATTGAGTGCTAAAAAAAAAAAAAAAAAAAAAAAAAAAAAAAAAGCTCTCTGTGCCTCAGTTTCCCTGTCTCCAAAGTGGGGATAGTGATCTACCCTGCCGATATCATGAGGGTTAAATGACTCAGTCTATCTGAAGTCTTCAGAAGGTGCTTTGCACACATAGTGCTAACTGCCCTCCTCTGGTCTGACGGTGAGACTGGCTTCCCAGTGGACCTGGATTGGATCCTGCCAGGTGTGGACCCCCATGCCAGAGGCCATTGTTGTCCGACATGCAGGGTGATGGATGTGCTTGCTTCATTGGAGCCACTTCTGACCTTCCCTCCACCTTGCCGTAGAGGAACAGGAGCCAGTGGAGCAGAGGGCCTGATTTCCTGTCCAGGGGCCAGGCAGGGCTGACAGAGCCATTGGGATCTCACCCATAGAAACCAAGGCTTGCAGTTTTGAGATGCCCTTATTCTGAGCTCTGCTCTCCTTCTGCATGGCCCTCTCTCCTTTATTGCTTCTGCTTATTTCCTCACTCTGTCTTTCCACAGTCTGTCTCTGTCTCGTGCATGGTGGGGGAGATGAGGTGAGTACTGCCATACGTTTGTACAGTATCTGATATTGTTAAAAGTACAGCAACATTGCAGTTACCTTTCTAACAGCAGGTCTTGGATTTCTCCTATTCTAGCCACCCAGATGACTATCCCAGAGATTTTCCTTACTTGGCTCATTTTAAGGGTCTTCCTAAAATGCATCTGTTCAGAAAATCCAAGAGCCAGATCTGAGGAGAGTTCATTTTTTAAAAATGTTTTCAACGAAGCTTTAAACATAAAGTCAGGACTTAGAAGTAGTAAATCATCATCAGTTTACTACTAATAAACACTCATAGCTCATAATCATGAGATTGCTGTTGTGACTGGGAAGAAACTGTGGCATCCAGCAGATGGTGGCGAATCCCCTCTCTCTCCCCAGGTGGACATGGAAGCGTTCCTCACGCTGACTGACGGTGACTTGAAGGAGCTGGGAATTAAGACAGATGGGTCCAGGCAGCAGATTCTGGCAGCAATTTCTGAACTCAATGCAGGCAAGGTACTGTTCTCCGTTTCTTGTATTTCCATGTTTCAGACATCTGAGAGCTTCACCAGGGTCCTGGGATCTTGGGAAGGTCTTACTTCCTCTCTCTGACAGTGAGCAAGAACTCACTACCTCCCAGCATGGCCTCTTCCCTTTTCAGACGTCCCCCATAAGGTTTCTCCCCAGATAGAGCTGAAATCTTCGCTCTGCTAATATCAATGCACAGGGCTAGGTGTGGCCCTCGGGAGCACTGTGAAAGCAGAGCCTCGAGCCTTTGGCTCAGACAGGCCCTGGGATCAGACTGGCCTGGGTTTGAATCCCAGCTCCTTCACTTATTCACTGTGTGGGGTGAGGCAAACACCTCTCTGAGCCTCACTGTCCCCATCTGTAGGGTGGGGATGATGGTGTTGTGTCAAGGACTAAAATGCTCAGCAGAGCTCCTGGCACACAGAGAGCCGTCAGTCACTATTGTCGGCTTCCCAAATTTTTGTCTCATGTTAAATTTCTTATCAGCTTTAAAGCTAAATATATCAATGCCCCCACCCGGCGCCCACCCAAAGGCACACACACACCAAAAACAAAAAAGAACCACAAAAATAAAAAAGACAAATCACCACTCACTTTGCAAGCTTCGTTGTAGTTGCTATTGGGCTATTGGAACTCCTTTGCTGTCTGCTTTTTTTCTTAATAAAGGGTGGCTTTTTTTTTTTTTTTCCAGCAACAATGTGCAGTACCTGTTTACCTGCTGCTTTTTCACACTTTGCCTAACAGCTTTCCACTTGTTGGACAATAGTCTCATGCCTGGAATTTTGCTATTATGAATATTGCCATAATGGACATCTCTGCTTTTTCCTCTTTCTTTTTTTTCTTTTTTTGTTGCTGTTCCTTGGGCTGTGTTCCACGATATGTGGAGATATCAGAGAGCATGGCCACTCTTATGGTTCTTTCTGTATGTTGCTGGACTATGCACAGAAATATTGAACAGACACATACCACCAGCAGCAAATAAATATTTACGTAGTACTTTATCATCTACAAATCACTGCATACGTTTCCTCATCAGTCCTGTAGACAGCCCAAGGAGGCCGATGTCCTTACACTTACCTTGTCTGGCTGGTGAGGGTGCACAGTCTAGGGAGGGGAGCATGGTGCCCAGGTCACGTGGTGCTGGGCAGTGGAGGGAGACTCTAAACCGAGGCCTCCTGGCTTCTTTCTCTTCACCTCTCTGCAGCACTGTGCTGTGCAGAGGCGGCTCCTCTCAGTCCTGCCAGGGTTGGAGGTGGTGGTTTTTGTTGTCACTGTCGTCATTCTTCTTACCTGCCTGAAGGCTATAAGGTGATCCTTCAAAGGGATGCCCTTAGCATTGCTTTGAGCATCCCAAGGCCAAGTAGTTTTCCCCCAGTCTTTACTACTTCCTTCTCCTCTGTAAATGGCTGGATTCTAAACATTTCTTGGTTGTTGCGTGCATCCTGTACTAAACAGGCCCCATCAGGAGAAGCAGAAGGGACAGCTGTTAGTGGTCCTGCTTAGGGGCCCAGCTCACCAGCTCACAACCAAGAGGCCCAGGTGCCTGTAACATGCCAGGCCAAAGGCACCACTCAATCCCACCTCATTTTACATATAGGGAAGCCCAGGCTCAGAGTTGGGCAGTGATGCCGGGATTCCGGACCAGCACTGCTTCTGCTCTGCTGTTAGATGTCATGGGGGAGGGCAGGGGGGTAAGGCAGGTATGGAGGTTATCAGAGGCGGGCAGATCTCGGCTGTTAGGAAGGGCAGGAAATCGTCCAGGAAACCGAAGCCTGAGGGTGGCTCACAGAAGGCGAATCAACCAAAACAATCTCTAAAGACTGGGGCATTGATTTATTCATGAAGAAGAGCCTTTATGTCTCAGGCACCGTGTGGGTATTGACCATTCAGAATCACTCTGTGCCAAGCATTGTGCTCTGAGCATGTCACACATTATAGTCATTCATTTAATCCTTACGAAAGCCGCAGAAGTCAGTTTCAGTTTATAGATGAGGAAACCAAGGCTCAGAGAAGTTGAGGAATTCACCCAAGGGCTCCAACTGCCTCGATGTAGCTAACCCACAGCACATAAAGGAGAGGCAGGTGGTGCTGTGAGAGCTGGCTTAGAATCAGGGCTGAGAAGACATCCCTGAGGAAGTGGCAAGGCAGCTGAGACCTGAAGCAAGAGTGGAAACCACTGGTTAGAGGGGTAGTAGAAAAGTGCGGAGCAGGCAGAGGGAAGCACACGTGCAAAGGCCCTGTAGTGAGGTGTGCAGTGTGTTTAAAGAACTAAAGGAATGGCTGGAGCGCAGAGCAAGAGACATGACATGTGGGGAGGCCCAAGGGACAGAGCAAGGCACCCAGGGTGGTAAAGGGTGACTCAGTCAAGTAAGGGTAAGGGCTTTGGGGAGGGGAGGTGGGTGAGTGATGGTGGGGCGGGGGAGGGCTGTGGCCCAGGCGTTAGAGGACCCTTTCACCTCCCGGCCTCCAGAGGCCAGATGTGTGAGCCAAGGAGAGGATGGAGTGAGTAAAATCCAAGCTTAAGCCAGTTAAGGAAGAAGGACAGAAAAGGTTCTGGAGGCAGGGCCAGTGAGAGGACAGGCCAGGAGCTGATGCCACCAGATGGCAACTGCTAATGCTTCCGGAACCTCCCCGTGCCCTCTGTGGCTGTGGCCTCCTTCGCCCAGGATCACAAAAAGCAGACAGACCGGGCTAGTTTGCAAACCTTAGGAAACTTAACTGACATCATCAGAGTGAATGATGTGACATCTTGAGCCCATCCCGATGGAGGACATCGTTCTTAAAGTTTATATAAACTAGAGCCTTTTTTCAGTTCCCTCTCAAATTCATCCCCCCCCCCCCCCCACCCATTCCCTGTTCTGTGACAGTCTGCATCCTATACTAAACAGGCCCCATCAGGAGAAGCAGAAGGGACAGCTGTTAGTGGTCCTGCTTAGGGGCCCAGCTCACCAGCTCACAACCAAGAGGCCAAGGTGCCTGTGACATGCCAGGCCAAAGGCACCACTTAATCCCACCCATGTCCCTCCAACAGGCAGCATCCACCCTGCAAAGTCAGGCAGTTCCACACAGTAATAGGTGCAAGGGGAAGGAGCCGATCTGAACCACTTCCCTGGAGAAAGACCCTGTTATTCAAGAGTAAACAATACCAGATAAAGTCCTCTGGAAGTGAGGACCATGTATCATCATAAGTCATAGAGAAAAGGCATGTTTAGAAGTGTAATAGTACAAAAGCAAATTTAACTTCTACTGCATTGTTTTAAGTTAGCACTGCAACTGCGTGCTGGTTCGTAGATGTGCAAAGAGCTCTTCAGGCCAAAGGTGGCTTCCAAGAGCCGGTTCACTGCCCTTACAGCCTTCAGATGCTCTGGGCCTTGGCTATTCTAGACTGGACTTGCCTGACCTTGACATCAAGGGTTCCTGCCTCTTTGATTTTGCTATAGGGCATGAACTTCTCTTTGTAACATTCATACTTTTTCTTTTGCAACGCAAGCTTGGCCAACCAAGAGAGAGTACCCATTGTGGCTCTAGTGCTCTGTACACATTAGAAAGCCCAGACCAGGACACATGAGACGGGGAGGCCCAGCTTTCCTTGCCCGCAGTGTCTTTCTAGCTGTGGTCCACAGCATGCTGGTGGGTTTTAGAATCCATTTAATGGGGCATGAGCAGCACATTTTAGAAAATAGAATAGAAAATAGCAACATGCTTTTGCAGATAGAAAGGACAAAATGTTTCAGTTACATACGTTTACATGAAAACAGGGTGTGATATAAAATGCTTTTTTTACACAATCAATAAGATTGAGCATTTTGGCCTAAAATTTTTTAAGTGAATATTAACTAAAAACCTGGCTCATAATATAATAACATCAGCAAGTCTTATTAGGCATAGTAATATTAGCAAAACATTGTGGACCCTCAGCCTGCAAGCCACATCACTTCCAGTGAACCCACCCCAGTATTGGAATTGTAATGTGTGCTCGAGTCTGCTCATTAGTTTGTTAGTTTCGGATGAGTTATATATTGGAGGTTTACCAGAAATGAGGAGTTAGTTGGTCCTAAGTCATTGTTTCTTTCTGTTGCCCTTTTTTTTTGTGATTGTCAATGCAGTGCATATTGATTTTATTAAATTTACACAGTACCAAAATGGTGAAAAGAATTTTTTAAAGAAATCACAATCCAATCACTCAGAGGCCAACATTGTTCACCTTTGGCAGATTACTCTGCAGTGTTTTGTGTCCTTTTTTTTGTTTTTTCTTTTTTAAAGAGATGGGGTCTTCCTGTGTTGCCCAGGCTGGCCTCAAACTCCTGGCCTCAAAGGATCTTCCCACCTCAGCCTCTTGAGTAGCTTGGACTATAAGCACGCATCACCACACCCTTAAATTTTTGTAAAATATGACTGAGATAAATTTGGGTCTATAATTTTATATCCTGCTTTCTTTAATATGAAATATATGCAGCTATTCATGTCATTAAGAACTCTTTTTCGTATAAATTTGCATAGATGTGCTAAAATTAATTTTTAAAAAATTCCTACCTGTTATGTAGATTTTCAAACTTTGTATAAATGGTGCTGCAATGGACAGCTTTGTGTCTAAGGCCTTCTGATCCTCACAGTGGATGTCTAAAAGTGGAATTACTGAGTCAAAGAGTCGGAATCAAGGTATATGTACATCTGAATAACTTTCCAGAAAGAGCCAGTGAACAGTTACATTAGCTGTGAGTGTGTGAGAGTTTGTTGTTCGTTTCACTGCAGCTTTACCAGTATTACTATCAGTTTGTTTTTTAATCTTTATTAATTTGATAGGCAAAAAAGATACCTTGTTTTAATTTGTATTTTTTGAAATGCTAGATAGGTGAACCTTTTTTCTACATTTAATGGCTGTTTTTTTTTCCTTTTGAGAGTTATCACGCAGGTCCTTTGAAACTCAGGGGTTTTTAAAGGGCAATTATCGTTATCATCTTCAATCAGTTGTGAATGCAGGAAACAATTATGGTTTTAATCATCTACAGCTCCCTCCTAAGGTTAGCAGGCAGCGAGGGCCGGAACCCTGTCTTGCCCTGACCTCGTTTCTCAGGCAATTAAGGCTGAGATGGTGTTTAATAATAAAATTGCTGTCAACCCTTCCATTTACATTTTAGCCCTCTGCAGTTTGCACAGTGCCACCCCATTCATTATCTCAGGGTGAGCTTCAGTGCAACACTGGCAGGTAACATCCCCATTTTACAGATGCTTAGCGGAAAAGGGGCGGGCCTGGGATGCTGGCACTAATCAGTGGTAGAGTGGGGATTCCAGATCCTCTGACTTGGCATCCAATGCTCTGTCATACCCTCCAGCCTTTGGATTGTGTTGATGGAATCTGGAGGGCATTTTCCTAGCTTATTTAAAATTATTTGGATGGGTTGGGATGAAGGGAGAATCTTACTGTCCTCTCGAGTCTAGGAGGCCTCATCAGCCCAAGAGGTGTCTGTGGGGGGGTCTGGAGAGGGGCCCCTCTGGGCTATGGGGAGTCCATGAAATGAAAGAAAGTTTGAAGTCTAGGCTCATTCAGTGGATTTTTCCCCCTTTTCACTGTTAGTAGAGAACAATCTGCCAGAGATTTATATTAATTTATATTAATTTACTTTATATTTTGACCATATTTATTAATTTTTAAAAATATGTTTAATCCACTGCTGCCTTCTGAGGATAGGACCTGTCTGCCTCCAGCTACCCACACAGGGTCTGTTGGGGAAATGTGCTAAAATTAATTTTTAAAAAATTCCTACCTGTTGATTATATAGATTTTCAAACTTTGTATAAATGGTGCTGCAATGGACAGCTTTGTGTCTGAGGCCTTCTAATCATCTCACAGCCATCACTTGAGGGACTGTTATCATCCCTGTTTTGTAGATGAGGAAACCAAGGCCCAGGGAGATTAAGTATCTTGCTCAGGGTGACCCAGCTAGCAAATGGGAGAAATGGGCTCCAAACCTAGACTGTGACAGGGTCTCGCTCTGTTGCCCAGGCTGGAGTTGACCTCCTGGGCTCAAGTGATCCTCCCACCTCAGTCTCCAAGTAGCTGGGACTACAGGTGCATGCTGCATGCCCAGCCCAGTTTCTGTTATTTGTTGTTGTTGTTGTTGTTTTTAATTTTTTATTTCCATAGATTATTGGGGAACAGGTGGTGTTTAGTTACATGAGTAAGTTCTTTCACGGTGGTTTGTGAGATTTTAGTGCACCCATCACCCAAGCCGTATACACTGCCCCCTATATGTAGTCTTTTATCCTTCACCCACTTCCCATCCTTTCCCCCTCTGTCCCCCAAAGTCCATTGTGTCATTCTTAATGCCTTTGCATCCTCCTAGCTTAGCTCCCACTTACAAGTGAGAACATATTATGTTTGGTTACTTGAGTCCTGAGTTACTTCACTTAGAATAATAGTCTCCCTCACTTAGAATAATAGTCTCCAATCTCATCCAGGTCACTGCGAATGCCATTAATTCATCCCTCTTTACAGATGTATAGTATTCCATCATATATATATATAGATCTATATAGATATATAGATATATAGATATATCTCACAGTTTCTTTATCCACTCGATGATTGGTGGGCATTTGGGTTGGTTCCACGATTTTGCAATTGTGAATTGTGCTGCTATAGGCGTGTGTGTGCAAGTATCTTTTTCATATAATGGCTTCTTTTCCTCTGGTTAGATACCCAGTGGTGGGATTGCTGGATCAAATGGTAGTTCTACTTTTAGTTCTATAAGGAATCTCCGCACTGTTTTCCATAGTGATAGTACTAGTTTATATTCCCACCAGCAATGTAGAAATGTTCCCTTTTCACCACCTCCATTCCAGCATCTACTGTTTTTTGTTTTTTTTTATTATGGCCATTCTTGCAGGAGTAAGGTGGTATCACATTGTGGTTTTGATTTACATTTCCCTGGTCATTAATGATGTTGAGCATTTTTTCATATGTTTGCTGGCCATTTGTATATCTTCTTTTGAAAATTGTCCATTCATGTCCTTAGCCCATTTTTGATGGGATTGTTTGTTTTTTTCTTGTTGATTTGGTTGAATTCATTGTAGATTCTGGATATTAGTCCTTTGTCAGATGTATAGATTGTGAAGATTTTTTTTCCCACTCTGTGGGTTTTCTGTTTACTCTGCTGACTGTTCCTTTTGCCATGCAAAAGCTCTTTAGTTTAATTAAGTCCCAGCTATTTACCTTTGTTTTTATTGCATTTGCTTTTGGGTTCTTGGTCATGAAATCCTTGCCTAAGCCAATGTATAGAAGCGTTTTTCCAATGTTACCTTCTAGAATTTTTATAGTTTCAGGTCTTAGATTTAAATCTTTAATCCATCTTGAGTTGATTTTTGAATAAGCTGAGAATTGAGGATCTAATTTCATTCTCCTACATGTGGCTAGCCAGTTATCCCAGCACCATTGGTTGAAAAGGGTGTCCTTTCCCCACTTTATGTTTTTGTTTGCTTTCTCAAAGGTCAGTTGGCTGTAAGTATTTGGGTTTATTTCTGGGTTCTCCATTCTGTTCCATTGGTCTATGTGACTATTTTTATAGCAGTACCATGCTGTTTTGGTGACTATGGCCTTATAGTATAGTTTGAAATCAGGTAACGTGATGCCTCCACATTTGTTCTTTTTGCTTATTCTTGCTTTGGCTATGCGGGCTCTTTTTCAGTCCATGTGAATTTTAGAATTGTTTTTTCTAATTTTGTGGAGAATGATGGTGATATTTTTATGGGAATTGCATTGAATTTGTAGATTGCTTTTGGCAATATGGGTATTTTCACAATATTGATTCTCTCCATCCATGAGCATGGGATGTGTTTCCACTTGTTTGTGTCATCTACGATTTATTTCAGTGGTGTTTTCTAGTTTTCCTTGTAGAGGTCTTTCACCTCCTTGGTTAGGTATATTCCTAAGTATTTTATTTATTTATTTTTTTGCAGCTATTATAAAAGGGGTTGAGTTCTTGATTCGATTCTCAGCTTGGTCGCTGTTGTTGTATAGAAGAACTACTAATTTGTGTACGTTAATCTTGTATCCAGAAATTTTGCTGAATTCTTTTATCAGTTCTAGGAGCTTTCTGGAACTGTCTTTAGGGTTTTCTAGGTTAATGATCATGTCATCAGCAAACAGCAACAGTTTGACTTCCTGTCTAATTGCTCTGGCTAGGACCCAGTCTCTGTTCTTAACCTCTGAGTATTGCAGCCTCTGAGCCTGGTATGCAGTGATGATGTTTTCTGGGCTCAACGGAACATTCACATCCACCCTCTTTTCTCATCTGAAAATGTGTGTATGGGGGCAGGGGGCGTTGTAGGAATAGAGTGAGAAGTGAATCTCTGTGAAGACAAATCTGGCAGCTTTTGGGCAAAGGGAAGCAAAGGCAGTTTAAACTCTTATCCTGTAGCAGAAGGAAACTTGGCTCCCATTGAATTTTCTGGAAATCTGAGGACTGGAAAGATGCACAGAGGCACACGAAAGGAGACCTCGAATCCGGGCCGTGCGACTCGGGAGGAGTCAGTCTTGCCCTGGACTCGGCTCCCACTCTGTCCAGGGGTTTGGGGTCCTGCATCCCGGGGCCTCTGCAGCATTGACAGGCTGCGATGGTGGGTGCTGGGGAGATTCTGACTCAGTATGTTTTTATTGAACTCGGTACTCTTTCAATTAGGTAATTTATTTTCCCCAAGACACCCATGGGTTTTTGAAGTATGAGTTGAACATTAACAACACTGTGTCAATTGAATTAATGGTTAAAAGGTTTAATAAGACTTTCTGTGTCTGTTTTCAATTTCCTCCACAGGGACGCGAGAGACAAATTTTACAGGAAACCATTCACAACTTTCACTCTTCCTTTGAGAGCAGTGCCAGCAACACCAGGGCCCCTGGCAACAGCCCCTGTGCGTGATCCTCCTTCCCGCAGCCACCAGCGTGAGCTCTCTGAATCCCGGGACCCTTTCACATGGCCACAGCCCCAGCCCTGCCCCCGTCACACTGCTGTGCCTTAGTCACGTTGTTCCCTTTGCTCAGGATGCCCACTTCACGTCCACTGCATTCATTGGTAGTACTTGTTGCTGCAACAAACTTCAACACACAGAGACAGATTCCCATGTAACAGTCCAGTGGGAGTGCTTCTGCTTGGCAGGTTGGTTCACACAGTGATGCAGGGACTCAGCTCCTTTCATCCTGTGCTCTGCCCTCCCCGGGAGCCTCAGAGTTTGCTTCTGGCTGGCGGCAAGGGGAAGGGACGATGGAGAAGGCACGGCTGCTTCTTACCTGCCTTGCTCTTAACTGACACACATCACTCCTGCTCAGGTCCCCTTGGCCACTGGTAGTCATGTGGCCCCACCTGGATGCAGAGGAGGCCGGGATGTGCAGTCTCCATGTAGTGGCTTCCCAGCAACAACTTTTGACTTAGATGGGGGGTATGTATTATGGTGAGAGGTTAGCCTTCCTGCCACATCTTCCCTTAAAACTTCTAACTTGTCCCTCCTAGTCCAAGTCACCTGTCAGATGAAGTATTTTTTGACCGCCTTTCAGCCACCGGGTCCCTTAGTGCTGTGTATGTGACTGCTCTAGCATTCCACTGCACCTGCTGCATACAGCTTACAGCATGCGTTCGAGATGTGTATGTCGAACGCATTTTTCTTTATTGCAAAGACAGTCTATTATAGAAGGAAAGAAGTGGAGGCCTGCTGTGTGGATCCCTTCTTCTTCCTAGCTTTCAGTTTCCTTATCTGCAAAGTGGAAGGTCAGACCAGACGATGCTCTGGTACTCCACAGTGCTCACCTGTATCACTGCAGGGCTTTCTGCACTGAAAGTGGAAGCAGAAGACTAATGGGTCACATTGTGAAAGGCCTCTGGTGCTCAAAGTTTCTAGGCAAAGAAGTGAAAATTTGGTATTTTCTCTACATCCTGTTAATGCTGTGTTCCTCAAAAGGGAATTGGCTTGTGTAGTTTCCTACCATATCATATTTTATTAAATTAGAGGGGCCCTGACTTTTAAAACCCACTGGATTCTGAAGTGTTTTCCAGTGAGTGACTCATTCAGCCAGTGCTTGTTGCATTTATGTTAGCTACCAGGTGCCAAGTGTGCAGACACAATACAGAGCCTTCAGGCTGTCGACAGGCAAGAGAACACCTGTAAATAGATGGTCCCGACATTGAGAGGCAGCATGGTAGAGTGGGCAGACCTTGTGCTCTGGACTCAGGTTCAAAGTTCAGATGCAGCTCAATGGCCTCTTAGTTGGAGCTTAGAACCAGTATGCCCAAAGTGCAGGAAGTACCTAGTCGATGGTAGGCTGCACAGAATTCTAATGTCTACCCTGAGCCGTGCTGAGCCACAAGTTGGTCTCCTTGGGAGGTGCCATCTCTCATCTGTCCCTCCCCCAGCCATGAAACCGCACTCCCCTATGCTGGCTTTCAGAGGCCATCATTAACTTACTGCCCAGAGCCTCGTAGTTTTCTTCCCCTGCCCTGATAGTTGGGTGTTTTTCCTCTAAATCCTCTCAGCCTTCCACATGCAGAAGCCAGCTTTCCACAGGACTGAAGACAAAGTGTTTCATTTAGCTGTTACTGACAGACACCTTTACAAAGGTTTCTCATGTCCCAGCCTTTTTAAGGAGACACACTCATTCATCCCCTACTGTGTGCTGGCAGTTTTACCTTTGTCATTTCATCCTCATGGCCACCCTGGAGGTGGCATTGTGTAACCTCATCTTGTACATCCAGGAAATGGATGCTTAGGAGAGGGAAGCTGCTTGCCAGTTAAACAGCCCAGAAGGAGCAGATCTGGGGTCAGAACTGGAGCAGTGGGCTTGTAAGCCTGTGCCTTTTCCACTAACTCCTATAGACTCCTGGAGCTAGAAGCACTTGTGATTCTTGTTTTAATTTACTGATGGCTTCAGGGGTTAACAGTAGGCCTAGAATTGTTTACCTCTGAAATTCATGGCCCCTGACATTATGTGCTTTGAGGTTTTGTGCCTGCCTTTTGCTGTGGTCCTGTTTTTTTCATAACAATATACTGGTATAGCTTCCACTCAGGTAAGTTTGATTGAACAATGATACACAGCTGTGCCGGGGGGTCACCTTTTCATAAATGTAGACCTCCACGAACTCTTGGATGACCCTGGACGGAGCTGGGCTATTCCCATTTTGCAGACAGGACAGCAGAGGCTCCAGACAATGCCTCTCTTTTCTTTTTCACTGGACTCAAGTGTCTGAGGCTTTTCCTCCTAGGAAGTTTGTGTGCTGGTTCACAAGAGGTCCCTGGCACCCTTTCTGGGGATGTTTGGATGCGGCTGGTAGGCAGAGAAGAGAAAGGGCACCCCAGCGGGGGCATGTGCAGAGACAGCACAGAACATGTAGGTTATAGATCGTCAGGGAGGAGGGGTCAGTTGGGTGCTTGTTTTTCTGATTTTTGGTCCTTGATCAACCCCTTCCCTAACCACACGTGTCCCCAGCCTGCCTGTGGCTGTTCCCCCAACAAGAAGCACCTCCCTTGCTCTGTGACCTTCACCAGCATTTCCCAAAAGTATGCTCCTTGGAACCCTAGTTCCACAGGATGTTAATAGGTTTTTCATAAAGAAAAGTAGGGTGCATATGTGAAAGTGGGGTGAGGTTCCCTGGTCAAGTAGGTTTGGCAGACACTAAAGCAAGCTACACGATCATCTTTGCTGCAGGCCTCTCATAACCTTCAGCATGCCAGCATGTGTCAGGCCTCTTCACAGGGCCAAGAAGCTCGTAGCATCTCCCACATTACTCTCATCACTTCTCCAAGGTGCTTTTGCAAGACTGGAATTCCTTGGACACCATTGGGGAAGCCCCGCTTTGACTGGAACAGCGGCAACCAAGAGGCCTTGCAGCCCTGGGAGTGGGTCAGGGCCCTTGGTGGTCATCTTTTTCTCCCCAGCAGCTCTCTGCAGAGGTGGTCTGCTTGGCAGTGGGACATCAGGGACGGGGCCTGCTTTGAGATGGCAGGGTCCCTGTTCCGCGAGCTCTCCAGCCTGAGGGCATTGAGCTGAGGCTCCACCCTGAGCTCTCCTGCAGGGTGGAGGGCATTGTTTCCCAGCACCCAGGCAGTGTCTTGCTGGTGTGTCCTGGGTGCTGGATGTCCAAGTCCCTGCTGGCCACGGAGGGCTCCTGCCTGTCTTCTTCAGCGCCACAAAATTATATGGAGGCCAGCTGGTTTTGTGAGGAGATTGTTTATTTTTTAATTGTTTTGTTTACCAAACGTTTACTGAGCATCTACCCTGTGCCAGCCCTACTCGTGCGCTCTGTCTCCAAAGATGAAAAAGGACTTCTCTGCCCTCAAGGGAACCCCACAGTATCTTAGAGGAGACAAGCACGTCGGTGAGATGGTGCGGTGATGAAGCGTGCTGGGTATATGGCTCAGGGAAAGTCATCGATGATGGCTCAGGCTCAGCCTGGGCAGGCCCCAGAGGAGAGAGCTGGAGTGGGGCCTCAAAGGGCAGGTTTAGGCAGAAAAGAGAAAGGGCATTCCAGCTGGGGCATGTGCAAAGGCAGCACATAATGTGTAAGTTCTAGATCGTCAGGGAGGAAGGGTCAGTTGGGTGCCTGTTTTTCTGTTTTTAGTCCTTTAAAATGAATAGAAGCAACCTGTTACCCTGGAAAGAGCACTGGACATAGTTAGACCTAGTGCTGCGTGATGTTGAGCACGTTTCTACTTCCCTTTGAGTCTCAGTTTCCCTTTTGGTTACAGGGGGATAGTAGCCCCCAGGGATCATGTGAAAGTGAGAAAGCCCTTTTCACACTGTGGAGCGGTGCAGATGTGGGAAACCTCAAAGATGGTTGCATATTTTAAATCCTTTCATCTCTCATCTCTCTTTCTTCTCTCCCTTCTGCCCTCACATAGCCATGGCTGGGTGGGTGAGGCCAGAAGAAACTGCCTCCGGCAAGAGGTAGCAGCCGCTGAGGTGGCTCTGCTGGCATCGGAGCCCACAGAAGTGAGGAGTGGCCGATGGACCTGCCCTCCAAATGTGCCTGACTCTGGGTCTTGCTGTCATTGGATTTCCCGGTATGGTAGACAGAAAGATAGTTTGACCAAGTCGTAGAAGCTGATCCAGCGGGTAAAAAGGGGGCAGGGAACCCGTCTCTTTTGTTCTTGCCTCGGAGCTGCCTGAAGACATGGGCCAGGCCAGAGGCTGGACAACTTTGGACAGATATGCTGACCTGTGCTTCCAAGTAAATGCCTCCTGAAGAGCCCGGGACCCTTCCTGGGAGAATTCTGCAGCCAGAATGAAGGTGCCGTCAGCAGGAGGCACTGTGAAGCACCATCCTGTCGCTGTCCTTGTCCATTCCTAGCAAGTTAATTGTGTCTTGTTAACCAGCAGTTCCCGTTCAATGTGTAAAGAGACCTGATGTTTTCCCTAATAAAGCCGATACCAGATTTTGCAGGACTGGCCTGCAGAAGGAGTCTCCCTGGGTGAGGTGGGTCCTCTGGCCTCAGGGGGCTCTGCTCCTCCTTAACATGCAGCCTAAGAGTGGATTTAGACCCTGCCTTAATTTCAGCCCCCCAGCTGAGAATCCGGTCCCAAAAATAACAGTTGTTGTTGCCAAAGCTTGGGAATGACAGAAGGGAAATCCACACAGAATCACGGGTAGTGAGCTCTAGCACAAAGCCCAGTTCATTGTCCTCGGCTCCCCTCCCCAGCACTGCGCTTCCTTCCTAAGGCTGAGACCACATCTCCCTGCCCTCGAGAACTCCCTTTGCTCCAGGACCCCCGCCAACTTGGGGCCCTGCCCAGCAGAGTGGAGCCATCTCGCATCAGCATAGGGACCCTCCCAGGTTCCCATTTCCTGCTGGAGCCCTCTCCAGGGCTGAGACACAGGGCATGGCCATCCTTGTCTGGGAGACCCTGTCTCCACCTCCAGGTTTGGCCTTCCCCTATAGGGCCCTCACTAGGGCCACTGTTCACTGCCAAGAGTCTAGGATGCCATTTTAGTTTCTGCCCAAGAGAGTGTCCATTTTCCTCACCATAGGCACTTTTTATTATTTTATTGTTAGGTTTATGCAGGGACTTAATTCTTTGAAAGATTATTGTTTGTCGGCCTGTGTATATTAAATGATGTAAAGTTATCTTCCCACTTTGACTACATTCATCCAAGGCGTGAAACACTGCCCAAATTCCTGCCTGTCATGGCTGCTATGGAGTGAGTCCCTGGGTCCGCCAGGCGCAGCTTCTAGAAGTCACCTTGCCTCATCTTCACAGGAACCCTGTGAGGCAGACGGAAACTCCTCTTTCTGTCAGTATGGTGACTGTGGCACAGATGCTAACCAACTTTGTTGAGGTCACACAGCTGACAAAGGACAGTCTGGTCTGTGTGCAGGCCTCACACTTCCTGGTGTCTTGCTGCGTGTCATCAGCACAGAGAGGAACGTGGAATTTGAATAAGCCCAGCCAACAAGACAAATGAAACCTGTTGTTTAGCCTCTGCAGCTTGTTCACAATTTGGAGCCTCTGACTTGTTCACAATTTGGAGAGGAGGGCTTCTGAAAGCTATAAATAGCCTAGTGATTCTGTTTCTTTTAGGAATTCTCACAAGTGGCCTGGCACGGCGGCTCATGCCTGTAATCCCAACACTTTAGGAGGCCGAGGCGGAAGAATCGCTTGAGGCCAGGAGTTCAGGGTTGCAGTAAGCTATGATCACACCACTGCACTCCAGGCCTGGGTGACAGAATGAGACCCTGTCTCAAAAGAATAATAAGAATTCTTGCAAGTTGGGACTGCCTTGTTTATGCTTCCCTGGTCCCAGTAGCTCACATTGGTGGGCTTAGCCTTAGGGGGCCTTAGGAGGGTGGTGGGGGGAAGCTGGGGGGCCCTGGAGGGTGGGGCAAGGGTCTGGGGAGACCATGGGCACGGGGCCAGCGCTCCACGAGAAAGAACGTTCCAGGGATCTGAGCTGCCCAGGGACAGGAGCATTCCTTAGGCACAGAAGCTGGGCCAGCCTGTGCCAGGGCAGCTAGAGAGGGGATGCAGACTTGGGCTGTGGGTTGGACCGGGTAAGTGGTCCCCACGCACCAGTACCAGGTGGAGGTGATATGAGAAAAAAAAGAACGAGGCCATGAGTTCGTCTGACACTGGATATTTCCATTTTACATGCTGGCCTTCATTCCAGCGGAAGTCCCTCCTACTTTGGAAGAGGCTGGGTGTGGTGGTGATAGTTTTAGTTTTACTGGTGTGTGAAATCCAAAAGTTTGAGCAACACTGTTCTAGGACACTTTTGTGATCCCTTCCAGCCCGTTGGTTCTATGAAACGCTATAAAAAGAAGGGGGAGTGGCTCCTCAATAAGTTCAGCATAGAATGACCATGAAACCCAGCACTTCCACTCTTACGTATATGCCCCCAGGGAACTGAAAATAGGTATTTAAACAAAAGCTTGTACGTGAATATTAATAGCAGCATTATTCACAATAGACAAAAGGTGGAAACAACCCAAATGTCCAATGGGTGAATGCACAAAATTTACATCCATTCAATGGGATATTATTCAGCCATAAAAAAAAAAAACAAAGTTGATACATGCCGCAACCTGGGTAAACCTTGAAAACAGTAGGCTAAGTTAAACCAGACACCAAAGGGTACATATTCCATGATTCCATTTATGTGGAATGTCCACAATAGGCAAATCCATGGAGACAGCAGGTTCATGGTTGTCGGGCTGGGTGGAGAATGGAAAGTGACTGTTTAATGAGTAGGGGGTTTCCTTTCAGGGTGATGAAAAAGTTGTAGACTTAGCTAATGGTAATGTACAACGTTGTGAATGTCCTTAATGCTACTGAACTGTAGACTTAAAATGGCTGGTTTTGTGTTATATATGTTTCCATAATTTTTTTAAAAGGTTTGCAGGGGGGAGGTTGTGGGCATGCCCGTGACCTGGCTGGTGTTTCGCCTTCAGTGAGTCTTGTTCATCTCTACCATGCCGTTCAGTGTGACAGGTGTGTGGCCCTTCTAGGGTCTTCCCTTTCCTCTCCCTCCCACATCCATGTGCCCCTTCGTCAGAGCGGTCTAGATAGACCTGATGGTCTTCAGCCAGTATCCCCAGAGCCCAGCACAGAAAATGCTTTGAGAATGAGCCAGCGAATGAGGTGGGGCTGCCTGGTCCTGGTCCTGTGGAGGGGAGAGGTCAGGACGTTCTCAGGGCACCAGCTCATGTCACCTGCTCCACGCCCCTTCACCGCTCCTCTGGTTCTCATTTCCTGTCTCAGCGTGGCTCAGAGCTTCTCTGCCTCTTGTGCTCACAGCTCTTCAGCAGGATAATTGTCTCCACTTTCATCATGACCCAGACACTCCCTTTGAGTCTGAAGATGAGTGTTCCCTGAAGCACCCAGGTGTAGGCATGGACACCCACTTGACTGACCTGTTCAGCTATGGGTGCCCTCGAGGCAGCTGAGGCTGCCCTGTGGACTCCCATGGACTCCCGCTCCCCTGCCTCAGCCACAGCCGTTGGCCTCTCCTTCTGCGCAGTCCTACCTTTCTTCTTCCCTTCCACAGGTGTCTGTCCCAAGACCAGTTCCTAAGCAACAGGCTGCAGGCTCTGCTTCACCTCAGAGCGCACTTCCCAGGGAACCCGGCCTGTGACAAGGGGCTTTCTGAACTGTTGGGTGTGCGTGGAGGGGAACCTTGGCGACGAAGAAAGAGCTAAAGCTGGAGGCTGCACACCATTGTCACTGCAGCTTCTGTGGGGTGACTTCATGGGTGTCACATGACTAGGAGGCTGTGTGGGGGTGCTGACAGCCTTTCTCAGGTAGGCGAGCAAGTCCATGCAGCAGACACTGATGGCACACCCTCGTCGGCATGGGGGATGCACCAGGGAGCAAAGCAAATTCCCTGCCCTCTAGGAGCTTGTGATCCACTGGCGTCACAACACCCCGGCTCACAGGGCTGCTGCGAGGACTCACATCGTTCAATGTCCAGCACAGTACCTGGCACATGGAGGTGATCCTCGGGCACAGAAACTTTTAATCATTCATTTTCTCACTGTTCCTTGGAGGGCATAGGAGCTCCTCATCAGCAGTCACCATGCCCCTGGAGCTGAGAGCAGGCAGAGGAGCTGGGATATGGACCTGTGGCAAGGCCTAGGGATGCACTGGCCAGACTTATTGCAAGAATAAATGGAAAATATTTGTTAATTAGGTAGCAATAAACACACATAATTTAGTTTACAAACCATAGTCACATAAGGAAGAATATGGAGCAAAGGAAAATGGGGGGAAGCGCAAAGTGCAGACTGTTTTTAGAGCCACGTGATAGGTCTCCATTGATCCCCTGTCTGTCATGAACTTGAACATAGGCCACTTATCATTCCTGGGTCACACTGACTTCGCTTTTAATTTAAAGTTTATTTTAAAGAGTTCACAAATCATTATCAATAAATTTTTTTTGTTGTGCAAGATGTAACACATTGATGTTTTTATGTCCTCTATTGAGAACAAGATCAGGGAGAGGTTTCACCAGAACCCTGTAAGAGTTCCAGGCTGTTGCAGAGCCCAGGGCTCGGGCCGAAGGAGCCCTTCTGACAGAAATCTCACACCCCGATAAAATTGCCCAAGGGGCTCCTGCTCACCTGCAGTGAGCTCTTCAAGCTTCTTGAGCTTTCTACTGCTCGGGGCATGGCTCTTTGCATGATTGATCACTCATAACACCTGTGTGGGGCTTTCCTAGCTACAGCCTTGCTACTCAAAGTGTTGTCCATGGACACTTGTAAGAAATGCAGGCCCTGCAGGGTCCTCAGGGGATGCACATGTGCACTGCAGCATGAGCGGCGGCGCATTCATCTTCTCAAGCACCATGTGCGTGTGAGCACTGTGATGCTGTTCCCTCCTACATTGGGGGAAGCAGGCTCTGCAGGCAAGATGACCCACCCAAAGTCACACAGATAGGCAGGGCAGAACTGAGACTCACCCTGGCTTCTCAGGTTTCCCTTCAACCCCAGTAAGTATTTCTTCTGGTTGTACATGCATACTTAATCCTCTCATCCACCCAGAGTTACCGTTATTACAACCCATGTTACAAATGAGCAAAGTAAGGCACAGAGAAGTAACTTGCTTAAAGTTGCCATGCCTTGATTAGACCTGATTTATTTGTGGAAATGATCATTTAGGAATCCTAAGCATAGTAGGTGATCTGCAGGGCAGGGTATTCATATTCATCCTGGCACAGTGGGGGTCCAGAATCATGAAACCTGGATTTGACTTCTACCTACACCATCGAGGGCTGAAAGCGCAGATCACCTCATCTCTGAGGCCTCAGTTTTCCCATCCATAGGATGGGGGGGTTAGCAAATGCTATCTGGCAAAGCTGTGGTGACGATTAAATGAGGTAATAACTGCTGGAGTATATTGTAAACTGTCAAATGCAGTGCACATGCTGGTTAGTGGCTTTATTCTCCATGGACCCAGCATGATGGTGGAAGAGGAAGAAGCTTGGAGAACAGGGAAGTTGCAGTAGGTGGAACTTCAGGGTTGCCATGGGAACCAAAGCTCTGAGGCTGATCAAGGCAGGAAATACCATCTGGTTTTAGACACCAAAAAGCTTCGACTCACACTGGACTTATTTCTGTAAACAGCAGAATTAACATCATCCTCTAGCAGCGACGTCAACCCAGGCAATCTGGAGATTATTTGTCTTTCTCCTGATTTCCATGGTCAGATCTGGACAAAGTGTCTCAGGAACTCCGTATTCATCGCCTGTCACTTCCAGAGAAATGTGGACAAGTCACTTAATAAGTCTGAGCTTAAATGGAAGAAAAACACCCAACCCCTTCTCTTCCCAGGCTTTGCAAGCTCAGGAGGAAAGCTGGAGGTGGTGCCCAGGGACAGCAGTGGGGAGAGCTAGGGTCCCAGTGGGTACTAAAGCTGGAAGGGCATTTAGAGAGCATCCCGTCTTTCCTCCAAATTATGGGAGATAAACACCCAGAACCAGATGGTGCCAGTACAAGGTCACACAGCAGATCAGTGACAAAACGAACTTGTGCCTAAGTCTCTCAACTCTAAATGCACGGTTTTTCCACTCCACCAATCATATCTTCCTTTGATGTTTGTTCCAGCATTGTAGTGATGCTCCCCAGGAAACATTAGACTTGGGATTTCTCAGGTTCCCTATGGATTCTACAAGAGGAGAAGCAGAATATTTCTTGAGTCCTACGCCTCCCGGGGATTTCACACAGGAAGCCATCGTTTCTTTGTTGTTTTCTTGGGAGAAACAAGATTTCTGTAAACTCCATGAAACAAAATGGTTCAGGGTGAAATTTTAAAACTAAGAGGGCTATGCCTTAAAGTTTTCAAAATCTAGAGTAATATCCCTAGTTCAGTGCAGCCCCAAATTTGGCAGAGGTCTCATGGGATGAGGGCTTTTCTCACGGGGCTGCTAGGAATGATTTAAGCAGACAGCATCACTGAGAATGTAAGCTCAGGGTGACATCTGTTGTGCTGAGCAGCCTTGCTTGCCCTCTCTGAGTCTGTTTTCCCCATGTACACTGTAAGGCAGGTTTGATGACACCATCTCTGAGGTTTCTTCCAGCTTTGACAGTCTGTGACTTGATAATCATTTTCTAAGAAAGGAAAGGAGATTCATTGCTCCTGGAGTCACCTGATGCTTTGTTCATCTGCTGACATGAACCTGCATTGAGAGGGATCAGCCCTGGGCCCTTCAGTGCTTGCCAACTGGGACCTGGGAGTTTCCTATGAATGGAGCTCGGAGGGAAAGGGTCTCTATCCAGTCTCAAGGGGAGGGCGACACCTGAGCCTGCCATCCCCAGTCATGGCCCCAGGATCATTAGCATGAGCTGGCAGGTGACACCCAAGGGTAGCTGCCAGGGCAGCTGTCCTTCCATGCTGTATTTACTCCAAGTCACCCCAATACATCCTCAGATACCCAGGCTGTGCCCTCAGCACCTCCGTCCTGTGTCCACCGGTGGGGTTCCAGGCAGCTTCGTCTCCGGGGAGTGGAGTCAGGGGGCTTAGGAGCTGGGCAATCTCCCAACCCCTAGTGATGGGAAGCTACATCACTAGGGCTCTCTCTCACCTTCTGCCCCTTGGGATAGACAAGGTCCTCCTATCGCTTTTCCACTTGCTAGGAGCTATGGGAACCACTTCAGAGCTGTCTCAGGGGACCCTCTGAGCCTCTGCAGCTGGGTTTGGAGATCTCTGGGGTTGCCAGAGTGTGGAGAACCGCCTCAGCTGAGGGGAGGGAAGATCTGGAAAGCACTATCTGAAATTTGTTTCTAACCTGGTTCCCAGAGCACGAAAATGGGATGCTTCCGTCTGAAATAACTTGACAAATACAAAATAGAATAGCTAAGATCCCCAAAGCAGAGAGCTCCATGTTTCCAGTCCAGCTAAGGGAAGGGGAATAACAATCCCAGCTGTGTGAGCCTGAGGAAGTTTCTTAATCTCTCTAAACCTCTGGATCTCTCAGTCTTCCCACCAGTAAAATGGGTATAATACATTTATCCTTCTATGATGGTTGTGAGGATTAAATGAGAAAAAGTATCCCCAGTGCCTAGCACTTAGTAGGTGCTTAAAAAATTTGTAAAAGTTGTAAAGCACTTCCATTTCCACTCTCCAAGTGAAGCTTCTTAAGGAAAAGTGTACATGGTAAATTGCATTTTACAGGCCAGACAAAACTGCAGCTCCAACAGGTGGGATGACTTGTAGAAAGATCACAAGTCAGCTCCAGTTAGACTGGTGTCTGTCTGACATCTGAGTTCAAAGCTCTTTCTGTCTTTCTACAACCATGATATGTATCACTTTCTGAATTTTTTTTCAATTAAAGGAATGAAAATGAACTTGAGGCATGTTTATTCACTTGAGACATGACACCTGAGGAAGGTGAGAACTGAGAAATCCTCACTTTCAACATTTTTCTTGCTTCCTTTTCTTGCAGTTATGAGAGGCACCTGGTTTGGAAACCTGTTTTGTTGCGTGCATCTTTCCTTCATATTCTTCCTTGCTGTTTTCAGCTGTGGAGCTGTTTGTGCTGCCAATGTCTAGTATGTTCTCTAAGAAGTTAACACCCCAGAAAGCAAAGTCTTCTTTAGCGACGAATACTCAGCCTGGGAAACACAGGTAGAGAACATCCCTATCTGAGAAAGTAGCTTGAAATTGGGTCATGTAGAAGATCTGGAGAAACAACCAAGCTTCTTCCTCTCTACAAGTGTAGGAATATAGAATTGTAATCCAGGAAAGAGGGGACGTGAGAGAGCTGGTAAGTGGAGCTAAACTTCTTAAGACACAAAAAGCACAAAGCCCTAAGGCAAATAATAATAAAAGATTTGACTACCTAAAAATTAAAGATTTATTTTTAAATGAAGGGCACAATGTTAACAGACAAGGAGAAGTTATTTGCAGTATCTAAATCTGACAAGGAATTAATAAGGGATTAGTAGCTAGAAATATTTGCAAACCAAGAAAAGGTCATTGACAGAAACAGACACTTGAATATTTGACAAGCATAGGAAGAGATGCTCAACCTTACCGGTAACTGAGAGACATGCAAATTACAGTAAGAGTCCATTGTATACCCATTAATTTCAAAAACTAGGAAGGTGGATAATGCTAAGTGTTGGCAAGGATGTGGGTCATGTTCACTGGCATGGCCATCTGGAAAGCAGCCTGGCATATTTAAGGGAAGTTGGGTATGTGCCTGCCTGCAGTGTGCCCCCCCAGGCCTGTGTGCCCTGAGATGGGTCTCATCCTCCTCCTGCTGTAGGCTGTGTCATGGGAATTCGTCCCTCCAGCTTGCATTTCCCAGGCTTCTTGTCATCTGACTCCCACTGAGTGGCCCTGATGGGCTCCACTCTTTCCCCTCGCGGAAGAAGTCACTGTATGCTAGGCACTGAAGATACTTTTTCTCTCAGCACTGAGCTATGTCGACTTGGGGCAAGGACTGACTCATGAGTCTGGGACTTCCTATCCTACCATCTTGCTCCCAACACAAGAAATATGAGAAGTTCTGCAGACTGTCAGAGGAAGGAAGAAGCCAGGGTGTTCTCCTCCTCCCTTGGCCTCAGGTGGCATCTCCAAGCAGCAGCTGCATCCACAAAGGGCCAGCTGTGGCCAAACAGCTCAGCTGGGATTCCAACTTTACCAGCTAACCTCTCCCCTCTGTCCCTCCAGCTTGGGGAAGGGGGCAGTTTCCTGCTGTTGCTGTTGTGGATGGCTGCCTCCCCATCCCCAAGTTACTTCACAGCTCTTCCATCCTCTGAGTAATTAATTCCCTGCATTCAAGTCCCCCTGTGTTATGTACTCAAGCAGTTTCTACTTTCTGTTAGGCTGATGAATATACCTGTGTTCCAGCAGTCCCAAGCCTGAGTATATATCCTTCAGAGAAACTCTCCTGCAGGCCCCTAAGGGAAGATGTACAAGGACATTTACAGTGTTGTTTGTAAAAATGGAGAGTTAGCAGTAGCCTGGGCACTTATTGCTAGAGGAATGAATATTTTATAAGAATAGATAAATATGTGACATGTATCCAGCACATTGGAGGAGTGACCATGTTGGGGGTTGGGAGAAGAATGGGAATTAGGGATGAAGGGAAAAACAAAAGGGGAGAAGGGCCTTGCATAGAATGGAAGGTGAATGTGTCTCTAACCAAGGAGGTGGTTTGCTCGGCCTCTGCAAGTGAAGTTTAAAGCAGTGTACGCTCTATCCTCAAAGGATGGATGTGATAGCACAGGCAGAGGGAATAACATAAGAAAAGGAACGGAGGCCTAGAAACAGTTTATCCAGGGAACAGCAAGAAGTAGGATGTGTCTGGGTCCTGGGGTCTGTGGCTGGAAAAGCAGGTTGTGGGAGTCTCTTGGGGCTTCAGGAGCCTTATCAAGGATGCTGGACTCAGTCCTATAAAATCACAGGATGACAGCCACACTCAAAGGAGCTGGAAGATCTGTTGAACCTCTTGTGATTATAGGTGGGGAAACAGGTGCAGAGAGGGGTGGGGATTGGGACAAAGTCATGTGGGGCAAAACTGGTCCAGAGCCGGAATTTCCTAACTCTTGTTTAGGGAATTTCTAAGCCCCCAACTCTGCTGAGAACTGTGCTGGCTCTGGGGACACAACCCCAGCCCTCAAGGAGTTCCACTCATAGGAGACAGACACAGACTCAGATAGCCCTGACTGATGGTGAGATGTCTGTGACATTGGTGGCCCCCATGAACTGTGTCTCCCAGCATCCATGCCATTTTGAAGGCCAGCAGAAGAACTTTGAGCTGAGCCCAGCCCCGATTACAGTCATAAGCAAATAAAGTGATGGTTATTCTAAGCCATAACATTTGGGGATGGTTTGTTATGCCAGCAATATATTACCAAAACATGCAGTGTCAAGTGAAGACTGGGGGAAAAGCTGGAAAGGACAGAGTACATGGAGGGCCAGAGAGAGTGAGAGCGAATTGGACCCAGCAGTTGCTGAGAGCACATAGGCTTATAGGAGAAATTATAGAGAGTGTGGAAGACGAGTCTTGGCCATTGCCAACGAGTCTCAATAGATCTCTGAGGACCTACTATGTGCCAGGCCTTGGACTGGAGGGGAGACAAAGGATAGACACAGTGTGGTAGAGAGGCAGCTCTGAGTCTCAGCAGTGCTGGTGGTGCCAGGTGGAAAGTGCTCAGGGCCCCGCAGGAGGTGGAGGTAAAGAACTGGGGTCATGCAGAAGACAGAGGTGCCAACTCCTTGGAGAGACACCAGGAAGGCTTCACAGAGAAGGGAGAATTTTATCTGGGCCCTGAAAAGTGGGTGGAGTTTAAAGTTGGTGGGGAAAGCTTTCCAAGGGGAGGGTTTTGTGTGTACAAAGAAGCACAAAGGTCATGACATTTGGGCGGGCAGCAGGGGGTGAGAAGTGGCCAGTACCAAAGCGATCAGAAATCACAATGAGGGATGATCACCCTGCTTTCCATCTTGAATACACCTTCCAAACCACACCTATGAAAAGATCTTTTAAAATTAAAGCAAGCCCGAATGACACTCTGGTTATGTGAATTAGGGAAGAATGAACCCAAAATGAGTGAGATTCCTTTCAAAGTAGTTCACATTATCATCATGGGTTGGGAGACCCTAAATGCCTAAGAATAGATACAGAACATTAATTTTTCATTGATCATAATATTATTTTCATAAACATTAAAAATGTAGACTTTTGGCAAGAAAGGTTTCACAAAAGGGAGAAGGGAGGTATGTGGAAGGGCGTGCCATCTCTTTTCTCATCCCTTTTGATCTACTGCCAGTCTTTCGGAGGGGGCCTGTTGGGGCCTCAGAGTCAGGGTGGGACGGTATAGCTTGTAGGGTAGAGGGCTCTGGAGACTTTCAAACCAGTCAGAACCCCAGCTTTGCCCCTTCCTAGCTGTAAAATGCTAAGCATGGAGTCCAGCACATGGTAAACGCTCAAGATGGTTTTTGTTGCTAAAATTGCTCACATGATCACTCATCCCATTTTAAAAAGAACCAAAGCCAAGGGGCCCCCAATTGTCAGCATAATGGGAATGGGGTGCAAGTCTCCTGTCTCCTCCTTTGACTCCCCTCTGTCTCCTCCCTCACCCCACCTGCCTTCCTTGCCCCCAGAGGTGGTGCCACCCATGCCAGGGTGCTGCAGTGAGAGGGATGGAACTCCAGGGCCTCTGACTCTCTTCTGGATTGTGTCTTGAGGACCTCCAGTGTGTCAGTAAATCAACTCACCTCCTCAGAGACTCACACCCAGCATCAAACAACGTCCAGAGAAGAACATGCAAGCCGCAGGTCTCCTCATCCAAAGAACCAGCAAAGAAACAGTATGAGGCAACAAGCACCCTCTTTCAACAAAGGGGAGTCAATAATATGAAAAGTTACAAAATCAGTTGTTTACTTAACCTTCAAGCTGTGGTGTGGTGGAAAAGATTGGCTGGCCACTTAAATCCAAAATTACTGTCCAAAATTTGTCACTATTCCAGTGCTGTCTTGGGCAAATCGTTCAACCTCTCTGAGACCCCATTTTCTCTTCTGAAAAGTGGGCATACAGATGCCTCACATAATTGTTAAACATAACTACATGCAATGATATATACAAAGGGTAATATACCCTAGATTGCACTGAAAAGATATTAGCCTCAGGTTGGGGAAGGGCATGACCCCTGAAGCTGCCTGCACTTTCCTTTGCATGAGAATCTGTAGCTCCCCCAGACTCTTTTTTGTTGTTGTTAAATGAAGTCTTACTCTTTCGCCCAGGCTGGAGTACAGTGGTGTGATCTCGGCTCACTGCAACCTCCACCTTCCGGATTCAAGTGATCCTCCTGCCTCAGCCTCCTGAGTAGTTGGGACTACAGGTGCATGCTACCACGCCCAGCTAATTTTTGTATTTTTAGTAGAGATGGGATTTCACCATCTTGGCCAAGCTGGTCTCGAACTCCTGACCTCTGCTGATCTGCCCACCTCAGTCTCCCAAAGTGCTGGGATTACAGGTGTGAACCACCGCGCCCACCCCCACACCAGATTCTCTAAAGTGTTCCTAACAGCTCCCCCTCCCGAAGTTTAGAGACACTGACATAGTTTTTTTAAAATTTATTTCTATTATAAGATCAAATCTAATATTGAGAAAGACCAGAGGAGAGATAAAAAGAAAATTGAAACAGGAAAAACAATAGTAAATATAGAAACCAAATATGGTGGGTTGGTTGCTGTTTTGTTGTTGGAGTTTTTTTAAATGAACTGGACTTGTCATCCTCTGCACAAACTTCACAAAAGGAAAAGAAGAAAAGGAGAAAAATAGAAACAAAAGCAATAACAAAATGGCAAAGTGATATAAGAACCTTTTTTTAAATAAAAGGAATATATGCTTATGGTAAAAGATAATTCAAACAGTATAGAAGGATATGAAGTGAAAAATAAATCTGTTCTTACCCCTCCAGTTATTCCTTATCCTTAGACTTATTAGCCAGAGTTTGCCACTCTTGACAGAAAGAAACTTTTTATTTATTGTTTTTTTCACATTGCAAGCTATGGTATCCATTTTCTGAAGGAGAAGATGGAATTTAGAAAATTCCCAGAGGCATCTAATTTGCCAAAAGATAATGAACATCATATGAAAGAATTAAGTGCTTTCCTGGATCCTGACAAAATAAAGATATCAATCAAAGAAACTCCCCAAAGGAAGTCCAGATGGCCATGCAATTGAACTTTATCATGCTCATCGGTTTGGCAATCCCCATGCCCTTGAAATACCCAGGAAAACCACCCAACAGAAAGCAATACCTGATACATATAGTGATTCTTTATAAAGCCAACCTAAAACTGGAGGAAACCTTATAAAACTGCTACCTTGTTCAGTAATCCTAATGAACACAGGAGCAAACTTTCTCCTCAACCAATCCGCTAAACATAGCCACAGATCCATCTGAATTCATGGGGTCTTGTGCAGGCAGGATAGTGCAATATCTTGCACAATATATGTGAGTGTCACTCATCATATAAAGTGGATCATCCCAAAGCATTTGACTATATTGTAATTCCAAATTTCAGAAGCATGTGAAAAATCAATAGGACACTGCTACGGTCCCAGTGTTTGTGTCTCTATAAAATTTGTATTAAAACCAGCTGGGTGCAGTGGTTCACACCTGTGATCCCAGCACTTTGGGAGGCCGAGGCAGGCGGATCACTTGAGGTCAGGAGTTTGAGACCAGCCTGGCCAACATGGTGAAACCCCATCTCTACCAAAAATATAAAAAATTAGCTGGGTGTGGTGGTGCGTGCCTGTAATCCCAGCTACTCGGGAAGCTGAGGCAGGAGAATCACTTGAACCTGGGAGGTGGAGGTTGCAGTGAGCCGAGATCGTGCCATTGGACTCCAGCTTGGGTGACAAAACAAGGCTCTGTCTCAAACAAAACAAAACAAAACAAAACAAATTTATGTTAAAACCAAATCCTCACTGTAGTGGTATTAAGAGGTGGGCCCTTTAGGAGGTGATTGGGTCATGGGGGCTCCACCTTCTTGAATAGGATTAGTGCCCTTATGAATGAGGCTTGATGGTGCCTTCTGTGTCCTCCTTCTACCATGTGAGGACACAGAAGGCGCCATCTACAAGGAACAGGTCCTTGCCAGACATCAAGTCTGCTGGTGCCTTGCTCTTAGACTTCCCAGCCTCCAGAACTGTGAGCAACAAATTTCTGTTTGTAAATTACCCAGTCTAAGGTATGTTGCTATAGCAGTCCAAATGGACTAAGACAAACATACCGGCCTTTACCTAAACCGCCTATACAATTTGAAAGGCTGAAATATGAAGAAATGGGCAAAAGGTAACTGAAATACCACTAAAGTCAGATGCCAGCCTATCTGTGTCCTTTGTTATTTACTATAACATAGAGTGGTTGTATGGGCAGGAGAAATAACTGATTTCATTAGGAAAAAGCAAATTAAAAGACTCACCGTTGTTACTCAAAAAGAGAGGCTTGGAATAAGATTGGCACAACAGGATGCTACTGCTTTCTATCACAGCATGCTCCTGAAAACCAGGCCATAAATCAGATCCTTGAGAAGCAAATCCTATTTACCCAATAGGAATGATGTTATAATTAAATGAAGCTTGCTTTGCTGATCAAGGATTGGGCATTAAACTAATCCTATGTAACTTCTCCTCCCCTGCCCCGATGCAAGCTAACATGACAGCCAGCCACAAGGAAGAGAGACTTCTATGGCTCTCTCCAGCCCTCCACCACTGTCTCCCGGGCCTCAGCACCTCAGGAGGAAAGGGTAACTCTTTCAGCCTTGTGAGGAACCTCATGAAGAACCACACTAGGAGGTCTTCCCTGCTAGACCGCCTCCCATGACTTAGTAAATGTTGATGTACTAGTGAACGGTGCACATCTCTTCATTGAACAGATTGCTGACTTTGTGCATGCCTATGGCCTCATACATGAAAAGGAACACAGAATTGTAAACAACTAACTATACAATGCGGTGTGACAAGCTTTTCTAGAATATGCTGAGATAAAAATGAAATACTGTATTCCACTGCATCTTAAACACCATTATTTTATGTATCAACAAGAAAGAAAAATAATACTTCCAACTATAAGATGCCATCAATGGCAAAGTGCATCCTGATTCCAGAGATGAATAAGAATATATGTGTTAGAATGGTGAAATGTGGTAATTAACTTTTAAAGAAGTGATAAGTATTATCTCTCAGCATGAACCAAGCCTTACTATGGATGCTGAGAAAAGGTAGCAATTATTTCTGCTGGAGTGACTGGAGAAGGTTTCACAAAGGAGGTGACATTTGACCTGAATTTTGAAGGATTTTGTCAGTGGGATAAAGAGTGGGAAAAGCGTTCCAATTCGAAGGAATAGCATGAGCAAAGGTATGGAGGCAGAAAAGGGGTCCATGTTTATGGGTCAGCTAATATATTCTACGTAGTTAGAATATAAAAGGTGTGGGGAGAGAGAGCTGGTTGCTAAAGCTGGAAACATTGGAGCCACATTGTAAATGGCTTATAATACCAGGCGTGGGAGTTTGTACCCCAGAGGTTGTAGGGAGCCATCAAATGTGTTGAGCTGGGGGGTGACATGATTTGGAAAGGTCAATTTGGCAGGGTAAATGAAGGATAGTGTGGAGAAATGTAAGAATAGAGGTAGGAATAGATACAAGTGAGACTGCAACCAGCCAGGTTGGGGGTGGGTGGAGAGAAAATCATATACTCAGATCTTTGTGATGATGTCAGATTTTTAAAAGTGCAATAAGGGCAATAAGTGCCCAGGCTACTGCTAACTCTCCGTTTTTACAAACAACACTGTAAATGTCCTTGTACATCTCTCCTTAGGGGCCTGCAGTAGAGTTTCTCTGAAGGATATATACCATACAGCAATGGGAATAAAAGATCTACAATCATATACAACAAAATGGGTGACTTTCACGATGTTGAGTGAAAGAAGCCAGGCACAAAAGAACAGATGGTGATTCCATTTATATCAAGCCCAAGAAGAGGCAAAACCCAATCTACAGTGTTAGCAGAGTCAGCATGGTGGTCACCCTTGAGAAGGTTAGTGACTGGCCAGCAACATGACTTTTGGGTGCTGGTAATGTTCTGGTTCTTGATGGTTACATGGGTGTGTTCACTTTGGGAAAATTCATTGAACTGTCTGTTATATTTCAATAAAATTTATGAAACACACTTAGGGCCATGGAGAGAAACTGAAAGTCAGGATCTGGAATGGAGGTATCAGGAAGCTGTTGGACCCTGCAGGCGCTCAATCCCAGAATGACCTGAAGCGTTGGGATAATGCCATGGACCACAAAAGGGACTTTGTGTGGTGCATTAGGAGAAAGCATGGATGTTTGTTGAAAAGAATGCAGAATTTTCTCATCTCCAGGCCTGTAACAGAGACACACAGGATGTATTGGTGGAGAATGACCAGCAAACAGGAGATAGTGGAGCAAGCATAAAATGAAAGATGAGGAGACTGTTAGAGGGCACCTAGATGCTTTCAACGAGCTTATGTCTCCAGGGCCAGATGAAGTACTTGTCAAGACAGCAGGACACTGTAGCTGGGATCCAGAAAGAGCATCTGAAGGATCTTTGGGAGATGAGCGAAAGGGAGGGTTAGGTGGCAGGGGATGCAGCAGGGTTCAGGTTTCCTAAGAGCCTAAAATGGTGACTTCAGCAGTAGGGGATTTGGGTGTTTATTGTCAGCAGCGTTTGAGAAGAGCTGATTGGATAAATGATGTGTGATCACACAGAGGAGAGCAGTGCTCCCTAGGAGTGGCTGTGTTCACCAAGAGCCAGCCCAGTTACGACCACCCTTATTCATGGAGTTATTCATCTGACAGGTCAGAGAAATTAAGAGGTAGCATGTATCAGGGTTTCAGCAGGGCTTTAGCAAGGCTTTTCATGATTTTCGGGAGTGCAAGATAGAGAAATGAGGACTGCAGAATGTGGAAGTTGGGAGCAATTTTCAGTAGGTTTAATTGTAGAACCAGAGGCGGCAGATGACCCCCAGTGTGGGCAGTCACAGGGCGTGTCTTTGGCATTCTCCTATTTAACATTTTGATTAATGCTATAGGACGAGAAAGAAAATCCTATTGTGCAATGACAATGGCATTAACTGAGAGAGATGGTGAATATGAGTGATAACAGACTCACCACGCAGGATGCCTTCAACAGGCTGCAACATCAGGACACGGTCAAAGGTGAAATGTTTCAATCCTATTCAGAGGCCTCCAAATTAAACGGCTGATAAGTAATGTTAGAGAGATGTGGCTTGCTGTTCTTTTGAAGTATCAGCAACAATAACCCCATAGAAAACAAACCTAGGGCTCTTAGAGAACCACAAGCTTCCTATAAGCCAAAGGGGTGATGCAGCTGCTAGCAAAATGTGGGTAAATCTGGACTATAAGGACAGTGGGGACAGCAGTCAGAGGTCTGAGCACAGAAGGGCGGCTATGCTCTTCTACATCTTCCTTGGCCCAGGTGGAGGGTTTGGTGGTTGGTTCTGGGTAGTGTCTTTGAGGAGAGCCATGAGCAGACTCTAGATTTGTGGCCAGGGGAGGTTTGGGGGCATTTCTCCCAAAGAAGACTTGGCTAGAGGTGGAGAGTGAGGGGGTGCCTGGGAACTATCTCTGGGAAAGAACTGCCAAGTGTGAGAGGCAGCGCTGTGGACTCCTGCATTGCCATGGGTGAGAGGGAGTGCTGTGGACTCCTGCCACAGGTTTAAACTCGGTAAAAGCTGTAGAAAGGCCTACTGGTGGAGCCTAAGAAAAAAATGTGTGAAAACCTCATGAATCAAGTAATGAAGTGGGAACCTCAGCAGGCACTGATCTTGCCATCTTTAGCAGTAATATAATTATTTATTACATGCCTAATAAGTACCTAGTACTGTGTTAGGAACTTTATATGCATTATCTTAATAAGGGAGATAATTACATGTAAAGTGCTTTAAACAGTGTCTGGCACATGTGAATGCTCACCATGTGTTAGCTATTGTCATTAATCCTCACAATAACCCTACGAAAGATGAACCATTATTGTTCCCATTTTACAGATGGAGAAAATGAAGCTCGGGAAGTTAAATTACTTACTCAAAGTTGCACCACTAATACTTAGCAAGCCAGAATTTGAGGCCACGGCTGCCTGACTCGAAAACTCACCCCTGTCCCTAAGGGGTAAAGAGGGACTCATATGTTTGAAGGGGTAGGAACAGAGGCTTCCTAAGGCTGTTCTTCATCTAAGGTTCTGTTCTAAAACTCTGCCTCTTGTCCATCCTGGGTCCCCTTTGTTAGTAATCTAATTGTTTTTGAAACCTCTAAATGAGAGAGGATTTAATCCCTGTTGCCAGTCTGTGTTGTTCTGGAGACCACCCAATTACAAGCTAAATGTCCTTTCTATGTTCATTCAGGACCTGTCCCACTGACCTGAATCAATCTTCCACAGTTCTCAAACCACATGAGGAGTATGGGTAAAGGAGGAGGCTCTGGGTTCTCTGTCCTGCCCTAGCCTTGCCGTTGACTCTTTTTTTTTTTCTTTGAGATGGAGTCTCGCTCTGTCACCCAGGCTGGAGTGCAGTGGCCCGATCTCGGGTCACTGCAACCTCCGCCTCCTGGGTTCAAGTAATTGTCCTGCCTCAGCCTCCTGAGTAGCTGGGATTACAGGCCCTTGCCACCATGCCGGGCTAATTTTTTTTTTTTTTTTTTTGTATTTTTAGTAGCGACAGGGTTTCACCATGTTGGTCAGGCTGATCTTGAATTCCTGACCTCATGATCCGCCCGCCTCGGCCTCCTAAAGTGCTGGCATTACAGGTGTGAGCCACCGCGCCCAGCCGCTGTTGACTCTTGAAGGATTTAGTTATAGACGCTCCAGGCCAGACACTCTCCTCCCTGATAACCCAAAAGAGGACCCAGATTCTCTTTAATTCAGTGGAGTTCCCTGGCTAGCTCATTTCACTTCTTTCTGGTGTGGACCTCCAGCAATGTTCTTTGTCTCTTTAAGGCTGTCCTATTCAGTTCTATAAAGGCATCTTCAAGGAGAGGTAAGTAGAGCAGAGACAAATGCAGGAATTTGGGGTCAGACAGGACTGGGTTTGACAGGACTGGTCAGACAGTACTGGGTTTGGGCCCCCTCGCTGCCTTTGCCAAGTATCATTAGGCACACCATTTCATCAAGCTGGACCTTAATCTCTTAATTTGCAAAACTGGGATCCTAACAACATTTTCAGGCAGATGTGAAGATTAAGATGATGCATACCAAGGTGTCTGGCACAAAAGGTAGGTGTTTAATAAATGGTAGCTATTGTTATTACTCAAGCTGTGTCACCAGACCACATTTGATACCTGAAACCTAATTTTATGGTTTAAAAAACATGTCTTGTGAAAAGGGATATGCAACTTAGATTCATTCAGTTAGTCTTTTTTAGAGCCATCATTCATAACTTACCATTTTTAAAAAAGAAAAGAAATGAAAATAAATAATGCACTTCAAGAAAAAAAATAGGCTGCCAACTACTTGGTTGAAACAAACATTTCCATATAAACACGAATGAGAAATAACATGGGAGATGTTTGCAAAGATGGCATGTGTGTGCCTGTGTGTGTTTGTAAACCATACACACACACACTCTCTCTCTCTGTCACACACACACACAATTGCAGCTCCACCCTTCCAGTCTCAATCCTATATATTAGTTTGGTACAAAATAATTGCAGTTTTTGCCATTACTTTCAGTGGCAAAAACTGCAATTACTTTTGCACCAACCTAATATCAACCTTATACATATATATAGTTTGTTTTGTTTTAAAGAAGAAAGTGAGAGAAGACCTTGCTGCTGTTAGGAGTTAGAGTAGAGGCAGGCATGAATAACAATCAAATGGGGAAAATGGTGTTAAAAACTGGACCCAGTTCCTGGAAGGAGGCAGCTCTGGAGGGCAGATCTGAGCAGCCCTGGGTGGCACGGGGTGTCAGCCCAATAAGGAAGGAGAGCAGACAGCAGACAGAGGCCTGGTTAGCTTCCCAGCATCAGGATCCTGTTCAAAGGGACGGAGTGTCCTGTTGACAGGCAGCCAGCTGGACCATGGAGCCCCAAAATCCCCAGAAAGGAAGCGGGCACCATCTCTCAACCTCTGAGCTGGGGTTTAGAGACTGGCTTCTGTGTGTAGGCAGAGGGTTTGCGAGAAAATATTGCTAAGGAAACAGGATTATGGAAACAAGATAATAATTTAAGCCATGCAGACCTAGGCTAACATGGATGTTTCATTACTTCCTGGAGGTGCAACCTGAGCACGTTGCTTTCTAAGTCTCTATTACATCTCTTAAAAGGTAGATGAGTTCAAGGGAATCAAGTGTTTTCCACATTCTGGGACTTGGCCAATGCATTTTATTCCAATTAATAAGAAGCACAATGATTAGCCAATTCTCATCCTCTCTTCTGCTTATACCCTGGCCTGGCCACCAAATGTGCTTATTGTAGTAGAGACTCCTAACAGGTATTCCTGCTCATGCTCTTTTCCCCTGCTAACGATTCTTCACTCTGCAGCCAGAGTGATCCTCTTAAAATACATCAGATCATGTCACTGCTCCACCCAGTAGCCTCCCACGGTTGCTGTTTCATGTGCCCTCCCAGTGCTGAGGCCCCATACAGTCTTACCTGCCTTTGACCTTGGATCCGATTGCTTTTCCCTTTGCCCACTCTGCTCTACCACATTGGCTTCCACTTTGTTCCTTGAACATGCCAGGCACACTCCTGTCTCGGAGCCTCTGCCCTTGCTGTTCCTCTGCATGGAACACTATTTGCCTGTCTCTCTTACTTACCTTCTTTATGTCTTTGCTGAGGAGTCACCTTAGTGTGTCTTTCCCTGACCTCCCTATTTCAAATTGCAGCCCCACTCTGCCAGTCTCAATCCTCTTTCCTGCTTTTTTGTTCACCATAGCACTTTTCATAAATGGGCATACTAACATATCTTCTTCTTCCTATTTATTGTCTCTCTTTCTCCACTAGAATGTCAATTCTACAAGGGCAGGGATTTTGGTCTGGTTTTTTCCTTCCTATATCATCCTCTCCTAGGACAGTGCCTAGCAGGTAGTATGCCCTTCAAAACACTGGTCAAAGGAATGAATGATTATTATAAAGCAAGACGCTGGACCCCAGCTCTGGAGGAACATGCATTCTAGGCTGGTGACTGAGGCAGGAGCTCAGACTCAGGAAGCACATCAGGGACGCAGTTACCCAAACTGTAATACCAGGCCAGAGTAAGATCTTGGAACCAGAGGGATGCCCAGGCATTAGGAGTGGGCTGTGAGATCAGAGATTGGCCTGGAGCCATGCTGATGGAGAGTGAGATTGGTGCCCCCTGGGTCAGGGCAGATCCCAGGTCATGCGTCTTGGGGCCAGGTCACCCCACCATAAGAGAAGACAGAGGGGCTGTAGGGCGGGATGCCAGGTAGGGCCTTCAACCCCCTAGTAAATGTCAGGCAAGTTACCCAGCTTTTAACTTATTCCCAGATGTAGGTGTCAGTGGACACTCTATATTGGCACAGCTTGCAAGGAGGACACAAATGACTAAAGGAAAGAATTAGAAAAAAGAAAAAAAACAAGTGAAAATGCTCATTCAGAAACCTGAGCTAAGGGTTTGAGGAATGGCAGGTGCCAGAAGACTATGACTGGAGGATATTTGTGATGTCAAGTGAGACAGCAGTTGAGCGAGTATCTGGGGATTACACTGTCCTTTGGACCATTTCTTTCCCTCCCTCCCTTCCTTCCTCCCTTCCTGGAGGAGATTCTTAGGTGAGTTCTGTTCATGCAAACCCTCCAGCTTGGGGAAAAGGAAATGCCAAGTGGAGCCGGGAGAGGTGGTGTCTACAGAAGCCTGGAAAGAGAAGTTAGGGCAGAGAGAATTTGGCCTGGTTTCCCTGGCGCTGTCCAAGGTACTTTCTAGTAGTTCTGCTCAGCCTCCACTCACATCTTCGTGCTTCCTAACAAGTCAGCCTGGATTCAGAGCTGCCCTTGCCTCACTCCAGTAGAGCTGGTGTGTGGCCATCATCATCATCATCCGGTCCAAATCCCTCACCATATGCCGGAGGGAACCGACGTCCAGAGCACCTGAGTCAGGGCAGTGCCCCTCCTGGAGAGGAAACTTGCTGTCCCACATACCTGGCTCCCACTGCACTGTGCACTGAGTTCGTGCTGGCTCTGGGTTCCGGTCCTTCAATAGCTCTGTGTGCTTCCACTAGCTACAGAACCTCTGAGCACCACTGTATTCGCCTGTAAAGTAAGGGTGAGTAACACAGTATGCTTACAGGGCAGTTGTGGGGATTACATCATAAGGCGCACAGTAAGTACTCATCGAAGGTCAAACTTCCATTTTTGTTACAAGGTCGTCGATACCTCCCACAGTCCCTGGTTCAGGCTCAAGTATGTTTTGTGATTTGATGTCCTACTGTGTTCCTCGCATTAATCAGCCCCTGGGACTTTATAGATTAATGACCACGTTTCCCATTCTTGAAGTATGCAGAAGCACAAGGAACCCAAGGTCTTAGGTCGGCTCACTCGGGTACATCTGGCTCGGGAGTGCTTTGGCTAAGATTGGCCAGTGCGACCTGGCAGAGAGAGGGCCAAGTCCAGGGGCGCGCGGCCCCGCCCTGGCCTGAGGATAGTCCTCCCACCCCGGGAGACTTCTAGGGCGGGGCCCATCAAGAATGGGGACGCGGGGAGGTCAAATGCCTGGAGGGGGCGGTAGCGCACGTAAGGTTGGGACCCCAGCTTTGCTTGGGGTTGGCAAAGGGCGGTCGCTCTGTCTGGTGGGGAGGAAAGGGGTGTCCTCAGCCAAGGCCCTAAAGGCCGGGCAGCCTGGCACCAACGGGCGTTCGAGCACCGGTGGGCGTCTTCAGCGACCCCCGGGACTCGGTCAGGGGCTCGTGGGCGCCAGAGCAGAACGGGAGAGCGTAGGCTGCAGATGCCTCTGGGACGCCTTCGTGGAACGTTCTCCTGCCCAGACCTTCCCGGCCAGACCTCCGAGAAGCGGTTCCAAACCACCGTGCAGGTGCTACAGGCAGCGCTCGGCGGAGCGGCGGCGGCCACTGCGTGTGCTAGCGCGCGGTCCCGGTTCCCAGATCGCTGTCTCCGGGCGCTCTGGTGCCTGGAGGTCAGCGGTCGGCGGGCAGCGGCAGCTGGCGCGGCGGAGGGCCAGGGGCGCGTGTGTGCGTGTGCTGGGAAGGTGGCCCTCCCCGCGGCCGCCGCAGCGCCAGCGCCTCCCCCTCCCCCGGCGCGCACGGCTCGTCCCCGTCCCTGGAGGCGGCCCGAGCCGCCCCTGAGCAGCCTCGCCTTCGCCTCCCGCGTTTCCTGCCGTCCGCCCTCCCCCGGCCGAGCTCCAGGGGCTGCCGCCTAGCAGCTCCCGGCGGGAGAGCGGTTCAGAGCGCGCACGCGGGCGGGCGGAGGCGGCCCGCTGCGGGGCGGCCGCGCTGGAGAGAGGCGCGCGCGGAGACGCCGGCCCCCCTCTCCGCGTTTGCTGGCTTGCTCCCCGCCTCCCGCACTCCGCTCGCTCCCACCCCTTCCCGGCGTGATTGATCCGTCACGGGCGCCGCCGCTGCCGCCGCCGCCGCGGCCGTTCTGAGCCGAGCCGGAACCCGAGCCCAAGACGGAGCCGGGGCCCGGGCCGGCGCCATTGCGCGGGCGCCGCGGGAAGAGCTTGGCGCGGGGCGGCGGGCCGGGCCAGGCCAGGCCATGCGGGCCGAGTGAGCCGGCGCCCGCAGCCCGCGGCGCGGCATGGCTTCCCCGCGGAGCTCCGGGCAGCCCGGGCCGCCGCCGCCGCCGCCACCGCCGCCCGCGCGCTTGCTACTGCTACTGCTGCTGCCGCTGCTGCTGCCTCTGGCGCCCGGGGCCTGGGGCTGGGCGCGGGGCGCCCCCCGGCCGCCGCCCAGCAGCCCGCCGCTCTCCATCATGGGCCTCATGCCGCTCACCAAGGAGGTGGCCAAGGGCAGCATCGGGCGCGGTGTGCTCCCCGCCGTGGAACTGGCCATCGAGCAGATCCGCAACGAGTCACTCCTGCGCCCCTACTTCCTCGACCTGCGGCTCTATGACACCGAGGTGAGTGTCCGGCTGCCCCTGCCGTCGGGGCTTCGGGGGGCATTGGGGTGGGTGGTTTGGACAGAGGCAACCTCCGGCCTTTGGTCAGAGCCCCGATTGACCGGCCCGCGCCTGCCGAGGGCAGAGAGGGCTGGTGCCCAGTGTTCACCCCCGCGGTCCTGCTGGGCTTGGCTGGCACAGCTGGTAACATTTGCCGAGCACCCCCTCCTCTGGTCTGATGTGTGTATGTGTGTGTGGGGAGGGGAGGGGGTGGGATAGAAGACTGGGGTCTCTTTTGACCGGAGAAAAAGGAGTGGAGAAGGTGCGGGCTGGACCCCCAAAGGCCTACATTGATTGTCCCTGTCCAGGTCCCGCTCATGGGGCTGCGAGGTACCGAGTGGGAGGAACAGGCGCATTGACTGCAAACTGGGCCACCCAGGGCCGGAGGGGCCGCGGGCCT
This sequence comes from Pongo pygmaeus, assembly GCF_028885625.2. Taxonomy (NCBI): domain Eukaryota; kingdom Metazoa; phylum Chordata; class Mammalia; order Primates; family Hominidae; genus Pongo; species Pongo pygmaeus. Next base: position 89,055,157 of record NC_072386.2, on the reverse strand, counting down.
GCTCACAGGCCCCCAGGGAAGCCGAGCCGCGCTTTGAGGTCCGGAAGGCTCCGGAACCCAAGGGGCTTGAGCGTGCAGCGTGGCTGGGCGCCTGGTGCGCGCCAGCAGCTCTAAGCCCGCTCGGCGCGGGCAGGTGTGGGGCCACCGGCTCTGCAGCGCTTCTGCCTGGACGTGCCCGGCGCTGCCTGTGGCCAGAGCGATTTCGGGAGACCCCCGCCTCGGGTTACTTGCTCAGAAAGTGCCCTGGCAGTTCTCGTCCCGGACGTGCAGTGGTGTCCGGCCGCGCCGCTCCTGTTGGCCAGGCGGCTGCAGGCAGTTTCTCACGGCTCAGGCTTGAAGCATCCTACCTAGCAGCCCGAGCACAGACTTGGAGAGCAGTCCTGAGCGGAGCCAGAGAGCCAAGGGCTTTCCATCCCAAGACCCCTCCCCACGCCCTCGGTTTGGGTTCTGCCTGAAGCCCCAGAGCGGACCTTCACCGCCAGCCCGGGGCTGGAGCGCGCGGAGCGGGTCTGGAGGAGCGATCGCTGGCCGCGCAAGGTCGGGTTTGCGAGTTTTTCCGGACTGGCGAGCCCCTGTGCTCCGGCCGCAGCGTCTGAGACGCAGCCTGAAGGGGGCAGTGATTTCCTGTGCAGTACGCTCGGTTGGCGCCTCTTCCATCGCGCGGAGCGGGGCCGAGGTGCTGGGCTTGATCCTGGCTTCCTGGGACTCTCCGGGCGCTTCTGCTGGAGTCCAGGTGCAGAACCCTTTTGGGAGGAGGGTCGCGCTACTGCTCTGGTGGTGCAATCTGGGCTTCCCCTCCTCCTTGGTCGGACCCTCTTTATGTCCCCAGAGAAAGAGCAGAATCTAGATTGTATCTTATTCCCTGCCTCCCCCGCTTCACCGGTGAACCAGCTTGCTCTGCGCTGTAAATAAAAGGTGAAGGAACCGGTGGCAGTTGGCAGCGGTACGCGCAGGCTGCTGCAGGCGGAGAGGCGTCCTCTGCCCCAGAGGATGCAAGCTAGCTGGCTGTGCAAGGCTAACCCGGTGTGAAATCATTTCCGAATGACATTCCTATCGCCCTCGTCTTTGCCCGAGCATCTCAAGTTCTGTGGGGGTACTTGTCTGGCACACATAAATGGAGACAGCAATGCAGTTACACGGAGGCATATCTTCTTGACAGTTTCTCTGTTGCTACTGCACATATTCTTCTGGAGGGGTCACTGCAAAGCCGGTCTTTTGGGGACAAACACATTTTTAGATAGGGCAGCCCTGCTTGCATCATCACCAAGTATTGTCAGCTGCATAATGTTTTCATCATCAGTTTCTTCCCTTTAGAAAGCTTCCCTGAAAGAGATTTCATACTGGCCTGTTTGTGGCAGCAAAGAGATGGGTGCTTCATTTCAGGGTGTGGGTTGAAGCCTTTACATTTTATTTTTCGAGTGTGTCTTGATGACTTTCTGAGTGAAAGGACCCAAAGTCAAGAGGATGAGACAGTCAGAAGACTCTTCAATTCGTGGGAATATTTAGAAAACAGTGGGAAGGAAGACAGAAGATAATTTTAGCTTCGTGCAAACAGAGAAGTGTCTCTAGCCTTTTGAAGGGGCCCAGAGCCAGGGCTTTGGGGTAGGTGGGGCCTGGGTTTTAGTGAGAAACTGGTTACTTTCCACCCTGGATGACCTTGAGCTGGGTATTTAATCTCTTTAAGCCTAGGTGGGAATATTATGTGTACTCTGCAGGTGACACACAGCTTAAGGAAGATAACAGGCCAGGGTAGAAGATGCCCTGAGCTGGCAGGCTCAGCGGCCAGTGCTGTGGCATGCTGTAAGCACTAAATAAATGTGTCCTGCTGCCTCCCTTCCTCCTCCTCCTCCTTTTTTTTTTTTGTTTTTTTGAGTTGGAGTTTCGCTCTTGTTGCCCAGGCTGGAGTGCATTGGCATGATCTCGGCTCACCGCAACCTCCACCTCCCAGGGTCAAGTGATTCTCCTCCCTCAGCCTCCTGTGTAGCTGGGATTACAGGCATGTGCCACCATGCCCAGCTAATTTTGTATTTTTAGTAGAGATGGGGTTTTTCCACGTTGGTCAGGCTTGGCTGGAACTCCCGACCTCAGGTGATCTGCTCACCTCTGCCTCCCAAAGTGCTGGGATTACAGGCATGAGCCACTGTGCCCAGCTCCCTTCCTTCATTTTTATTTCCTGTGAATTCACAAGTGGCCTTGTCTTTAAAGTAGAGGTGCTTTCTCCCTGAGCCAGAGTGAAGGAAGGATCAGTCTAGGTAATTTGCAGCAAAATCCAGAGCGATCTAAAGAATGTTTGTGGCTAGTGTTAGAGTGTTTAGGGTCTAGTTTATTCAGATTGGCTGTCTTTGTGGACACTGCCTAATTATTTGCAGGCTGTGTCACATTGTTTGTAGACTTGAACACAGGGTGGATGTGGTGAACAGATTTTGGCTGGATTTGCTGACATTTGCTGTCAATCAGTGGCCTCAATGGCCAGTGACTATGGGCACCAGTATGGACCTTTATCCATATGGTCTGCAGAGAGATGGAGATTTAGCAAGGAATGGGTTAATCTGGTCCCTGGGGACAATCTGTCTCAATAAAGGAGCCTCCTACAACCAGATTGACTCTCTTCTGTAAGTAGAATAGTGGTAGATTTTCAAAACCCCACTCAATGCCATGTGTTGGCAAAAATGAAACAGCCTAACAGAATACCTGTCTATCAGAACCTCTGCTTCTCTGGTGTAACACCGAATGGCTTCAGCAAATACTTGTTTATATATTCCAATGAGGATTTGAACAAGCAAGATGACTGAAAATACAGATAAAAGAAAGCATCAGAAACTATGTAGAAGCATAGAAGTTACTATACCAAGAACCTGGGCTAAAATTTATTGCATTGAGTATTATATTTTAGCTCTGAGCTTCCTGGCAGTCAAGGTAAAAAGGTAAATGTACCATATTACTTAATGTTTGATCTAAAAAATCTGAGAGACAATGACTTTTTTTTTTTTGAAAGAGTTGGGGGTCTCATTCTCTTGCCCAAGCCAGACTGCAGTGGTACATCATAGCTCACTGCAGCCTTGAACTCCTGGGCTCAAGTGATCTTCCTGTCTTCAGAAATGTTCTCCATGTGGTTGTTTCTTATTCTAGCCACACTAATAAAATAAAATAATAGCCAAGGAATGAGTTAAAGATAATGTTTTTTTTTCAATTTGATTAACGTTCATTGTGGAAAAGCTGAAAATTACAGGGAAGCATAAAGAAAAATAATTGCCCGTAATCCATCTACACAAAAATAATAACATCTAATAATTAGCATCATTCCCTTCCAGTTGTCATTTTTTACTGTTTTATGTACTTGAGATCATACTCCATGTGCTCTTTTATGTTTTTTTTCCTTCAGTTAACATTGTATCATGGGTTTTTCCCCATGTCCTCAAATCCTCCTTGTAAAGATGACTTTTGGTGGCTGTATGCTATTCTATCCTGTGGGTGAACCACACGTATTTAATCATTCCCCTATTGTTGGACCTATATGTTTTCTCATGTGTTACTATCTTAAATCATTCAATAATAAACTTAGGGAAAGTTCAGGGAGCCAAGGAGCCCAGTCTAGGGGTACAACTGTCAGAAAGACCACCCTGATGCCAAGATCCAATGTAGAAATCCCAGTGATTGGTGAGCATGTCTTTTTTCTTGAGTGGCTTTGCCAAATATCTTTTCCCTTATTCACTATGCTTTAAAAAGGATTTAAAGGACTGTTGAATTGAGGCTGTGCTTCCTAAAAAGGTCTGAGTACAGCTCAGCAGGTGTTTACTGAGCACCTACTGGAGCTGTTGATGCTGCTGAAAGGTGTAAAACATAGCCCTGGGTTTGAGAGAGGCAGCTGGTGAATAGAGAACAGGGCAAGAACGTATTCATCATTTCTAATGCAAGGTAGAAAATGATAGTGGAGATGGTTGCATAATTCTGTGAATGTACTAAAAACCATGGAATTATACACTATATATATATATAAAATATCACCCTTTTAAAGTGTATAAGTTAATTAAATCTCAGTACAGATTTAACTGTATTAAATCTCAATACAGTTAACTAAATCTCAATACAATAAAATATAAATTTTTAATTTTATTAAAAAATAAATTTATTTTTATTTTATTTAAAAATAAAAAGATAGGCTGAGTGTGGTGGCTCATGCCTGTAATCCCAGCATTTTGGGGGTGCTGAGGTGAGAGGATTGCTTGAGGCCAAGGAGTTCAAGACCAGCCTGAGCAACATAGGGAGACCCTATATCTACATAAAATAAAAAATTAGCCTGACATGGTGGTATGCGCCTGTGGTCCCAGCCACTGGGGAGGTTGAGGCAGGAGGATTGCTAGAGCCTAGGAGGTAAAGGCTACAGTAAGCTGTGATTGTGCTGCTGCACTCTAACCTGGGCAACAGAGCAAGACTCTGTCTCAAAAATAAAACAAAATAAAAATTTAAAATTTTAAAAAGAACGTGAGCTCTTTCAGGTTCAGGCTTACATCTTCTTTGCAGCTGCACCCCCCACTGCCCAGCATGCTGCCTAGCCCTTAGTAAGTGTGTTGTTTAGTACTCTTGATGCAAATGACAGAAACCCAACTTTAACAGGTTCATATAACTGAAAAAACCTAAGGTGTGCTGTATGCAGGCATGGCCGAATCCAGGGGCTCAATTGATATCTTTAAAAATATCTTCCTCTCTGCCTCTTGGCTTTGATTTCTTCTGTGTTGGCTTCACTCTCAGGCAGGCTCTCCCCATGTGGTGGCACAGATGGCCTCTAGAAGCTGCAGGTTTACACACTTCCAGTTTAGAAACTCCAGTAAGAAGAGTGTTTCTTTCCCAACTGTTTCAGCGAAAGTCTCAAGCTTATATCTCATTGGCTTGAATTCGGTCATGTGTTTATCCATGAAAAAGTCACATGACCCTGATGGGACAAGCCTAGAACTTCTGCCCTCCTTTCATGATAAGAGAGGGAGGTGAGGTCAGCTTCACCCAACCACCTGAACACAGAGTCGGGAAGAGGTGATTCCTCCAAGGAAATCAGAGGCCATTAAGAGTTTGTATGCCAGTGGGTCTGATCACAAATAGCCACAAAGGCAGGCAGTTGGGGAGTGCTAAATTGAAGAAAGAAACAATGGAAGCCAGGGGCATTAAGAGAAAGGGAAGATCATATAGGTCCAGAGAGACCTCCAGGAGAAGATAAGCCTGGGAGAGTGAATATAAAGTTGACAGAGAGAGGCAGAGGCTCTGGGAAATGGACATTGGATACCAGGAAGGATCTCCAGATCAAAGATGAAGCAAAAAAGTGTGCAGTGTGTTTGGAGTGCACTGATGTTATGTTTTTGCCCAGATGCAGGGTTTGTAGAGGGAAAAGGTAGCTGGTGCTGGGTGTGGACGGCCTTGAATGCTGTGTCAAGAAGGACAGACTTTAATCTGGAGCTGCAAGGAGCCGTGCGATGTCTTTGAACATGGGTGTGATCCTATCAGTGCTGGTGAGCATGTAGAGGCTGGACTGGAGACAGAATGAGCCTGGAGTCGGAGGGGCTGGGAAGCTACTCTAACAGTTGAAGGGAGTGGTGATGGGGCCTGAATGGAGACAGGAAGGCAGGAGGGGGTGTTGTGAAGAACGGGCAGCACTGAGACCCGACAGGGCAGGAGGGGCAACAGAGAGGGAACCAATGTCTGGGGAGGGGGTGTGTGTCATTGGCAGAACAGTCACTGGAATTAGATGCACCCTAGGGGAACAAGGAGAGAGGGTCCCTGCAGGGGTGAGGCCACGTGCTCACTTCACACCTGTCCAATGAGTCCTGGCCCTAGGGTCAGGAGACCTGGGTTTGTATCCTCATTTGGGCACCACTCACCTGCTTGGTGACCTTGGGGAGGTCTGTTTGCCTCAGTTTCTTCATCGATGAAATGGGGCTGATATACTAACTGCCTTATCAGGTGCCTAAGGGACAAATGAGATGATCCAGGTGACATAATCCAATCAATGCTCGGCACACTGTGAGTGCTCAGGAAATATCGCTGCTCTGTTGTTCCCATTGTTATTATTTCCGTACAATCTGGGGATCATTGTGCTGACCTCGCAGGGCTGTTATAAGGAATAAGTCTAATGGGTGGGGCAGCTCAAAGCCTAAAGTAAATACAAAGCAGTGTGACGGGTCCCTTGTTTTCTGGTGCTGTGTTGCAGAGAAGGCATGCTGGCAGAAGAGGGTGCAGACACTGTGGCATTTATTCATGTGTGTCTCCCAGCGTGTCTTTCCTTCTGCCGGTGTCATAGCTGTTTGTGGCTTTCTCCCCTGCTGGCCGGCAGCTCTTGAGGGTAGGGTCAGTCTCATCCCTCAGGGCCTTATGGAGCTTAACGAGCAGCCTGCATGAGTAAATGGTGAGGAGCTGAACTGGAGGTGCATCGATTCGAGTCTGCTTTCTGAGTTGGCACCCTCTGGGATGGTTGGTCTTGTCACTTCCCCAGGGTCTTCCTCCCTCATTTAAGGACTGAGGTGGCACTACATATCAGGGCTAAGCAAACTGCTGAGCTGTAGCTGCCCTCTGCATGTGCCTACCAGCACCAAACCCTGAGCTCCCCAACATGAGGGCAATATGAGCGCCCCAGAAATTCCTCACACCTAGCCAGGCACCCACGGACATACCTTCTCTGTCCCCAAATTCCTTTTTAAAGACTGAGTTGGGGTGGTGGGTGGAACTAATACACTAAGGGCCTGTTTAATGTTTGGTATTGGGCTAAGAATGTTAGCATACTCACTTTATCTTTAAAGGGACCTTCTTTGTGTATTTGACTTTCCCTCCCTGTGGGCAGAGTAACATCAACTTCTTCATACAGAGATCTGAGATCTCAGCAGGGAAATTAGCAAGCTGGAAGCACAATATAATGATGCAACAGGGGTAGTAAACAGGTAGTATCTAGGATATATGTCTTTTGTTAGTTAGGGTGGGTGAGGCTATGCTGCATTAAAAACAAATCCTGAAATCTCAATTGCTTAACACAGTAAGATTATTCATTGCCCACACAAAGTCCAGTGTGTCAGAGGTCGTCCTGGGTGGCTCTCCTCCAGGTGGTAATGCGAGGAGCCAGGCCACTTTTGTATTGTGAGTCTCCCATCTTAAGGCTTCAAGAAGATGGGGATAGAGAAGAATCCAGAGGCAAGGCACACTGGACTTTAACCACCTTCACTTGCAAGTGACACGTATTATTTCTACCCATATTCCACTGGCCAGAAATAGTCAATGGCCAGCCTAACTACAGAGGAGGCTGGGAAACATAAGGAGCATATGGATGCCATGGACACTTGTCAATTGGGGTCCTTCAGGAAGGAGATACCAAGATAGACTTGTAAGCATAAGAGATCTTGGAAGCCATCCCTGTGAAAGATAAAAGAATAGGTAGGGAAATGCTCTGTCCATGATGCTGTTCTGACACCTGTGGAAGGAGACGGGAAAGGAAGGAGAGTTGGGTAGGAAGAGCTCCAGAGCCAAGATTGCCCATTACAGGAGTTTCCTATCAGACCCAATGAGCCAGGCTCTAGAATCCCCATCCAACTCAGTGATTGGCTGTGGTCTGCCGTGGGAGATCTTGCTCTTAGCTTGAAGGCTATGGCTGGTCTTAAAGGTGTTGCAGCTGATGACCATTAGCTGATTGCATCTCCTCCTGTAGGTTCTCTCTTTAAAGGAGGGTGGGGCCTACCTGGTTGGCTGCCACAGACACTGCCTGTTTCTTCTACAGTGCCCTACTACTTACTACACCTGGCCCTATTCTAGGCTCTGGGATACAGAGATGGATGAAACGCAGATCTTGCCCTTGAGGAGCTCACTGTCCAACAGGTGATCAAGATAGACAAAAACAATTACACGTGGCATAGCCCAGCCACAGGAGGGGTTAGCAGAGGATGTGGGGGAAGGGAAGGCATTCCCCTTCTCTAGGCACCTGGTTGGTCATCCTCCATGTTGTTTGGGAGTAAAATGTAAGTGACTTCTTATCTCTAACTTTTTTGTTACTTATTTTGGTTTTAGGAAGGTGAGGAAATTAAATGGCACAGTTTGCCCAATGAGCAGCTGCATTCTATTACTTTCTTTTGTTCTTCTTCTCTAGCGTTATGTAACAGTGCACAGTGAGGCTGGTGAAATGCCTTCCTGTCTGTACCTGGCTTTCCAGGGATGCGCAGGGGAGCCAGGCTGAAACCATGGGTGTATGAGCCCCAGATAGGGTCAGCATCTGCGTTTGGTGCTGGGTTAGTTGCTGAGACCACAGGGAAGTCTTTGCTGTTCTCTGTGAATTGCAGCACTAATCGAGGATCCCCACTCCACTGTTAGCACCAAAAGGGCAGGCACTGGGTGTGTCTGGCTCCTCTGTGGTCCCACTAGGCACTATCTCAGGGCCAGGCACAGAGCAGGAGCTCAATAAATATTTATCGAACAAATAGATCTAAAAGCCTGGATTCCAGCTCTCCAGTTCTAAGAGGATTAATGGGCAGAGTTTTAACAAATGGAGGAAGTGCTTTGTATGCCAAGCCGTGTGGGGGTGAGCTTTCTGCTTGCTCTTTATTCATTCTTTCGGGTTCTTATTATTTAGTGCTTTCAGGGGCTCTGTAGTTGTGGTGTAAAAAGGGGAAAGGGTGCTTGGATGTTCCAATAGAAGATTTTGTGCAAAGCTGATGTCATTCTCTTCTTCTCTGACAAATATATGCAGCATCCTCCAAGGTACATCAAAACCTAGGAAATAAATACTTTCCGGCTTCTGAGAAGCATTATGGTTTTAGGAGGTCAGTTTATTGGAGCAATACGCTAACCAGTGGATGGAGGACTTAGGAAACATGTTCTGATATCTCACTCTCGCCTCCAGAGAGCATGAGAGCCAAAGGAGGCTAGACTGGGCTCTGGTCCTAGCAGAAATTGTGGGAATGAAGCCAGTTTATCAGCCTTGGTGAGTCAGGTGGTCCAGTGCAGATCTGGGCATAGTGAGAAAATATGTTCCCTGGAATTCCCTAATAGCAAGGCTTCTTCCAGGCTCACTGTTCCTGGGCCAGAAGCTTCTGCTCTTTATTTTTCTATGGCCAGGACTAACTCAGGAACTGGGTATGCTCAGCTTGAAAGGGACCATCTCCCTGATGGTGACAGAATAGGTCTGGACCCCAAACTAGATAACCAAGATTGTGAGTAAAGGCCAGGCGCAGTGGCTCATGCCTGTACTCCCAGCACTTTGGGAGGCTGAAGCGGGTGGATCACGAGGTCAGGAGTTCGAGACCAGCCAGACCAACATGGTGAAACCCTGTCTCTACTAAAAATACAAAAATTAGCTGGGTGTGGTGGTGCGCACCTGTAATCCCAGCTACTCAGGAGGCTGAGGCAGGAAAATCGCTTGAACCTGGGAGGTGGAGGTTGCAGTGAGCTGAGATCATACCACTGCTCTCCAGCCTGGGTGACAGAGTGAGACTCCATCTCAAAAAAGAAGAATTGTGTGTAAAGTAAGAGCACATTGGTTATGAGCTGGGGTTTAAGAGTCTGAAAATTCTTGCCTGTGTGAATGAATATTGAACACTTTTTTGGGCTGATCGGGGCATTCTTTTGCCAGTTTTCTACTTTTCTGATTTTTTTAGAGTAGTCTGCATTGCTGGAAGGATGAAGTGTCATTGTCATCTAGAAAATTAGTGGTAGATCCAAAGTATTGAGTGAGTGGACTCATCTGTCTTCATCAATGCCCATGTTCTACAGCTGCTGGCGGAAGCAGACCCCCTTCTCCTGCCATTTGGCAAGGACATCATCCGTTACTGTTCAGATAAAATCTAGCCAAAGAAGGACTTTGTGGAGTGATGCATTATTGCTGCTCTCATGGTACAGGGTCAGGAGGTGGCACAGAGAAAAATGATATTTTTCACACTCTTCTTATGATCCACTTGACTTTGTTCAGAGAAAACTGATTTTGAAAGCAACAGCCATACTTATAATAATCATCACTGTATTATCCAAATCGTCTTGTTTCTAGAACTGCCATTCACTGAAGCCTTTCTGAAAAATGCCCAGAGTTGTTTCAGGGATGTAAGTAGCAGATGGGGACCCGCATGCCCACTCTGGGGCAGATGACCAGAGCCCGTGCGAATGCCCCCACCCAGTCCAGCTGAGAGTGACTTGGCTTTGATGGAAGGGAGAGTTGGCTTGGTTGTCACTCCACAAAGCATCCTCTGGAGCCCAAGTAACCCTTCAGAGGTCCTTCCTGGACTCTGGGAATTCTAGAAACTTTGGGAAGCCCTTAGAGAGCTTCTTAATGTCATGGTCATAAACAAAGGAAAAGGAAAAAGGAACATTTAGTTGCAGGTGGGTAGATGAAGAAAAAGCAGCTAGAACAACAGTAGCTCACTTTTATCCAGTGCTTACTATATGTCGGCACCTATGTCAGTGCTTTGCAGCATTCATTCATTTCGTCTTCACTACAGTCCTATGAGGTCCTTACTCTTCTTCTTCTTTTTTTTGTTTTTTTTTTTGAGACGCAGTCTCGCTCTGTCGCCCAGGCTGGAGTTCAGGGGCTCCATCTCGGCTCACTGCAAGCTCCGCCTCCCGGGTTCACGCCATTCTCCTGCCTCCGCCTCCCGAGTAGCTGGGACTACAGGCGCCTGCCACCACGCCCGGCTAATTTTTTGTAGTTTTAGTAGAGACGAGGTTTCACCGTGTTAGCCAGGATGGTCTCGATCTCCTGACCTCGTGATCTGCCTGCCTCGGCCTGCCAAAGTGCTAGGATTACAGGCGTGAGCCACCGCGCCCGGCGGTCCTTACTCTTATCGTCTGCATTTTACAGATGAGGCTTAGAGAGCTTATGTGACTTATTTAACATCACAACCAACCAAGTGTCCGGCTGGGATTTGAAATCTGGATGGTCTGACTTTGATCTCTGCAGCTTACGCTCTGAGTGAACCACAATCTTCATATAGTTATTCTCCTCCCATAAAAGCAAGCGGCAAGTTTTTTTTCTCCGATAAAAACAAGCGGCAATGCTTTTTTTGCTTGCAAATTTCACCCCCAACTGCTTGCCTCTCTCTCGGATTCAACCCCACCCTCTCCCATTTCTCTGTCCACCCACTCAGTCATACACAGCCAACCCTGCACTCTCTACTCACTTTAAGTGTCTGTCTACACACCTGACTCACACAGATCTGCTCTCTATCCCCTGGCACCTGAAGAACTTGTCGCTTGCAGAACTTGTCACCTTCGGTTGTGTTTACTCAGAATGGTAGTGTTTATGTCTGGGTGTGTCTCCTGATAGACTCGGATCATCTCAAGGGTAATGGTGGTGCTTCCTTTATGAATTTAGGCTATACTTGCTAAGCACCTACTTGGTGTCAGGCTCTGGGTTTGTTACACAGTGTAGGGAGATAACTCCAAAATAGCTGTGCTTTCAAAGGCACATGGGGGAGGAGGCCCAGGGATCGTTACCATGCAGCATGAGGAGTGTGATGGTGTGGATGGGTACCCCCAGGTACAGAAGACAGTTAAGACCACTGACCCAGCAAACCAGTCCAGCGGCCTCCCAGCTTGATACCCTGCAGGGACTCACCATTGTTCTTGGGGTGGGAACACAGCTTCTCCCACAGCTTTGCAAGCCCTCTGGAGTCTGTCCTGCCCTCTCCCAGCATTGCTGCTGAGCACTCTCCCTCTCTTCCTCAGGCCCAGCCACATGGTCCTTTCTGTGTCTTGGGTGAGTGTGCTCCTCGCTGCACAGGGCCTTTGCACAAGCTGTTACTGTGGCCTGGAATGTTCTTGCCACCTTTCTTCATCTTTTAAATCCTAGATCAAGTGTGCATTCTCTGTCCTCCCTGATTAGGCAAAATCCGCTATATCACGTTTTCTCTAAGAAACATGAACTTTCCTTTCTAGTGCTTATCACAGCCGCAAGTTAACTTTTGTTGGATTATTTGATCCCTATTGGTCTCCCTCCTGCTTCACAATGGGACTGTGAACTCCATGAGTGCAAGAACTGGTTTGTTTTGGCTCACCATAATGTCCAGCACACTTTCTAGCACATAGTAGGTGCTCAGTAACTATTTGGAGACTGAGTGAAGGCTGGAGGATTCTGAGGCCAATCTTGATGTTTATAAATGGCATGCTAGTTTGTTTTTCAGTGCCTGTGGGGTGTGGGGGAGACAGCTGGACACTGTAGAAAGACACTGGACATCGGTCAACCTGTGTGTGCATGCTGACACTGCCTGTCCTCTGAGCCCCAGTGTCCTTGTCCGTGAGATGGGGATGATACTCTCTGAGAGAGTTATTTTGAGGGTTGACCTGGAACATTCATGTAAAGCATTGAGCACAGGGATCCACACTGAGTAGATTTTATACTAAGTTTTACTGTTATCATTTTATTATAATGCATATGAAAATGTGAAATGCTGTGTAGCAGCATAAAAACTGGTTCTTATTTCAGTGGGGGACTGTGTGTTTGAGGCCAATGAAGAAGTTGTGATCTGTGTCTGAGCTTCATTGAATGGGGTTTTTAAGTTAAGGGGTGTTCTTAAGCCCCATCCATTTCTGGAAGGATTTGAGGTGCACCGAGAGCTCAGTAGTGAACCATCCACTGGCCCTTGGGGCTGGTGTCCCCAGTGAAGTCTTTATAACTCTGCTTTATAATCACTACTGGTTATTGTCCACTGCCCCACCAGGCTATGAGCTGGGCCAGCCCATGAGGACAGGCACAGCATCTGTTTGGTGTCTGCCATGCCCCAAAGCCTAGGACAGAGCCTGTAGGTACTCCAGAATATTTGTGAGTGAATGAAGGTCTCTGTGTCTGGAGCACCCAGCACAGCCCCTGGCGCATTGCAAATGCGTTTCGCGTGAGTGGTGCTAAACACAAGGTAAAACAGAACAATTTTGGATAAAAATCACAACTGGGCCCCTAAGTGGAACAGAGAGAGAAGATGTTATCAGGTATCTGTGAGGAATGGATTGTTCCAGTTGAACACTGGATTTGAAGGCAAGAGAGAGATGCTCTGATGTTCCTTTGTGATGAGGACACATTTCCTTTTAGGCTCCAGAGACAAATCTTTTAGGTTAGAGGCAGGGCAGTTCAGTGGAAAGAGCTCTGGATTCTCCATGGGTGACCCAATGCTGATGCTCTCTAATGGATGACCTTGAGCTGGTCATTTAACTTCTCTGCACCTTAGTTTTATCACCTGTAAAATGAGAATAGTAATGTCTGCTCTGCTTTTTCATAGAGTTATTATAGAGATCGGAGAAAGAGAGAGAGAGAGAGGAGGGGAGATAAATAAGATTAATGTGAAAGGGCTTTAGGAAGCTGTAAAGTGGTGCAGATATAAAATGTGCCTGAAACACAAAGAGTAATTAATTCTGGGCCGTTCTCTCAGGACCACTGGATATTTCCAATAACATCTTTATAGAAGACACAGCGATGTCATTCATGTGAGTGATTCATTTAACCCCCTAATAAAGGAGGACACAGTATTAGCTTATAACACTCTGAAAGCAGTTCTTCAGGGGACTGAGGTTCTGTGACCCTAGCAGGCTGTCTTACTGAAGAATCTAGAACAAGAGGTAGTTAACGTGTTTCCTCTCAACTGTCAAATGTCTTCAAAAACCAATCATCTGTCTTTGGCAGGTGTCAGGCCCAAGGCCATCCACTGCCAGGCTATTGATCAGGGGTCTCAGGGCAGAAACTTTGGAGCATGAAAGTTAGTGAGGGCTGTCTTCTGTAAGCATCAATTTGGGATCCTGGCCATCGGCGGGACCTAGACCTCAAATCATGGGGGGTTGCTAGTTGGGTGGCTGGGGGAGAGCCTAGCCTACCAGCTTAAAATATGAAATACCCAGACTGGGCCAGTCCACTGCAGCCCAGGAGTGGGTGGCTGGAATGCCTGTGTGCTGGGCATTTTCATTTTCTCCAGAAAGAGCTTTGACTTCTCCAAGCAGATGTACAAGTGTTTGGTGGAGATCTCAGGGTTCTGGGCCAGGCAGTGTGGAAATGATGAGTCTGGCTTGAGAGTTTGGGGACAACAGTTGCTAGCTGGCTACCTCCTCCTCAAAAGGAGAGCAGCCAGGCTCCTGTGGACACTGGGTTTTTAACCATCAGATGGGCTTTGACCTGGCTGCTCAGAATTCTCTGCATGCTGTGGCCTGGAAGGCCCTAATTCCAACCTTGTGTCCACAATGGAGAACACAAAATGACAGGGACAGGTCCTTATTGAATCCCTACTATGTGCTGGGCACTGTGTGGCTGCTTTCATATATGCACCTGGATAGTGGCAAGGTGTGGTAGAAAGAGCTTAAAACTTGTGAGATGGAGAGGCCCAGGGTCAGCTCTGAGCTCTGGTCTGGCTCTGTATTCAGATGACATTCTAAAGCCCCTCCCCTTAGGAAGCTTTCAAGTCATTGAGGATCAATGGCCATGTTGTCTAAAGAACAGTGGGTCCTCTGGGAGGGAAAGGAATGAGAGTGACTCCAAGCCTCTGGGGTTGAAATTGTTAGGATGTAGTGGGGCCTGCGGGCAGGAAATGCAAAATGATCTGCAAGGGAGACCTTGCTTTGAGTGGAGGCCAGAGCATGGGCTGCTGAGGGCAAGGCTAGTTTAGAGATATAACTGATACTGGAGCCCCCTGCTACCACCTGAGGACATGGAGGGGCCCAGGGATGGCGTCTGTGTGGATCAGTGCACATGGAAAGTGCTCAATGCCTGGGACTGAAACCCTCAGTTTCTGTTTTGGCCCTGAGTGGGTGGCCCTAGAGAAGGAGGCCTCTGTCCCAAGATTGGCCTCCTCAGGGGGCAGGACCTCATCCTGGTTTCAGAGGAGACCTCAGGCTTCTGATGAGGCCATGGCAGCAAGGCAGAGCTGAAGGGAGCCGAGGGTGGCAGCCATGCCTGGCTTAGAGGCTGGGATTGAGGAACCTCGAGGTGTCCGGGTGAGGAAGACTCGCTGATCTATCAACAAAGGCCACGCCGGGGGTCGAGGGAGAACTGGGCCAAGTGTTACTGAGAGAAAGCCCAGACTGCCCTACCCCCCTCTCTTCTTTGAGCATTCCAAGGAATATGTCATTTGTATCGACCTGGTAAAGTCTGAAGGACAGTTGGTGTCTCATTTAGTTCTTATAAAATGGTTCCTCTGTTACCACGGTGTTACTGAATGAGGCATTTGGAAGAAATAGTCAACTCTAGCACTGCACAGCATTTGTAATTCTCATTGTTTAATTGTTGGTATTATTTTAACAACTAAACAACAAAAGAAGAATTCTTGCCCTTAGTCCCATTCATACCTGGGGAAACTGTGGCTCTGCATGGTGAGCTGGTGTGAGGCAGCGAGTCTAAGTTGGCCTGACTCTGAGCCCAGTGCCCTTGGCACCATCCACAGCTGCCGGGCATGTTACAGTCCAGCCAGATGGGGTCTGTGGTCCTGCTGTTTGGGGTCCTGGGATCCAGCCAGACTCCTGGGAGTCACCTATCATGGCTGTTCCCGAAGGCCCTTAGGCCAAACCCCAGAGGGAGTGGAAGGTTATAGATAGTAAGCTGTATGTGTAAACACTGTTGGCTTCATGGACGAGAATGCACTTTCTATTTCATCCTCCTAAGCACCTCAAGAAAGACTCTAAAGGTGGCCCAGGGAGGCGCTCAGAGTGGCTGGATGTTGGGTGGACTAATATCCATACTGCTGGCCACCACAGCTTGCCACACAGGGGAGGCAACCTCATGCTGGATATTGAGTTCCATTCAGGAGCAAGCTTGGAGCACCTGCCTCCTGCCAGGCCCTGGGCCATCCGAACTTGACTCGGGTGTGACCTCTGCCCTTAGGGAGCTCACAGGACAATGTAGGCCACTCACATGCAAGCAAGTGACCCTGGTAAGAGCACTTACTAGCTGTGTTAGTTTTGGGCGAGCCACTTTATCTCCCTGTGCCTCAGTGTTCTTCTCTGTACAATGGGGTGATAATAATAGTACCTGCTTCATATGACGGCTACCAAAACTGATAGTTATCAGTGACTGCTGAAGACTTCAGCCACTGCCTGATACATAGTAAGTGTCATAATAGTGTCAAATACAAAAATGCTGTGAGGAAGATTTGAAGATCCTCTTAGCAGAGGCTCCAGTAAGAACTCCAGCAGCACAAAGAGGAGGTGGTGAATTGAATTCTCACAGGGTGGAACCTGGAAGGGCCTTTCACTGCAAGCAACCTTTGAGCTGGCCTTGAAGGACAGGAGGTAGAAGATGTGGGAAGAACCCTGTGGGAGGAGGGAATTGTGCGAGCAAAGCTTGGAAGGTAGGACTTTGAGGGGATAATGCTGAGCCATTCAGATGTGGCCAGCACATAGGTGACTGACCGCAAGAGACACTGTGGACAGAGAGCTGAACAGCCTGGGAAACAGTCACCTTTGGGCCCGCAGTGTCTGAAAGCACATTTTTGAATCAATCAGTGCTCGCCGAGGGCCTCCGCAAGGTCCTGGCTTCTAGCCTTGCTGTCGGCAAAGAGTTTCCTATTGGCCAAAGCTGGAGAACCAACCCCAGTCACCTGAGAGCTGGGCAAGGTCACCTCCAGGGACATTGCAAAGACTAGGGCACAGGGCAAGAAAGGTGGATTAGGTTGACTTGGAGTTAAACCCTGGCTTTGTCACTTCCTAGGGGCGACAAGCCCTGTAACTCATCGAGCCTGTCATTCCCCCTGTGTAACAGGGAGATGAGTTTACCTGCCTTGCAGGGTTTGTCCATGAGGCTAGGATGAGAGTATGTATTCTGAAACACCCCAGCTGGAGCTAGGCACTCCACGGATGCCTGATAACACTGAATGGGAATGGGACCCATCCTTGTTTGACATCACTTAGATTTGGGAGTGAGTCTGCCCTCAGATCATTCTAATTTTAACAATCGAAAAATGACTCAGGGTCTTGAAGAGGGCCCAGGAGGGATTTTAAAGCTTACTCTAAGTTGAGTCTGTAGGTGGACATAATAGATGCAATCAGCTTTACGTTTCTCTTAATGGCTTTCTTGATGAAGGGAAGCAGTGAATAGCAGTGATCTGTGCTGGTATAACTGTCATGGAACTCAGCAGTGAGAGGCCAGGTTGGCAGGCCTGGCTGTGCAGTCACAGGGCAGAAGGCTGGTGCTGACTTCCCCAGGCTGTGCCTCTGGCTGATGGGCAGCCAGTCTGGCTGCAGAGGAAGTTGCCCTTTTGATGCAGGTGCACACACAGTGTTGGTCCCTAGGACCTGTCTCTGTCGGAGTGTGGCAGGATATCTGGTCTGGGTTGGGTTTCTCCTTTATTCCCTGATGGGCTAGGTCCTGGGTTTGGACAGCAGCGCTCCGGGGGCCACTGTCATTCTGGATTCTAGGGATTAATCAGCCCCTCTTGAGAGGATCACGGTCTTGGTTCCCAGCTGGGATGCAGAATGGCTTTCCTTCTGAGACTTGCCAGGTTCCAGCCCCTTGCTACCTGCCAAACATGACTTCTTCTTTGGGTGGAGAAGGGCAGGCTATTCCTTCTCTACACATTTGGATGGAAGAGATTCTGAACAGAGCAATACAGTGGTTTTCTCACAATCACTGATAAAGAAGCTGATGTATAAAGATGAAATTGGATTTATACCAAAAATAAATCAGTTTTAGGTGTTTAGCAAAAGAGGGCTGTAATGGCTTTGGGGGAGCCCAGGGGAAAGGAAGGATGTGTTCAGAATACAGGGTTGGATCTTGGAAGGCTTGGTCCTGGTTCCTGAAATTTGGGTTCTCTGAGACTCAGTTTCTTCACCTGTAAAATGGGGAAAGGCACCTGCTCCAACCTCTCTCAGGGTGATTTTATGCTCAAATTAGATAATGACACTGGAAAGTCCTTGACCAAAGTCAAGAAAGGCATATCTGGGATTGCTGAGTGTTTCCATGAGAGCCCTGCTGTGATAGGTGTCTGAACGTGTGAAGGAGGAAATCATGGAAGCTGCAGAAGAAGCAGTGTTGCAACGATAATGGGGACTCAAGTAGGTCTCATTTCAGTTTTAGGAGGAAATAGGGCAGTAGATGGAAAGATTGAGCTATCTATTTTTGTTTTTAAGTCACTTTGCAGGGAAGAAATTGGGCAGTTGGATTCTTTCGTTCTCTATAGTCAGAAGTCAGAATGTCAGGGTAGATTTAAGGCCCACCTGAAAAAACAAATAAATATATCCTGAAAAGAGTTTCTTGTGTGGTTTGGATGTGTATAAGAAGCCAATTTAAAAGCGTTCAGATCTTTGTATGGTATATGTAATGATAACTGACATAATAGCGTTAGGAAGAACATAACCGTGTCATAAACCCTATCATTTTGACTCTTTTGAAGAAAAGCTGGGCAAAGAGACATCAGGGATAGAGGATGATCCTGACTTTTTTACTAGCTGCAAAAGCTGCTTTCTGCATTCCAGCTCCTCTTGTTTGGATCTGTACAAGATCCTTCAGAGACCTGGAATGTGGGAATCCTGGGTTATTGTCTACATGCACTAGGCACAGGCATGAGCTTCTCTAAGTGAAAATGCAGCATATCCTACTATTAGCACCGCCAGCATTGTCAAAGCAAACACATTCCCCAGTCTTAGCCTCTTCTAAGGACTTTATAGGTAGTAAATCATCTACTTCTCACCAAGGTCCTATGAGGTAAGCATTCTCATTGCCCCCATTTTTCAGATGAGAAAACTGAGGCACAGAGAGGTTCAATAACCTGCCTAAAGTTACATGTCTAGTAAGCTGGGATTCAAACTGAGGCAGTCTGCTTCCAGGGCCCACATCCCTAAACGTTATACACCACTGTCTTGTGTCTGGCTTCCAAAGGGACCTCAAGAAATCAACTGGTGCAGTTGCCTGCCTTCCCGCAGATAATCTGATCGTTATCTCCATTTTACACATGAGAAAACTGAGGCTCAGAGAAGGGCAGAGGCTTGACTTGCTAAAGCCACACAATAGGATGGCACAGGGGTAGGACTAGAACCGGAGTCTTCATGATAGTGGTGACCTCCTCCAGAAGTTTGCCCTTGCCTTTCGCTTATCTGTCCTGAATGTCCTTTCCCTTTCTGAGACAGTGAGGGCAACATCAATATCTGGCTCAGATCGGGCTCTTTCTTCTCATCTCCACGCTCTGCACTCTCCCTTTCTAGAACCAGCAGGTGCTCCTCGTGTTGCCTGGCTCACCTGGCCAGGACCCTTCCCTGGAACGCCCCTCCCAGCTGTCCACAGAGGCCTGCACAAGTGTGATATGGAGGTTGGTGGGAACTATAACCAGCTGTGATTCCAATGTGGATGCTCAGAGGGTGGTTTGAACAATTAAGAGAGGACGTGATGATCACTGGGGTCACCCTGGGTTCATTTAGAGCAAGGCCTTCAGGACTGACCACTCTTTCTTTGTTGAGAAAATTACTAGACTGATTAGATCAGGGAGCTAGGTCCTAGCAAATGTGAATTCCATGAAGATATTTGACAAAATCTAATGATTTTTCAATGAGATAAAGATGGTCTATTTAGGCACATCTGTTAATTGTTGAAACTCCAAACCCAAAAGATATTCATCTGCAAGTAATCTGTGGTGGTTGTCCATGGGACTCTGTTCTTTGCCTGGAGATTATGTGTATATGTATATATATATAAAATATATATTTTTATATATATATAATATATATTTATATATATATTAAATATATATTTTATATATATATTTTAAATATATATTTATATATATATGAAACCACATATTCTTTCTTAAATTAATGATTTGGATAGGTCATAAAAGTCATACTGATCAAATTTTGCTGATGATGCCAAGATAGAAGGATTAGCAAATATTTGAGGTGGCAGAGCCAAAAAACAAATTTCCTCTTGTTACATTCACCCCATTGCTCCAGGATTCCAAGATTCTTTTTTCAGGATTCACTGTGTCATTGGACACTTAGTTTCAGAAAACCAACTGCTTAAGGACAACACAAAGTCAATGAGCCTTAGAGGGAGTAGGTGTGAAAAGAGGCAGAGTCCCTTGTTGACCGTGACTCATTATGATCTCTGGAGGGCAGGGGAGCTGAGGTCTGCTGCTCAGTGTATGTGTTCATGTAAATTCAGACTACCCTGGCAGGCTGGAGCCCCCAGGTCTCCTGAGAAGAGATGTCCTTTGGGGCATGTGCTGGGGAAGGTGATCCCAGTGAGACCATTGAACATGCCCAGAGATGAGAGAAAACACTTCCATTGGTGGCTTTGAATTCATCTTAGATCCCTCCCCTTCACCCTCCTTCCTACAGATGTTTATTACAAGACCTCTGTGTGCTAGGCACTGTGTTGGGCATTGGTAGGTGGTCCCAAGCATTGTCCCTGTCCTGTGGAGCCAATAAGCTTTCTACATTGTCTGTGGGTGGTGCCAAGGACCTGTGGAATGGTGACAGACCGAGTTGTGGGAAATCCAGTCATTGCAAGGTGGGCAGCCTCGGAGTCAGGAGCTGGAGAACACAGTGGGGGCTGGGGGATGGGGTAGCAGATCCCAGAGCAGGCAGGAAACAGCCCTCTGGCCTCGACAGAGTCTCTCCTTGACCAAACTTTAGTCAGGCTCCTCTGATCCTCTTCTCAACCAGGCCCTGACCTTTGGGCTTCTGTGTCCATCTTTGCATCACCCAATTTTAGCAAGAATCCTGCTAAGTCAGTGGAGTGAGAATTCCCCACCCTCAATATCTGATCACCCCTGATATCTGATCAAATTCCTCGTCCTTCACCAGCCCCAGGTGACGTCTGATCTCTCTGGCCTGACTTCAGCAAGAAACCTGTTAAGTTGGTTCAGCCAGAATTCCCCCTTACACCTGACGTTTCCTCCTAGTAATATTCCATCCGTGACCTCCCACCCTGCCCCTTGGCTGTAAATCCCCACATGCCCTTATTCTGCTTGGAACTGAGCCCATGTCTAGACTGAGGTCTCTTGCCCCCAGTTGCAATAACCTCCTGAGTAAAGTTTGTTTTCACTGCTTTAACTAGTGTCTAGATCTGGCTTCTTTGACAGCCCTCAGCAGGAGAGGGCCAAGAGGACAAGGAAGTCTGTGGGTTGAGGCAGGGCAGGAAACCTGGTTAAAGTGCAGGGGAAGGTCAGAGTATGTCGAGGGAGGATCTTTGTCTTGTTTGTTTAGAAGCACTGACTCTGCTGAGGGAGGGTGGTCTGGGCTCTGCTGGAGGTACAGGGCTGGGGAGAGGCAGAGCTTGGAGGGCTGTTGTGGACACCCTTGTGTTTGGTTGATGGGTTGTGGGGGTGACAGGGAGGAAGCAAGGAGCCAAAGCTCTGTGGATGGTGGGCCCTTCACTGACTGAGCTGGGAGCCCTGGACAAGGGGCAGGGTTTGTGGCTGTTAAAGAAAACCGGAGCCAGACAGAAGTTAAAAAGGTAAAAATAGATTTTAGGCCTAGTGCAGTGGCTCAGGCCTGTAATCCCAGCACTTTGGGAGGCCGAGATGGGTGGACCACTGGAGGTCAGGAGTTCGAGACCAGCCTGGCCAACATGGTGAAACCCCAACTCTACTAAAAATAGAAAATTTAGCTGGGTGTGGTGGCGCATGCCTATAACCCCAGCTACTCGAGAGGCTGAGGCAGGAGAATCACTTGAACTCAGGAGGTGGAGGTTGCAGTGAGCCGAGATCACCCCACTGCATTCTAGCCTGGGTGACAGAGTAAGACACGATCTCAAAAACAAAACAATACAAAACAAAAAACAGATTTTATCCAGGGACTATTGCAATAGAGGAAAAGAGACCCCAGTGCAGATAGAACTGGACTCAGTTCCAAATACAGCGTGGACCAATGGCGAGCCATACCCCAAGAGCAGGTTGGGAGGGATGGGAAATTATTATGAGGAAATGTCGGGGGTAAGGGACAATTCTGGCTGAACCAACTAGGCAGGGTTCTTGGTGAAGGCAGGCCAACTGGGGAGATCAGACATCACCTGGAGCTGGTGGGAGGATGAGGAATTTGATCAGATATCAAGGGTGAAGGATTCTAGCTAAGACAACTTCACACGGGTCTTGGTAAACTTGGATGATGCAAAGACATGGAAGCCCAAAGGTCAAGGCCTAGTTGGGAAGAGGATCAGAGGAACCTGACGAAAGTTTAGTCAAGGCTAGGTGCAGTGGCTCACACCTGTAATCCCAATACTTTGTGAGGCCAAGGCGGCGGGAGGATTGCTTGAGGCCAGGAGTTTGAGAACAGCCTGAGCAACAGAGTGAGACCGCATCTCTTAAAAAAAAAAAAATTAGTTGGTCATGATGGTATGTGGCTGTAGTCCCAGCTACTTGAGAAGCTGACATAGGAGGATCTCTTGAGATCGGGACTTTGAGAGTACAGTGAGCTATGATGGTGCCATTGCACTCCAGCCTGGGCAACAGAGTGAGATCCTGTCTTTAAAAATAAAATAAATAAAATAAAAAACTATAGTTTAATCAAGGAGACACTGTTTGTCATGGGACGAAGAGATCCAAGAATGCAGAAGCAGAAGACCTGCCCATTTGGAGCTCATATTCTAGTGGGGAGATAGACACCTGAAAGAAATAATTCATAATTTAAATCAGAAGGTGTGCACTGAGGGCTTGAAGCATCATTCATGCCCTTATTCATTCAACAAGTATATTAGAGTTCTCTAGGGAACTCTAGAGGGTTCAGGACTGATAGGATAGATGTATACATGAAGGGGAGTTTATTAAGGACTATTGACTCACACGATCACAAGGTGAAGTCCCACAATAGGCCGTCTGCAAGCTGAGGAGCAAGGAAGCTAGTCCATGTCCCCAAACCTCAAAAGTAGGGAAGCCAACAGTGCAGCTTTGAGTCTGTGGCCGGAGGCCTGACAGCCCCTGGCAAACCACTGGTGTAGTTCCCAAAGTCCAAAAGCTGAAAAACTTAGGAGTCCGATGTTCTAGGGCAGAAAGCATCCAGCACGGGAGACAGATGGAGGCCAGAAGACTCAGCCAGTCTAGTCCTTCCACGTTCCTCTGCCTGCTTTTATCCTAGCTGTGCTGGCAGCTGATTAGATGGTGCCCACCCAGATTGAGGGTGGGTCTGCATCTCCTAGTTCACTGACTCAAATGTTAATCTCCTTTGGCAACACCCCTACAGACACACCCAGGAACAATACTTTGCATCCTTTAATCCAATCAAGTTGACACTCTATATTAACCGTCACATCAATGCCTCATTCTACGTTGATCAGGGCAGTTTTGGGAGGAGGTGGTGATGCAGCAGCTGGCCTTGAGGAAAGCCCAGAATTCCATCCTTGAGGCAGGGAATTCAAGCAGAGGCCACTGTGCTGATGAAATGCAGATCCGTAATAAGAGAAGCTTTGGATGGGGCAAAGTTTATCTCTACCATAGATGTTGCTTTCGTTCTGCTTTTGAGAAACGTTACTGTAGAGTATCGCACAATATTTGGTTTTGATGTTTTAGGATAGATGCATTATCTTGGAATCACAAGCCCCCTTTCCAGAATATATCAAGGAATTGATAGATATCGAGTATCATGAGCAGTTTCGGTTGGACTTTGGATTATAGCCAATATCATGCCAATGGAATCCGTCACCACTGATGGTTGGACCTTTCCCAGCTGGGAAGGGAAATGCATACTTACAAGGACATTTCCATCTTCTGAAAAATCATCCTAACAATAAACTCCTATTTTCATATTTGGAGAGTTTGCATTTTAAAAAAGATAACTAGTAGTGTTTTTATCTTGTTATAGAAGTAATTTATGTTTATTGTAGAAAATTTGGAAAACGCAAATAAAGAGAGGAAAATTCAAATCACTCATAACCTGACTATCTAACACAATCACAATCACTGTTGATACCATGGTGATTTCATCAGACTTAAAAAAAATAGACTTCATATCATCTGCTGCTGTTACTTGAGTCCCACCCCCCACAACCAATTTTTTTTTTTTTTTTTTTTTTTACTGTGGTAAAATGCATTCTTCTTTTTTCCTTTTACTGTATATCTTGAAGAGCTTTCTGGCTCTGCCAGAGTCTCTACTTCATATTTTTAAGTGCCTTCCCAAAATTCCACTAGGCCATAATTTATTTGGATAATTTTCTTTTCTTTTTTTTTTTTTTTTTGAGATGGAATCTCACTCTGTCACCCAGGCTGGAGTGCAGTGGCGCAATCTCGGCTCACTGCAAGCTCCGCCTCCCGGGTTCACGTCATTCTCCTGCCTCAGCCTCCCAAGTAGCTGGGACTACAGGCACCCGCCACCACGCCTGGCTAATTTTTTTGTATTTTTAGTAGACGGGGTTTCACCATATATTAGCCAGGGTGGTCTCGATCTCCTGACCTTGTGATCCACCCGTCTCGGCCTCCCAAAGTGCTGGGATTACAGGCGTGAGTCACCACGCCTGGCCTGGATAATTTTCTGTTGTTGAACATGCAGGTTGTTTCTAGTTGCTGATTTTTTTTCTCTTCTAAACAAGGCTGCCGCATACAGCCCCAAAACAAAATAGATGCGCATCTCCATGATTAGTTTCTTAGAATCTAGCATTGGCTGGGCCAGAGGGGATGCAAAATTTAAGTATTTTAACATGTAGTCATCTCGGACATTTGTAGAGAGCTTACTATGGGCTTTTACATGCATGATCTCGTTTAATTTTCATAGCATAGGTAGGAGCTGTTATTATTCCTCCTTCAAGATAAAATATCAGAGGCTTAGAGAGGTTTAGTAACTTGGGCCGGGCGCAATGGCTCACACTTGTAATCCCAGCACTTTGGGAGGCCGAGGTGGGCAGATCATTTGAGGTCAGGAGTTCGAGACCAGCCTGACCAGCCTGACCAACATGGTGAAACCCGGTCTCTCATAAAAATAGAAAAATTAGCTGGGCATGGCGGTGCATGCCTGTAATATCAGCTACTTGGGAGGATGAGACAGGAGAATCGATTGAATCCGGGAGGTGGAGGTTTCAGTGAGCTGAGATCACGCCATTGCACTCTAACCTGGGCGATAGACCTAGACTCCGTCTCCGGGCAGGGTGGCGGTGCGGAAAGAGAGAGGTTTAATAACTTCCCAAGACCTCAGAGCTGGCCAGTGGCATAGAGGGGATGAAGCCCCCTGAGCCCACCACAGGACCTGCACTGGAATCCAACACTGTACTTCCTGCCGAGCTGTCCTTGGACAGCAGTGGGTGTGTAGACCCTTTCCTAGAGCACAGGACTGAGAATTATTTCTTAAAAAAACGAACAAACAAACAAAACAATCAAAAGCTCTGTCAATTGGGCAGTTGATAAACTTTCATTTTGCATTTCTTTGTTTATCAGAAAGGTTGAATGTATTTAAATGTTTAATGAGCCTTTCATTTTTAGTGAATTGACTTATATCTCTTGCTTATTTTTTAAAATTTGAGTAGCTCTTTCTTGCTGATTTGTGAAACTGCTTTATGTATTAAGATTGGTAAAATCAGGCCAGGTGCAGTGGTGGCTCACGCCTGTTATCCCAGCCCTTTGGGAGAAAGAGGCGGGTGGATCACCTGAGGTCAGGAGCTCGAGACCAGCCTGTTCAACATGGCGAAACCATGTCTCTACTAAAAATACAAAAATTAGTTGGGCGTGGTGGCTGGCACCTGTAGTCCCAGCTACTTGGGAGGCTAAGGCACGAGAATTGCTTGAACCCAGGAGGCAGAAGTTGCAGTGAGCTGTGATCATGCCACTGCAGTCTAGCCTGGGCGACAAAGCAAAACTCTATCTCAAAAAAAAAAAAAAAAAAAAAAAGATGGTAAAATCCATCTCCCATCTCATGTGTGTGGTAAATATTTTTTCCAGTTTTTTCACTTGCCTTTAATTTTACATTATTTTTCAATATACGGTTTTTTGTTTGTTTTGGGTTTTTTTTTTTTCTGAGACGAAGTCTTATCCTGTCTTGCCCAGGCTGGAGTGCAGTGGCGCAATCTCGGCTCATTACAGCCTCCACTTCCCAGGTTCAAGTGATTCTCCTGCCTCAGCCTTCCGAGTAGCTGGGACTACAGGTGCGTGCCACCATGCCTGGCTGATTTTTAGTAGAGATGAGTTTTCGCCATATTGGCCAGGCTGGTCTTGAACTGCTGAAGTCAAGTGATCTCTGCCCCCCAAAGTGGGATTACAAAGTGCTGGGATTACAGGCATAAGCCACCGCGTCTGGCCCAATGTAGGGGTTTTAAACATCTTCACATAGCTAGATTTATATCTTTTTAGTTTCTGCTTTTGGTGTCGTGCTTAGAAAGTCCTGCAAATACTCCATGGCTTTATAAATAACCCACTTAGATCTCCTTTTGGTTACAGTAATGGTTTGATTTTTAAATATTTAACTCTTTACTATGTTTGGAATCTATTTTTTATAAAGTAAACTTCTAATGATACATATTTTTCCAAATGGTTAATCCAGTGCCCCAATACCATTTGTTGAATGACTCATTTCTCTGCTTACTTGAAATGACACATTATATACAGTTGGTCTGTTTCTGAACTTCTATTCCATAGGTATGTCTGATGCTTTCTGGGTCAGTATCCTGGTATTTAAGTTACCTTACGTTTATATTATACTTTAATATCTCATAAGGGAAGTCTCCTCCATGATGAAACTTCTCTTTGCAAGGATTGTCTTAACTGTTCTTGCCTGTTTATTCTTATGCTAGAACTTTAGAACCATTTTGTTGAGTTCTAAAAATAATAATAGAGGCCGGGCACAGTGGCTCATGCCTGTAATCCCAGCACTTTTGGAGGCCGAGGCGGGCGGATCACGAGGTCAGGAGATCGAGACCATCCAGGCTAACACAATGAAACCCTGTCTCTACTAAAAAAATACAAAGAAAATTAGCCGGGCATGGTGGTGGGCACCTGTAGTCCCAGCTACTCGGGAGGCTGAGGCAAGAGAATGGCCGTGAACCTGGGAGGCGGAGCTTGCAGTGAGTCGAGATCGTGCCACGGCACTCCAGCCTGGATGACAGAGTGAGACTCCGTCTCAAAAAATAAATAAATAAATAAAATGATAGTAATAGAATTAGTATTTTGGTTGGAATTTGGTGAACTTAGAAATTGATTAAAGGCAAATAAATTTTTTTTTGCAGTATTGAGTCTTCACATTTGGAAGCAAGGTACATCTTTTCTTTTATTCTTACCTCTTTCATATCCCTCTGGAAGAAAATCGTAGTTATTCATTTGTAGGACAAGAAAAGATGTTTTTTCCCTCACTCATTGCTAGGTTCGTGGCTTAGGCCCCTATAACAAAAGATAGATTAAAGAGAAACGAGGAAATATACAAATGTATTTAAAATAAGTTTTACATGACACAGGAGCCTTCATAAGGAAACAAAGGCCCAAAGATGCAGGTAAACTTGTGTATTTTTATGCTTAGGTTTGATGAAAAAGTGGATAGTTGTGGAGATAGTTGATTGGACAAAGAGAGTGTGATCTAATGGTAATAAACTGGGAGGAATTTGCCAAGGCCTGTTTGTTCAGATTCCCCTCTGTGCTCCTGTGTCTTCAGAGATAAGGATGTTCCTTTCCCCTTGGTATACAGAGGGCACCTCTCGATGAGGGTCTTCTGACTTGCTTCAAGAGAAAAGGGTGGGAAAAGCTCAAAGAGTGACTTCCCTAGGTTTTATGACCTGCTCCAGGGGAGAAGGGTGTGAGGAAGGTGAGAGTGGCCTTCCTGCTACTGCTGTTTTCTCAAATGCCAAGGTGCCAGATTTGGGGATAGTGTGTCCTGAAGGCTATCCCATCCATTCAACAAACATTCTTGAGCAGCTCCAATCATTACAGCCCTTTTCATAGAAATTCTACTTGTTTCATTAAGTTAATTACTCAGTGTTTTAATCTTTGTCACTATTGTGAGTGATATTCTTTTGCTATTATAGTGGCTTCTCTTCTCCACAGGTATTTTCTAATTAACTATTGCTAGTGTGTAGAAAACTTGGATTTGTGAATATCACTTTCCTAGTCAGCTGCCTTATAGAGCATTCTCATTGGTCCTGTGTTTTCTCACAGGTTTCCTTGGGGTTTTCCAGGAAGACAGTCATATTGTATGCAAGTAGCAATACTTCTGCCTTGTCCTTTCCAATATTTTAATCTTGCCTCTTTGTCCATGGATTGAATTGTCATCATCTTTGGGGACTGGACTGGGCAGAAGTCACGAGCATCCACATTCTTGTCTACATCCTGAGTTTGATGGAATGATTGCTGTTTGCCTATTGCTTGGGGTACTGGCTATTTGCAACAGACTTTGTCATGTCCTGGAGGTATCCTCTTTCCCATTTGCTAAGAGGGTTTTGTTCAAAATCAGAAATGAGGGCTGAATTTTATTAAATGCTTTTTCAGCCTCTTCCATACAAATGATTTGCATTTCAGAATTATTTCTGCAGGCAGGTGGACCATAAACACCTTGAAGTCAAGAACTGTCCTCAAGACCATCATAGACAGTCATTCATTCCCAACTGTATAGAAACCTTACAGAGAAACAACCATATGAAATTATCAGTCTTCCCTGCAGTGGTACTCAGTCAACATGTATTGGAGCCCATGGGTGCAGGCTCAGTCACTGGCATGAATTTTAGGAGGATGTGAAAGAGAAAGCACTCTGAAAATTTGGAAGTGGGATGGCTGGGGAGCTTCACCTCCCCATATGCACTGATTAGGAGGCCATAAATGTGAGGAGACATTTCATTTCATCCCATTTTCCAGATGAGGTTAGTATCATGTTTGCCTCAACAAGGAACTGAATTACAATGCCATAGACATTTAAATTGCGGGCCATAAAGTGCTTGTCAAGTGCTAATTACAGCCTTGCTGGGCTCCTGTATTACCAAACTCATGATTCTGCCAGCTGCCAGCAGGGGCAGGCTTTCCAGCGAACCACCTCACAGGAAAGGTGCCTTCGCGTTGGGGCGCATGCTATTTGCGAAATTAGACTTGCTTTCTAAGTAAATAAGCGGTTAGGGTGCCAGTGGTTAGAGCTGGCAGTGGTTGGTAGTGTCCCCAGGATGGTACTAGTTGTTTTGGCTGAAAACAAGTTGTTCTAAAGCAGGTTGAAAACAATATGATCAAGGTGAAAATTAGGTCCAAAGTAATGAGTTGGCAAAAAGAAAAATCAATACTCCCCAGTACTGGATTTCCATGTATTGGTAATTCTGGTGCACTCTTCATTTAGTCAACAAATATTAACCATCTATTATAGGTTATAGACAGTGGGGGATGATGGAGGGTGCATCAATGAACAAAACGAGAGTTCCGTCCAGAGAGCTTGCGTGCTAATAAAGGAGACAGACAATGCAAAAATAAATACATCTTAGATAGCTAGCTAGGTAGGTAACATGTTAAGTGGTGATGGCACTAGGAAAAAAAAACAAAAACAAAGGACAGTCAGGCCGTAATGATTTACGGGTGGGTGATTTCTGTTTGAAACTGGTGTCCAGAGAAGGCCTCTCTGAGATGGCGCTGGAGCAGAGATTGGATGGAAGGAGAGAGAGAGCCCTGTGGAGGTCGAGGCTGGAGGGAGAGCCACTGCAGGCCCTCAGGCCAGTGTACTTGAGGAGTTCGAGAACAATAAGAGGGCCCACAGGACTGGAGCAGAGTGATGGAGTGGGGCAGGGTCAAGTGTGAGACAGGGAAGGGATGATCCCATAGGGATTTCTGGCCATGGGACATTTGAGGACTTTGAGCAGGGAAATGACATGATTTGACTTATCTAAGGGCCATTTTCCAAACTCTGCTCTTAGGTATTTTTGGTTCATTTCTCAAAATTTTTTTGGCAGAGCAGGCACAATTGGCTGAAAATGAACGAGGTCTAAAGAGAGAAAACATAGCCAACAACCAGAAAAAAAATTCTGAAAAATCAGCAAAACTGCTTGAATGCCTATAAGATGTTGTAAACCTGTCTCAGGTATCCTCCAGTTATTAATATGTGAAAAGCCAATGACCAGGGCTCTTCATTTTTGACTTGATTGCTGTCTGAATCAAGCCTTCAGCTGTCTGGGGGCTGGCCAGTGTGCAGTTTGCCAGACACCTCCCTTTGGTCAAGAGCCTGGGTCTGGAGGCGTGCAAGTGGCCCAGACCTATCTTCTTGAGCTGAAAATAACTGCTGCAGATGGTAAGACTTGGGCAACGGTAGTGCAGTTGGGCTCCAAATAGTGCAGTAGTCTTCTTGGCTATGTGAAAAGATTATTTCATCTTTAGTGCTACCACTGTTGTTTTATGGGCCTGTAAGGCAGGGGAGGTTGAGGCTGAGGGCATAGCTTGAGTGGATGGCCATCTGAGGTCCCAGGTCCCAATCTGGAATTCTTTCAGTTGCATCACAAGAGACTTCTGTGCCCCCAGAGCATCTTGCCCATCTCTGTATCAAAGCATTCATCCTATAATAGTGTAAAGATCTGTTTCTGTGTTTGTCCAGCTAAATTGGGACTTACTTTAGTCAGTATGTTTGGGTTACAGGTAAGCTGCTGTGAAAAAGAGGCTCAAAAATATAGTGGCTTCAATAAGTTGAACACTTATTTCTCCCTCAGTCAACAGTATGGCTGGTCCAGACATCTCTGCTCCACAAGGTCATTCAGGGATCTAAGTTCCTTAACTCTTGTTGTCCCATCATGCTGTAGGATTTGTCTTCATTGATGTAGTTGCAATAGGCTCCCTGCCACATTTGTGTTTTAGCTCACCAGAAGGGGAAAAGAGGGAAAAAAAATTGCAGAAATCCAGAGCAAGCAACTTGTCCTAAAGCTGAAGATGGCTTAGAAGTTGTACATGCCACTTCTTTTCAATCCCATTTCAGAAATTAGTCACATAGTCATATCTAGCTGCAAAGGAAGCTGGTTATATTTAATCTCTAGCTAGATAATGGCGTGGCATATTAGTTTTCTATTGTTGCTATAAAAATTTACCACAAACTTATAGCTTAAAACAACACAAATTTATTATCTTATAGTTCTGGAGGTCTGGAGTCCAAAATGAGTCTTGCTAAGGTCAAAAGCTTGTCAGGACTGATTCCTTCTGGAGGCTCTGAGGGGAGAATTCATTTCCTTGCCTTTTTCTTTTTTTATTTTATTTTATTATTATTTTTTTAACCTAAGTTTTTTTTAAAATTTTTATTTTATTATTATTATACTTTAAGTTTTAGGGTACATGTGCACAATGTGCAGATTAGTTACATATGTATACATGTGCCATGTTGGTGTGCTGCACCCATTAACTCGTCATTTAGCATTAGGTATATCTCCTTATGCTATCCCTCCCCTCTCCCCCAACCCCACAACAGTCCCCAGAGTGTGATGTTCCCCTTCCTGTGTCCATGTGTTCTCATTGTTCAATTCCCACCTATGAGTGAGAACATGCGGTGTTTGGTTTTTCATCCTTGCGATAGTTTACTGAGAATGATGATTTCCAATGTCATCCATGTCCCTTCAAAGGACATGAACTCATCATTTTTTATGGCTGCATAGTATTCCATGGTGGATATGTGCCACATTTTCTTAATCCAGTCTATCATTGTTGGACATTTGGGTTGGTTCCAAGTCTTTGCTATTGTGAATAGTGCCGCAATAAACATGTGTGCATGTGTCTTTATAGCAGCATGATTTATAGTCCTTTGGGTATATACCCAGTAATGGGATGGCTGGGTCAAATGGTATTTCTAGTTCTAGATCCCTGAGGAATCGCCACACTGACTTCCACAAGGGTTGAACTAGTTTACAGTCCCACCAACCATGTAAAAGTGTTCCTATTTCTCCACATCCTCTCCAGCACCTGTTGTTTCCTGACTTTTTAATGACTGCCATTCTAACTGGTGTGAGATGGTATCTCACTGTAGTTTTGATTTGCATTTCTCTGATGGCCAGTGATGGTGAGCATTTTTTCATGTGTTTTTTGGCTGCATAAATGTCTTCTTTTGAGAAGTGTCTGTTCATGTCCTTCGCCCACTTTTTGATGGGGTTGTTTGTTTTTTTCTTGTAAATTTATTGGAGTTCATTGTAGATTCTGGATATTAGCCCTTTGTTAGATGAGTAGGTTGCAAAAATTTTCTCCCATTTTGTAGGTTGCCTGTTCACTCTGATGGTAGTTTCTTTTGCTGTGCAGAAGCTCTTTAGTTTAATTAGATCCCATTTGTCAATTTTGGCTTTTGTTGCCATTGCTTTTGGTGTTTTAGACATGAAGTCCTTGCCCATGCCTATGTCCTGAATGGTAATGCCTAGGTTTCCTTCTAGGGTTTTTATAGTTTTAGGTTTAATGTTTAAGTCTTTAATCCATCTTGAATTAATTTTTGTATAAGGTGTAAGGAAGGGATCCAGTTTCAGCTTTCTACATATGGCTAGCCAGTTTTCCCAGCACTATTTATTAAATAGGGAATCCTTTCCCCATTGCTTGTTTTTCTCAGGTTTGTCAAAGATCAGATAGTTGTAGATATGTGGCGTTATTTCTGAGGGCTCTGTTCTGTTCCATTGATCTATATCTCTGTTTTGGTACCAGTACCATGCTGTTTTGGTTACTGTAGCCTTGTAGTATAGTTTGAAGTCAGGTAGCGTGATGCCTCCAGCTTTGTTCTTTTGGCTTAGGATTGACTTGGCGATGCAGGCTCTTTTTTGGTTTCATATGAACTTTAAAGCAGTTTTTTCCAATTCTGTGAAGAAAGTCATTGGTAGCTTGATGGGGATGGCATTGAATCTATAAATTACCTTGGGCAGTATGGCCATTTTCACGATATTGATTCTTCCTACCCATGAGCATGGAATGTTCTTCCATTTGTTTGTATCCTCTTTTGTTTCATTGAGCAGTGGTTTGTAGTTCTCCTTGAAGAAGGTCCTTCACGTCCCTTGTAAGTTAGATTCCTAGGTATTTTATTCTCTTTGAAGCAATTGTGAATGGGAGTTCAATCATGATTTGGCTCTCTGTTTGTCTGTTATTGGTGTATAAGAAGGCTTGTGATTTTTGCACATTGATTTTGTATCCTGAGACTTTGCTGAAGTTGCTTATCAGCTTAAGGAGATTTTGGGCTGAGACAGTGGGGTTTTCTAGATATACAATCATGTCATCTGCAAACAGGGACAATTTGACTTCCTCTTTTCCTAATTGAATATCCTTTATTTCCTTCTCCTGCCTAATTGTCCTGGCCAGAACTTCCAACACTATGTTGAATAGGAGTGGTGAGAGAGGGCATCCCTGTCTTGTGCCAGTTTTCAAAGGGAATGCTTCCAGTATTTGCCCATTCAGTATGATATTGGCTGTGGGTTTGTCATAGATAGCTCTTATTATTTTGAGATATGTCCCATCAATACCTAATTTATTGAGAGTTTTTAGCATGAAGGGTTGTTGAATTTTGTCAAAGGCCTTTTCTGCATCTATTGAGATAATCATATGGTTTTTGTCTTTGTTTCTGTTTATATGCTGGATTACATTTATTGATTTGCGTATGTTGAATCAGCCTTGCATCCCAGGGATGAAGCCCACTTGATCATGGTGGATAAGCTTTTTGATGTGCTGCTGGATTCGGTTTGCCAGTATTTTATTGAGGATTTTTGCATCAATGTTCATCAAGGATATTGGTCTAAAATTCTCTTTTTTTGTTGTGTCTCTGCCCGGCTTTGGTATCAGGATGATGTTGGCCTCATAAAATGAGTTAGGGAGGATTCCCTCTTTTTCTATTGATTGGAATAGTTTCAGAAGGAATGGTACCAGTTCCTCCTTGTACCTCTGGTAGAATTTGGCTGTGAATCCATCTGGTCCTGGACTCTTTGGTTGGTAAGCTATTGATTATTGCCACAATTTCAGAGCCTGTTATTGGTCTATTCAGAGATTCAACTTCTTCCTGGTTTAGTCTTGGGAAGGTGTATGTGTCAAGGAGTTTATCCATTTCTTCTAGATTTTCT
The DNA here is from genome assembly GCF_028885625.2 of Pongo pygmaeus. Lineage (NCBI taxonomy): Eukaryota > Metazoa > Chordata > Mammalia > Primates > Hominidae > Pongo > Pongo pygmaeus. The sequence continues at coordinate 89,021,331 of NC_072386.2, read as the reverse complement.
AGTTTATTTGTGTAGAGGTGTTTGTAGTATTCTCTGATGGTAGTTTGTATTTCTGTGGGATCGGTGGTGATATCCCCTTTATCATTTTTTATTGCGTCTATTTAATTCTTCTCTCTTTTCTTCTTTATTATTCTTGCTAGTGGTCTATCAATTCTGTTGATCCTTTCAAAAAACCAGCTCCTGGATTCATTAATTTTTTGAAGGGTTTTTTGTGTCTCTATTTCCTTCAGTACTGCTCTGATTTTAGTTATTTCTTGCCTTCTGCTAGCTTTTGAATGTGTTTGCTCTTGCTTTTCTAGTTCTTTTAATTGTGATGTTAGGGTGTCAATTTTGGCTCTTTCCTGCTTTCTCTTGTGGGCATTTAGTGCTATAAATTTCCCTCTACACACTGCTTTGAATGTGTCCCAGAGATTCTGGTGTGTTGTGTCTTTGTTCTCGTTGGTTTCAAAGAACATCTTTATTTCTGCCTTCATTTTGTTATGTACCCAGTAGTCATTCAGGAGCAGGTTGTCCAGTTTCCATGTAGTTGAGCGGTTTTGAGTGAGTTTCTTAATCCTGAGTTCTAGTTTGATTGCACTGTGGTCTGAGAGACAGTTTATTATAATTTCTGTTCTTTTACATTTACTGAGGAGAGCTTTACTTCCAAGTATGTGGTCAGTTTTGGAATAGGTGTGGTGTGGCGCTGAAAAAAAATGTATATTCTGTTGATTTGGGGTGGAGAGTTCTGTAGATGTCTATTAGGTCCGCTTGGTGCAGAGCTGAGTTCAATTCCTGGGTATCCTTGTTAACTTTCTGTCTCATTGATCTGTTTAATGTTGACAGTGGGGTGTTAAAGTCTCCCATTATTATTGTGTGGGAGTCTAAGTCTCTTTGTAGGTCACTCAGGACTTGCTTTATGAATCTGGGTGCTCCTGTATTGGGTGCATATATATTTAGGATAGTTAGCTCTTCTTGTTGAATTGATCCCTTTACCATTGTGTAATGGCCTTCTTTGTCTCTTTTGATCTTTGTTGGTTTAAAGTCTGTTTTATCAGAGACTAGGATTGCAACCCCTGCCTTTTTTTGGTTTTCCATTTGCTTGGTAGATCTTCCTCCATCCTTTTATCTTGAGCCTATGTGTGTCTCTGCACGTGAGATGGGTTTCCTGAATACAGCACACTGATGGGTCTTGACTCTTTCTCCAATTTGCCAGTCTGTGTCTTTTAATTGGAGCATTTAGTCCATTTACATTTAAAGTTAATATTGTTATGTGTGAATTTGATCCTGTCATTATGATGTTAGCTGGTTATTTTGCGTGTTAGTTGATGCAGTTTCTTCCTAGCCTCGATGGTCTTTACAATTCGGCATGATTTTGCAGTGGCTGGTACGGGTTGTTCCTTTCCATGTTTAGCGCTTCCTTCAGGAGCTCTTTTAGGGCAGGCCTGGTGGTGACAAAATCTCTCAGCATTTGCTTGTCTGTAAAGTATTTTATTTCTCCTTCACTTATGAAGCTTAGTTTGGCTGGATATGAAATTCTGGGTTGAAAATTCTTTTCTTTAAGAATGTTGAATATTGGCCCCCACTCTCTTCTGGCTTGTAGAGTTTCTGCCAAGAGATCCGCTGTTAGTCTGATGGGCTTCCCTTTGTGGGTAACCCGACCTTTCTCTCTGGCTGCCCTTAACATTTTTTCCTTCATTTCAACTTTGGTGAATCTGACAATTATGTGTCTTGGAGTTGCTCTTCTCGAGGAGTATCTTTGTGGAGTTCTCTGTATTTCCTGAATGTGAATGTTGGCCTGCCTTGCTAGATTGGGGAAGTTCTCCTGGATAATATCCTGCAGAGTGTTTTCCAACTTGATTCCATTCTCCCCGTCACTTTCAGGTACACCAATCAGACATAGATTTGGTCTTTTCACATAGTCCCATATTTCTTGGAGGCTTTGTTTGTTTCTTTTTATTCTTTTTTCTCTAAACTTCCCTTCTCACTTCATTTCATTCATTTCATCTTCCATCACTGATACCCTTTCTTCCAGTTGATCGCATTGGCTCCTGAGGCTTCTGCATTCTTTACGTAGTTCTCAAGCCTTGCCTTTCAGCTCCATCAGCTCCTTTAAGCACTTCTCTGTGTTGGTTATTCTAGTTATACATTCGTCTAAATTTTTTTCAAAGTTTTTAACTTCTTTGCCTTTGGTTTGAATTTCCTCCTGTAGCTCAGAGTAGTTTGATCGTCTGAAGCCTTCTTCTCTCAACTCGTCAAAGTCATTCTCTGTCCAGCTTTGTTCCGTTGCTGGTGAGGAACTGCGTTCCTTTGGAGGAGGAGAGGCACTCTGCTTTTTAGAGTTTCCAGTTTTTCTGCTCTGTTTTTTCCCCATCTTTGTGGTTTTATCTACTTTTGGTCTTTGATGATGGTGATGTACAGATGGGTTTTTGGTGTGGATGTCCTTTCTGTTTGTTAGTTTTCCTTCTAACAGACAGGACCCTCAGCTGCAGGTCTGTTGGAGTTTGCTAGAGGTCCACTCCAGACCCTGTTTGCCTGGGTGTCAGCAGCGGTGGCTGCAGAACAGCGGATTTTCGGGAACCACGAATGCTGCTGTCTGATCGTTCCTCTGGAAGTTTTGTCTCAGAGGGGTACCCGGCCATGTGAGGTGTCAGTCTGCCCCTGCTGGGGGGTGCCTCCCAGTTAGGCTGCTCGGGGGTCAGGGGTCAGGGACCCACTTGAGGAGGCAGTCTGTCCATTCTCAGATCTCCACCTGCGTGCTGGGAGAACCACTGCTCTCTTCAAAGCTGTCAGACAGGGACATTTAAGTCTGCAGAGGTTACTGCTGTCTTTTTGTTTGTCTGTGCCCTGCCCCCAGAGGTGGAGCCTACAGAGGCAGGCAGGCCTCCTTGAGCTGTGGTGGGCTCCACCCAGTTCAAGCTTCCTGGCTGTATTGTTTACCTAAGCAAGCCTGGGCAATGGTGGGCGTGCCTCCCCCAGCCTCGCTGCCACCTTGCCGTTTGATCTCAGACTGCTGTGCTAGCCATCAGCGAGACTCCGTGGGCATAGGACCCTCCGAGCCAGGTGCAGGATATAATCTCCTGGTGCACCGTTTTTTAAGCCCGTTGGAAAAGTGCAGTATTAGGGTGGGAGTGACCCGATTTTCCAGGTGCCGTCTGTCACCCCTTTCTTTGACTAGGAAAGGGAACTCCCTGACCCCTTGCGCTTCCCAAGTGAGGCAATGCCTCACCCTGCTTCGGCTCGTGCACGGTGCACTGCACCCACTGTCCTGTGCCCACTGTCTGGCACTCCCTAGTGAGATGAACCCAGTACCTTAGATGGAAATGCAGAAATCACCCGTCTTCTGCATCACTCACGCTGGGAGCTGTAGACCGGAGCTGTTCCTATTCGGCCATCTTGGCTGCCAGAGCGACATAAATCTCCTTGCCTTTTTCAACTTCTTGAGGTCACCTGCATTCCTTGGCACATGGCCCCTTCCTTGCATCACTCAAGCTTCTTGATTCTGTTGTCACATCTCTTGCTATTCACTCTGATTTCCAGCCTCCCACTTATAAGAACCCTTGTGATTACATCAAACCTTGCTGGGTCTAGGATAATCTCCCTGTCTCAAAATTCTTAGTCACATATGCAGAGTCCCTTTTGCCATGCAAGGTAACATATCCACAGGTTTCTGGCATTAGAACATGGATATATTTGGGGTGGTGTGCTTTATTCTATCTATTACAGGTGAGAAGAGGTTTTATTACTAAAAGAAGGAAAGGGAGAAATGATATCAGAGGAGTGTCTTCTTAATGCCTGCCACACAGATGCTCAGTAAATGTTGAATACAGCAACATTTGGTGGGGTATTGCCTGCCTTCCTCCATACCACCCTGAACTTCATTGGTTCAACCAGTATCTTTTTATAGAAAGCAAAAGGTGGTAGATATCCAGTGCTGGTCTTTAGGTGCATAGACTCTCAATCTGGGGCAAGGGAAATAAAGAGGAAGCCCCTAGGACAGATTAGCTGTCCACACTTGTTACTGTTAATTTCATATCCTTCCTGGATTCCACTCACCCACTCCCACCTTCAGAATAGACACATAGCCCTACACAGCTAAAACTGAGCCCATTATCTGAGGCCGCAAATGTGGCTTGTTCTCCTAGTTTTCCAGAACTGTCCTCATTCTGGTCACACAAGCTGAGGGCTTTGGCGTCATCTGTAACCATTCCTTTTCCTTGGCCCTCCCCTGTGTCCGCTGACTTCCTTCACATTTCCAGATCTCATGGTGTTCACTCCTAGCCTTTCTTCATAGCCTCACTGCTCATGGAACTGGCCCAGGCCTCATCACTGTGGTTAGTGCACCTGCCACAGCCGTTCGCCTGGCCTGCCTTCTTCTGGTTCCTCCTCCTTCAAGCCTCTTCCGTCCATGGTGGCTTCTGCTTTGGCCACTGACCAAAGCACCATTGCCATCCTGCCGTGCTTGCTGGGAAGTCGCCACCTGGTTCGCAGTTCATAGCAGGTGAAAAGATATCTGCGTTCACTCTCCATGTGTTTGACCTGGTGTGGGAACTAGAAAAGGCCCTTCCCTCTGAGTCAGAGCCCCCAGGTTCCATCCTCTGCCCTAGACCCTCTAGGAAGCCTGGGGAAGACACATGCTTCCTGTGAACCTCAGTTTCCAGCTTTGCTAGATGGGAGAGGCTGGCCAGCTGAACTTTCACTTTAAGATTTGGGGATTCCTTCCAAACTAGTCCTTGGGACTCCTGCCACTGAAGCCTAGGGAAGCAGAAAGAGAAGAGGGTGTAGAGAGAAATGAAGCTTCCACACTGTCCCCTCCACAATGCCCCTGTGGATGGCTTACATGCACAGCCTCTTCCATGGCCTCGAACCCTCCAGTCTCAGGGTCTCCCTTATCCTCCATGAGCCCTGTTCACAGCAGGAGTACTGACATCTCTTCAGCTCTGAGACCCAGCTAAGGGCTGTCAGTTTGGCCCCACCATGCTGGGCCACCACCTTGTAGCCTCTCTTCTTGTCTCATCTATCATGGACTCTCCCGTGTGGGCATCTCACTTCTTTCATCCATCACACCCGAGTCCTGTACTGTAGGTGTGTGAGATGCCAGGTGCCGCCCTGCCCTCTGCTACACAGGACTCCTGCAGTGCCTGGAACACAAAAAGTCCCGTGGTGGGGATTTTTTATTACCTATTTCTGCCTCTCCCCCTACCCTCAACCCTCACTGCCCACCCAGGCACCCAGCACTCAGGGCCCCTAGACCAGGAGCCAGCACTTAGAAGTGAAAATGGACAAGGTGAAGGATCCTATGGCACCCCCAGATGTTCACGTGGCATTCCTGGTTTTCGTGATTGGGTGAGATCTGTTTGTTCAGAGTAATGTTGGTGACACCACTTGATTCCTGGGCTGTGTGGATGGATTTAGTGAAGTCACTTGTAAGAACAAGCAACTTAACTGAATCTGGACATGAGAATCCTGTGGAAGTTTGGATTTCCATGCCATTTAACTACTCTATCTTAGGCTCCTTTTGTGTTCCAGGCACCATCCTGGGCACTGAAGTAGAGAACTGCCAAGGGAAGTTTATAAAACCCCACTGTTCCCTCTCTAGATGATGATGGAGACAGAAATGACCACACAGCCTGAACTGTGCAAGGCTAGAGGAGGGAGTCTCTAACTGTTAAGCAAAGTTTATAAACCGTTGCTCCTTCCCTAGAGGATTGATGTGGGGTGTGTGGACAGGATTTGCATTGACTGATGGGCCTCAAACGAGGCTTTGCCCTTAAAAAAAACATTATCATTTATCTCCTCCTCAACAGGGCTCCTCGTGACCTTCAGAGGCAGCAGCTGAAGTGTTAGCAGTGAGCGTAGGTCAGACAAGGGCTTGTGTGTCGAACAGTGCTTTATAGGAAAACCACAGTGATAGTGGCAATTATGCAAGGCTTTCCATGTTCCGTTATGCCCCGTTTATTCAGGATCTTTAGGGCATCAATTGTACTCAGGTGCTTATTTTCAGGTACCTAAAATTTTCACATTTAAACACCAAAAGTGTTTTCTTTTAGAATATTGGCCATCCTGTGTATCTTTCTAAAATCTTTTTATTCCCTGTTTTTTTTTTCAACTTAGAAAACTTTTTCTCGTACATATTCATGGTAGAAGAAAAACCAAGAAAATACTTATAAAGTATAATAATTTTCTTCCTTCATCTACTCCTCTCAGAGATAAGTCCTGTTAACATTCCACCTTCTAAGATATGGTGATTTTAATTCAATCTTTTATTGATGACTCAAGATCTTCATCTCAGTCCTCATTAGTTGTTCTCTGCACATGTAGCCTTTTCCCCTCCATGCACTATGATTCTTGGTATAAAAAGTGCTGCACGAGGCGATTATCTATTTTGCTATTTTATTCTCTTGGTGCCAGCTGGCACTTTCTGCGGCTGTACATAAACCTTATATTCCTTTTGCTTCTCTATATGCACCAGGTCTTCTTGATTCTAAGATGCACATCTTCCCTGGACATTTTAATGTTTCTGAAACCAGGATGTATCTTGCCAGAGGACAAAGGAATAAGTTCTTGTGGACATTGTCACCGTCTCCGTGTACATGGGGTTTCATCTATTTCCCACCTCAGTTGCTATGGTCACTTATTTCATTGGAGACCTTACAGTCACTTGAATTTTAACTTACATTTGGATTCCTAAATGATTGCTTATTATGTGTTTTAAAAGATGACACTATAATGAAATAATACAATTATTGTGAATGTAGAAGATTGCCTGTCTTGTGCCAGCCAAGACGATTAAAGGCAGTTGAAATTGCCAAATCTCCCAGAATAGATCATAAAATTTTCAGAGTTAAGGGAGGTGGCCGTGACCAACTTTTGTGTCATGAAGGAATATCAAGTGCCCGAAATTATTAAAAGCTTTGGACAGACTTTCAAGATAAACTGTCTAGTTCCCATCAGCAGATAATTTAATTAAAGAAAAGTGAAACAGCAAATAACCAACTAGGAAATTCAGATGAAAGGCCCTTATCTCCTTTATTCTTGGGTTTGCCTGATAATTATTCTGTTCATTTGAAAGATGCTGAGGGGTTCAAGGTCTTGCAGTTTGGGTCACAAACAGCAGGGTTTCAGCAGAATGTTGTGCCCATCTGGCCAAGACAGGCACTGACTCAGATGAACCCTGAGAATCTGGATCTGAAGAAGGCTTAGATTCAAACTTTGAGTGTAGTATTAAAGAAGAAAGTGGTTTGAATAAACCTATGCTTTTTGCTGGTCAGTAAAAAATATTTCTGTGTTCTCACTTAAAAGGGAAGTTCTGACACATGCTATAGCATGGATGAACCTTGAGGATATCATGCTAAGTGAAATGAGCCAGTTACAAAAAGACAAATACTGTCTGACTTCACTTATATGAGATATCCTGAGTAGTCACATTCACAGAGACGGGAAGTGGAATCATGGTCGCCAGGGCTGGGAGAGAGGGGAAATAGGGAATTGTTTTTTTAATGGGTATAAAGTTTCAGTTTTGCAAAAATAAAAAATGCTGGAAATTGGTTGCACAACATTGTGAATATGCATAACACTACTGAACTGTGCATTTTAAAAAGGTTAAGATGGTTAATTTTATATTATATATTTTTTCATCACAATTAAAAAGTATATTTCTGGGTTCTCTTGGTGAGAGCACCATCATCCACCCAGTTCTACAAACAAGAAACCTTTGATACCTCCTTCATGCCCCCACCCAGTGATCTCCAGACCTTGTAGATTTTATCTGCTAGTTCTCCAACTGTCTGCTTTTTACCATCTCTTCCATCACAGTCCAAGCTACCATCATCTCGAGACAACAGCGGTGGTCTCTTAACCACAACCTCATGGACTTCTTGCTGTCCTCAAATTCTTTCTCCAGAGTGAACTGTTCAAAAGTCTGAGTGTATCAGGCCCCCATTTAAAAGCCTTCCTTGATCAGGCAAATGCAGATCAAAACCACAATGATGTATCACTTCACACCCACTAGGATGGCTAAAATCCAAAGTCAGATAATAACAAATGCTGGTGAGGATGTAGAGAGACTGGAACCGTTGTTCATTGCATGTGGGAATGTAAATGGTCTTTGGAAAACAGTCTGGCAGTTGCTTAAATGATTAAACATAGAGTCACCATATGACCCAGCAGTTCCACTCCTAGGTATGTACCCAAGAGAAATGAAAGCATATATCTACCTAAATACTTGTAGATTCATGCTCATAGCAGCATTATTTAGAATAGCCAATAAGGTGGAAAGAATCTAAATGTCCATCAACTGACGAATAGACAAACAAAATGTGGTAGATCTATAAAATAGAATACTGCTTGCCCATAAAAAGGAATGGGTACTGATGCATGCTACAACATGGGTGGACCTTGAAAACATTGAGTGAAAGAAGAAGCCAGTCACAAAAGATCCTGTGGGATTCCATTCGTGTGAAATGTCCAGAATAGGCAAATACATAGACAGAAAGTAGATTAGTAGTTGCTTAGAGGTTGGCAGAGATCAGGAAGTAGGGGGTGGTTGCTAAAGTTATGGGATTATTTTCCTGTTTTTCTTTTTAATGAAGGCAAGATAATGTCTGTTTATTGGTGTCTTTTAAAAAATAGGTCTGGGTATATTTAGGTTGCATTTTCCATTTTTTAAATCATGGTGAAATACACATAACATCAAACTTACCTTCTTAGCCATTTTAAGTGTATGTACAGTTCAGTGGTGTTAAATACATTCATAATGTTGTACAGTCATCACCACCACCCATCTCCATCACTCTTTCCATCTTGTAAAACTGAAACTCTGTATCCGTTAAACCATAACTCACCATTCTTCCCACCCTCTAGCCTTGGCAACCACCTTTCTACTTTCTGTCTCTACAATATTGACTACTCCAGGTACCTCTGATGAATAGAATCATACACTATTTGTCTTTTTGTGACTGACTTCTTTCATTTAATACAATGTCCTCAAGTTTCATCCATGTTGTAGCATATGTCAGAATTTCTTTCCTTTTTAAGCTGAATAATATTCTCTGGTATGTATACACTCCATTTTGCTATTCACTCATCCGTCGACAGACATGTGAGCTGCTTCCACATTTCAGCTATTCTGAATAATGCTGCTATGAACATGAACACAGAAATTTCTGTTTGGGATCTTGCTTTCCATTCTTGCGGGTATATATGCAGAAGTAGAATTGCTGGACCATATGGTAATTTTTTTGGGGGAACCACCATATTGTTTTCCATAGCATCTGTATCATTTTACATTCCCACCAACAGTACCCAGGGGTTCCAATTTCTCTATGTCCTCATCAACACTTGTTATTTTCTGGACTTTTTTGGTAGTAGCCATTATAATGGATGTTACATAGTATTTGGGTTTTTTTTTTTTTTTTTTTGAGGTGATGAAAATGTTCTAAAATTGACTATGGTGATGGTTATGCATATGTTTGAATATACTAGAAAGCATTGAATTGTACACTTTGAAGGGGTAATTTGTATATGTGAATTATATCTCAATAAACCTGTTTATTTTTAAAAAGCTTTCCATGGCCTACTGTTCCTAGTAGAAAGTCCACAGTCCTTCGGCTGGCCCTTCTGCCTGGCCCTCATCCTCCCCTAGTCCCATCTCAGCTGGAGACTGCACACGTGGCTTGCTGGCATTCTGCCCTTTGCCTGGCTGCACCCTCCCACCCCCGCCCTGGTCACTTGCATCGTTCTCCTGGTTGCATTCTCTTGGTTCTACCTTGTTAAGATTCGAGCTCAAACATTACCTTCTCAAGGTGGCCTTTCCTGACTCCTTGGACTAGATTCCTCATGATGTGTGCTTCTGGTTTCCTGCACGTACATGCCCCATTGACTGTGCCAGCCCCCAGCCCCTGCCCCTAGTCTGTTCTGCATCCTCAATCCCAGCAATAGTCCTCTACATGTATTTGTGGAATGATGAATCAATAACATCCTAGGTCTTAAGACTTATGGTATTAATATTCTGCCATTTTCCTAAAATGATTTGAAGCAACATAAAGCAAAACAAAACAACAGCTAATAGGATGACTTATAAAGCTATGTTAATTAAAACATTGTGCTCTAAAACCAAAAAAGAGATAGCCAGTCAGTGGAACAGAATAGAAACTCTAGAAGCCTGTATATATTAAATACAATAATTTAATATATAATAAATTAGAATGTGAAATGATTGAGAAGAACTGAATTTATCAACAAAAGGTATTGAGGATGACTGGTTACATTTAAAAAGTTTAAATGTTACAACAACCTAATTAAAATGAGCAAAGGACTTGCATAGACATTTCTCCAAAGAAGATAAACGAATGGCCATTAAGCACATGCAAAGATGGTCAAGGCCACCAACCTTTAGGGAAATGCAAATCAAAACCACGAGTCACCACTTTACACCCATTAGGATGGCTTTTATTAAAAAACAAAAAAACACCGCAGAAGCAAACAAAATGACAAGTATTGGTGAGGACGTGAAGAAAATGGACCTTTCTGCATTGCTGGTGGTAAAATGGTACAGCCACCGTGGAAAACAATATGGCAGTTCCTCAAAAAATTAAACATATAATTACCATTTAATCCAGTAATTCCACTTCTGGAAGGACACTCAAAATAATTCAAAGCAGGGACTCAAACAGATATCTGTACACCAATGTTCATAGCAGCATTATTCACAATAGCTGAAAGGGGAATCAACCTAAGTGTTCATCGACAGATGAAAGGATAAACAAAATTTAGTGTACACACACACACACACACACACACACACACAAAATGGAATACAATTTATCCTGAAAGAGGAAGGAAATTCAGACATATGCTACAACATGGATGAGGCTTGAGGACATACTGCTAAGTGTAATACAGAAGACAGAAAAAGACAAATATTCTATGATTCCAATTATGTGCAGTTCCTGTAGAAGACCAATTCTTAGAAAATAGAATGGTGGTTGTTAGAGGCTGCAGAGAAGGAGGGAGAATTGGGAGTCAGTGTTTAATGGGTATAGAGCCTTAGTTGGGGGTGATGAAAAAGTTGTAGAGATGGATGGTGGTGGTTGTACAACAATGTAAATTTACTTAAAGCTGCTGAACTGTACATTTCAAAATGGCTAAAACGGTCAATTTTATGTTATGTGTATTTTACCACAATAAAAAAGGAATTAAGAAAGTTAAAATGTTAGCTTTCTGCTCCCCAACCTCCAATCTTTACAACAAAATCATTTCCAGCTTTAATATTTCAGTGTGAAAAAACTCATAAAATAGTAGAAGTGGCTACTAATATAACCATTGGATGCTGCAGGGCTTGCTAAGCATGATAGCAACGGGCAGCAACCACAAAAGCAAAGACTGGTAAATTTGAATACAAAATTTTAAAATGTCTGAAAATCAAAGCCACTGTTATGTTAAGTTGGGATCCCAGGAAAAAGACTCTGAGATGGAGAATTGCCTGCAAAAGTTTTATTGGGGAGTGCATGGGAAAGTCAACTGTGGCCAAAAGAGGACGGTAGGAGGGAGGGGGCAGAGGCAGAGATGGACCACCACTGTGGTTTCAACTGATGCTGTTGCTGATCTCAGGGAGAGCCCTGGAGCTGTAATGGCCCTTCAGGATGGTCCCAAATTGAGGCAGTGGGACTTGGCCTTTGTTTTCCTGCATCAGCCAGTCACTGGCCCTGGGCTGCCCCCTGAGATGAGGCAGCTCCCTGACACTGAGGGCAAGTTCCGGTAAAGGACTCAGTTGTTCACTGTCAGCAGCCGATATTCCTAGCAGCTGGGAGGACAGGCATATCAGCCCAGCAAAAGGGATTGAGGTGGAGCCCCACAGTATCCACTATATCTATAAACAATAACCAAGGCAGATATTTACAACACAGGCCAGATTTCTCGGGAAACTGGCTCCAAACAGATGTGCGTGCAGGAGCTTTATGTTGCAGGGCTATTCTCCAGAACAGTACCTGTAAGGGAGAGAGGGAAGCAGGATTGGGCACAGAGAGATTGAACTGCCACATAGCACACAGTTGCAGCAGAGGCCTCAGCTGATGCTGCAGGGAGCCCTGAAGCTGGGAGAGCCCTTCAGATTTGTCCCGAATCAAGGCAAGGGTGTTGGGTGTTTCTGCCCCTATGTCAAATAGTTGCTGGATGTGGGCTGCCCCTGGGGAGGGGACATAAATGTGGGTAACGCAGCTCACTTGACCGAGGGTGGCTTCTGGTCAGCAGCCAGCACTCCTGCAGCTGGGGGAGCAGTGCCCAGCTCCTGGAGGGGAAGGGAGGACCTGGACAGTGGATGGCAGCCCCACCCCACCCAGTGCTCCTGCTGCTGGCATCCACTTTCTCTGTTTAGTAAGTTTACCCCTCTGGCATATCTTCCCTAGAATTCTATGGTTTGTTTTCCTAGGAAGCTTACAAGAGGAAGTTAGAGGGACAAACTACAGCTCCCACTGCTACAGTGGGCTTTGGGAAACAGCTGAGACCCATCATCTCTCCTTTGCTCTCTGTTCTGTATTCCCTAACATCTCTGCTGATCTAAGTGGCTTACTGGGTGGGCTGAGCCAGACCCTCATTCCTGAGGACCCTGAGCCCCTGGTCCTGTGTTCTTGTGTTCTTGTCAGACCATGACTGCTGCACTGTCTATTTACTTGTCAAAATTGGGCAAAGGACCACAGAGCACTCTCCCAGTGGATCACCTGGGCACCAAACGCACTCTTCCAGGCCCCCGTCACCTAAGAGCAGCCCTGCCCCTCTTGATGACCAGGATCAGTTACCCCTACCAGGGCAGTGGCTCCTCTTCTGGTCTGCTGGGTTCTTGGCACAAGGGGCCTGAAGTAACCAGGTGGTCTCTGTAGCTGAAAGATTAATGGTACTTTTACCATTGTCTCACATGGAAAGCCTTCCCTCTCTGGAGCTCAGGCCCTCTAGACCTGTGCTGTCCAATATAGTAGCTGCTAGCCATGAGTAACTACTTAAATTTAAATAAAATAAGCCAGACACAGTGGCTCATGCTGTAATCCCAGCTACTTGGGAGGCTGAGGCCAGAGGATCACTTGAGGTCTGACCAGTCCGGGCAACATAGCAAGACCCCATCTATGAAAAAAACAAATAAAAATTCAGTTATCCACTCATACTAACCACATTTCAAGTGCTCAGTACCCACAGGCAATTTGTGCATTGGACAGTGCAGGCGTAAAATAGTTCCATGATGACAGTAAGTTCTTTTGGGGCAATGTCTCTAGACCTACCATAACCTAAAGCTGCAAGGATGTGAAGCATGAATTCTCCAAGTGGGTCACTGGGAGTGATCCTGAGTGGAGCCATTCCAACTTCTAGCCCTTGGTTCCCAGACCCATGTATTCTACCTGTTGGGCCACAGCACCATGTAATGATCATTCATTTAGATTGTTCCTTTGGGTTCATTAGGTTCCTTCCTGGAACATGGTACCCAGTCCTGCAGGGGATCATCTCCAGGCTGGCCCCCTCACCTGAGCCTTCAGAAGGCCATTCCATTGCTCCATCAAGCTGGTAGCTTCTGAGTGATTCGGTCTGTGAGAGGCTCCATAGTCATGTGACCACTGCTACCTTTCCTTTGCTGTCATGCAGTTTCCTTGGTTTGAGGTGATGTTACGTAGGATCTGCGTTAGTGGATCAAACACTCTGTAAACCGCAGACAGACAGTGGTGCTGGCTAAGGCTCTTTGGGCAGGACAGGTAAACCATACCAGAATAGGTGTAGATTACAGTCAAGATAAAGCACTTCCTTTCTGGGGTTGAAGATGTTCAAATGTAATCAACTTGTCTCCAAGTGGCTGGTTGCATCCCTCGAGGGTTGGTGTCATATGGGAACTCAGCTCTGGTCTTTGTTGCTGGCAGGTTGGACGTTCAGCAATGTGAGAAGTTAGATCCGCCCTGGTGAGTGGGAGTCCACACTTCATCTCCTCCAGGGCTCAGAAGCACATTAAGTGCTGCCTTTCAAGCAGCATCTAGTTCTCTGCTGCAGATGGCATGGCCTTGCTCCAGAACCCTAGGGTCTGTGTTGTGATTGTCCTATTCAGGCTTGACACAAACTCCACATGGTGTTTTTTCCCCACAAGATTCCTCTAGTACTGTAGGGTCTGCTGGGTCATATGGCTGAATTGTTAGGGCTGCTTGTGCTGCAGCCTGGACCTAATGCAAAGACCTTTTCTGCCCTGGGATCTACGCAAAGCTGGCAGCTTTCTGTGTCAGTCAGTAAATGGGTCAGAACAGTATTCCCAAGTATGAAATATGCTGCTTCAGGAACCTGAAGAGGTCTTCTTAGTGTTGAGAGGTGCAAGATGCAATAGTTAGTTATCTTTAATTTTTTTGTTGAGCAAGTGAGAGAGAGAGAGAGATTGAGAGACAGAGACTGACTCACTCTGTCAACAAGGCTGAAGTGCAGTGGAACGATCATGGTTCACTGCAGCCTGGACTTCCCAGGCTCAAGCGATCCTCCTATCTCAGCCTCCTGAGTAGCTAATACAACAGGTGCATGCCACCACACTGGGCTAATTTTTAAAAATTTTATGTAGAAACAGAGTCTCATTCTGTTGCCTAGTCTGGTCTTGAACTCTGAGGCTCAAGTGGTCCTCCCACCTCAGCCTCCTGAGTAGCTGGGACTACAGGTACATACCACCATGCCTGGCTAATTTTTTAAAATTTCGTTTTGCAGAGATGGGGGTCTCACTGTGTTGCCCAGTCTGGTCTCAAACTCCTGGGCTCAAGCGATCCTCCCACCTCAGCCTCCCAAAGTGCTGGGACTACAAGCTTGAGTCACTGCACCTGGCCCAATAATTAGTTCTTTCCTTTGACGAGAATATCTCAGACTTCTGGATCCCTAAATACTTCCCTGATGTGGTAGGCCCCTGAATCTTTGGAAGGTTTGTCTAGTTCCCTTTGGGTACATGTGTCTGACTCGGTGTCCAGCATACTTGCCTCTCTTGCTCCGCTGGCCCAGTGAACAAGATTGGTCTTTTGAGATAAAAGACCAATATGGTGTCCTGCACAATGTCCAGAGGCCCTTCAGACTGTTACTGAGAGTAGGAGGATTAACATAGCACTGAACAAAAACCATAAATATCTCCTGCCATTTGTTCTATGTAAATGCAAACAGCTTCTGATTTTTCTTCCCCATTGGATAGAAAATAATGGATTTGCCAACTTGGTGGCCACATATCATGTACCTGAGGCTGCGTTAATCTGATCTAGCAAAGCTAGTGCTCTGGGAGAGCAGTGTAATTGAGGTGCTACTTGGATGACTTTGCAGTGGTCCACTGTCATCCACCAGGATCCATCTGGTTTTTGAAGAGGCTAGGCTGGTGGATTAAATGGGAATACAATGGGGATCACTAGCCGTTTATTCTTAAGTCTTTGTGCTATTCTCTTCCCACCCCCAGCAGGATGCCATACTGTTTTTGACATAATATTTTGGCTAGGAAAGTGGGAGAAACAGTTTCAGAAGCTTCTGCTCGGCCTTGCTCAACTCTGATGGCTCTTACTCTATAGACAAGAGAACCAATGTGGGGATCCTGTCAACGCCCAGACATGGCCTTTCCAATCACACATTTGACAAGAGGGACATACCACTGGGTGGGTCTGTGGACCTAGTAGACTCATTATGATCTGGACCTGGGCCGGGATGCCTTTTCTTAGCTATCCCTAGTATAATTCTATTCTAACAAGCTGGCCATGTTTGTGTCCCTGGGTAGCAGTATCGACTCAGACTGTGTATTTAACAGTCCTCAAAATGTCTGGGTATTTCTCTTTCCCCAGTTTATGGTTACTTGTATAAATTTGGGAGGTCCCTCTGGAGAAAGACAGAGGGAGTCATTGTTATATACATTTGTTGTGATGTTACAGGGTCTTTCCTCATGGGAACCTAGGCCTTCCTTCAGACGGAGGCTTTCAGGTCTGCAAAATGTCTCAGGTCCATAAACTGGACAAGGGATCATAATTTTTTTTTTTTTTTTTTTTTTTTTTTTTTTTTTAGTGGGGCAGCTGCTTTCAGCCTCCTGATCATTCATTTTTGATTTTTCAGTTTTTGGCTCCATAAATGAAGGAATACTTTTGTTGGCTGCCCATCTATCTTTCCCCGAGGAACACCATTCTGTTAACCATCTTCCTAGATCTCTGTGGACCAGGCCCCTGACTGCTATTCTGACCTTGCCGCTAATTATGACAGTTGCACCCACCTTGCTTTTGACAGTGAAGTGCTGCTGTCTGGCCTCTTAGTATTTGGGATTCTATCATGCCCATTGCTATCAGGAAGACCAGTTCTGTAACAGCGTTTTTTGCCATCATCCCCGGTCTGCAGAGGAGAGCCAGCACTGAATATCTCCATGACCCTGTGCCTTTCCTCCAGTTCCCTCCGCTCCACCCCACCCCACTCCACCCCTGCCTGTCCCCGCATGGTCTCCTGGCCTTGGTTAAATTTCCTCTCTAGTGAGTTTACTTCCATGAGCTTTGTGATTTCTCCCTCCACTGTCTTGATGACAGTTCTGGCATTTCTACTTCACTTAGCGTAGGCCAGGCTTGTAAGAGCCATTGTGTTAACTCCTTGTCTCAGGATACTTACCAGGGCATTATATTCTGTATCATGGGAGGGTCCTCTCATCATGATCAACCCATCCTTAATCAACCTGATGCTCCATCCCCCCATGAGCCACCACTCTCACAATTCAGTCCCACATATCACCTCTTGGCTCCTGTGGGACATGCTGTCTGGGTCGCACAGCTCTGGTGTGTGTTACCTTGTCTGGGCTTCCATGTCTGGCTGTGTTGTGATTTGACTCTAGTTTTTGGTCTGGTGGTCAGGAATAGATGTGGGGATACACATGCCTGGGGTGGGCATGTGTAATAGCATCTTTGGATCATCTTTAAGCAAGGTGACACCCTAGCCTGTGTTAGGGAGGAGTGGGTCAGTACTGCAGGCCCGGGGTTCAGGAGAATCTGGAGAGCAGGGTCTTCAGGTACATTGACCTGGTGTCTCCATTCCAAGTCTCAGGTCCCGTTCCCCAATTAGAGCCCTGATTTCAGCATAGCAGATTTGTCAGGGTTGGAAATTTACCCTTCTCTGGAGCCCTGCTCCCCTTTTAAATAGCTCCTGGGGTCCTCAGCTTTTTCTGCCCTTCATCTACGTGAGATGTGAGTTTCTTTATATGCTACTAAGAAGTGTCTTCAATTTTCACACTCCTCTGAAATTGGTGATTAATCATTCTCAGCCTCTCTTCATCTTTCCCCAGCACATTGATTGTACCCAGCAACAGCCATCTGATTCCAAGTTCCTTATGATCATTGCTTCACTCAAACCTCTCAAATGCCTGTGATAGTGCCCTCTTCCATTCCAGCTGGCCATGGTGAAAGTTTGAACAATTTCACTGCTTCAGCATACCACAGGCTATGAGTGTCCCACCTACCACCAACAGTGGAGTTCTCACTGCCAGCTCCAAAATCTCATATTAGATTTTGCTCTGAAAATGATTTCTGAAGCCAGTTCCTTAGGTTGGATTCCCTGGGAAACTGAGATTCTAAGATTTGTATGTAGGAACTCTTCTTTGGCAAGTGCTGTTAGGAATAACACCTGTAAGAGTGTGGGAAGCAGGACTGGAAGGGGGAAGAGTTGAAGCAGAAGTTGAACTGAAGCGGGAGAAGTTGAGCTGCGATGTGGTTGCAATAGGAGCCTTGACCAATTCTCCAGGGAGCTCTGGAGCTGCCTGAATCAAGGCAAGGGGTCAGGCCTTTGTATTCCCACACTGGATGCAGGCTGCTCTGAGGGACGGGGCCTAACCTAGACCGGAAGAGCTCCCTTCAGACCAAGGCAATTTCTGGAGAGACTCACTTGTGAGCCACCTAGCAGCTGGGGAAATGAGTGCTGTGGTCCAAAATGAATGATTTGGGCAGTGGCCTGCAGCATCCACTAACATAGTTATCACAGGCCAGGCACGGTGGCTCACGCCTGTAATCCCAGCACTTTGGGAGGCCGAGGCAGGTGGATCACCTGAGGTCAGGAGTTTAAGACCAGCCTGGCCAACATGGTGAAATCCTGCCTCTACTAAAAATACAAAAATTAGCTAGGCATGGTGGCATGCGCCTGTAATCCCAGCTACTCAGGAGGGTGAGGCAGGAGAATCACTTGAAACTGGGAAGTGGAGGTTGCAGTGAGCCAAGATTGTGCCATTGCACTCCAGCCTGGGCAACAGAGTGAGACTCCATATGGGCGAGGAAAAAGTCAACACATCTCAGTACACAAAAGGAAAAATAAGAAAGAGACGAACACTCCAAGGAACGAGGCGCAAAGGGCCCACAATGTAGGCTTCATAATGCCTCGCTCCAAGATGTCCATATCCTCATTCCTGGATCCTGTGAATGTTGCCTTCCATGGCAAAAGGGAGTTTGAAGATGTGATGAGTTAAGAATCTTGTGGCCGGGTGCAGTGGCTCACTCTTGTAATCCTAGCACGATGGGAGGCGGAGGTGGGTGGATCACTTGAGGTCAGGAGTTCGAGACCAGCCTGGCCAAATGGCGAAATCCCATCTCTACTAAAAACACAAAAAGAATTATCTGGGTGTAATGGCGCATGTCTGTAGTCCCAGCTACTCAGGAGGCTGAAGCAGGAGAATCGCTTGAACCCAGGAGGAGGAGGTTGCAGTGAGCCGAGATTGTGCCATTGCACTCCAGCCTGGGCAACAGAGCAAGACTCCATTTCAAACAAAAAAAGAATCTTGAGATGAGGATATTATCCTGGATCATCCAGGTAGGCCCCAGGTAATCACAAGGGTTCTTATAAGAAGGAGGCAGGAGGTCAGAGTGAGTAGTAGGAGACATGGGCATGGAACCAGGAAGTTTGAGTGATGAAAGAAAGGGGCCATGAGCCAAAAAATACAGGTGGCCTCTAGAAGCTGAAAAAGGCAAGGAGCTTCCTCTCAGAGCCTCCAGAAGGAACCAGCCCCGCCAAAACCTTGACTTTAGCCCTGTAAGACTCATTTTGGATTTCTGACTTCCAGAACGATATAATAGTACATTTGTGTTGTTTTAAGCTGATAACTTTGTGGTGATTTGTTATAGTAGCAATAGGAAACTAACTCAGACTCCATAGGAAACTCACCAAAGAATAAATACAATTGGCCAATAAAGGCAGTTAAAAATGTGGAACTTAGTCACAAATATGTGTGCTAGCTATCAATCAAATTAAAATTAATGCAGTAGGATACGCTTTTACTCTCAGGTTGGTAAAAGCAAAAAATGGTAATTCCCATTATTGATGAAGATTAAGGAAATATGTATTCTCATACTGGTGGAAGTGTTGTGTAAATTGATATAACTTTTCTGGAGGGTGATCTGAGAATATTTATCAAACAACTTTAAAACATGTATCTTGTTTGATCTAGAAAATTCATTTCTAGGACTTTATCCTAAGGTAATGGTGGAAGTATTATCTATTATAGTGAAAAGTGGAAACATCCTAAATGTTCGAGGAGAAAGAATTGATTGAATAAATATTGATATAGCTATGCAATATTTATACAGTGTTTTCTGTATCCAGTTTTGACATAGAAAAATATGAGGGAATTATTGTTAGATGAAAAAGGCCAAAAATTAGTGTGTATAATATAATGCAGATTTCATTTAAAATATGCATATAAAATGTCTTAAAGGATATGTACCATAATTTTAATAGTGGTTATTTCTGGCAAGTAACAGTTTAATGTAGTTTCTAATCCATATCACAGGTCGGCAAACTACAGCACCATTTTTTTTTTTTTTAAGCCTGCAAGCTAAAAATGGTTCATACGTTTTTAAAACGGTTGTTTAGGCTGGGTACGGTGGTTCACGCCTGTAATCCCAACACTTTGGGAGACCGAGGTGGGCGGATCACTTGAGGTCAGGAGTTCAAGACCAGCCTGGCCAACATGGTCAAACCCCGTCTCTACTAAAAATACAAAAGTTAGCTGGGCGTGGTGGCGGGTGCCTGTAATCCCAGCTACTTGGGAGGCTGAGGCAGGAGAATTGCTTGAACCCGGGAAGCAGAGATTGCAGTGAGCTGAGATTGTGCCACTGCACTCCAGCCTGGGCAATAGAGCAAGACTCAGTCAAAAAAAAAAAAAAAAAAAGAAAAAAGAAAAGAAAAAAAGGTTGTTTAAAAAAAAAAAAAGAAGAAATAATATGGGACAGTGACTATATGGTCTTCAAAGACTAAAATATTTACTATCTGGACCTTTACAGAAAACATTTGCTGACCCTGATCTGTATCGTCTGATTTTCTGCAGTGAATAAAACAATGTTAACAATGTAAAACAAACAAAAAAGATGTATAAACATTTCCAGTGCAGTGCTTTAAAATAAATAGCTCAGCTGGAAAATTGTAAAATATGCTAAAGGGAGAACTGTAAAATGAAGACAGGAATGAAGTGAGTACAGAGAAATATATGCAAAAGGTCTTGCATGATTGCCAAAAGTGAATAAGAAATTTGGCCCTGAGCTTCCTAGTGGAAAAAGCAAGAATATATACAGGATCTCTTTCATGACCCATAATATCTAAAACAACCCAGTGCCTCAAGACGTATAATAGTTTTTCTTGACTGAGAAAATACCACCATTGCAGCTTTATAAAGTGAATATTTCATGTGGTCAGACTTGGAGTATTTTGCCCAGAGTGAGAATAAATTGGCTTTGAGTACATGGAAGAAAAGTTCTTATGAAGTAAAGTCTTAAATTTCAGAGCATGACATCCCTTATGCTGCCCAGAGCTCTTGTCTATTTCCTTTCTGTTTCTCATTCGTTCCAGATAAGGGTCTTCTGGGTGAGTTGGGGGTCTCACGACTAGTACTAATGTGGCTTGTGATCCCTATGAGCCACAATTGTTACCACGGGACATTCATGAGGTCACATGTTGCCCCCAAGCCAGGGCTTTTTTCCTTCTGCATTACTTGAACAAAGTTCTCTGCACACACTGCCCTAGGGAGGAAGCCTACTCCTGAAGGATACTGGCAGTGGTTCCTTGGAAGAACCTGTTTTTAAGATGCCACATTGAATAAGGATTGGTCTTTGTGTGAGAGTGCTGGTTCCACCTCTGGAGGGTTGACAGAGCGGTGGATGGGAGCAGGCACTTGTCTGCATGTGGAGACTGCTGTAGGGTATGTCCAGGTGACATCATCTAGTGGGAAAACTAGTCGGTTACTTGAGTTAGCCAGGTCACACCAGCATTCGTTCATTCATTCATTCATTCATTCATTCAACACAGTGGCTCTCCACTGAAGCTGTACCCATGGAGCACCTGGGGAGCTTTATGAATAAATAGGGATGCCCAGACTCTACCCCAGTCAGAATCTTCTGGAGGTGGGGCCCAGGCTTGTGTATTTCTAAATACCTCCGTTGGTGCTTCTGGTGTGCATCTCCAGTGGAAACCGCCCGTGGTGGTAGACCTTGGGTTTTGGTGTTTGGATCCCAACTTCCTTGTTTATTAATCGCTTGACTATGGGTGGATGACTTATCCTCTCTGAACCTCACGTTTCTTGTCTGTAAAATGAGTTAAAAGGAATATATGTGAAGTATTTAGCATGCTGCTTAGCAAGCAGTCAGTGCCTAATAAAGGCTCTTGGTGACTGTATTAGTCCATTCTCACACTGCTATGAATAAATACCTGAGACTGGGTGATTTATAAAGGAAAGTTTTGTTGACTCACAGTTTCGCATTGCTGGGAAGGCCTCGGGTAACTTACAGTCATGGCGGAAGACAAAGAAGAAGCAGCCATCTTCTTCACAGTGGGCAGGACAGAGAGAGAGCAAGCAGGGGAAATGCTAGACACTTAAAAAACCATCAGATCTTGTGAGAATCACTCACCATCATGATTACAGCATGGGGGAAACTGCTCCCATGATCCAGTTAACTCCACCTGGTCCCGCTTTTGCCATGTGCAGATTTGGGGGATTATAATTCAAGATGAGATTTTGGGTGGGGACACAGTCAAACCATATCATTTCACTATCATCAGAATCACTATCACTGAGTTACCCGAGTTGGCCCTCACCCTGGATCCTGGTTCTAATAACTGACTGTTGATCTTTTTTGTGGCCACGTGTTTTTCATATTCCCTTCCCCTAAAACAGGGTCCCTTCCTTACATCTGAGTCCCTGGCCAGGGTTCCACAGGGGCTGGCCAGATAAATGTAAATGAATGAAGAGAACAGGCGTAAGGGAAACAGACCATGGCACACTGTGTGTTACGCCTGCTGGAAGGGTTTTTAATTCTGTAAAGAAATATACCCTCCATTTTTCTTGGAAACATACAGTCTTCTTGGTTTATGTTTTGTTTTTCACTTTTAATAGAGACATAGATACAGAGAAATATTTCTTTACCATAAGAAAAACAACACTTTGCAACCACAATGATAAATATCAGCTGACACTTAAAGTTGGGTAAAGCCCTAAAGATGGGGCATCATGGAAACGTTGTAGATGGGAGAGCCCTCCCCCTCTGCAGGGGCAAAGGCTGCTCAGTTCCAATTGATTGTTACCGTAGGGAAACGTGGCCCAGTTTGACCAGATCTACTGAGTTTTCAAGAGAAGCTGAAAATTTGGATTTTTAAAATGTTGGCTCAGTTTTTAAAAAGTAGCATTGTATGAGTCAAATAAAACATATTTCAAGGTTGAATATGGCCTAAGAACCACCCGTTTGCAACCTCTGATCCAGCATCTAGGGCCAGCTTTGCTCTTGCCAGCACCCCTACCCAGCTGCCTGTTAATAAACCTCCCTGCTGCTGACCCCTTCTTGTCTGGACTTCCCCATGTTTTTTGTTTCCATAATCATGTCACAGTGCTCTGCCCTCCTGTGGGGACACCCTCACTCCTAAATGTGTTCTGGAAATGTGGCTGTCCTCTGATAGGTTTCCTTAAGAATGGATGAAATGAGTTAAGGCATAACTGGTAATTGGCTCACTGTTCTTTGGCAATGGAAAAATATTCCTTGCCAATAATTTCTCTCAACACTTTTTCAGGCAAAGCAACATACGGGGTAATTATTTTTAGATCAGAAGTAATTTGGGTGTTATAATGTCAGTGTACGTAAACCTGGTAAGATTATAGGAAGGTTTTAAAATGAGTTTTGAAACTAGTGACATATAAATTAAATGTTGAAGTACTTGCCCACTTATTACTGAAAATATCAGCTCGACTGTTGTTTTTTTTTTTCTTTTTATAATAAGACAGCAACACAAGGCTGGGATTAGCCCAGGGATGAGGCCTGTCAGATGTGACTGCAGCACCTTCCATTTAGTTCTTCTCCATGGTCCTGCATTTTCTTTAGGGATGGCCCCATCATCCATGCATTTCTGCAAGCCAGAGGCCTACAGGTCTTCCTCCACACCCCTTCCTCCTCTCCGCCATATCCACCCTAAATATCTCCTGGATCCATTTACTTCTCCTGCCCTCTGCCATTATCTGCTGTAGGCCACGATCACCCAGCTCTTTGGTGACTACACTGGCCTACTAATTATCTCCCTGTACCCACTTTGACCTCCTCTCGGTTCCTTCCATACCCTGCAGCCAGATTTTCATAACTTAAATCTTATATCATCCCTTTGCTTAGGACCCCCAGTGGCTTTGCGTTAGCTAGGATAAAGTCCAAAATCTCTATTATTATTATACTTTAAGTTCTGGGATACATGGGCAGAACGTGCAGGTTTGTTACGTAGTTATACACCTGCCATGGTGGTTTGCTGCACCCATCAACCCGTGATCTACATTAGGTATTTCTCCTAATGCTCTCCCTCCTCTAGCCCCCCGTCCCCCAAAAGGCCCCAGTGTGTGATGTTCCCCTCCCTGTGTCCATGTGTTCTCATTGTTCAACTCCCACTTATGAGTGAGAACGTGCGGTGTTTGGTTTTCTGTTCCTGTGTTAGTTTGCTGAGAATGATGGTTTCCAGCTTCATCCATGTCCCTGCAAAGGACATGAACTCATCCTTTTTTATGGCTGCATAGTATTCCATGGTGTGTATATGCCACATCTTCTTTATCCAGTCTATCATTGATGGGCATTTGGGTTGGTTTCAAGTCTTTGCTATTGTGAATAGTGCTGCAATAAACATGTGTGCATGTGAAAGACCAAAATCTTTAACATCACTCTTAAGGTCCCACATGGATTGACTCCCATGCACATCACCACTCTTATCTCTTCCTTTGGTCTCCTTGTTCTCTGGGCCCTAGCTTCTGTACCTTTTCTTTTCTTTTAAAGCAATTTTAGATTCACAGAAAAATTGAGAAGAAGATACAGAGATCTCCCTTACACCCCCTGCTTAGACACATGAACAGCATCCTCCATTATCGACATCCCCCACCAGAGTGGTACAATCAATGAACCTACTTGAATACTTTCTTATTGCCCAACATCCACAGTGTACGTTAGGGTTCACTCTTGATGTACATTCTGTGGGTTTAGACAAATGCATAATGACAGGCATTCACCGTTACCATATTACACAGAATAGCTTCACAGCCCTAAAAATCCGCTGTGCTCCCCTATTTATCCCTGCCCAACCACCAATCTTTTTATTGTCTCCATAGTTTTGCCTTTTCCAGAATGTCATGTAGTTGAAATCAAGCAGTATATAGTTTGTTCAGATTGGCTTCTTTCACTCAATATGCATTTAAAGACCCTCCAGGTCTTTTCATGCCTCGATAGCTTATTTCTTTTTAACAATGAATAATATTCTTCTGTCTGGATGTACCATGGTTTATTTATCCATTCACCTACTGAAGGACATTCTTGGTGGCTTCCAAGTTTTGGCAATTACAAATAAAGTTGCTGTAAATATCCATATGTGGGTTTTTGTGTAGACATAAGTTTTCAACTCCTTTGGGTGAATACCAAGGGGCTCTGCTTTTTTTTGTGGCTTCATACACGCGATGTAGTTCTCTCCTCTTGGACTGCTCCCTACTCCCCACTGCCCTTGTCTAGTCCTTCTGAATTCAGCTCTGATGTCACTTCTTCAAGGATCTCTGCCTCTCCCCTTCAGATCTTCTTGTTGTTTCATGTCCTCTAACCCTCGGTGCTTTTCCACAGCACCCATCCGCTTGTTTGACTATTTGACTAATATCCATTTCACCACTAGTATGTATGCTCCATGCCAGCATGCTGTTGAGTTCCCACCATCTGGCACATAGAAAGCATTCAGCAAATATTTGTTAAGTGAATGAATGATGACGAAGATAATACTTATTCTTTCTCCCCATCATGGGCTCTTAAAGGAGCTCACATGTAAGACAGATATTTAAACAGACAACATGCTGGGGCTGAGATGGGCCATGACAAGGCTGTTTACCAGGTGCAGAGGGGCCCAGAGTTGAGGCACTTAAACAGTGCTTGACTCTGTTTCCATAGAGCCTACCGTGGTGTCAGGGAAGAGTGGACACCCACAATTGCTTGTTGATATTCACAAGTACCTGACCAGTGCAGCATAGGTCTGCTTTCCTCATCGTGTGTAGCTCTGTGTCTGTACACATTTTGTGTGAGCAGGTGAGAGCGATGTTATGGCTGTAAGACAGAAAGACTACTGAATTAGAGCCTGAAAACCAGAATGTAAGTCCCAGGATAGTCCTTGTGAGCTTTGTGACATTGAGCAAATCACTTAATCTCTCCAAACCTCAGTTTCTTTGTGGATGCAATAGGAATAAATATACCCACTCACTGTGTGGTTGGAGAGCAGAGAAATGAAGCATGAAAATGCTCAGGCAGTACCTGGCATACTACATGCATCCACTAAATGCTAGGACTCAGTTTCTTCATGAGTTAAAGGTCAGCACTGTATGCAGATTCTCCTCCCTTCTGATTACATAAAAAGAGGTGTGTGTGTGTGGGTGCACGTGTGTGTGTGTCTGTGTGTGTGTGTGCTGAAAACCTCAGGGAAGTCCTTTTAGGCACATAAAGACGAGGCTATGCTAACAGCCATTAGAGACAGAGGTTGGTTATAATATCCTGCTGGATTTTGAATTGATATCCAGAAAGAGAAGTTAGAAATTTCTGTTTTAGAGCTCAGGTAGAAAAAGGAAGACAGTTGAGGTAACCTTATTCTACCTAGGAATCATGGAGGTTACATTTCTTTAAATCTCGCTCTAACTTAATCTGTTTTTCAACCAACATTTACTGTGCATTTATTTATGTGTTATGTTTCTACCAATGCTCATTTTCTTTCAGGCATTTATTTTAAAACAGTTTCTTTTTATGGGTAAAGAAGACTAACTGCTTAGAGAAAGGATCCTGTCGTCTCTATAGCTGTGGTCCACAGCTCTGGCTGTGCTTTAGAAATAGCTAAGGGCTAGGTGTGATGGCTCATGCCTGTAATCTCAGCACTTTGGGAGGCCGAGGTGTGAGGATCACTTGAGGCCAGGGGTTTGAGACCAGCCTGGGTAACATAGAGACTCCATCTCGAAAAAAGTAAAAATAAAAACTTAGCTGGGCTCGGGCAAGTGCCTGTAATCCTAGCTACTTGGGAGGCTGAGGCAGTGGGATTGCTTGAGCCCAGGAGTTCGAGGCTGCAGTGGGCTATGATTGTGCCACTGCACTCCAGCCTGGGTAACAGAGCAAGTCCCTGACTCTAAAAATAATTAGTTAAAAAAGTAGCTGAGGAGTGTAGCCAAACACACATGGCTGAGGCCACCCACACCAATGAGGTCAGTATCTCTGGAGATGGGGCCTGGCACTGGTGTGTTTCACTGCTTCCCTGGTGATTTAAATGTGCAGCCAAGGTTGAGAACCACTGCTCCTGGGCATGGGGAGTGACTGCAGAGCCTGGTTGTTCAGACCTCAGAGCCCCTCTTGTGGCCACCTGGTAAGGCCACCTGGTGCCAGCTCTTCTCACCTGTAGTGCCTTGGAAAAGACCCATTGCCTCCAAATGTGAAGCTGGAAAATGACAGTGAGAGTGACACTCCACTGGGGGGAAAGTGACGCTTTCTCTGGGGGGAAAGGCTTTAGCCTACTTGAGGAAGACATCGGAAATGGGCTCTAGCCTCACTTTGAAGGAGAGCAGGGAAGAGGCGGGTGTGGGAGAAGGCAGAGCTTTTTCTAGAGTGTGAGGAGGCTGGGAGCTGGAGAAAAGCAGCTGCTCAGAGAGGTGAGAGAGGACAGACCTAAAACTACCGATTCAGGTGTCAGTCCCAAATCTGCTGCTTGCTGGCTTGAGCAAGTCACTAAAGTCTCAGGGACTCAGGGTCCTCATCTGTAAAATGAGGTCAACTTCTGCTGACAAGCACCCTGCAACTGGGAGGTTGTTGACTACTTCAATACCTTAAATGGATGAGCCATAGGAAGGGAGTTCGTGTTGGACCTGAGAGTGCAGAGTGGGGCTGGGAGGGAAGGTCCATGGCTTCTGTATTCCTAGGTCCTGAGACTGGAATTCATTGGAATTAACCAGACTAAACTAAAAAGTGGTTATCTCAGAACAGTGCCAGGCCCTTGAGAACAAAAATAATACACATAATGTAACTATGATACATACGATAATAAACTGACCATATTTTATTATGGAAACCTACAAACATATAGTAGACAGAATACCCCATGTACCTATCACCCAGCTTCAACAATTGTCCACTCACGGCAAGTCTTGTGCTATGACTATCCCAATTCATTTCCTCTTCTCCCTTATTATTTTGAATCTAATCTCACATGTTATATGATTTTGTTTGTATGTCTAAAAGATAAGTACTCTATAAACCATGATCACACCCTTTTAAAAAATCAACATTAATTCTTTAATATAAAAAAATCCAGTCAGGGTTCAAATTTCCAATTGTCTAATAAATGTCATGTGTTTGAGTTTGTTTTTGTATCAGGCCCACACATTGTGATTGGTTGTCATATCTCTTACACATCTTTAAAAAAATTGTTATAGACCAGGAGTGGTGGCTCACACCTATAATTCCAGCACTTTGGGAGGCTGAGGTGGGAGGATCACTTGAGGCCAGGAGTTTGAAACCAGCCTGGAAAACATAGCGAGACCCATCTCTAATTCTTTTTTAAATTAGCCAAGGTTGATGGTGTGTGTTTGTAATTCTAGCTACTCTGGAGGCTGGGACAGGAGGATTGCTTGAGTTTGGGAGTTTGAGGTTACAGTGAGCTATGATTATGCCACTGCACTCTAGCCTGGGCAACAGAGTGAGATTCTGTCTCTATTTTCTTTAACTTATTATCTTGATAAGCTGGGCACAGTGGCTCACGCCTGTAATCCCAGCACTTTGGGAGGCTGAGGCGGGTGGATCACCTGAGGTCAGGAGTTCAAGACCAGCCTGGTCAACATGGTGAAACTCTGTCTCTGCTAAAAATAAAGAAACTAGCTGGGCGTGGTGGTGCATGCCTGTAATCCCAGCTACTCAGGAGGCTGAGACAGGAGAATCACTTGAACCCAGGAGACAGAGGTTGCAGTGAGCCGAGACTACACCACTGCACTCCAGCCAGGGTGATAGAGTATCACTGTTTCAAAAAAAAAAAAAAAAAGCAAAACAAAAAACCAGTGTGCGTATGTGTGTGTGTGTATAATCTTGATAAAATTTACATAACATAAAATTTACAATTTTAACCATTTTAAGTGTACAGTTCAGTGGCATTAGGTATATTCACATTGTGGCCAACCATCACCATCGCTACTCAATAACCTTTTCCATCATCTCAAACGGAAACTCTGTACTCATTAAACAACTCTCCATTCCTCTCTCTTCTGGCTCCTGGAAAGCACCATTCTACTTCCTGTCCCTATGAATTTGAATGCTTTACGAACCTTATGTAAGTGGAATAATATAATTGACTGGCTTTTTAAACACAATATCTTCAAGACTCACCCATGTTGTAGCATGCATTGGAATTTCATTCCTTTTTAAGGCTTAATAATCTGCTATTGTATTTATACACCACAGTCTGTTTCTCTGCTCATCTGTCAATGTGTACGTAGGTTGCCTCCCCCTCTTGGCTTTTGTGGATGATGTTGCTGTGAACATGGTGTATAAATCTCTCTTAAGCATCTTTTAGTATAAAGATTTTCCTTTCATTTCCCTCCTCTTTTTCTTTTTTTTCCCTTGGAATTTATTTGTTGATGAAACTGGGTCATTTGTCCTGTAGTGTCCCACTATCTGGGGTTTTGCCGATGACCTCATTAACTTTTGGGCTGGCAAAGGTATTTTGAAATTTGTCAATTATATTGTACTTATTGTGTGCCAGGCACAATTCTAAGGACTTAAAAAATGTAAATGGAGTTAACCCTATGAGATGAGTACTATTCTTTCAACTTCTGTTTTAAGGACAGGGAAACTGAGGTTGAGCAGAGGTTAAACAACTCGTCCTCGGTCACCCAGCTAGCAAGTGGCAGGGCCAGGATTCGATCCCAGGCAGCCTGGCTCAATTATTCCACACTGCTGCACAGGCTAGGGCATTATTCAGTGAAAAGGAGGTGATGATTTTGATTCCTGGGGAAACAGGACTGAAACACATGAAAAATTTTTAAAAAATAATGGAGACAGAAACTGTAGTTAAAAGAGGAAATATTACAAGACCACACCTGATTAGTTTCCAAATGAGTAACGTATCTTGTGAATGTCAGGGAAGAGTAATGGAAGGAGAGACCTCTTTATAGCTCTCACTGAAGTCAGTGTAAATCCAGACATATGAATTACTTCAGGGTATGTTATTAACATAGCTGTACATGCTTATTGTTGGAGAAAATATCCAAAATAGATGGTCATGTCATTGAGTGGAAATAAAGCAAGGTAAATGGCCACCTCTCTCTTCCCAATAGTCCCTGGATGCCACCTTTCCAAGACCTTCATGTGTTTTTTGTAAAGTTTGTACATATTTTTGAAACAACACAACACTATCTTGGAAAATGGAGAAGAAAATAATTAATCCTACCATTCATTATGCCTATTTTTCTCAACCTGTTTTTCCTGTAGGCATAAACATAGGCATATTTTGTATTGTTGCGGCACTTTCAAATGGGGAGTCTTATTTCTAAGTGACTGAACTTTAGTCCCCGGGCTTGTGAATTGAGGAGGAATGCATTCTTCTTATTTTGCTGCTGTTTGTATCCCACCGCTGCAGTCAATTTTGGGTAAAAGGAAAATGAAGACATTGTTGAGTGTTCTTTTGTAGCCATGGGATCCCTGGGAAGGACTAAATTAAGCTGGAGGCAGTGGGTGTGGTGGAGAAGGCATTCTCCTCCTTCCCTGTCACTCACTAACTCTTTGGGGCCATAAGGGGTGAAACTAGGTGACCACTCAGTCTTTCCAGCTTTGAAATTCCAGGATGCTTCGATTCTAATAAAATCGGTATTTTTTAACAAAGAAGAAAACTACATTTGCCTCTGAGCTGTAAAGGAGGCTCTAAGGTTATCTTTCTGAAAAAAGAATACATCTTTTGCAGGAGAAAAATTGGTCAAATTGAGTCTTTCTGACTGGTGAGTTAAATCAGTTAGATTTAAATCAAATTCACCCAGCTCTGCCCTTTCATCACTGAGAGATGAATCAGGAGAAATCTGCCTTTGAAACTGACCTGGATTTGGAGACATCCATCACTTTTTAATGGAACTTTAGGATGTGGACTTTCCTTTGGGCTCTGTGTTTTCTGTTGATGCCTGTGAATGAAGAAAAATGATAGCCAGCATGACCCATTTAAAAAGAATCATATTTAGGAAAATGGAAAGTAACTCAGATGCCTAGAAATTGGGGAATTATCACCAGGTATTAGTTCAGTGAGGTCGTCCAAAAGGTAGACTATCAATACTGGAAGTTCTAGTCCAGCTGGTCTGTGGCTGGACACCAGACTGAGTCCTCTGGGAAAAGGGTCTTGCTAAACATCCAGATTTCCAGGCCCCATTCTTGAAAGGTTCGTTCTGTGGGTTGGGGTTGGGGTAAGGCCTGGAATGTCGGTATTTAAAAGCTATTCAATTGATTATGATGCTAACTAAGCTGGGTTTGGTAACCCCCGATCTAGTCCAGACCCATCATGCGACAGAAGAAGAAACTGAGACTTGGAGAGGGAGAAGTGGGAGCAGTGACCTGTGGCAGAGCAGGGCCT
Organism: Pongo pygmaeus; assembly: GCF_028885625.2. NCBI lineage: Eukaryota > Metazoa > Chordata > Mammalia > Primates > Hominidae > Pongo > Pongo pygmaeus. The sequence continues at coordinate 88,990,263 of NC_072386.2, read as the reverse complement.
GGAGAGGTGCTGTCAAGTACTTGCCACTATCATACCTCCCTTAAAGGGGCAAATTTGAAGGTGATGTCAAAACGTGGAGATGCATCTTTAAATGCCGTTGGGTGGTAGAAGTATATCCTGTATGGGCCGGGTGCGGTGGCTCATGCCTGTAATCCCAGCACTTTGGGAGGCTGAGGTGGGTGGATCACCTGAGGTCAGGGGTTCGAGACCAGCCTGGCCAACATGGTGAAACCCCATCTCTACTAAAAAATACAAAGATTAGCTGGGCGTGATGGCGGCCGCCTGTAATCCCAGCTACTCAGGAGGCTAAGGTGGGAGAATGGCTTGAACCCAAGAGGCAGATGTTGCAGTGAGCCGAGATCGCACCACTGTACTCCAGCCTGGGTGACATAGTGAGACTCCACCTATCTATCTATCTATCTATCTATCTATCTATCTATCTAATCTATCTATACATACATACATACACACACACACACACACACACACCCTGTATGATTAATGATAGGGGAAGGGGACTTAATGAAGAGTCCACTTCTCGGGAACCGTGACTGTTGGCAGTTTTCTTTCCTTTTGCTGTAAACTTACTTGGAGAAAAAAAAACAACCAAACACTTAACAAATAATGACCATTTCAATCGACAGTGTATGGATGGTATTCATTCTTATATATGAGAATTGTACTTGAATAACTGGCATCTTTTCAGTGACTAACCTTCGTATCGGAGCCAGCGCTCAAGGTAATGAGGTCAAATATTTTAACATCACTTGAGTAGCAACTTTTACATTTATTTAACTTATGAACAAAAGATGGGATCAGAGAGCTTATTACCCTCTTGCATTTCTTCTCAATGTAATTAACCTAATTCTTCCTCGTGTTGGTGGAGCAAGGAAGGGAAAGTAGGTGGCCTATTCATAAAACTGGTACATCCAGCACTCAGTATCCAGGGGGATAGGGCACAACCTGTCGGGTGCCAGGCTCGGGGCCAGGTTCAGGTTTCGTGCAGTCTCCTCCGCCCCTGTTATTCACAGATAAAGAAGCGGAGAGTCAGAGCCTCATGGAACTTGCCAGAATCCCAGAGCTAGTGTGAGGTAGAGCTGAGATCAAACTTGAAGCCATCTGTTTCCAAAGCCCTCTACATCTTCTCCGGCAGCCACCTGCGCATTTCCTGGGCTGGGCTTTCTCTGGAGGAGAATGTGGAGCAGAGGAAGTGTCGGAGAAAGAATAGAGCTGTGTGAAAGGGTGCTGGTCTGGCATGATCAGGTAAATGCAAAATTGCTGAATCGCAGGGTCAGATGCTAGATCTGACAATGTACGAATGGGCCTGTCATTCCCAGTGATGGGCAGCTCAGTCCTTCAAAGGAGGCCTCTTCCTAGAGGTGAGCTCTATAGCACAGGGACCTTGCCTAGTCCTTTAGCATCTCCAGAAGTCCAGCACGTCACCTATGTTTGTTCAATTTATTTGGGAGCATACCCTAATTCAGAAAGGGTGTTTATTATTCCTTATATTGCAAACAGATATCCTCCCTGCCCCTTCTCATTGTGCCTGGTACTGCCCTCTGAGACAGATCATGGGGGACCCCTGGATAGGAAGTCAAGAGACCTAGGTTCTAGTCCTTGAAGATGTCACACACCCATTCTGAGCCTCGCTTTCTCTGTAAGTAAAACCACATTGCTGGCATTATTCATCACTGAAGGCCTACTTTTGATGCCCTGTGGGGACAAGATAGGTGTGGGAGGACCCTCTGGGAGATAGCTCCTAGAGAACTCTGCTAGCCTTGGGACCTTGTGCCAGCCCCGTGCTGGACAACCCATTGTAAGGCATCCTGCAACACCAGAGAGATAGTCTGTTGTAACATATGAGGAAGGGCCTCGGAACAATGTCACCCAAGACCAACTGAACCAAGACTTCCTATGATGTTCTTTCAGATGATAGCTTTAGGGCTTTTGAAGATGCATTGGAATCCCCAAGACCACCTCTAAGCTCGATAATTTGCTAGAGGGACTCAGAGTACAATAAGCATCCAGTTGTACTCACAGCTATGATTTATTACAGCAAAAGGTTACAAAGCAGAATCCACAAAGGGAAAAGGCTGGTGGAGAGAAGTCCAGAGGAAACCAGGTGCGAGCTTCCAGGAGTCCTCTCCCGGTGGAGTCACATAGGACACACTCAACTCCCCCATCAACCAATGGTAACAGCACTGTGAAGTGTTTCTACCAGGAAAGCTCATTAGAGTCTCAGTGTGCAAGGTTTTTATTGGGCACTGGGCATGTAGGCACCCTCTGCTTAACACATACCAAAATTCCACACTCCCAGAAGGAAAGCAGATGTTTAGTAGGAACTATATTGTCTGCACAAACAATTTAGGCCCAGTGAGCCATTCTTATCAGAGGATGGTGGGAACTCTCTTGAAGTCCAAGTCCCCAGATACCAGCCCAAGGCCAACCTCTCCAGCAGATCTTTCTAGGGACACAGTCTCAGACCTGCTGTGTTAACCCTTTTCCACCCAGAGAAAGTATTGCAGTGCTCATCAATAGGGATCCTGGAGCCAGACTACCTGGGTTTACATCCTGGCTTGCTGTTTGCTAGGTAATTGTGGGCAAGTTATTTAAACTTTATGTGCTTCCATTTCTTCATCTACAAAATGAAGATAATAATGGTACCTACCTCATAGAACTTGTGTGAGGATTAAATGAGTTAGTCTATGTAAAGCACTTAGTGCCTAGCACATAGGAAGCACCAAGTAATACTTACTAGCTTAGCTGCTGTTGTTATTATTACTATTGTTATTGAAGGTTCAATAGTGCTCAATATACATGCTTGGCTGCAGTAGGGGAAGTTCCCAAAGGAACTGTACTACTGTTAATTAGAAGTATCCTGCCCACACTGTGTCTGGTCCAAGGCAGGGCTGGAGAATGGGGTTTTCCCATACACAGGGACATTCAGAACCTTAGGGGTGGGGTGGGGACTCAGTTGCTGATAGTTTTCTGAGCACTGGTGAATTCACCCTGGAGAAAATCCTGATGAGAGTTGTTGATGGAGAGATAAAAGGCTGAAGGTGCAGGGTAGCCCTCCAATTTCAACACTCTGATGATAGTAACAGAGTGAACTAGACACCCTTCTTCTAGCTTCTTTCCCATGCAATGGGAAGAGCACCAGCCCAGCTTCTAGTTCCAGAGATGCCACCAGCTTGCTAAGTAACCTTAGACCAGCCCTGCCACTCCCCAAGGCTGGACACTATGCTTTTAGTCTCCCAGCTCTGACAAATTGTGCTTCTAGGAGCAAAGTAGGTTCACTACATGCTGGTTACCACCGCAGCCCGTTGTACCTTGGGCTGCACGTTGCCTGCTTGCCTGAGTCTGGTGAGGCAGAACACTCACATACAAGTTACATGAAGTGGCTTATTCCCTACAGGTAGGCAACAAGGGTCAACAGAAGCCTGGGATTCATGGCAAGCCAGTCTCTCAAGGCTCAGGAAAGCTGTCCAGAATGAATGGAGTCTTGTCGGCATGTGCCTCACTTGGTCCGAAGCTGAGGGACCCCAGAAAACAGCCCACCCTGGGTTTTATACCTTGGGGTAACACGTATTGCTGGGCTAAAGTGCTGAAGGACATCCTCTTTCTAGCAGGGACAGGAGCAGGACCTAGTTGTTCTGGCCAGTCCATCCTTATATCAGAATGTTACATTCCCAGTATCTTTTTTTGTTTTTTATTTTTTTGTTTTTGAGATAGTGCCTTGCTCTGTCACCCAGGCTGGAGTGCAGTGGCATGATCTTGGCTTACTGCAGCCTCTGTCTCGCAGGTTCAAGCGATTCTCCTGCCTCAGCCTCCTGAGTAGCTGTGGCTGCCACTATGCCCAGCTAATTTTTGTGTTTTTAGTAGAGATGGGGTTTCACGATGTTGGCCAAGCTGGTCTCGAACTCCCAACCTCAGGTGATCCACCCGCCTCAGCCTCCCAAAGTGCTGGGATTACAGGTATGAGCCACCATGCCCAGCCCATTCCCAGTATCTTCTACAGTTATTCTTGAGAACTACAAGTGAGAAAGTGGGGAGAACCGGGTTGGCCCAAGGCCACCTGGAGAACTGTCCCGCACTAGAGGCCTCTCTGGGGCTGGATCTGGGTTAACATGCTGGCAAATTCCAAGGTCCCCATGTTAAACCCAGGGTTCGTTTTAGATTGACACAGGCAACCAAGACCTGCTTCAGTTCCCTGACTCCTTTCCCACTGTCTTATCCTTTCTGCTCTTTGCTGCCCACAATGTGTGTAATTATCCACCACATCTGCTTTGGAGGTCATGATTATGACTGGTCAGTGACCATGTGTCTACGTTTGCCAGTGGTCAGGGCTGCAAGTGTGTTTGGGTGGCGTCTGCACCACAACTATCTCTGTAGACACCATCTTTCCCTACTGTGTGTTGGGCAATGTGGAGATCCAGATGGGTCATCGCTCTGCTTTCCAGGTGACAGTGCAGTGAGGGAGAGACAACAGGTGGCACTGGATGGGATTCTGGGTTGTAAGTGACAGAAACTCAGTTCTAGCTAATTTCAGGAGGGAAAAAGAATTGATTTGATCAGAACGGAATCATTCAGAAACTTTGGGGAAGGCTAGCCCCCGGAGGCTTAGGCAGTGTCACCAGGACTCGGCTCCCTTGTCCCCTCCCTTCCTGGGTGTTGGCTCTGTTCTTTTGAAGCTTTTCTCCTCTTGGTGGCAACATGGCAGTTAGCAGTTTTCAGTAATGCCAGCAAAGAAATGATACTTTTTCCTAACAGTAAACAAATGTCCTCAGATTGAGCTTCATTGGGCCTACTGGGGACTGTGCCCATCTCTGCCCTAGTCCCTGTGGCCACAGAGATACAGTTGGCTCACATGGACTAAGGGTGGAAGAAGGGCAGTTCCCCAAGGGAAATATGGGTTCTCTTTTCAGGAAGAAGAAGGTATGAATGAATATTGAGCTAATTCCATCCCTCTGCGCAAGGAGCTCGTGGTCTTATCTGGCAAAGCAGGCACAGAAACAGACATAGAAACAAAGGAAGGGGCTCCAACTAAAATAAAGGCAGAATAGACTCTCTTCTCTCTTAAAATCTTTCTATCAGTGAATTTCAGGAACAAAGACAATGGAAAGAATGTCCACTATGCAACTGGAACCATGACACCTCTGTGTGCCTGTGTGGGCACGTGCGTATTGAGCATGGCAGAGCAGAAAAGCAGATTCCGTGGAGGAAATGACTTTTGTCTAGAACCTGTGTAGCCACCCCTGTCACTGCCCCATCCATCGCTCTTGGGCACTCACTATGCCCTTGCATGCTGCCCTCGCAATTTCCCTCTGCCAGGATCTCAGCAGTGGCTGGCAGGGTTGGTGGGTGAATATCTCAGCTCCCTCTCCCCTCCGAGTGCCCAGTGGGAACTGCAGTTGCCCACGGCAGGGTCCTCCTCAACAGTGCCCCCTGGACTGGTTCCAGTCCCTTTTGCTTCACTTTTCCACTTCATTACCCATGCCTTTTGGGATCACTTCCCAAATGCACATCTTTATCTCAGGGTCTGCTTCTGGGAGAGATCAGCTAAGACAGCCTGGAGGAATGCTTACGATGTGGATAGATGGAGGTGGCAGGTGGAGAGAGGCGAGGGAGACAGTGCAGGAGGAGGGACTTATGTGTGGGAAACTATGGCGATGAAACAGTGCACAGAGAACAGAGCAGAGGAGCAGTGAATTCAGCGTGGCCTGAGCAGCGCTTTTCAAATCTTTCTGACAGATCCACAGTAAGATGTGCATTTCATAATGTGTTACAGTGCATTCACACCTACACACACACACGCGCGCCTAAAACAGAATTTTCACAAAATGAAAACTTCCTATGTATGATGCACACCTATTCTATTCCATTAAAAATTCCTGCTTAAGATGTGCTAAAATAATATGATGTCTCACTCATAGGGTGGGATCTGCAGTTTGAAAACACTGGGCTAGAGGGAAGGGTGTAGGAAACAGAGTGGTGGGAGATGAGAAAGAAAGCTAGGTTAGACCAGACCTCAGAGGAGCTTGATGGTCAAGTTGAAACATTTGCACTTGACTCCATTGCAGGCTTTTGAGGAAGGACATGATAAATTCCTAGCTGAGATGCAAGAAGATTCTTAGGACAGCGTGGGGGATGGGCTGGAAGAGGCATAGAGACTGCTGAGGAGTCTGTTGCTAATGTCCAGCTGAGAGGCTATGGGGTCTGCGTTAGTGCTAGGGCAGGGGCTGGAGGGACGGGAGCAGATGCTGGAGGCAGTGGGCCTCAGTGGCTAATTGGACGAGGAGACTGAGGAAGGAGAGGAGGAAGCGTGGGGTTCCCAGCTGGCTCTCTGGGAGGAGGGGGAGGCCGTTACCTTCCTTGGTTGTTGATGAACTATTTATCAGGGCATGAAACTTTCATTAATATTATTCCAGTCTGAGAGTCTGGAAATGTCATAAAGGACTTGTTGAGTGGTCAAGCAGCTTGTACTTAATGCGCCCTGGAAGCAGAACTGTTCCCAGGGCTGCTGTAAGTGGGAAGTAGCCGTGCTGGAGGAGCCTTGCTTTTTGATGGATTTCATTTTTACCACTCCTCTAATCGCCCCTGTTCTCCCCTCGAGTGAGGCTGCTGGGGTCCCCCTAGCCCATTGACCTACTTACTGCACAATTAACATGGAGCCAGGCTCAGGGACTGTGGGGGTGGTGCTACCTTCTCTCCTTTTATTCTAAAACACTTACCTGGCCAGGGCCCTGCTGGATGCCAGGGATGCTATGAATAATTTGGTTCCTCCTCTTAAGGAGCTCACGGTCTTGTTTGGGGGAAGCAGACACAGAAACCAACATAGAAACATGAAAACGACCTCTACCTAAAATTAAGGCAGAATGGATTCTCTACTCAAAACCTGTGCAATCAATAAATTTCAGGAGCAAAGACAGAGGAAGGAAGAGGAACTCACTTTATGAGCAGCACTATGTGCCACATGCATGCCCGTTGCTTTATGTACCTTGGATAACTTAGGTCCTAAAATAACTGAATCAGTGATTTATGGGTTCGTGGACCTCCCTCTTACCCCATGAGAATGCTGTGACAGGTATCTGAAGGAGGGGACTTTAAAACACAGATTTTTGGCTGGACGTGTGATGGCTCACGCCTGTAATCCCAGCACTTTGGGAGGCCGAGGTGGGCGGATCATCTGAGGTCAGGAGTTCGAGACCAGCCTGATCAACATGGTGAAACCCCGTCTCTACTAAAAAAAAAAAAAAAAAAATTAGCTGGGCATGGTGGTGTGTGCCTGTAATCCCAGCTACTAGGGATGCTGAGGCAGGAGAATTACTTGAACCCAGGAGGTTGTAGTGAGCCGAGAACGTGCCACTGCACTCCAGCCTGGGCAACAGAGCAAGACTTCATCTCAAAAAAAAAAAAAAAAAAAAAGAACCAAACCACAGATTTTTGTGTTCTACTTCAGACCTCTGGAATCAGACTCTGTAAGTGCCTCAATAGGGGTGGAGGGGAGAAGGAAGCCCAGGAATGTGCATTTCAGTAAGGCCTCCAGGCTATTCTTACGTGTGCTAAGAGTTGAGAATCACTGAGGAGGCAGATCTTACTATCTCCATTTTGCAAACGGGGAAACTGAGGCTCCAGAAATTTCAGAAACTCAGCCATATTCAATCTGTTAATATCTTACTCCACATTCCATGCATCAGACCTACTGATTAGCTCGTGTGTCCCTCAGGCACACACTGCCCTGTCTCAGAATCTCTGAGTCTCCGCAGTGTGATTCCGCTCACCTTGCAGAGCCTGATTCTGCCCACACTGCTCAGATGGAACCTCATCCATGAAGTCCTCCAAGATGCCTTACCCTCCTCCTCCTTTCCAGGGGGTTAGAATTCTCCCTGCTCTGGGCTCGCAAAACACAGTTTACCCAAAGCCTAGAATGATCCTTTTCTGTTTGTGGCACCTCTTTTCCCCCAGAGGGCATCTCGTACACTCCATGTACATCCATATATGGTACCTGGTAGGACTGTTCTGTCTGTGGTCCCTCAGCATCACGGAGGGTGGTTTCTGGCCAGCAGGACCTGGGGCATCAGAGTGGTTTCATGGAGGAAGGAGTATTTGCGCTATGCATTGCAGGATGAGGGTAATCTGCCCCTGTATGCCACCAGCAGGTTTACTGTGTCTTTGGCAGTTAGCAGCTGAGTTTAGAGAGCAGAGTGAGATTCATAATGTCCACGACTAATGGAGTTTGTGAGTCTATCCCCAGGATATGTAAGGTTAGGGGATTGAATTCAGTTCAACATGTGTTACTGGTGCACCTACTGTGTGCTATAGGTACAGCAGATCCAAAAGTGAATAAGACCCTGCCCCTGCCCTTATCAAGGGGACTTTCAGCTGTTTTGAGAAAATTACTATCAGATTGTTTATATATATATATGTATATGGTTGTATTTTCAAAGGCTCAAAACTTTAAAAACTATTCAAATAAAATGGAGGTCTTAAAAGTTGAGCTTAGTGGAATTAAGCCAAGAATCCCTTTTAAATGCAAATGAAGCAATTGCCAGGGAAGGAGGTAAGAATGGAGTTTCAGAGACAGTTCAAGGTGATGGAAGACTACCTGTCCTGGTTGCCACTATGCTGTCTCTTTCTCTGGCTAGGAAGGAGGAATCGGAATGGTGGGAAATGCCTTGTTTTCTCCCAGGCTGGGCAGGGCAGGTCTCAGAATCAGCAGAGTGCCTCTCGAGATAACGCTATTTTTAATGAGACCACCGGGACCCTTGGAGCTGGCAGCTGGCAGTGACAATGCTGACACTGCAAGTTGCAAACCAGCAGCTGGATCTCTGGGAACAGGCTTCTGGGTCAGGGAAGGGGATAGTAGGAGGTGCTTTCTAAAGCAGAGCGTGGAAAACCAGAATTTTCTTGAACCATTGTAAGTGGGTCTTGTATTTGAATTTTTTTTTTTTTTTGTCTATGTATGTGTGAGAACAATGGTTGATGATTAGATATGAGGCTACAATTTATGCCAGGTTAATTAAGTTGTATTTGTAAGAAAAGTGTGTCGCTGCAAGGTGTGCTGTTTTTCCTCTCCCAGGGGTGGTGGGGGAGGCACTGGGTCCCTAAAGTCCATTTCCAGGGCAATGACAGTCTTCTGGCAGCTGCTATCTTCATTAGTGTGATGGTGCAGGTCAACCCAAACATGCAAGGTGGTGACAGATGGTAGCACACACAATGGACAATCTGGGTGACTGTGGCCTGTTTGTGTCATGATTGCTGGCCCATCTAGGAGCAAGAGGCCTTGCCAGGTGAGGACACTGCTTTGAGACATCATAGGTGCAGGGCTCCCAGCATCTCCTTCAATGTGCCCTGGATGGAGTGACCCACTCACCTTAGCCACTCATGGGCCTTCACAGACTCTTCTGGAAGGAGGAAAGGAGGGCCAGGGTGAGGGGTATGGAGAAACCAGCACTGGAGGTGTTCCTGGACCAAACTGAGCATCGGGCTGCTATTTCTTGTGGCCCAATAATGAGATGCAGATGAACTGGGGAGGAAGAGAGTTTTTATTTCTGTAACTGGTTATAGGGAGAAGGCCTGGAAAATATCACCAGACCAACTTAAAATTACAAAGTTTTCCAGAGCTTATATACCTTCTAAGCTATATGTCTATGTGTAAGTGTGCATTCATCTAAAGACAGAAGTGATTAACTTTTTAATCTATAACTAAGATCTGAGTTCAGAAGACCTTCCTCTGGAGCCTCAGTAAATTTACGTAATCTAAATGGGTCCAGGTGCTGGGGTGATTACCTTTATCTTGTCTCTTGCTAAATCACAGGTTTGGGGTGTTCCTTTAGACCCCCAATAAACTTGTCTGTGGAGGCCTGGGGAGTTTCTTCAGACTCCCAATAAAACTTGTTTAATCCTAAATGGGTCCTGTTAAGAATTCTTTCATTATCTTGTCTTGCTGTAAGTCTCAGGAAAGGCCTATGCAAAACTCTTGGTGGGTTTTTGTATCCAGCCTTTGTATAAAGGCACTGGCTCTTTCAACTTTTAATATTTATCTTAACCACTCAGTCAGTACTAAAACAGGGCCTGCATTAGTGAGAGCTGGCCTGCCACAGAGAGGCCCTGGGCACTGGGTTCCAGCCCCATCTCTACTTTGCTTCTCTGTCCTCTTGGGCAAGGTAGTTATTCTCTTTGGATCTTATTCTCCCTAGCTTTAACCTGATGGGTTTGACCTAGACTGTCTTCAAGCATGCTCACAACTCTGATGATTTGAGTCTGTGGTTTCAGACTTGGACCATAGGCATTTCTTAGGAATCCTAGGACAACCTTGGGGTAACGGTATTGTGATTATGTATTTTGTTCTGGGTCTTTCCTTCCAGATATTTTCATCTCTTTGTTCCCATTTTCTTACTCTTAGCTCCTCATTTTCCTGCCCACCCTTTCTTCATAAAGGATTTTGGAGACAGAACTGGGTTTGAATCCAGGCTCTACCACTCTGTCTGTATGACCCCAGGCAGGTTATTTAGTTTATTCATGCCTCAGTTTTCTCATATGTCAAAGGGGAATAAAAATAACACCTATCCTTAAGTTTTTGTTAAATGGAATATTACATGTACACTATCCAATGTATAGTATATTACTATATCATCTGGCCTATAGTAAGTGTATTAGATTTCTCTTGCTGCTGTAACAAATGACCATAAACTTAGTGGCTTGAACAAACACAACTTTATTATCTGACAGTTCTGGAGGTCAGAAACCCAACATGGGGCTTGGTGGGCTAACATCCAGGTGTCAGCAGAGCTGCTTTCCTTCTGGAGGCTTTAGGGGACAATCTTTTTTCTTGCCTTTTCCAGCTTCTAGAAGCTGCCTACATTTCTTGGCTCATGGTCCCCTTGGATCTTCAAAGGCAATAATGGCTGGTCAAGTCTTTTTTACATAACATCACTGGGTACTCACCCTCCTGCCTCCCTGTTTCACTTTTAAGGATGCTCATAATTACAGGTCCACACAAATCATCCACTGTGAGCTCCCTACTTTAAGGTCAGCTGATTAGCAACCTTAATTTTATCTTCAATCTAATTCCCCATTGCCATCTAACCTCATGCAAGTTCTGGGAATTAGGATGTGGGCATCCTTGGGGGGCCATTATTCTGCCTACTACAGTAAGCATTCAATAAATAATTTTTATTAATGTCATTACTCTCTCCTTTCTCTTAGGAAATAGGAGTGCAGGAACACAAGAAAGGGCTTGGGGCGGGGGAAGTTAAAGTTTCCCAAAGTAGCCAAATGTGTCTCCCTTTTCACATGCAGCACGTGCAGTCAGTAGGTAAGTCCTGTGTGTAGACTTTCGTACCAGGCAGCCTGTCACAGAAGGATTAGATTTTACTTGGACTCACTGCAGAGGCTGGGAACTTGGAGCACTTGGGCACAGGAGGAAGTTTTCAGTTCAGTATCAGATGAAAGTTTTTAAGGGTTGCAGCTCTTCAAAGTTGGGATGGGTTGCCCTTGAAAGGAAGGCCCTCCCTGTCCTTGGAAGTTTGTAAGAAGAGGCCGGGTGAGCTAACTGTTTCCAAACGTTCCTCCCCTCAAGAATTCCTTGGCTCTACTATAGACCCATCAAACCAGAGTCTTCCAAGGAGGGCCCGGGACTCTGCATTTATGGGCAATTCGGAGTGAGGTATTTGGAGACATTTTAGTGTGGGTTGGGAGATTGGCCCAAAGGAACTTCTGCTTCTGAGATGCTTTGCTTCCCAAATTCTTGCTTCTGAAATCCATTTTTGCTTTTCAAAAACAAAATGCAGCACTTTGGGAGGCTGAGGTGAGTAGATTGCCTGAGCTCAGGAGTTCAAGACCAGCCTGGGCAACACGGTAAAACCCCATCTCTACTTAAATACAAAAAATTAGCCAGCTATGGTGGCATGCATCTGTAGTCCCAGCTACTTAGGAGGCTGAGGCAGGAGAATTGCTTGAACCCAGGAGGTGGGGGTTGCAGTGAGCTGAGATCATGCCACTGCACTCCAGCCTGGGTGACAGAGCGAGACTCCATCTCAAAAAAAAAAAAAAAAGGAAAAAAAAGAAAAACAAAATGCAATGTCCATGTCAGTCTTGGTAGCCTCTTTGTGAAGAAATGACCTGCCTCCAAGGGCGTGATTCAGTTTCATCTGAGACACTGGAGCTACACCCCAAGTGCGCTCACCCTGAAATGACCTGAGGGTCCCTCTCTGCAAAGTATAGGCAGACTCTGAGGCTCAGGGGGAGAGTGGCAGCCCCAGAAGCCACTGCTCTGCCCACAGAGGTAATTTTTTGAAAATTCTTGGCCTTTCATTTTTGCCAGGTACCTTGATGGAGACTTGAAATTGGTTTTCTTTCCCCAGTGCATTTTTTTCATATGAACTTAAATTGCCAGTATTTCTGGCATGACCTAATATGTTGTTATGCCACCCACATCATTTTTCATGATGGAGAAGGTAAGAAGCCCAGGACTACTTCCCAGGTGAGATCTCGACTCCTGTCTTGGAATCACCGTGGCCCCATGTTGTTGCAGAAGCCCAGGCTCCACTTTGATGCATGGAGTCAGAACTGGGGGCATGGTAGGGTATGCGAGGGACACAGCATGGCAAGGCTAAAGTCTGCTTGTGAAGCAGGCTCCACAGGTGACTTCTAACACAAACTCAAGTTTGAGAACCGCCATCAATGCCCAGTCTCATGGGAAAACACAGCTAAAGAGAGGAATCCTGTACCCAGTCTAAGACCATGTTTGACTTCAACTTCTATTCTTATCTCTTCCATTTGCAAATACTCCAGCCACAGTGAACTTGTCGTCGTTCCTTGAACATGGTCTAAAGATTCAGAAGTTCCTTCTGCCTGGTCTGTCTATTTTTTTCAGATTGTCACATCTGACTTAAAGACCCGACCTACAGACACCTCTTTCTAGAAGCCTGCCCTGATTCCACCTCAGGAGGCGGTCACACCTCTTGCCTCTGTGTGTGTCTTTCTTTTTGTTGAGTATGTTAGAGTTAGAGTTAGAGTATGACAGGTAAATGAGTCATGCTGAGAGTTCTAGGCAGTATTTCTGGCTCTGTCTCCCTCATGGTTGTTCTGGGAATAACTTGCTGGCAATTACTCCATTCCTCTCTCTCTAGCCCTCTGACTGCCCCCACCCTCAACTCCCATCCCCCCAATCCCACCCTTATGGCCAGCCCACACTCTGGCACCTGGGAGTCACTCTCTAGAGGCCTGTGGAATGAAGGGACCACTCTTCCTGAACTTGGGTTTGGTGTGCCCACCCAACCTCAGTGGCTGTCCCCAAATGCCCTGTGGTTGCTAGAAGTTCTGGGTGTGCCAGTTTTGTGAATCCCTGATGAAAATAGAGACAGAGAAGTATGCTAATCAGGGAAAGATTGTCTTTATAGAGTACAGCTGATAAGATCATTTGCATATTCTGGTTCATTGTTGTATTTCGAGTAAGTTACATTATTCCTTAAAGGAACTGGGACTGAGTAGCCTGTAGGAAGATTTAGCAGGAGATGGGCTGTTGAGAGCAGGCCAGCTCTCAGAAAACAAAGCTAGGCTGGAAGCTAGGGATTACAGAGAGGCAGATGTTTATGTCAGTATAAGGGAGGGGCTTTGTGGGAGTTGCCGGAAACAGAAGCGGCCTCACCTAAATGTAGTTAAGTTCTCCTGCACTGGAGGTGTGCGAGCAGGAGGCGTGACACGGGGAGAGGCATGGGTCGCATGAGTTCCAGTTCGAAGGATCACTCGTTGGGTTGTTGCTTTCCTTCCCCCAACCCTTGATGTCTACACTTTTGATGGGGATAGTATAGTCTATTATTTCCCAGGGCTGCCATAAAAAACAACCAGAGACTGGGTGGCTTAAAACAATAGAAATGTATTAGCTCACAGTTCTGGAGGCTAGAAGTCCAAAATTAAGGTGTCAGCAGGGCCCTGCTTCCTCTGAAGACTAGGGCAGGATCCTCCTTGCCTCTTCCAGCTCTGGTGGCTCTGGTGTTCTTTGGCTTGTGGCACCATCACTCCCATCTCTGCCTCTGTCCTCACGCGGCCTTCTTCATTTTGTGTCTCTGTGTCTTATTCTCTTCTTACAGGGTTATCAGTCATTGGATTTAGGGCCTGTCCTCAATCCAGGATTATTTCATCTCAAGATCCTTAACTGATTATATCAGCAAAGACCCTATTTCCAAATGAAGTCACATTCTGGGGTTCCAGGTGGACATGAATTTCGCGGGGACACTAGGCAATCCATTACAAATAGAATTTAAAAATTACACCCATGCAGCAGGCTCACATTTAGAAGTTCCACATTCTTTTTGGCTAGGCCTCTCTGTGTGTATAGACTGAAGTAGGGCCCAAAGTCGGTGGGGAGGCAGTTGGGAGGTGAGCTGATGCTTATTGTCCTACCCTACATCTATTAGGCACTCCTATAGTCAGCGGCAGTCTCGTGCATGCTGTTGGGGTCCCGACTCAAGGCCCCACTGCACTTCCCTGGGTGTCTGCCTCTAGGCCACTCAGCCCCGTGTGACAGCTCTGAAAATTCACCTCTGTGCTCTCTCAGGAGTGGCCAGTGTAACTGACCACAGCTCAGTGGCTGTGCACTGAAGCCGGTTACCATGTTCATGCTGAGGCCATGCTTTTGTTAGACAGCTCCCAACCGGCACTGAGCTGAGTGGGGACACAAAGGCAGAACCACTCCTGAGAAACACAGGACTTCTCTGATGGATGCCTTTAACTTGGAGACTCTCCATCCACCTTGCTGAGCACCCCTAAAAAGGCACTGCAGACTAAGGCTCTTCTACGTCACTCCCCGCCCTGGCTCCTGCAGTTGGGGTCCGACTTGCATTGTGGTCTGATGCTCTGTCTTCTGGTGATATTGAGGATGGGCCTTTTATCTGTTCTTATTCTTTTTTTTTCTGAGATGGAGTCTTGCTCTTATTGCCCAGGCTGGAGTGCAATGGCGTGATCTCAGCTCACTGTAACCTCCACCTCCCGCGTTCGAGCGATTCTCCTACCTCAGCCTCCGAAGTAGCTGGGATTACAGGTGCATGCCACCATGCCCAGCTAATTTTTTTGTATTTTTAGTAGAGACGGGGTTTCACCATGTTGGTCAGGCTGCTCTCGAATTCCTGACCTCAGGTGATCCGCCTGCCTTGGCCTCCCAAAGTGCTGGGATTACAGGTGTGAGCCACTGCACCTGGCCTGTTCTTCTTTTTCTTTGTAGTTTTTTGGAGAAGACATTGAGAGTTTTGGGTTTAAATGGCTGCCATTACCTGGACTGGCCAGCATCCACTTGCACCTGACATTTTGCCATGTTTTTCATAGCACTTCTCACACTTCTCACACACACCACCCTGACAGTGGTGTTCTGGAGCTGGCTGGTACTGGCTCATGAAAGCTGAGGTTAAATTCTCAGGAATTTTCCAAGCTGGGTGACTTCACTTTTGTTCCTTGAAATTGGCAGTGATAGGAATATTCACACCACGGATATCTACAAACACTACAAACTAGGGCCTCCCCAAACCCCAGCTGTTTATTAAACATTTACCAGCACACCACTAGCTATTTACATTTATGCTTCTCCACTAGCCTGTACTTCCTGAGGCTGTCCAGAGCTCACTGCACTTCTTTGCTCTTAGAAGGCCCCAGTGAATGCTGAGTGAATGAATGAAACCTACTGAGTGTTTCAGTTACTTATTGCTATTTAACAAACCATCCCAAACTTAGTGGTAAAAGCAACCATTTTATCATGCTCAAGGATTCTGTGGATCAGAAATTCAGACCACAGCCGGGATGGCTTATCCTGCTCCATGACAACTGGGCCCTCAGTTGGAAACCTTGATGGGCTGAGTTGACTCAATGGCTGAGCTTAGCTAAGACTGTTGACTAGATGACCTGACCACAACCTTTCCACATGGTTTTGGCTTCTCCAGCATGATGGCCGGGTTTTGAGACAGAATCCCACGACAGCCAGGAAGCAGCTGCACAGACTTTATGAAACCTTGTCTTAGAGGTTCCATAGTGTCACTCTCACCATACTCAATATTGATCAGAGCCATCACAGTCTGCTCAGGTCCAGGAGGAGGGGACACAGAACCCATCACTCAAGGGGAGGAATGTTTAAGAGTTTTGGTGCCATGTTTTAAAGCTGCCACACTGAATAAGGCAAGGAATTCCATTTATTGAGCACCTACTTTGGGCCAGACATTTTACATACATTATCTCTACTTCTTCACAACTACCTGGAAGGTGTTGTTATTATTTCCATTTTTCAGTTGAGGAAACTGGAGGCTTAGAGGGGTTAAGGAGCTTGCCTAAAGTCACACAGCTATAATTCACCGTGACCCTTCCACTAGGACATACTTCTTTCATTTGTGAAGGGTCCTGGGGAAGACAAGGATAAATGATACCCAGTCTTGCTTCAGAGAACACAGAACAAACGCTACCTGGCATACATACCACCCTGGGGCATCTTAGTGTCTAGACAGTTGGGGCTGGGTGTGAGCAGTCATTTTGCTTCCTACAAACCAGTCATGGCAATTTGTGCTGAAAGTGCTGAGTATTTGCTCTTGTCCAGGCTAATTCAGCTTCATAACCTCAAGTCTGAAATCAGTAGTGTAGAGTACTTTAAATTAGCTGTAAAATTTCAATCCAATTGCTAAACTGCCTAAATTATCAAGTTTGCTCATTGCTAGTTGAATGCATGCATAATTAATTTTTTCTAAAGTCTGGACTAAAAGCTGCTGAAATCAGATCTTTTTCTTGAATTAGATTCAAATGTCATAGTGAAGTGTTTGGTTTTATGATGTAATCCAAAGCCGTACATAAGTTTAAAGAACTTTTAGCTGAGATTTGTATTTGGGAGGGAGATGAGTTAGAGGACTCAATTACTTTAAAATTGAAATTACATTCTAACTGAGAGTGGACTGAGTCTCTATTAAATTCAAGTGTGAATCATAGTATTGTCAGACTATTCACATTATCAGGATTAATGGCTAACATTTGCTAAAATCTTTCAGAATGTAAGCTCTGTGAGGGCAGAGATATCTGTTCCATTCATTACCTGTTTTATCCTCAATGTGTTGAATAAATGGTTGCTGGCACATAGCAGACCCTCAATAAATGTTAGTTGAATGCATCAGTTAGCTAATGTGATCATAGCAGCAAATAAGATAGAAAGTTTTATTATCACTTTACAGATGAGGAAACTGAGGCTTAAGAAGGTTAGTTATCTTTTCCAGGGTCACACTAGCAGGAAGTGTGATAGTCAAGGCTTGAATCCAGATTTTGGGACTTTGTACCCTGTGCGGCTTTTTTCTTAAGTGTATAGACACACCACTGAGGTTCATGAGGCGTTTTCTGAGTTGAAAATCAACTCAGTCTAATTTTGGAAGTTCATGAGATATTTCTGAGTTGAGAATTAGTCTGATTTTGATGGATATCACCGTAGTTTTTATATTAAGATAGCATTTCGTTATGTTTTCTTCATTCCCCAGCAGCGCTGTGCAGTAGAAATTCTTGTGATGATGGAACCGTTCTCTATCTGTGCTGTCTCAAATGGTAGCCACCAGCCACGTGTGGCTAGTGAGTACTTGAAATGGGGTTAGTGTAATAATGAAGGAACTGAATTGATAAATTAAATTTGATTTGAATTAATTTAAGTTTAAATAATAGTGACCTGTGGCTAGTGGCTGCCAATGTTGGACGGTGCAGCTCTATGGTTTAAAAGTATTAGTTGGTTGGTGTCCTCTTAAAAGCCATCCTATTCAACTCTCCTTTTTCATTTTTTTTAACAGAGACTTGAGGCCTCTCACACTGACTCCTTTCCTTTATTAGGTGGTCTTTGCTGGCTTGAAAATTTAGTTTCCCAATTCCTAGTGGTCTCCCAATTTTCTAAACAAATTCTCTTTGCTTCTCTTTTCTCTTTTGGCTATCTGTGTTTTGATCATTTCTCTACCCTCTTGCTGCTGAGCTAAGGAAAAGCACATGAAAGGAGGTGAAAATTAAGTCTGTCCTGCCTCAGTACGTCTTTGGGCCACTGCTCAAGCTCCTGTAGTCCTCACAATGCCTGTGTCAGTCACCTGATGCCAGGTATCCACAGTCACGCCTCAGTCATAATGATGAAAGCAAGATCATGACATTAAGTACCATCATGTAGTGAATAACACCACCTCCCTGCCAACCTCTTCTCTCATTGAGTGATCTTGCCTATTAGGTGGTGTTATCTCCACTTTACAGATGTGAAAATTAAGGCCCAGAAAGACTAGTGCCAGGGGGATTTAAGTCAGGGTTTGACTGATTTCAGATTTAGGCTTGGCTGCCTTCTCTGGATGCTTCTCACCCAGTGATCCTTTGTGTCTGTTGTTCCAGGGTATCTGGATACCCTTGGCTGCCAGTAATAGAAGAGCCATGCAGAGTGACATAAACCATATAGAAATTCATGGGCTCACAATGAGAAGCCCATAGGTAGGGTGGGATTTGGAGTCAACTCAATCCTGTAATAGGGCTCAGTTATCCATGAGGCACATGAATACTTTTAGAAGCCCACAAAAGTGTTTTAATTTATTTTAAAATAAGAAGAAAAGAAAAACCTTGTAGATTGGAGAAAATGTTTTGATGTAATATTAATATATTCATCTTAATACCAATGCAGTATTAAAATGGAGGAAGGAAGGGGCTCAGAAAGGCAAAAATATATGGATCATCATAATGCAACTCTCTTTAATAACCTCAGTGACCTTTGCTTGACAGTTTATTGTCCCAAATTTTCCAAGCACAGCCTTCTGGGAATTGTATGTTCTCATTGGCTTACACCTGAACCAATCACAATCAAGAAAAAAGGGGTGAGCCAATTGGTTTGGACCAAGGCACCAGTATTCCATACAGCATGGCTTTCATACATACATGGGGAAGGGGTGACCCCAAATGAAAATCAAGTCTATCTAAAATGTAAGAAGGAGTTGAATGCTACGTGGCAGACCATCAATGTCTACTACATCCAGTTAATATCTGTTGGCAGAGAATGTTGAAGCTATTGGAGGTAGGAGTGAAATGATGGCCTTTCCTTTCAGGCTTGGTTTTTATAATCTAGTCTTGAGGAAAAGAAAATGGCTTGTAATTTAAGGAGCTCCCAGCAGCAAATGTGGTTGCTTAGGCTGAATGATTAGAATCAACTTAGGTATAAATAAGAAGAAGACATTTTTTGGCTTATCATATGATCACTTCTGGTATTTTCTATGAAAATTATTCTTTTTTATTAAAATAGTAGCATAAACCTGGATAATCTCTGTTTTTCTCTTTGTAAATAAAGAGGCACATCATTTTCGAGCATATCCAAAAATACATCAATATTAAGTACAAATGAATTCCTTTGCTCATTAAACCTCAACTCTTCAGTCTCTTTTTAGATTAACTTTAGTGTTTTGTACCAGGTGTGTATCAGAATGATCCCTTTCCTTACCCAGAATGGTTTTTTAGAATCTGAAGCTTTGAGGATTTCACCTTTGGTTCTGACTTAGACTTCGTTTCAAATTTGGTAACAAGTTTAACGTTGATCAAGAAGGCAAGCCCTTCTCTGATAAAAGCAAGGCCTATAAAGGACACAGTGTGGAGAAGGACAGAATGGCCCTGGAGCTGCAGCCCCTGTAGGGGTCGGTGCACGCGCGTGCATGTTTGCACATGGCCTTTTCAGCTTCACAGGAGGAAGCTGGGGGATCCACAGGTAAGAGAAGCTGGCTGGAGGGGGACCCACACTCTATCATATAGCAAACCCTTGCCCTTCCTCTTAGGGAAAAACATCTCGAGAATGAGTTGGCAGGAGGTTGTTGGAGGCAGGGTGGTGTGTGAGGGGTGAGAAAGTTCCATTTCCAGGTGTGGTTTGGATCACACAGACAACAGACAGCAAAGTGTTTTCTCTGAGGAAAAGTCAAGTACAGCAGCGTAGCTAATAGAAAAGCTTTGAAAAAAGCCATGGATATACTTTTTATATAAAAGAGAAAGAAAAAGGTGTTGCCATTTAAGTGGGCAATTTCACAGCAAGCTCAAGTGTTTTGCAGCCAAATGGTGCCCCGGAGCTGATAAAATCCCAGCAAAAGCCCAGGGAAGGCTGTCACTTCAGAAAGTGAAATTCGGAGGACGTTTGTAGCCAGCAAGCTGCTTAGATAATTAGCTACCCTGCCTTTTAAAACTGATATATTTCTTCATAACATATGACTTTAGGATACCTGGGGTCATTGCAAAAACCTTTTGTTTGGAGGAGTGGGTTTGGAGTCAGCGCAAGCTTCTAGTTCTTGCTTCGCTGAAGCTTCCCTGGTCTTTACCCTCCTCGTCTGATAAATGAGCTAAAATTTAAAGGGTTTATTGTTGGCCTAAGTGGGATACTTTTAAACACACCTAAGTTATTCTTGTTGTATCTTATATCGTGTAACTTTTCAATTGCTAATTGTAACAGTGCTTAAGGGAAAGCCACATTTTTCTAAAATTTTCTGTGCTTTTTGAGATGTGTCCTTATTTGATTAAAAGCCATTTAGCTGCAATTGGAACATAAAGTCTTGAAACTGTTTTTTTCAGCAGAAAGTCTGGCTGCCTATGTCCAACTTCAGGCCCAATTGAACACGCCAATTTAAGACTCCAGGCTCTGCCCTGAAGAGTTGCGTGACCTTGGGCAAGTTAACTTCTTATCTGTAAAATCAGTTTTTTCCTTCTTATCTGTAAAATCTGTAAAATAGAGGGGCCAGACTAGATGGCCTCTGGGACCCCTTCCAGGTCATTTGGTTTCTGCCTTTTGTCATTGACTGAGCTTCAGGCTTGGGGGACAGACACCGAGGAGAATGGCCATAGGGCTTCACAGATCAGCCAGCACACGGACCGCTTCAAAACACCCTGATGGGTGCTCATCTGTCACCTGCCCTGTGTGGACACTTCTGTGTGACAGGTCGATCGCTCCTTCACAACATAGCCTTTCTCTGTTCTACCGCTTACACTGTTGGTCAGGTTTTCCTAATGAGACTAACAGACCCGAGTGGGGACAGCTTACAAAGCCCTCTGGAATGCAGTCTTTCACATGACTGTCCCAATGATTCCTGCATTAGCCAGAAGAATGAACAAGAGACTGGGGAATAGCTTGTCTCAACTCTCTCCATCTCATACACAGCACCTCAACCCTTGAAGCCATAGCCTGTTTCCTGGGTCCATGGCCCCTATTCTCCCTACCAAGCTTCTGGTGGTCCAGGCACCCTTTCTCAGGAGGGATTTGGCCTCTGAGGAAGATGATGGAGAGGGCCACAGCTTGCTGACTGCTTGGCCTCCGGTCTCACTAGCTTATTCACGGAGAAAGTCCCGGAGTCCGGGTGGGCTGTGAGTATCATGTGGACATCTGACATTGGGGATCACTGTCCCAAATCGGCCCACCAGTGGCTGAGGCTGACCTCCCTGAAGCTGATCCCACACCCTTATGGCTCAGGTGCCTCATCTTGTTTAGGAAGCAAATCTCAGAGACCATGAAACACAGGAAGCATCTGAAAAGCATCCGAGGTTCTCCTTGCAGTCCTCACTCAAGAAAGGCGGTTTCAAACCTAGGCGTTTCATGTTCTCACTTATTTCTGAAGCAGGATGATGTCAATGGTGTCTTAGAAATCACTTCCTTGTAACTTCTGTGCTGGTTCAGCCCTCCAGGAGCATCTGGAAGAGAAGTTCAAGACAGAGGCAGAAATTAGTGCTCGTTGACTGACTGAATGAATCCTTCCTCCAAAGAGGAAGCATTTTAGGCCACTGCATCGCAGAGCAGAGGATGCAACTCTACATAAACAACATGCAAATGCTTGGTGTTGCTTCAGATAATAAAAATAACAGCAAGCACTCATCTAGAACTTATAATGAGCCAAGCCTTTTTAAGTACGGCTATTTACATAATCTAACTCCAACCTCATAGTCCTAAGAGATATAAGTATTGTTATCCCCGTTGTACAGAAACTGAGGCACGGAGTTAAGTGACTTGCCCAGGATCACACAGAGAGCAAGCAGTAGATCAGGATTTGACCCAGGCTCTTCACTACCTCTCTACGATTTCACCTTTAGTTAAACAAGAGGTCCAACTCATTTTCTTATCCTTTTAAAAAGAATAACAGCTTTTCTGAAATCTTAATATAATTCACCTAACACACAATTCACCCATTTAAAATGTATAATCTAAGTGTTTTTGATATATTGATAGAGTTGTGCAACCATCACTACAGTCTGTTTAGGAACATTTTAATCACCCCAGAAAGAAATCCTGGAGCTATTAGCAGTCACTCCCCATTTTCCTCCAATCCACCCAACCCCTGGCAACAGGCAATCTACTTTCTGTCTCTTTGGATTAACCTATTCTGGATATTTCCTATAAATGGAATTATACAATATATGGTCCTTTGTGACAGCCTCTTTCACTCAGCATGATGTTGTCAAGATTCACTTCCGAATCTCTGCCCAGGCAGGTCCCATGGCTGCAGTGCTTCTTCTCCCGGTCAGAGAGCTCTCACCTCTACTGTTCTCCCAGGGCCTCCCTATGCATGTTCCTGAGCCCTGGCTTCCCTGTCTTAAGCTCTGTCCCCTGTTTAAGGTACGTCAGGCTTTGAAGGCAGGCGCACTTGGTGTGAATCCAGATCACTACATATTGTGTGCTCCTTGGCTCCCTTCGCCTCTCTGAGTCTCAGTTTCTTCATCTGTGAAATGGGCAGGAACCAGTCCCTGCTTCTTGGGGTGCTCTGAGGATGAAAGGAGAGAGTTGCCTAAATGCATTCCCTCCAGACTGTGACTGGCCTGTGGGGACAGGAGAATATGGATTTGATTCATCTTAGGTCTGTCTTAAAGACGGAGGGAACCTCTGACATCATAGCTGTGCATGAGTCCTTGATGAAGAGTGATCCTAACCACACTACCTCTGTGTAGAGCCTTCCAGTTTGTAGGGGACGGTCACCCTGTTGTCTCATTTGACACTCTCAGCAGCCTGGCGAGGGGGTATCACTGCCCCTCCCAGAGAAGAGGCTCAGGGTCTTTTCCAAGACCCCCCAGGAGGAAGTGGCAGAGGCGGTTTCTTCCCAAGTCCTCATTCTCTCTGCCCAAGGTCTCCTGACGCAGCTCTCAGGGCAGCAGGCTGCCTTCTCTCAGGGGCCTGAGCCACGCTGGGTCTGAGGACAGGCAACAGTTTCCACAGAAGGGCAGTGTGGACGCTGGTATCTCCTGTACGGTCCTGAGCCCTGAGCTGGGCATCAGTGACCAGGAGCTTCCTTCCCTGGGCAAGTGAGTGGAGGTAAATGTGGGAGTAGGGCAGGGGTGGAGCAGCCTGGAGGGAGCACAAGCGTGCCTTTGGGTGGGCATGCCATGTGGCAACTGGGGCGTGGGCTAGGTTGTAGCCCCCTTTGTGGGGCCCTCTGCTGGGGCCTTGACACGTCATCCAGCAGTATGTACGGGCTCTGGTTCCAGGTTCCCAGACAGTAGCCTGGCTGGGCTTGGGCTGCGCTTCCCGAGTGCAGGTGGCCAGCAAAGCCTCTGGAGGCTGGGAGGAGGGCTTACTGGCAGTTACACCAGGGCAGGTGATGGAGGAGGGGTTCTGTACTACAGAAAGCCCTGTGGAGCAACAGGCTGATCCCTCCTCACCACAAATACACATGGGGAAACTGAGGTGCAGAGAGAGAAAAGCCTTTGCTCAAGGTCCCACAGTAAATTGATGCAAGCTGCCTCCCTGTCTGCCCCTGGCTCGGGGCTCCTACCTGGCCCACCACTGATTCTCAGTGCATTTGCCAGCGGCCGGCCTCAGCGTTCTGCAGCTCCCAGCTTCCTCTGCATCCTGTGCAGGCCAAGTTCCCCAGGCGGGTCCACGGAGACCATCACAGACCGTGAGGTCAAGGTGTCTGCTTGGCCTGCAGCTTGCTTCCTTGGCTGCTGCCAGCGGCTCCTTGCTGCCTCCTCTTCCTCTCTCTTCCCAAGAGACTCTCTTCCTCCCTACTCTGCCTCCTACCCTAAGTCTCTCTGTCTTTGTTACAACCACCCGCCCACCTTTTGTTTAACATCTCATTTCTTTTCTACTAGAAGACAGTATTTGAACAATTAGGATAATTGAAGTTTTTCTCTCCCACAGTTCTGGCCAAAATATATCCACCTCTCATGGAACGGGGGTGAGACGCCAGCATCCCAATGGGGGCCAAGTTCTCTAGGCAGGTCCACAGGAACCACTGAGGCTGTGAGGTCATGGTGTCTGCTTGGCCTGCAGCCTTGTGCTGAGACTTGTAGGCCCTGGCGCTGTCTGCTGCTAGCCTTCCTGCGCACGCTGCCTGTGAGTCCAAGGGGAGGCCAGATCTTCGTGGGACTCACATTGCACACCCCTCAGGACCTTGTCCAGCCCCTCCACAATGCCCAGGACCACTGCCATTGACCTCCCCTGCCTTGCCCTCCTTATTGTCCTTGGCTCTCCAGCCAAATGGAGAGGCTCAAACATCTCTGCACCAGCCAGGTGACCTCACAGGACAGACGGAGGGCTTGGGCTCTGCAGTTTGACTGTGCCTTTGAATCCCAGCTCAGCCACTTGCCCCATGTGAGACCTGGGAGGTTACAGAGCTTCCCTGTGCCTCATGTTGCCCATCTGAAAAATGGATATGAAGAAGACTGTGGTAGGCAGAAAAATGGCCCCCAGAGATGTCCATGTTCTCGTGGCAGAACCTGCGGCTATCTTACTTTCTACATAGGACAGATGGGATTAGGTTAAGGATCTAGAGATGGGAGACTATCCTGGAATATCCAGGTGGGTCTGAAGTAACACAGGGATCTTAGAAGGGAGGCAGCTGGGTCAGAGGCAGAGAAGGAGCTGTGACAACAGAAGACGGGTCAAAGAGAGATTAGAAGGTGCTGCACTGCTGGCTTTGAAAATGGAGGAAGGGGCCATGAGCCAAGGATTACAGGTGGCCTCTAGAAGGTAGGAAATGCAAGAGAATGAGTTCTTCCTTAGTGGCTCTAGAAGGAATGCAGCCCTGCTGACAACTGGATTTTAGCCCAGTGAGATCCATTTTGGATTCTGGCCTTCAAAACTGTAAGACAATTATGCATTTTTGTATGTTTTTTAAAAAGACTTCTTTATTTATTTATTTTTGAGACAGGGTCTTACTCTGTTGCACAGGCTGGAGTGCAGTGGCACAACCTCAGCTCACTGTAACCTCTGCCTCCCACGCTGAAGTGATCCTCCGACCTCAGCCTCCCAAGTAGTTGGGATTATAGGCATGGGCCACCACCCCCAGCTAATTTTTGTATTTTTTGTAGAGACAGGGTTTTACCATGTTGCCCAGGCTGGTCTTGAACTGCTGCATTCAAGCAATCAAACTGCCTCGGCCTCCCAAAGTGCTGGGATTACAGGCATGAGCCACCGCGCCCCGCCTGAAGACTTTATTTTAAAAATAAATTTTTAGAGCAGTTTTATGTTCACAACAAAAATGAGAGGAAAGTAGAGAGATTTCCCACATACTCTTTGCCTCCCACACATGCACAGCCTCCCCGATTATCAGCGTCCCCACCAGAGTGGTCCATTTGTTCCAGTCGATGAACTGACGTTGACACAGTGTCATCACCCAGAGTCGATAGTGTTGTACATTCTGTGGGTTTGGACAAATACATAATGATACGTAGCCACCATTCCAGAATTGTACAGAGTATCTCCATTGCCCTAAGACTCTTCTGTGTTTGTCTCTGTGTTATTGAAGCCACTAAGTTTGCAGTGATTTGTCTCAGCCGCCATAGGAAATTAATACAAGTACCTGCCTCACCACTGTGAAAAGTGAAAGAGGTGACATCAAAGAGTACCACCCCAGGGCAGGCCACATGGGGCTGGGGGGCCACTGCAAAGACTTTGGCTTTGACTCCAAGTGAGACAGGGCACCGCAGGAAGGTTTTGAGCTGAGGAGTGCCATGGTCTGACATACGGTCTGACTCTGAGCATCCTGAGGACAGGTGTGGGTCGTAATCATTCTTGCTTCTCTTGCAACTTGCCTAGACTGCAGTACATAGCTAGCTGAACAAACATTTATTGCTTTCCTTCTTTTCTGTCATGACTGGGGGTTTTTGTTTGGTGGTTATAAAATATGGGAGTTAGCACTTTGGGAGGTCGAGACAGGAGGATCGCTTCAGTCCAGGAGTTCAAGACCAGCCTGGGCAACATGGTGAAGCCCCATCCCTACAAAAAAATACAAAAATTAGCCAGGTGTAGCAGTGTGTGCCTATAGTCCCAGCTAATCAGGAGGCTGAGGTGGAAGGATCCATTTAGCCTGGGAGGTTGAGACTGCAATGAACTGTGATGACACCACTGCACTCCATCCTGGGTGACAGAGCAAGACCCTGTCTCAAAAAACAAAGCAAAACACCAATAAAATAAAATAAAATAAAATATATGTGAGTTGCAGGTGGGATGAAGGAAGAGTCACCAGGTTCTTAAGTAGAGGATGCTCTGATAATTATAATATTTGGGCCATTAAAGAATGCATTTTTAGTTGGGATGCCTAAAGACCATTTTTTTGGTGGCAAGACACTTTTTTTTGTCTTAAAATCTTATAGTCAGTTGTTTTGTATTTTGATTAAAAAATTGTGCATTTTTCATGCAAGCCCATAAAGAATTGATTTTCAGATTCTTGATGTGACTGATGTATTGTATAGATACACTTCCATTCCTTCTGCATGAGGCTTTCAGCACCGGATATCTGTAGGCACATTATTACAGGGAAGCATTGATTTTTGCCTAGTACAATATGTCTTCTCTTTGAGGAAATGAAAATCATGACAAAAAGCCATTTTTCAAAATGACTTTGATTCTTGTAGTTTATGGTTCAGAAATGAGGCCTGGGAGAAGGGACCTTAATTTTCTGTGCTAATTATTTGGCTCCCGTTGTAAAGGAGCAGGTTTTTCCTGAAGGAGCCCTTAGTAGGCCCACAGTCTGATAGCAGCAGTGGCTGCTTTCAGTCTGCAGAATGCTTTGCAGTTCACAGCATGCCTTTCTGTTTTGCGCTCTGTGAACACTAGCTGACTGACGAGGTGGAGGAATCATATTCCATCTGTGGTAGGGGACAAGGGCTCTGAGAAGCAGAGTCACAAAGTCTGTCCAGACTGAAATAAGACAGAATGTGTGTTCTCAAGGCAAGAATGGATGGAGAACCACACGATGTGGATGCCGTGGATACAGGAAAAGAACTTGGAACTGGACGGTGGGATGGCAGTGGTGCCCCTGCTTCACTCCGCAAGTCCTGGTTCCTTCTGTAACCAGCTGTAACCTCGGCCAAGCTGTTCAACCTCTCTGAGCCTCGAGTCCCCTCTCTAAGGTGGGGATAATTGTCCCCACGTGGCCCACTTCCCTGGACTGCCATGCATTCAACAGGAGATAATGGAGAAAGTGCTTCATAAATTGTGAAGGGCTCTTTATAAGCCAAGGGTAATTGCTGCGCAGATAAGAGCTTTGTAGAGTCTATAATTCCTGCAACATTAATAACAGTAATAGCTTTTTTTTCCCCACTGAGCCATTGCTGTGCCTGCCGTTGTGCCTAGTGTTTCACATGTTTAATTCTCGTGATGGCTTTATGAGGTAGGCACAAATACTAGTGCACCCATTTTGTAGATAAGGAAACTGAGACTCAGAGGTGGAAGGTAGTTTGCTGAGGGCCACACAGATAGCGAAGTGGGATTCAAACTGGGCTCTGTGTGACTCCAAAAGCCTCTGAGCCTCAACTCCCTCCACCGGAGCAATAATGGGTGCTGAGATGCGCCTGTGCAAGCCGCCAATTACAGATAATGAAAACATCTGCAGAAAGGAAGCATGAAGCTCAAGGTTACCTGGACCCAATGCCTCAGAGAAGATTCAAAACCTAATTCCCAGAGTTCCTTCTTACCTCTTCTGCTACCAAGTTATCAGCTATTCTTTTGTCCCCTGCTTGCTTTGGAGGAATACCATTTAAAAAATCAAGGGTGGGTTGGCAAAGAGACATTGACAACCAAATGTAATGTGTGAATTTCTTTTTAAATCTACGATTTAAAACAACCCATAAATACATTTTTGGAACAACTGGGAAATTTAAAGTATTGATTTTATTTTAAATAAGATTATTTTAAAATATTCCTTTTTTAAAGGTATAGAGTAGTAATGTATGTAGGAGACGGTCCTTAACCTTAGGTGATACATCCCTGATATTAGAGGTGAGGTGGTCTTATGTTTTACACCCAAATAATTCGGGGCTGGGAGGGGGGAGAGAGAGAGAGAGAGAGAGAGAGAGAGAGAGAGAGAGAGAGAGAGAAAATATTAGTGATTGGTGAAAAGACAACAGGTATATGAGTATTAATTGTACTATCCCTTCAGCTTTACTATAGATTTGAAAAAATAAAATGTAGCAGTAGAGAGAAAATAACTCAAGGGGTTCGGGAGAATTGGCGTTTGCTGACTGCCTCCTGTGGGCCAGGCTCTGGGCCAGACATCCACATGTACTATCTCACTGGTTTCTCGCAGCCTCTCTATAAGATAGGTGTTAAGTCCATTTTGCAAATGACCCAACAAAGCACAGAGAGGGTAAGTGACCTGCACAAGGCCACACAGCAGGTGAGTGGTGAGCTGGGGTTCATATGCAGGCGTGCGTGAAGCTTGGGAAGCTTTCAGCTAGACCACAGATGAACCCTCCTTTCTCACCCACACTGCAACCCTTCCTCACCTGGCTTTTTCATGGTGGAGGTGCATACAGAAATTACTTTGTATATCCCAGTGGAAACCCTAAAGGCTCAGTGAAAAACATCATACACTATTAATCAGGGCCCTCAATCAGAAGCAAGAAAAACAAGGAACTCCAAGTATCAAAAGCTTCATTTGCTGACCAGAGTCCCCACAGGAAGGAGAGTTCTGGAAAAATAAATGTTGACATTTGACACCACAGGAGCACCAATTTAAAAAGGCACTTTAAACCAAAATTGACTTCACAAAAATCAATATTGAAAAATCAGACTTGGATTCCGATGAAATATCAGTCTCTTGATGTTTATTGACTTGGGTAAATGTTGGCATTTTACAGCCCAGAATTAAAATAATAGAATTTTAGAGCCAGACAAGACCTCTGAGATCATCCTGTTACCTGCCTGCAAATCTCTCTTTCTGGGCTGTACTTAATGATCTTGTTTTTATTATGTTTAATTATCCCTTCTTAAACTATGTTTAATTTTATAAATCTGCCTCAAATCTTGGTTCCACAGGCGCAAGGTCTAATAAATTTTTTCTGGGGCAGGGGTAGGGGGTTAAAATTTTATTTTGTGCTTATAT
Source organism: Pongo pygmaeus (assembly GCF_028885625.2). NCBI lineage: Eukaryota > Metazoa > Chordata > Mammalia > Primates > Hominidae > Pongo > Pongo pygmaeus. The sequence goes on along the minus strand of NC_072386.2, from coordinate 88,960,960 downwards.
TTGCCTTGCTTCTTACAGGTTTCTTTTATTACCTTCTTTTGGGTTTGTCTAATTTTATTATTTCTGTTTTCCTTTTGCTAGGGAGCTATAATGTTGCTATTCTTTTAACATTTACCCTCAAAATTGAAAATATATAATTTCTAAAATTTTAAACTTAATATATGTATGCTCATTACAGGCAGTATAAAGATCTTAGAACACTTAACTTCACTTTTCCCCACCAACTTATGTTCTTATTGAATGTTTTCTCTTTTTTCTTTTTTATAAATATTTTTTAAAAGAAAAGTCAGGCCAGGCCTAAACTAAAGCTGTCAGTTTATAGAAGAGATCATCGGCAAGAAGGGGAGTGACTTGCCTGAGGTCACAGAGTTGGGACCAGAAGCCCCAGACAGTCACACTGTGCCTCACTTTCTCCTCTGGGCCTGTCCCTTCTGGAGTCTTTCTGTCATGATCACATCAAGGAGTGAGGAGCACTTAGCAAAGGCTGATTCCCCAGGGCTGCTGGGGAGGTGGTAACCATGTTAGGCAGATGTCAACTGGAGAGAGAGGAGCAACAGAGACAGAGAGAGACACACTGAGAGAAGCACTCACAGAGGCAGAGAGGGAGACAGAGAGATAGAAGCATACCCAGTGACAGAGATAGAGAGAGAGAGAGAGAAATAGACAGAAATATTCAGAGAAAGAGACAGAAAGAGTCAGAGAGACAGGGAGAGAGACAGAGAGATGCAGCAGACCTTTTTTTTTCCTTTGCATGGAGGCATCTTTTGTCATTGTTGCAGGGTAAGATGCAGAACATGTCATTAAATTAGAGATACTGTTGTTTCATCCTAACATGCTTTCATCTGCCTAATTAAATACCGCGCACAAACCCGCAACTATTGTGATTGAACAATCCCCACAAAGTCAAGATTACAAAAAGGGCACAAGACTAGTAATTATGCCAAGTGTGGTTCCCCTTCCGAGGGTGCCTATGATTAAGCCATTTAGAGGGATCTTGTGGAATAAAGGTGGATGCCCTTCATGAAGTCTGAGACCAGAGAACCACAGCTACTCTTTTTTGAGCACTTTGTATAGACCAGGCACTGGGCTAAGCTTTTTCTGTACCCATTTTTTATCCTCACAGAGAAGCCAATTGGATAGATGTCATCCCATTTTAATAGATGAGGAAACGGAGGCTCGGAGTGGTAAGGGGACTTGCTCCCGGTCACACAGACTACAGGTAGTGGGAGCATCACTGGGTGCAGATCTGTCTGGCTGTAAGTCCACTCTGGCCATGATTCTTCCATCACTGCCTGTGGCCTTGTTCTGACTCCACAGTGAGCCTGTCTCTGCTGTGACTTTAGTGTTGGGTTTCCTGAAGCTTTTTTTTGTGTGCCAGCAAATGGCCTGGGTCTCCTGCATTCACTAGAGGAGCGGTTAGGATTCCCAGGATCGTGGCTCGAGAGGATCTAATCAGAGAATCAAGGCCAAAGAAATCCCTTTAGGGACCCAAGTTCTCTGACTGTGCAGGAGGTTCCATCTCCCTTGTCATTCCTTCTGCTGAATCTTGGTATTTTTGTGTGGTCCACAGCAATGTCTCTAATGTGTATGCTTTCATTATGATTCCAACAAGTACAAAAATGTGACTATGAAAATAGAATCAGAAACCTTAGAGGTACTTGGGGCTCCCAGTCATTCAGTGTCCCTGCTCTCCCAGGCTGCATTTGTGTCTCCTTGTCTAGACATCCTCAACTCCTTTTAGGATTCTCTCCCTTAACTTCTTATGCTGCCTTTCCTTTCGCTGGGCCCCATTTCCCCACCCCTCCAGACCCTCACCTCCTTTGGGGAGCAGCTGGGTCTGGCTTTCCTTGGTACCCCCGAGCACCCAACCCAGAGCCGGCACCCGGTGCATGTTTGGTTTGTGGCATAGTTTAGCATTCATTCACACGCACATCTGACAGAAACTTGCGATCATCCATCATAAAGAGAATTTATCATGGTGGATTGGGAAGTTATTTAAATGCAATGCAGCAGGCACCTAGGAAAATTCTAGGTCTCATTTACATCTTCAGAATGTGAATGGAGGAGAGTGGTTAGAACTGACGTGCAGTACCTGGGGAAGCCTGGAATGTAGATATTTAAAGTGAAATACACAGTCCAAGGGATTGCAATTCATGGTTCTGCATTTTGAGGGCAGAGAAATTAACAAATGCCTAAATCAGAAACTTTAGTTTTAAAATGTGGAAAATATATTCTTACATCAATACCTCACTTATCCAGAGAACACAGATCCAGTCACTTCATCTATCCAAAACCCAGCTGACTCTGCAGGTCTCTAAACTGCCAAAGTAGAAGACTTATCTTTCTTTTTTTTTTTTTGAGACGGAGTCTCACTGTCACTGAGACTGGAGTGCAGTGGCGCAATCTTGGCCTACTGCCACCTCCTCCTCCTGGGTTCAAGCGATTCTCCTGCCTCAGCCTCCCGAGTAGCAGGAATTACGGGCATGTACCACCATGCCCAGCTAATTTTTGTATTTTTAGTAGAGAAGGGGTTTCACCATGTTGGCCAGGCTGGTATTGAACTCCTGACCTCAAATGATCTGCCTACCTCGGCCTCCCAAAGTGTTGGGATTACAGGCGTGAGGCACCGCATCCGGCCAACTTTTCTTGAGGCTCATTTGGTTTGTCTGGGAGCTCTGCTTCAGGCTTCTCTCAGTTCCTAGCTGCACCTGTGTTGTGCACTTTTCTTACCAGTTGTATTATCTTTGGTTTCCAGACTACAGCAAGTCAACCAGTTAGGAACGAGTGTAGGGTTGATAGCCAGCAGCAAGAAATGTCAGCTTACTGCCTGACCCGGAGGGTGAGAAAGGGAAGAAATGTCAAAGACCCTGAGGATTTGAAAAGCATGTTGGGAAATTAGGATGGAAGGCAGTGTAACATCCCATACCCTGTATCTTCCCTGGGGGCCACATGTGTTCCTGGCAGGTCCGTGGCTTGAAATTCATAACCGTTCGTTGGATTGGTAAGTCATTTAACCTCTCTGAATCTCAGTTTCCTTATCTATAAGATGGAAATAGTAATTTATCAGCTTTCTATGTGTCAGACACTGTTCTTAGTTCTTTACATGTGTGAATTTAATTCTCACAATTTACCATGAAAGAAGTACTACTTATCAGCACTAAGCAGTTGAGGCACAAACAGGTGCAAACTTGCATAAGCTTACCTAGTTCATAGATGACAGAACTGGGATTGAGAGTCAGGCAGCCAGGCTCTGGAGCCACATTCCGGACTGTGGCTTTTGTTCTGGGAGCAATGACCCTTCCTCCCACACAGAGCTGTTTAGAGGGTGAAATTAAATATGTATCAAGGAGTCCAGCACAGTTCTGGGCACACACTGAGTGGCCTGGAAGAAAGGATCTGGGCTATGTACAGCACCATGTGTTTTTCGAGAGCAGGGAGTCGACACCGATTATTCCTGGAGGGTGAGATTGGAGGCAAGGGAAGTGGGGAGCAACTTGGCGCCTCCTGCTTTATCCCTGACTGTATTGTTGGACTCTTCTAGAAGCACGTTACCTTAGCAATTTCAAAACATCCTGAGGGTGGGGAGGAGAAAGAATTTTGAACAATAAGGGCATGTCTAAAACCTGCAGCCATGTCTAAATTCCATTTTAAAAGTTAGTCTATCAAACATGGCTTAAGTTGGAGCACTTAATGATATACGCTTTATTATGTAGAACTTCACTTCCGTGGAACAGCTGATGCCTTTTCACTGGTCTGCTGTGAATGCCACCTGTTACTGTGCTGAGATAGGCTTGTGGTCCTTCCTCCTTTCCTCAGTAAATCTCACACCAGGAGGACTCTCTGTGCCTCTGGGGTCTACATCTGAGCCATCCAGACCATCTGCATTGACCGTGTGCTCTAGTGTGTCCTACATCCTGCTAGGGGCTGGTGATTCAGGGGTGAGTTGGGTGGCATCCCTGCCTCAGGAGCCTATAAAGTGAGAGAGGCAGAGGTGGCCAGCCAGCCCGGGGCTGACCCAAGGTTGTCCCTGAGTGGGGGCATTTCTTCTCATGGAAGGATCCATCAGAGTGGTGTGTCAGCTGAACAGAGGGAGGTAAAGAATTTTGATTGAAAAGGCTACAGGACAGAGAAGCTGTTCCAGGTTGAGAGAACAACAGGCAGAGGGAAGGTTAATATACCCTGAAAGTCTGTTTCTGGGCAATAGCATCACTGAGACCTGTGTTAAAAAGAGCCAGCTCCTGGATGAATTGAGTTTACAGTCTCCATTTGTGGTCAAGTTCTATAGGGTTGATCTTCACATATGTCTGTCTGTCTCCCTAACCTCCCCAAAGCATCTTTTTATCCTTCTCCATTCCCATTTCCCCCCTTCTTCCCTCCACAGAAACAACAGCTATCTAGAAATTCTATTTTTCTCATCTCTATTGTTATATCTTACTGCAGATGTACATGTCCATAAACAATCTATAGTATTTTTAAGCTTTATGTAAACATCATACTATATATAACATTCTATAACCCATTTTGTTCTACTCATTTTAGTTTGTCTTTTATTTACTTAATTAATGAATTAATTTTTTTGAGACACCGTTTCACTCTTGTTGCCTAGGCTGGAGTGCATTGGCACGACCTCGGCTCAACTCAACCTCTGCCTCCCAGGGTCAAGCAATTCTCCTGCCTCAGCCTTCCAAGTAGCTGGGATTTACAGGCATGCACCACCATGCCCAGCTAATTTTTGTATTATCAGTAGAGGTGGGGTTTCACCATGTTGACCAGACTGGTCTTGAACTTCTGACCTCAGGTGATCTACCTGCCTTGGCCTCCCAAAGTGCTGGGATTACAGGCATGAGCCACCGTGCCCGGCCTAGTTTGTCTTTTAATAGGTGGGTTTAATTGGTTTATATTTATTGTGATTAGTGATATATTTCTACTCTTATTTTGAGCATTCCTTCTGCGACTCCCCCTTTTTCCTCTGCTGATGTGGTTATATCCTTAACACTTTAGCATATATCCTAAATAAATTTCTTTTTTCTACTCAAATCTAATGCTATTCAATATCATTCTCCTTTACTGAATCTGACGAGAATTGTAATCATGCCTCACAACCCACTAATACCTGTTCATCATTGTTTCCTAGAATTTTGTTTCCAAAATTTTTAATTGTTATTATTTTCGTGTTACAGTTAGTAGCTCATTAACTTTACCAACACATTTTCCTAATGCTTTTGCTCGCCACTGTTTTTTGTGCCCTATTCCTTCTTCTGGGTTCCCTTTTCTTCTGGCTGAGTTCATTCTCAAGTTGTACTTAGCGCATATGGTGAGTGCCAAGGATGGTCAACGCTCTTAATATTTGGATGTCTTAAAATGTCTCTGTTTTCCTCTCACTTTTGAATACTGCTTTAGCAGAGTTCAGAATTCCAGGCATGCAGTTACTTCCCTGCAGAATTTGTCTTTTGGGTCTCTTGTTGCTGAAGAGATGTCTGCTGTCCATCCAGTTTTTGACTCCTTAGAAACTGTCTTTTTCCGGTAACTCTTGAGGCCTATGCCTGGAACAGGCTTCTTCTCGTTTTTATCATATTCTTTTGGCCACATCAAGTCACAAGGCCAGCCCAGATTCAAAAGGTAGAAAAGTAGACTCTACTCTTTTTCTTTTTTTCCCCCTGAGGTAAGGTCTTGCTCCGTTACCGAGGCCGGAGTGCAGTGGTACAATCGTGGCTCACTGTAACCTCAATCTACTGGGCTCAAGCGATTCTTGTGCCTCAGCCTCCTGATTAGCTGGGATTACAGGTGTGTAATTACAGGTACAGCCACCATGCCTGGCTAATTTTTAAAAATGTTTATAGAGATTGGGTCTCATTATGTTGCCCAGGCTGGTCTTGAACTCATGACTTCAAGTGATCCTCCCACCTTGGCCTCCCAAGGTGTTGGAATTATAGGCATGAGCTGGTCATGGGTGCCAGCTCACCTTTTGATGGTAGGAGATTCAAAGTCATTTCAAAGGCTATGGGTATAGGAAGGGGTGAGTAACTGGCCATGTTTGCATTCCATCTGTCACAGTTTTCCACCTTTTCCTGCCATCCAGAGCGTGCAGCTTCCTGTGGGCTGAGGCAGCAGATAGCAGTTGGTAGAACTTCATCCCAGCTTTCCTCCAGAGCAGAGGAAGCCCTTCTCTACCTGCTCTGCTCCAACCCTTTGCTTCAAATAGTGAGCTTGACTGTAGTTCTCTTTTGCATTGATTGTGGCTCTGGTCCCCGCCTTTACTTGGGCATGCTATGAGTCTCTGTTACCCCAGAGAATTCTCAATGCCAGGCACCTCTGTCTGTATTGCACTCAGAGCCCATCAAGCCTGCAGCTTCATCTCTGCTTACCATGTTGTGGTTTTTTTCCCCACTGAGAATTTTATTTTTGAGTAATGCTATGTCTTTAAATTTTCTATTTTTGTAGTTCAGCTATCATTGCTGTGTGTTTGTTACAGCAAGGAGGAGGAGACCTCAAAATGTGAATTTAATTTGTGATACCACCTTGGCTGGGATTCTTTTGTTTGCTTTCTTCGTAAAACAGTGCTTGTCACATTCTCCGGGAAACAGATGAGGCTGTGACAGCACATTAGAATGTACATAACTGTGATAGTGAGAACAAAAGCGCAGACTCTCTGGGTTAGAAAGGTCCCTCTATTGCTTGAATCCCTCCTCAGCCTATCACACAGGTGGGCATCTAACACCTGGACAGCTCCAGGGCTCGCTGACTGGCCACCTTTCCATTGCATCCAAGCATAGCCCGAGCTTTGAAAAAGATGTCGTTATTCTCCAGCTGGTGCCTGTCTCCCTGTAGCTTTCTGCCTCAGCCCCCCATATCCTAGTTCTGGTCCTTTCCTCTGGAACCAAACACACCGCATCTGTGCTCTCTGCCTCTGAGAGCCCATCAGAGCTATGCAGGCCATGCTGGGCCTGAGGGGGCCCTTCTACTGGCTGAACAGCTACAGGCTCTGCAGCCAAAACTCATGGGATATAATTGGCTGTCCTCTCTCCAGAATGGCTGACTCTGGGGACACTCTGCAGGTGGTCCCTTCTCTCTTCCTGGGCAGGGCCCAGATAGAGCCTCAAAGATGGGTTTGGATAGACCAACCAGAAACTGAGCAGGCCTGTTCTCCACGTCCTTGATTCTGGAATGAATCATTCTCCTGCTGTAGCCTCCAGCTATATTGTGAGATGAACTCACATGGCTGCTCGGTCAATTGCCATTCATTCATTCACTCCTTGGGTGCATCAGGGAAGCAGTGCTGAACAAGGCTGCCATGGAACATGGGGTCCAGTGAGGCAGACAGATGTAGTGTGACCACAGCCACGAGGGCAAGGTACACGGTGGTGGGAGTGTGCGTGGCTGGGGAACCTACCCAGAATTTGGGAGGCTTTGTAAGAAAGTGGTGTGTGCTCTGAAGAGCACTTTCTCGTTTTCTTAACATTTCCAAATCCAGATTCTCAAGAGAGAAAGTCTCTTCCTTGCCAGCTCATTCTTCCTGGGCCTGCAAGGTTATGGGTCAGCAGCTAGCCTATGGCTTGAGTTTACATACCTTGTCCAGTTAGCTATGCCTGGGATATATGAATCTTCCAATTTCATTCATTCATTCATTCATTCATTCATTCATTCATTCATTCCTCGGGTGCACTTGGGATGTGATGAAGGAATCCATAGCAGTTTTCATTGTTGGAGAAGCTCAAGTAGGAAATAGGTAGGGCAGGGATGGGATGGGGTGACAGTAAGTGTGGTGGCTCCATGGCTGAAGGAGACATGCAACTACAAGAGACTGTGACTGAAGCCTAAGACACCAAGGTGAGCAAGGGACAAGGTAGGCAGTGGAAGTGGCAGCGGCCATGCCACGCAGGGCCTTACAGGGCGGGAGGCGGGGGGTGCCATTGATCTTTATCCCAATCTTTATCTCGGGCTGGTGTTGGGGACTGAGGAGCCCATTGCTGGGTGGAAGTAGCCCAGTTGGGAGAGGACAGGATGGTGGTTCTATAGGCAGCGGGGAGGAATGACCTCCCTGGACACAGGAAGACTTGAGAAAGCAGTGGAAGGTGGGGAGAGCGATGTCAAGGAGGCACCTTGTTTTTTGTTTGTTTGTTTGTTTGTTTTTGATACAGAGTCTCATTCTTTCACCCAGGCTGGAGTTTAATGGCACAATCTCTGTTCACTGCAACCTTTGCCTCCTGGGCTCAAGCAAGTCTCCTGCCTCAGCTTCCTGAGTAACTGGGATTAAGGAGGCACCTTGTATTTGCTTTCTGTGGCTGCCAGAACAAATGGCCACAAACAGGGTGGCTGAAAACAGCACACATTTTTTTCTCTCACAGTCCTAGAGGCCAGAAGTCTGAAATCAAGGTCTTGGCAGGGCCAGGCTCTCTCTGGAGTCCCTGGGGGAAACCAATCCTTCTGTGCCTCTCCCTGCTTTTGGTGACTGTTGGCATTCCCTGACTCGGGTCTGCATGGTTCCAATCTCTGCCTCCCTGGTCACATTGTCTCCTCTCTTCTGCCTGTCTAGTCTGTTTCTGCCTCACTCATGAGATTTATAGCCTACCTGGATATTACAGGATAAGCTCCTCCTCTCAAAAGCCTTCACTAAATCACATTTTTGCCATGTAAGGTAATATTCCCTCTTTTACCATATAAGGCAGCATTCACAGTTCCAGGAGTTAGGGCATGGGTGCATATTTTTGCAGGCTGCCTTTCAGCCAGTACAGTGCTAAGGACCTGACTATAGAAGTGAGCCCTCACGTAGTGCAGGCTGTGGGTCAGGCTCTGTGTCCTGACTGCTTCAGATGGGTTGACTCATTTTAAACCTCATGAAATAGGCACTAGTGTCATCCTCTCTTTATAGGCAGGAAACTGAGGCTCAGAGAGGTTAAATGGGCCCACTGTCACGCCACCAGGAAGCCACCAACTAGGAGTTGAGTCCAGGCAGCAGTTTCTGGAGCCCTTGGCAGGCTGCACTGCCGTCCTAGGCGGGGCGGATGGAGGATGGGTGCTGTTCACTGAAATGAGGCATCTGGGAGAGGGGTGCAGGGAGGACAGGAGTTTGGTTTGGGGCATGGTGAGCCACAGCCCCTGACATCCACATGCTTCTATGTCCCCTTTATTGCCAAGTGCAGCCTCCGTGTCTGGGTTTCTGACCTTGGCCATGGCCCCTCTGCCCTTTCGGCTTGTGGAAACAGCCTCCCAGTGCTTCGATGGCAAGCCCTCTTCAGAACCACTAGCGCCACTGCCCAGTGTCCTGGCCCTGAGCCTGGGTTTGGAGCCCTCAGTGTCTGCACAAACTGACAGGGCATCACAATGACTTTGAGGATGTAAGGGCTGTGCCACTGGCACCCAAGGAGCCTGGAGCCCAGCTCTGCCCCAGGCCACTCCCAGCAGCCCCACCCTTCTGAGGGGCCTGAAAGCTGGAGGCCCTTAGCGCCATCTCCCCTGAACCACGCCTTGCTCACTGCCAGAATCCCACCTTGGAGCCCTGCCCTTCAACCAGTCTTGCCACTCATTGCTTAGGGCTTAGGGCTCAGCCCACCCAGCTGCATTATAGCTGGGAGGGGTTAGGTGCTCTGTTATGTGGAAAAATCACCCAATGAAATGTCAGGAGACCATTCCCACTCCTCCCCCATATTCACTTGAAATATGAGTATGCTTTGGATTTCATAGATGGAAGGGAAAGGGCATTTGAGGTGCAAGAAACTGCGGGGAGGTGAGGAGCAAAGGCACAGAAGTGGGAAAAGATAAATTCTGCTTGGGAAATGCCAGCTGCAAGATGACTGTGATGTAGAGCACCTGAGGTGGGTGACGGAGGGGCTGGAAGCGGTGAGTGGGGGCAGAATTCAGGCTGTCTGGGATGCCAGTCTGTAAGAGATGGAATAATGGTTTTATAAGAAATGATTCTATGTCAATTGCAGAGATTCTCCACTGATGCATGTTGTTTGTACTTTTTTTAAATATCACAACATGGTTTATTATGTGAATTTTTTACAATACAAACAAAAAATACAGAAATGCAATATATGAATACAGCTAAATGCAGAATGGTGACTTTTTTCTCTTCAAGAGGCTGTGATTCCCATTTCTAGTAAAATTAAGAGACTGCATATAGGTAGAAACATGTTGGTCATTAGCTTCACAATTTTGCCTAGAAATGATCTGTAAATGCATTTTTCCCCCTGCTACTTACCAGAAAGTGTAAAAAGGAGTTAAAGAAAGTTTCCTTGTTGGTTCCTACCATATGAAAGATGCTATATTCTATTTCAGCAGGGCCAGTATGTGAACACTATCTAAATTAAATGTTACTACAAAAATGAAGTAGTAATGAGATTCTGGCTAAAGAGTGCACTAAATGAGAATAATATATATTTAAAGAATCCGAAACAAACAAACAAAAAGAGGTTGTTATAAAAAAGCTCTAGGTGCACTGTAAGCATATAGGGTTTTTTTTCCATGTGTATTTTTAAACAATGAAAGTGTCAAAACATAGGGTCAACTGTGTTAGACTAAATTACATTATTGTATATGCTGCATTGAATGGAACCTTTGTATTATAATTATCATAGAGAAGCATAGTTTGCATCATATTATGGCCTTTTATCCTCAATGAAAACCTTCCAGAGTTCTTTTATTTTGGAATATCCTGTAAACAATCAAACCGTCAGAACATGATTGTACAACAGTAAAATGTTTTCTTGCATTAAACTGAAGATAATCTGTTCAATAAAAAAAGAAAAAGAAAAAGTAGGAAAGGTAGAGCTGTTACTTTCTAAGTAACAACACCCTAGACAATTAAAGGCATCTTAATCTCCATCAAGAACAACAGCAACAAAACTAATGTTTGTCATGCTGTTAAATCCATCATTATAGATAAAACTGATGCAAATTGGTCAAATGGATCCAACAAACACTGATGTCCAAGCTGGCATATTGGCAACTAATACGTAACTGGTGGTCAACAGAGAGTTTAAAAGCTCTTCCTTTCTTCTTGTTCTTTTCCAAGGTTCTCAAAGAGTTCTGTTGTTCTAAAATACGTTGTTGAGCTTCCCAGTTTGCTTTCTCATCCTCTGATGACTTTTTTCCTCTAATTGTTTATGCTGTGCTTCCAAATTCGTTTTCATTTGCTCATGGTGCTGCTGGAGCTCAGCTTCAGAGTTCTTCAGTTTTGAACTTTTTCTTTGACCTTCATCTCAAACACCTGCTCCATCTCCAGCTCCATCTTCTTCATTTTAGCTACATGCTCCCTTCTTTCTTCTTCCATTTGTGCCAGAGGGCTCTTGGTCAGCTGCCCTTTATTCTTGTTGTTATCAATTCCATTATAAGTCACAGCTTCCAGTTTTCTGCTTCTATAGTTCTCATAGTGGATATTATTAGTAACATCTTTCAAGTCCTGCATGGGTGTTCTTATCAACATATTTCTTAGAATTGTAAAATCACAATGTTCACCATTTTCAACTTCAGCAGTACCCCAAGGATACTGCTTTCCTCTGATCATTTTGCCATTAACTTCAATGATAGTATTACTACCTACCACACCAACAAGTAAATGGTCCTTTATCTTTTAAACAAGTTTATTTTCTTCTTTATTGTCTGTTTCTAGAAATTCATATATTTTAATTTTATGTTCTTGGATTTCTTTCATTATCTGTTTTTTAAACTGTTAGCATTCCTCTGGTGTGAGTGTGTCTGCTGTGGCAATAAGTGAGATGATACTCTTTCATGCAAACGCTTCATAAACTCAATATTCAATGGTTTAAGTCCATGTCCTGAAGGAGCAATGAAGTATAAACAACCCTGCACCCTGTTATCAGGCATCTGACGTCTGTTCACGCGCGATTCTGCATTTAGGTAGTCCTCAAATTTACTATCAATGTAGTCGATTGTAAGGCTGCCAGCAATTACTATTATCCACTGCATCTCCAAATCCTGGGGTATCAACTATTGTGAGCAGCAACTGAACACCACCTTCTTTGATTAAAACTTTGGATTGTTCCACCCACTACCATAGCGTGAATTCGAAACCAGATCTCTTAACTAATTTTCTGTATACTTGATTTGGAAGATTGGCAAATCCCACATAGGCTTCAAGGGTCTTCTGTTGAGCTACCGAGCGACATGGGGTGAGCAGCGGTTTGGATGCCGGCGGAGCCGGAGCCGCGGGCGAGCAGGAAGAATATGAGTCTTAAGTCTGAATGCCGAGGAATTCATGTGGATCAGTCGGACCTCCCATGGTGCTGCTGTTGACGCTTCTCTCCTCAGCAGCAGTGGCTCTCGCACTGTTTGTACTTTTTTTTTAAAAAAGGAAAGTGATCATAAAAAAATGATGATAGGCCGGGCACGGTGGCTCATGCCTGTAATCCCAGCACTTTGGGGGGCCGAGGCGGGCGGATCACCTGAGGTCAGGAGTTCGAGACTAGCCTGACCAACATGGAGAAACCCTGTCTCTACTAAAAATACAAAGTTAGCCGGGCGTGTTGGCACATGTCTGTAATCCCAGCTACTCGGGAGGCTGAGGCAGGAGAATCGCTTGAACCTGGGAGGCGGAGGTTGCAGTGAGCCAAGATTGCGCCACTGCAGTCCAGCCTGGGCAACAGAGTGAGACTCCATCTCAAAAAAAAAAAAAAAAGATAATAGACACCACAGTGCTTCTGATCTGCCAGGCATTATTACAAGCAGTTTGTACGTATTTACCCTTTAAATCCTCACATGAGGTGGGACTATAAACTAGTTCAACCATTGTGGAAGACAGTGTGGCAATTCCTCAGGGATCTAGAACTAGAAATACCATTTGACCCAGCCATCCCATTACTGGGTATATACCCAAAGGATTATAAATCATGCTGCTATAAAGACACATGCACACGTATGTTTATTGTGGCACTATTCACAATAGCAAAGACTTGGAACCAACCCAAGTGTCCATCAATGATAGATTGGATTAAGAAAATGTGGCACATATACACCATGGAATACTATGCAGCCATAAAAAAGGATGAGTTCATGTCCTTTGTAGGGACATGGATGAAACTGGAAACCATCATTCTCAGCAAACTATCGCAAGGACAAAAAACCAAACACCACATGTTCTCACTCATAGGTGGGAATTGAACAACGAGAATACTTGGACACAGGAAGGGGAACATCAAACACCAGGGCCTGTTGTGGGGTGCAGGGAGGGGGGAGGGATAGCATTAGGAGATATACCTAATGTAAATGACAAGTTAATGGATGCAGCACACCAACATGGCACATGTATACATATGTAACAAACCTGCACATTGTGCACATGTACCCTAAAACTTAAAGTATAATAATAAAAAAAAAATCCTCACATGAACTCGAGGAAAACAGTTCCATTATCCTGAATTACAGGTGAAGAAATGGGATGCTATGAGGTTAAATGATGTGCTGGGGTCTCATGGCTAGTCTGCTTATGTCACGCGGTTTGAAGCCACAGTTAAAGATGTGAAGGTGGTAGGGTATCCTAGAGGCACTCCTTGCCATCGTCCCAAATGGCAGCAACAGTCTCTAGACCCTTAGAAGATCCATTAAGAAAAGGAAGTGGGCCCCTGAGGAATCACAGTGATTGCCGACCTCAAGCTGGGCTTGTGGGTTTCCCCATCACGTTCATGTGGGCATCACAGTAGCTCTGTAAGGCAGGTGAGAGTCCATAGCCCAAGATGCAGACACAAGCTTAGCCTCAGGGTGGCGAGTGGCCCACTGCGGATCTGCAGTACCGTCCTGGGGAATGGCAGCTTGTACCAAAGCCACCTTGCTCCACCCTTTCTGAAAATCCCCATGTTCATGCTGAGAGCTGTGCTCCCCTTGTTGCCTCCAAGCTCTGGGGCTCATAGCACCTGAGACTGGCAAGGCAGGTGCAGTTGGAAACCTGACCTGGGGATGGCTCCTCCATTGTTGCACTGTACATCCCTGTGGAGGCCTCAACAGAAGGAGAGGAGCACTGCTGCCCTGGTTTCGTCTCATGGGCGCGCCCTGACTTGTTCTGTTATGCCTTTTGGCCTTGTCATGTACATATCTTGTCTCCTGGCTGATGGCAACTTCCATGTCATTATGGGTGATGTGGCTGGGAGACCAGGAGGGCAGGGACCATGTCAGCCTTGGCTCTTGGTCCTTAGCTCTGGTGTGGTGAATGGGATATCGTGGGGCTCAGTCATTATTTACTGGATCAGGGAAAGAATGATTGACTCCTGGGAGTTGAGGGGTCTAGATTGGAGTACCAGCCCCGCAAAAAACTAGTTGTGAGTCCTCAGGAAAGCCACTTAATCTCTCCGAGCCTCAGTTTGCCATTTGTAAAGTGGGTGTGATAATGTTTGTTTTGAGTGTTACAGATGACTATCAAGGGGAAAATGTGTGACATATCTTTGTAACCTAGAAAGGGCCTTATATAAAGATCTTTCTCACCAGCATTATTATTATGATTACCATTGTTGTCTCTGTTAGTATGAGCATCCAGCCAGCATTAAAAACAAATGCATATGTAAGGACCAATCTTCCAGTGAGTGTTCCAATTTATGCAGGTGTTGGTCAATCAGTAAGCAATTTCTGAGGCCCTACTCTGCCCAGCCTTCTACATGTTGTGGGTAGAAGGAAAAAGCATGGCAGCACAATCTTCTGGAACAAAAGCAAACATTAGGAGCCCAAAGGGTGGCTGGTGGCTATTTTAGGAAGGGTGAGGGCGATGTTGAAGCAGAGACCAAGACATTGAGAACTTCGGTGAACCTGCAGTCTGTGACTCCATAGAGCTGCATGGATGTCCTGTCCTGCAGAAACTGTTGCTCAATAAAGCCGATGAAATGGATGTGTGGGAGGTTGGGTGGGGGAATAAGCAAAGCTCCTTGGCAGGAAAATGAGCTGGCATCTCAAACTTCAGTGTGTACCCGGATCATCAGGGATGTGTATTAAAAATGGAGCAGCCCTAGAGATTCTGATTTGGTAGGTCTGGAATAGCACTTGGGAAGCGGCATTTTAACAAGCCCCCAGGTGGTTCTGATGCAGTGGTCTGCATCTTTGAAAAGCACCACCCTGTGCCCGGGCGGGTCTCCAAGCCTCAGCTTCCAGCTGTCAAAACCCAGCCAAACATAGCTACTTAAAAATGCACAGAACACAATGAGAGAGCACACATCTGAATTCTAGGTGATATTTTCAGATGGAACGGGACGTTATTTTTGTCCATGTTGGTAGGAAGGTTCTTGGGGTTTAGTGAACCAGAGCGGAGTCTGTTGCTCCATGCTGCTCTAATTATGGTCCCTGAAGCTCTCAGTGGGAAGTAAGAACCAGAATATTCTTTCTGAAGATCTTGTGTGCTACCCTGGAAGGTCTGTTTTGCAAAATTAATCAGCTTTGGGCCAGTTTCTTATCTTGAACCATTTGAGATTTCTGAGCTGCAGTTGCAGAAAGCATGCTTAGGGAAAATCACATCTTTGTGTCTTTGTTTCTAGTGCACTGGTGGAGCCTCACTTGTGTGCCAGGCCCAGGGTGGGAGGCAAAAATCAGAGAGGTGATCCTTGCCCTTGAGGGAGGGCAAAAAAAGCAGATGCAGAGCTGGAGCTTGAAGGAGAATAAAAGAAGTGTTGTTGGAAGGCTCAGTAAGGATCTTGAAAGAATAATATCAACCAAGGGGAAACTGGATAAGAAATCAATTTCAAAATTTCCAGGATGAAACTGCTCCCTAAAAAGTAATTAGCGATATTAAATTCCTCCTCTCTCTACCATGAATGAAACTTGGCCATTGAGGAAACACAGTGGAAAAGTTCCAGACCAAATCCTTTGCCTGAGACTGTCCACCCAGATCTTAGTTGTAACAGGACAATGAGGAAGTTGCTGGAAGAATGATTTCCAGCCTTCAGGGATCTTGTTTATCTTTCTGAAACAGGGAATGCCTTGGCAAATGAAATGAGGTGCTCTGTAGGAGACAGGGCAGAGAGAGTGGGGGTATTTATTGACATGAAACCCATTTCTCTCTCAGTCCAAATTTGCTGAGCATTCAGTCTTCTTAGCAACACCAAGAATACCAGCAGTAGTCCCTTGGGGTGGCCAAGTCCTTGTGTTTCCAGAGCCTGTGTTTTCCTGTATCTGCTGGCCCTCCCTACAGCTTGATAAGGAATCACTACACTTTATAGA
Organism: Pongo pygmaeus; assembly: GCF_028885625.2. Classification (NCBI taxonomy): domain Eukaryota; kingdom Metazoa; phylum Chordata; class Mammalia; order Primates; family Hominidae; genus Pongo; species Pongo pygmaeus. The sequence goes on along the minus strand of NC_072386.2, from coordinate 88,944,808 downwards.
CAGGATTGGAAGGCCCAGAGAAGCAAAGTGACTTGCCTAAGGCCACACAGCTGAACCCAGGCCATGTCTGCTTCTGACTGTGGCATACTGGACTCTCCACTACAGACTATGGCCCCACGTTGTGGAATCCAGCAAATATTTGGGTGTTTCAGGGAAGACTGTGGCAGGCACAAGGTAGTTTGCTAAAAAAAGAAACCGAGCATCTCCGTGAGAACTTGCACTCTCTTTCCTCCAGTTTTCTCCTCTCCCACTGAATCAATTAACAATTTCAAATTGTTCCCTAGTGCTTGGGCAGGTTTGTTTTAGGATTATTATGATCATCGTTATTACAGGGTGTGCTTCCTGAGCGATATTAAAACGAAGAGTTGTAGGCTGGGTGCAGTGGCTCACGCCTGTAATCCCAGCACTTTGGGAGGTCAAGGAGGGAGGATCATTTGAGCTCAGGAGTTCAAGACCAGCCTAAGCAATTTTTTTTTTTTTTTTTTTTTTTTTTTTTTTTTTTTTTTTTTGAGACAGAGTCTAGCTCTGTCACCCAGGCTGGAGTGCAGTGGTGCGATCTTGGCTCACTGCAACCTCCGCCTCCCGGGTTCAAGCGATTCACCTGCCTCAGCCTTCCGAGTAGCTGGGATTATGGGTGCCTGCCACCACGCCTGGCTAATTTTCGTATTTTTAGTAGAGACGGAGTTTCACTGTGTTGGCCAGGCTGGTCTGAAACTCCTGACCTCGTGATCCATCTGCCTCGGCCTCCCAAAGTGCTGGGATTACAAGCGTGAGCCACCGCACCCGGCCACCAACAATAAAAAAAAAAAAAATTAACCAGGCATGGTGGTGCAAGCCTGTGGTCCCAGCTACTCAGGAGGCTGAGGAGGGAGGATTGCTTGAGCCCAGGAGGTTGAGGCTGCAGTGAGCTGTCATCACACCACTGCACACCGGCCTGTGCAACAGAGCAAGACTCTGTCTCAAAAAAATGACAATGAAAAAATAAAAGAAAGAGCCGTTCAAGTAAATCTTTCTAAAACCAACTCAGCAACTCAGCTAAGGGTCTTCCCTGTGGTCACATTGTTTGTGCTGTACTTGACTTTGACAATCGCAGGCAGCTGGGGCTTGACATCCACTACCCCACACTTGCATCTCCAGGCTTAGCCTGGCAGTGCCCACCTGAAAGTCACTTACAGCTTCCAGTGGGAAATGGGAACAAACCAGGAAACATTCACAATGACCAGCCCTTGGGCCATACTGGCCTTAACAGAGCTTCAAGAGACCATGGTGCCCTGAGGAAAATAAGGATAAGTTTTTAACAGAGCTAACTTTGTTGTTTTAAAGAACACCCTTCACTTTGAGACGGTGCCCTTCCTTCCCTCCTCCTCCTTCCTTCTTATGTCCTTTAAAAAATTAAATTGTGGTGATAGCAGACGTTAGGATTTGTTTATTGATTTATTTATTTCATTTATTATTTTCTTTTTTTAAGAGCCAGGGTCTTGCTTCATCCTCCAGGTTGGAGTGCAGTGGCATCTTCATAGCTTACTGCAGGCTCCAACTCGTAAGCTCAAGTGATCCTCCCGCCTTAGCCTCCCAAGTAGCTGGGACTACAGATGTGCACCACCATGCGCGGCTAATTTCAAATTTTTCTGTAGAGACGAGGTCTTTCTGTGTTGCCCAGGCTGGTCCCAAACTCCTGGCCTCAAATGATCCTCCCTCTTTGGCCTCCCAAAGTGTTGGGATTACAGGTGTGAACCGCTGCACCTTGCCCTTGTTTTGTTTTTTAATGTCCTTACTTGAGAAAATAAAATTTGACAATCTACATTGGTATTCTGATACGTTTTGTTTTGTTTGGAAATCGTGTGTTTTATGACAGTCTGAGCAGCACTGTTATTGTTGTAGAAGTTTGTATGAGGTCAGTGGGGCACAGGGTAGAAGCGGTCAGTCCTGTTTACTGGGATCAGGGAGGATTTGGAGCAGAAAGTGACATGTGAGCTGAGCCTTGGAAAGCACAGTAATAGGGTGCTCACCGGGGGACCAGAGGGCCATGAAAGCCTTTTGATCAGTGAGGGACATGATAAGCTTTTCATTTTAGGGAGATCACTCTGGAGGGAGGTGACCAGCAGAGGGGAGGTAGCAGGCCTGGAAGCAGAGTCACCTGCCACAGTGAGGCCAGACACAAGCATGTGGCGGTGTGGTGCAGAGGCTGGCATGGTTCTGTGGATACTCAGTGAGTAGAACATATAGGACTTGAGACTGGCTAGGTGTGAGGGGCTAAGCAACGATGGAGTCTTGGACGGCTCCCAATTTTCTGCCTTGGGGAACCTGCAGAGGTGAACGTTGATATTAACATGAATGCAAATAACAATAGTCATGGTGACAGCTGATGTTTACTGAGCCCTTCTTTGTACTGGGCACTTGCTGAGCACCATGCCTATCCAGAAGGCTTATGCAGAGAAAGCAGGTTTCTCAGAGTCAAAATCTAGAGCCCCTCTCTCACCCAGTCACATCTGTATTCCGCCTTCTGGGACACTGACCACATTTTAGGGGAAGATGGCAAGTCCGGGTTTGGACCTGTGGGTCACCCAGGTGGAGATGTGTGGTCTGGAGCTTCAGGGAGGTGGAGGTTGGGATTTGGGGTCATCAGCCTACAGATGATGGTTGATGCTATTGGAGCGGGGAGGTCAGCTAGAAATACTCCCTGGGAAGAAGTGTTTTGCCCAGCAGAGAAGGAGGAGCTGTTCCATCTTTGCAGCCCTGACGCCTGTCATCTTAGCTGTGATTTGGGCCTCTGGTTGTATATTTCCTGCAGATGTGCCTGGAATCATTGAAATGAGAAAAGGGGAGATTTGGGGGGCTGCACAGCCCTTCCTTGTTCTTCTTATTTTTTCTTGAGCTTTTTATGATGGGTGATTTCAGATGTATGCCTCAGTAGAATGAGTAGGATAAGCTGCCTCCATGAGCCCATCCCCCAGCTTCAGCAATTAGCCAGCGCGTGCCTGCCCCTTTCTTAATTGACTCTTCGCATTCCCAGCCTCTGCATCCAGGCAGTTTCTATTAATACTTTGGAGATCCTGCTCTGCCCATTTCTCCTACTGCCTGCTTTAGGCAGACCGGGCTGGTCAGTCCTCAAACAGCCTTGTACCCACCCCCATCTCTCCCTGGCATTCCTACCTCACCTTCTAATTCAGACACTGTCCTGTCCCTCTCTTCTCAACTTGGGCAAAGCCTCCTGGTGCCACATGGGGTGGGGTCCCCAGGTCTGTTTTGTGTCCTGAGTTTACACCTGAGCCTCCTTGGGCAGGTCACTGTATACCCGTATGCCTCGCTCAGAGCCCGTCAGCACCACTGCATACTGTGTCTGAGGGGCCTGGGGCCCCATGCTCCGTAGGACAGAGGTGGCCCCCTCAGCCTGGGATTGAAGGTCATGTGTAATTCAGCCTCCATCGGGTCAGGAGAAAACACTGGCCCCTCACCCTATGTTGAAACTTTAAGATTACCCTTGTTTCTTGAGAGGTTTTGTTTTGTTTTCTCTGTTCATTTGCTAAACAGGCCTAGTGTGTCCATTGCAGGTCCTAGGTTGAGAGGACCCAAGGTGATGGAGTGAGGCCCAGCCACTATGGCAAGGCCCTCAGGGGGCTGCTCTAGCCTCCTGGTGTTCGTTGTTCTGCTTGGCTACAGAACCCTCCATTCCAACAAAATTTGCTAGAAGCCCACATATAAAATCTCCAGAAGGGAACCCTTCTGGTTAAATGGTGGTGGGGACTCAGAGCCCTGCTCAGTAGGGTCATGCCATGTCAGTCTTTCTTCAAGAGGCCTCCTGAGGAACTGAGTTTGAAACCCCTAGGTTGGAGTCCTCACCTTCAAGGCCACCAAAGATCCCACCCAGGAATGAGGCCTTCTCTGCCATTCCCCCGAGATGCAGCAGCTGGGGATGCGCGTCTTTTCTCCTGGTCAGCCTGAGCTCAGTGCCAGGCCCAAGAAAGATGGCACAGGCATGGTTCTTGCCTTCAGGTAGGTCTACTCCAGGGGGATAAGGGGGGAGGAGGCAGGGGAGCCATTTATGTCTATAAGAGGCTCGTTAATAAAAGAGTGAAAACCATATAGAGGACATGTGGTGTACTGTGATGGAACAGGGAAAATTCTGCCCATCTCACGTGGCCTGTGGGCGGGCTTGGAGGCTGGGTTGCTGTGTGATGCCGCCTCCTAGGTAGCGGGGTTCATGCTCACTGGATGAGCTTTTAGGTCCAAGTGTCTGCCAGCCATGTGGAAGCCCATTCCAGATGCTTGATCTGCTGTGTGCGCACCCCTGGTTGGGTGCTGCTGTGACAGCTGAAGACGAAAGTCCCACCCCACCCGCCCCAAGTTAGATCTGTCGTACAGACACTGGTTATGCACGTTTGGGGATTTTTTTTTCTTCTTCCCTATGTGAAGTTTTAGTTTTTCAGTAAACAGTAATTAAAACAAATGTACACAGAGACAACAATGCCGCATTTTAATTTATTTATTTCAGCTGACTGCACCCGCCAGCCTCCTAGCAAAATTCCTTTGTTTTCTTCTTTATGCACGATATTAACAATAGATCTCCCTGTGTAGTTTTGTGTTCACCCTGTTTCTAGAGAGTGTGGAGGATGCAATGGGTGTGGCATATGAATCTCATACCTTCTACCTGTAGAGGAGGTGATGCACTTCCTGAACTGTGGAAAATGAAGACGCTCCTGTCCTTCCTTTTCAAAAGCTTCCTCCTCCAAGATGTCTCTCTAGCCTCCTCAGTTCTAGTCACTGGCCTCTTCTAAGTAAGAAATTTTTCAGGTGGATGTTGTCATTGAATGAGCCTAGCTTAGGGCACAGCTCCTAGAACTTGCTTATAAGTAGGCTGGGCGCAGTGGCTCACACCTGTAATCCTAGCACTTTGGGAGGCCAAGGCAGGTGGAGTGCCTGAGCCCAGGAGTTCAAGACCAGCCTGGGCAACATGGTGAAACCCCATCTCTATTAAAAATACAAAAAATTAGCCGGAGGTGGTGATGCACGCCTGTAATCCCAGCTACTTGGAAGGCTGAGGCAGTAGAGTTGGCTTGAACCCGGGAGGCAGAGGTTACAGTGAGCCAAGATTATACCACTGCACTCCAGCCTGGGAGACAGAGTGAGACTCTGTTTCCAAAAAAATGAAAATAAATAAAATAAAAAGAACTTACTTATAAGTGAATACTCTCTTCCCTGCTTTTCCCAATCATCTACCCTTCCCCTCCCTGGCATTTTTTCTTATTGCTCTGAGTGCATTGCTGGAAATTTCCTTACCTGTGCCCTCACCCCAGGTGGCTCTGGGGATTCTGGGAAGGCAGTGATGCTTGCTGCCACTTCATCCTTGAGCCCCACAACCACCAAGATTCATGAGGTTGTGGGTGAGTGCACAGACAGGCTGGCCCCAAGCCCAGCTTCCCTCCTGCTGTCTGTGTGTCCTGGAGTTGGTTATGTAAACTCTTTGAGCTTCTGTTTCCAACTCTGTAAAATGGGGGTTGCTGTGGACATGCAGCTTCATGAGATGATGCTTGTGAAGTGTGCAGGATTTTCCCTGCCACATAGCAACCTTCAGGAGTTGAGTGCCGTTATTATTATTTCTGGCTGCTCTTATTGCCACCCTAGCGGGCACTCAGCCCATGCATGTTGTCCCTGGCATGTTGTTTGTGATCGCAAAGTTCCCAGCATAAGAATAAAATTCTGTGTGCGCTGTTGTGCAGGAGAATACACACATTCTTTGCCATCTATTTTAGAGCAACATGTATGGAATCTTGGTGGGGTGGCCTGAATCCTAGGCTGACGGGGTGGGGGCCTGCAGATCTCAGATAAGCTGCACCACTTGGGTTCACAATGCAGCGCTTGGCCCAGACAACCCCTGGGATCCCTTGTTGACCTAATATTTCCTAAAATATGAGTATCTGGAGACTGAGCACAGCATAGGGGTGGGCCTTATCAGCTCCTGCTGGGGAAGGCGAGTCAGCCCTGGGGTTTTATGCAAGGCTTCGAGGTGGTCGCCTGGCCTCCCTCTGTGCTTGCCTAAGGCTTGCAGGCTTTGGGGAGGGGAGCTGACAATTCCCATGCATATTGGGAGTAGGGATGCTGGTGGGAGGTCTCACCTGCTGCCTGCTCTAGCTGTTAAGGGGAGGGGGTCTTGCAGAATCTGTGACTTTGCCCCTCCAACCACGGAGGCAGCTGGTGAATGGAGGCTGTGTTTTGCAGAATGCAAGCGTAAGGATGGAAACAGAGCCCTGGGCGGCAGGGTCTAAAAGCCTGGTTGTCATGTCAACAGATTGGCCCAAAATAGTGAGAAATAGCAAGGGGCAGGTCCCCATATGGTCCTGTCGTGACCACATCACCCGCTCCTTCCATGGCAGGGCTGGGCTGGGCCAGGCTGTTATAGGAATAAAATGGGGAGGGGGGCTTTGAGGATATCCCCCTACCATTTCCTCAGGAGGGACCAGAGAGGGCAGGTGTGGTCCTGATCCTTCATAGCTGTATAAATGTGAAGCCCAAGAAGGGAACCCATAAGCCAGAGCCCCCATCCCCAAGGCTGTGCTGTGACTGCCTTTATTTCCCGCATTGGGAAAATTCAGCAAACAGGTAGGAGCACTCAGTGGTGCAGGTGCAGGGGTCCTGAGGCAGTACATGGAACAGCTAACATCTCCCAAGTGTTCACTGGCGCCAGCACTCTTTCCAGCCCTTTGAATGAATGAATTCATCTGACCTTCACCATAACTGCATAATGTAAACACTATTATCATCCTTGTTTATGGGGGAGGAAACTGAAGCTAAAAGTCTGCACAAGGTCCTTCAGCTAGTAAGTGGGATACTTGAAATCAGACACCTGACTCCAGAGCCAGACCCTTGACCATTAAGCTACAGAGATGTAGGAGACAGGGGCTCCATGGGCCTTCCCCAACAGAGGGTGCTGGCTTAGCCTGTGGAAGGGGCATCTCACCTGGCAAAGACTTCCAGAAGAAAGCAAGATGCATGGACTTGGCCAGGCAAAGGGGATGGGACACAGGTGTCATGGCAGAAGCCATATACCCTCTTAAGGGTTTGGGGACCTGTGGCTGGGGAAAGAGGACTTACGGCTGGGGGAGGAGACCCAGATCGGCTCAGCTCCATCGCTGTGTACTCTGGGCAACCTCCTTCTCTCGCACAACTCGTTTCCTTATAAATACAACCTCCAGCCTCCTATCCATCCAGGAATTGGCCCTCTAGATATGGGGCCATTTTGTGCTTTTGTATATCATTATTTAGTTCCATTTTGATTTCTCTTTAGTTTTTTTTTTTTCTTGTAAAGTATCATTTGGAAAATGCTTTCCTGACCTGGCGGAGAACAAAGGCATGGATTCTCTCTCCCTACCAAGCTCAAAGAGTAGAGAGGAATGGGCTGGCCGTGGTGGCTCATGCCTGTAATCCCAGCACTTTGAGAGGCTGAGGTGGGCAGATGGCTTGAACTGAGGAGTTCCAAGACCAGCCTGGGCAACCCTGTCTCTACTAAAAATTACAAAAAAGTAGCTAGGTGTGGTGGTACACGCGTATGGTCCCAGCTACTCGAGAGGCTGAGATGAGAGGATCGCTGGAGCCCTGCGTGGTTGAGGCTGCAGTGAGCTAAGATGGTGCCACTGCACTCCAGCCTGGGTGACAGAGTGAGACTCTGTTACAGAAAAACAACAACAAAAGAATAGGGGAGAATGGATTTCTCCCCGATTTTACAGATGAGAAAACTGAGTTTCAGAGAGGCCTGGAGACTTGTCCTGAGGGAAGTATTACCTTCCTGATTGTTTTTTTAATTGTGACAAAATATGCACAAAATAAATTGACAATTTTAATCATTTTTTAAATATACAGCTCAGCAGCATTAAGTACATTTACATTGTTGTACGACCATCACCACTATCTATTCCCATAACTTTTTGATCATCCCAAACTGAAACTTCATACTCATTAAACACTAGCTCCCCAGTCCCTTCTCCCCCACCCCGGGCAACCATGGTTCTCCTTCGTGTCTCCATGAACTTGACTACCTTAGGTACCTCATATAGGTGGAATCATACAGTGTTTGTCCTTCTGTGTCTGCCTTATTTATTTTCCTGCTAGTTTTTTTTTAATTGCAAGAAAAACTGGGTTCAAATAGTTTTCAAGTTTTAGGAAGGTTTTGTTAAACCTAATAAGAAAACTGAGTAACAATTTCACAGCAAGGTTGCTATTCAGAGAAAAAAATAATACTTTTTTTCTGCATGAAAGTGAATGAACCCCAAAAAGCCCTTCTGTCTGCAGGATTTGGGAAAGTAATGTTTTCTTTGCCTTTGGATCTGAGAAAGGGCCCAGGAGGATGTGACAGATGTTTATGGAGCAAAGTTCTGGGGAGGGGACAGTGGGGGCGCCACATGTAGCCTTACTTTTCCCTGTGTCTGAGCAGGGAATGCCTCGTGGTTGGAACCTGGGCACCCTGCTCACGGTGGGCCACCCTCCTTCACCCTGTCCATTTGGCTGACTTCTCCTTATGCATCAAGACTCAGCACAAGCACCAAGCACCCCGCCCCTGCAGGAAGGCGTCCCTGATTCCTGGCACTACATCTGGTGGCCGGCTCTAGGCCCCACACTCTCTGCTGCCTCTTTCATTGTATGCTCTCCCATCGGCTGCGGTCTAAATGTTTCCTTCCCCCCAAGAGTCATATGTTGAAATCCTAGCCCCCAAACTGATGGTATTAGGAGGTAGGGCCTTTGGGAAGGGGGGTGATTAGGTCACGAGGGTGGAGCCCTCATGAATGGATTCTGCCTTATAAAAGAGGTGCAAGGGAGCTTGTTCTCCCCTCCCACCATGTGAGGACCCAGCCAGAAGGCGCTGTCCATAAACCAGGAAACCAGCCTTCACTAGACACCAAATCTGCTGGCGCCTTGATCTCAAACTTTCTGGCCTCCAGAACTGTGGGAAATAAGTTTCTGTTGTTTCTAATCTGCCCAGTTTGTGGTATTTTGTGATGGAAGCCCAAGCAGACTAAGACACCATTCTCTGCAGTGACTGTGCCCTCTCTCATCCCCGCTAGCACGTGAGCTCCCTGAGAACCGGGCTCTGACCTGTTTCCTCCTGTTTGCCGAGTGCCTGGCAGATCTCGGCCTGAAAGAGATCCTCAGTAAACACCTAGCACATCAAACTGAATAAATTCAGCATTCATGGTTAGCAAAGGGCTCGAGCTTCTGCCCGATGGGGCTCCCTCAAGTGCCATGGTTAGGCCTTCCCAGCATTACTTCCCTGTTATACAAAGGGAGGACCAGGCTTGTGAGCTCCCCTATCAGATGTGGACTTTGACTTTCCCCTCTGGGGATGGGCTGCCCTGTGCAGGTCTGCACCTCTCTCTGGCCTTCCAAAGGCTGCTGCTCTTCAAATTTTGCCAGCCACCTGGTCGAGAGGTCCTGCCGAGGGGCTTCCCCAGAGGCGGTTATGCTCCTAAATGCACTGGTCCCAAACTGCTGCCTCAATGAGCCACAGGAACCTTCCCTGGGCCCCACCCCTCCAGCAAATTCCTCTCCCGGAGCCCCTCCCTTCCCCTCCCCTCCAGCACTTGGTGGTGTCTGTTTGCTGGTCTGTCCATCTAGCAAGGTTCCAAGCTGAAACCCCTTTGCCCCCTTTCCTAGGCAGGGAGAGGCCTCACATTCTTCCGTGAATCCAGGGGCAGCGCCAGGTGTCACTCCCTGTGCAGGCAGTGTGGTGATGGGCTTGGGGACCCCTTAGCAGGCTCTCAGCCATGGGGTGGGAGGCAGGCCAGAATTGAGTCCTGGGGCTAGACACTGGGAAGGTGCATTAGGACTTCAGATGTAGAGGAGCTGGGACCTGGGAGCAGGATGTTGAGATGGGAACACAGCTATGCCCAAGGCTGCTTGTGTAGCCTGGACCCCAGAACCCCCTTACAACCTCCAAGTGTGGGCGACACTGTGCCTGTGGGATCAGACCTGAGATGTTGGGGTGTTGCAGAAATCACGTCTGGGAGGGGCCTCTGAAAACAGGTGCCTGCAGCAGCTTGTGATGCAGAGAGGCGGAAGGACGTAGGCCAGGCTTGGAGAATTGGAGCCCTTGAGTAGAGTCCCTGGTCACAGTGATGTGTGACAGCAGCCCAGCCCTCATCTGTCAGGTGGGGGAGTGACCACCATGTCCCCAGCTGGAGGACAAGCGAGGCACATAATTAACTCCAGCTGAGTCACTGCAGATGGAGCGCGGGCACCTGAGGAATGAGTGTGGCCACGGTGACGGGGTTAGGACCCACCCTACAGCCCCCCTTCATCGGTGAGCAGGCGCCCAGTGGGTGTTTGCACATGGGGGAGCTGTCAGGATAGCTCTGGCCCGTGTGCTAGGAAGGACTCTCAGATTCGGGGACATGGCTCCCAAGGGAAAGTCGGTAGTGTGGGCAGCTGGCCAGTGCCTCACCAGCCTTGTGCCCAGTGCTGGACTCAGCGGTGTCCCCTGGGCCCAGCACCCCCTCCTGGCTTCTCTACCTCAGGGGGTCCTGGTGGCCCAGGCTCACACAGCCCCTGAAGGAAGCTAGGACTCCCTTCTCTCCCAGAGGCTGCTCTTCCTCTTGTTCTGATCTGACCCCTTCCCCCTGCTCCTGCCATTGCCCCTGGACCACTGCACTGGTCTCTCACCCCTCCCCACGCCCTGCCCTTCCTCACTTGAATAACGCCCTTCAAATGGCTGCCAGGGTCGTCGTCCCTGTCCTCAGCTCTGGTGATGTCATGATAAGGTCGAAGCACTCTTGAGAAGCTCCAGGGTTTAACAGGTGTGGAGCTTTTCTGTTTGGGATGATGAAAACCTTCTGGAAATAGACAGTGGTGATGGTTACACAACATGGTGAGTGCACTTAATGCCACTGAATTGTACACTTAAAAATAATTAGAATGGCCAGGCATGGTGGCTCATGCCTGTAATCCCAGAGCTTTAGGAGACTTAGGTGGGAGGATCGCTTGAGGTCAAGGAGGTCAAAGCTGCAGTGAGCTGTGATTGTACCACTGCACTCCAGCCTGGGCAACAGAGTGAGACCCTGTCTTCAAAAAAGAAAAAATAGATAACTAAAATAAAGTGGTAAAACAAAACAAAGGGAAACTCCCTATGGACTGAAAAATAAGGGGCAACCTCCTTAAGCTGGCACTGGCTGGCTCAGGGCCTACCAGAGGCTGCCCCAACCTCCCTTTCCAGTCTCACCCCTCGCATCTCCCATTCACCCTTTTAGTGCTCCAACCTGGAGAGTTATTGGACTTGCTGTTCTAAGACATATCCTCACTTTCCCTGGCTTTTTGCCTTCCCTTATGGATTCTCAGGATTAGAATCTATTCCTTCACTTGGTGAAATAATCATTTCTACAACACTCTCCTGATGACTTATCACTGCTTTCTGAGGCCTTTTATGCTATCTCTGGCCAGCTCTAAAGAGATGGCCTTATTCCTAAGAGCATAAGGTTTGGAGTATGATAGCCTGGGTTTGAGTGCAGGCTTCATGGCTTACCAGTCATGTAATCTTGAACTTGTCAGTTAAGCTCCCTGAACCTGTCTTTCCGCCTCTGTTAAATGAATGCTGATAACAGTATCTACCCCATGGAGTCATTGCAAATATTAAATATAAATAGTAAGTGGGCTAATGCATATAAAGAATTTAGCTTATTTCCTAGCACATAGGTCAGTATTAAATAAATGTTAGCTGGATATGTATAAATTGAACCAAAATCTGGCCTTGAGTGCAGACAAAAACATAGACTGGTAGGCTGGAAGAGATCTGAGAGATCATCTGTGGCAGTCATAGTAGGCTCCCAGGTATCTGGTTCTCTCCTCACTTAGTAAGTTGCGCTTTGTGTCCTTTATACTTGGGTGGGGCCATGCCTGTCTCATGGGCCATGAACAGTCAATGAAGTCGATTTAATTGCTGGCTGAGCCTCTCCAGAGTTTTCATTTTCCTTCCTGATTAGCAACTGGCTGCATTCAAGATGGCGGTTATTCCATTAGTTTGGGATCCTAGGTGTCTGGGATGTGTTAAGCGCCCCCCTTGCTTGAGAGAGGAATCAACTTTTCCTGGGGTGACCCACTGACATTTAGGGTTTGTTTGTTGCCAAAGTGTAGCCTGCTTTGCTTTGCAAACTCTGCTGAATGACAAATCTGCTAACTCAACATTTTTGTTTTTTAAGTGAAGCACAGATGAGGTGGGGTCACAGAGTGAGGCAGTGGCAGGTCTGGAGCTCATGTCCTATGCCTGACATAGCTGGTTTATTCTTTCTTCGATCTCTTTCCTCATCAGTCTCTCCCATCATTGACCTCCCATGAAGGAGACTACTGAGATGGACCCATTTGAACGAGTCTTGTTGATATCATGAATTGGTCAAATCCACGCCTCACAGGCCTTTAGCTAATGAATTCCCCAGTGGACACACGTCTTTCCTAGGAGTGGTAGGCCAAGTTGCTTGCCAAGCCATCCACCAGCACTTCACGCCTGGACCAATGCACCCACCTGTCCCTAGCCTCCTTCCTCCCCATTGGGTCTTCCTCCTCTGTCCCAGCTGCCAGAGGCATCTGTGTAAAGCAAGCACCTCTTCCCTCTCGGCACTCCCCTGGTGAAAGTGCTGCAGTGACTTCTTACTGCCTGAAGGAAAGAAAACCACACCTACCTGTGTTCAATGTTCCGGACGCACTGGCTCAAGCCAGTCCGAACCCACCCATCCCTTCTCCATCCTGTGCTCCCGCTAGTGAACACGATGGACCTTTTCTCCAAGGTGCCCTGCAACTTCCTATTTCCAAGCCTTCACTCTTGCTGGTAACTCAGCCTGGTGTGCCCTCCCACCACCTCAGTCTCTTGTTCCTCTCACAAGGCTCAGCTCAAATGCCGCCTCCTCCAAGAAGTCTTGGCAGAATATCTCAGTGCGATTTGAATATTCCTTTCTTTTTTGCGTGACTTTTGTCTCTGCCGTTGCTCCCACCTCTATCCTGCCCTGTGTTATGGCTTTTTGTTTGAATCTTCTCTTCCCTCCTGAATGGAAAGCTCCCTGATGGCCAAGACTGTATGTCACCTTTTATGCGTCTTCAGCATCTACCATGAGACCTGGTTCTTCATCACCCAGGGGGCGTTTATGGGATGAATGAATATTCTCTAACTCCAGGTCCAACCCTCCATTACACCATTTACTACATGTTGCTAAATTATTTCCATGTCTCTCACCCACTCCAGATTATAAATCCCATGAGAGCAAAGACCCAGTCTTACCCATCTCATCTTCCCCTACCTAGCTCAGGCACCCAGCCAATGTTGAACCAATGTGCCCCACAAATGTGGAATGGAAAGGAGTAGCAATGGCTTGGTGGCACACGTAGTTGGAGTTTGGTATCTCTTAAGAGGGCGATCCAGCCCCCACCCCCGGAGAAGGGCTGCTAACATGTGATATTTGCACAAACCTGCAGAAAAGAGCACCCCTCTCCTGATCGGCAGCCCGAGTACACTTTGTGTTTGTGACCCTGACTTTTAAAAATGTCACACCTGCATATGTGGGGAGGCTTACTGACAGCTAATTAGGAAACGCAGTTTGTATCTCCCAGTCTTTGAGAAACATTTTGTAAATTGGGTAATTGGCTTTAACAGTGCAGAGGAGAGATGTGTGCTATGGCTCCATCATCCTCAAATAACACAGTCTGCAGCCGGCCAAGAATTCAGAGTGACAGCTTCAGGGAGAATACAGAAATGCCAGTTTTTCTCAGTATTCAGGATGGACAGCCTGGCTCTCTGGAGACTTTTAGAAGCAGATGGTCTGTCCATCACCCCAGGGAAGGGGTGTGAAAAACTCAAGATGGCTGGAGTTAATAAGCTGTTTGGGACAGAGCTATGGATATGACTACTTTTATTTCAGGCTCTACCCACCAGCAGTGATTGTATCTGCCAGGCAGCAGTAATTTAGTCCAGCTAGGATGTATTAAACACCTGTTTGGGGCCAAACTCTTTGATAGGCAAAGGGGGACAGAGGGGAATAAGACAACCTAGTTCAGCAGGGCATGGTGGCTCATGCCTGTTATCCTAGCACTTTGGAAGGCCAAGGTGGCAGGATTGCTTGATACTGGGGGTTCAAGTCCAGGAGTTCAAGACCAGTTTAGGCAACATAGTGAGACATGTATCTACAAAAAATTAAAAAATTAGTGTGGTGGTGGTGGTGTGCACCTGTGGTCCCAGGTACTCGGGAGGCTGAGGTGGGAGGATCACTTGAGCCCAGGAGGTTGAGGCTGCTGTGAGCCATGATGGCACCACTGCACTCCAGCTTCAGTGACAGAGGGAGATCCTGTCTTTAAAAAAAAAAAAAAAAAAAAAAAAAAAAGACAGCCAAACTCAGCACACCTTAGTTATATCTGGCTATATCCCTGAAATTCTGGTTTGACGTAAGTGTCTTGAATGATAGGAGAACACTTTTTAAAATGTAAGGCATATATACTTTGTACCCTTTCCCATAATCTTTTCTTGTCTCTCTCAACTGTCTTTACCCTTCTTTAATAGTTCCCCAGGTGTGCTGATTCTTTATGTTTCAAAATGCTTACAGCAGGCGTTTAAGGATGTTTGTTAGATGATGCGGCCTCTCTGTAGTGACTACACCTCTATAGCCCAGAAGTTTCATGCATGAAAGTTATTTCTTGCTTATGTCATTGTCAAGTGCAACTTGAAGGGGTGTGTTTGTTGGTGTTCTGGGAAGCAGATGCTCAGAGTTAGAGGGGCCCTGGGGAAATTCCTTTGAAAGGATATGAAGAGAGATGGGTAGGGTGAGCCTTCAGACTGTGCGGTGGGTCTGACATCAGGAAAGGGCATGGGGAAGGAAAGAGGCTTGGGTAGGAACAGTCCCTGGCAGCAGCGCTGCTCTAAGAAAGTTCCAGCTGGACCAGTGGGCTCAGAGATCACATGTAGTCAAGTCTTACACTGGCCAGAAATAAGGAGCCCTTGTTCCTCTGCCATGCTCAGTCCATGGTTGGTGGGGTCTGGGAAGAGGGTGGCCTCTTCTGAGGCATACCCAAAGACACCACACCTGGAGGCTGTCAGCTCCTGAGGCTGCCCTCCTTGGGATGGTTTCTCTCGTGACATGGTGGTATCCCCTTCCAGGTTTGCCATAGGGATTTGGGATCTGGGGGGTTTCTTCCTGTTTCAGGTCCTTGCATTTTTTTCCCTACTCACACTATGGATGGAAAAGAGCACAGAATGCCCATGGAATGGTTTTACAGGCCAACCTGGGCATGGCACACATCGTCTTTGTTCATATTCCATTGCCCAAAACTCGGTGGTCACACCTAATTGTCAGGGGGGGCTGGGAAATGTAGTCTTACCCTGTGCCCGAGAAGAACGGAACATGGATATGATGGAGCATGGACTCTGGAACCTGACTCCATGGGTTTGACTCCCAACTCTGCCCCTCACTCACTGTGTGCAACTTGGGGCAAATTACTCACCTCTCTGTTTTTTCATCTGTTAAAATGTGGATAATAATGGGACATGGTTCATAGGGTTGTTGGGAGGATTAAGTCAGTTAGTGTATATACAGCAATTAGAATAGTGCCTGGCACAGGTAAATGCTATGTAAGGGCTCACTGTGTTATTATTATTACTATTCTTGTTTCTAAATTTAACACTTCAGTAAATGTTTCTTGGGTACCTGTTCTGTTCAAATAATTTTTATAGGTCACATGAACTTACTGTTTCCTGGACAGCTCCTAGTACTTAGTAGGTGATTGAAAATGTTTCAATGAATTAGTTGCAATGGCAAAACAATATAGTGTATATTTAATTCAGTTGGATATGGTGCTGGGCTAATTTTGAACATGATTTAGCAATGATAAATGTTAAAGTCTGTTCTTAGGTTCAGAAAATCACCCACAGATGAACAGAAAGAGGGAAACTTCAGTGATTGAGAAAGCATCCTGGGTGTGGAAAGCTTACCAGTTTAAAAATGACTTTCTGTCTTTATAAAAGTAATCTGTATTTTTTTTATTTAAGTAAAAGAAGAAAGTAACAAAAAACCACTGAAATCTCATAACCTTTAACATTCGATGATTCTCATTCCAGACATCTCTCTATGCATATATTATAAAGAAATAATTTTATAAAATGAGATCATTATTACATCCTACTTTTGATCGTTGTTGAATTTTATTTGCATATAACAGGAGAAAATGAGGAAAAGTAAAATAGAAGGAATTGCTCACCATTAAACAATTTTGCCTTTGCAACAGAAAATATTTGTTTCCAAAATGTCTCTCCAAGGGTAATAAAAGATTATGAAAAGCAGTGAGGTTAAAATCCTGGCTTTTAAACTACAGTTTTCAATTTTAGATAGTATCGATTAAAGCCCTTCTATGGAAGAAGAGGAAATTAACAATCTTACAACTTCTCTTCCCTCCTCTGCCTCCTGCATTTTATGTTCCATTATTATCTTCACATTGCCAGTTGTTTCATGTTAAATGGGTCTGGCTCTCACTATCACTCCTTTTTTACCACAAGTCCTCCTCCATTCCTGAGATCTATATTTTTGATTCATCTTTTGATTGGCTGGATTTTATCAAGTAGGTTTTTTCTCCCCTGGGCACCAAGGAAGGATTGTCGGTGTTTTGCTACCCAAGATAATAGGTGCTGATTTAGTAGTTTTTACTGACAGCAATCTCTGTATGATGTAGGAGCCCAATAGAAGGTGTGCAGACTGAAGCCTCATTAACAGAAGTCAATACTCAGAATGCGGGAGGTGATCGTTTCATTCAGCTTGGCATTGTGGCTGGGAGTGCTCTGAACAAATCAATAAGGAAAAGACAACCCAGTAGAAAAATGGGCAAAGTCACCAGTCCAAAAGAGGAAACACAGGCTATAAGCATATGAAAAGATGGCTTAACCTCTTTAGTAATCAGGAACATACAAATTGAAATGTGATATCAAATACCCACAAGACTGGCAAAAATTAAAGCTGGCAAGGATATGGAGCAGTGAGATCTCTAAAACACTGCTGGTGGGAGTGTAAATGGATTGAACCACTTAGAGAACATGCAGCAAACGCTATGATTCAACAATTCAATTTCCAGGTTTATACCCTAGAGAAACTCTTCACATGTGTGCAAGGAGGCACGTATGCAAATATTCGACCATCTTGCTTACAGCAGCAACCAAACAAAATGCTGGAAACAGCCCAAGGGTCCATTGGCAGAGGAATGAACAAAC
The DNA here is from genome assembly GCF_028885625.2 of Pongo pygmaeus. Taxonomy (NCBI): domain Eukaryota; kingdom Metazoa; phylum Chordata; class Mammalia; order Primates; family Hominidae; genus Pongo; species Pongo pygmaeus. The sequence continues at coordinate 88,927,599 of NC_072386.2, read as the reverse complement.
AAACGGTGGCATATTCACACAATGGCATACTACACAGCTATGAAAAATGAATGAACCGCAGCTATATTCAGCGGCAAAAATCTCACAAATGTAACGTGGAGCCATAAGGGCAAGTTTCAGGTGAAATGTATAAACACAATTCCACTTATATGTATGTTCAAAAATGAGTAAAATTAAATGATATAGTGTTAAAGAAACATGTACATATAAAACTGTAAAGAAAAGCAAAGAAGGGGCTGGCGCGGTGACTCACTTCTATAATCCCAGCACTTTGGGAGGCCAAGGCGGGTGGATCACTTGAGGTCAGGAGTTCAAGACCAGCCTGATCAACATGGCAAAACCTCGTCTCTACTAAAAATACAAAAGTTAGCTGGACACAGTGGCATGTGCCTGTGATCCCGTCTACTCAGGAGGTTGAGGTGGGAGAATCACTTGAACCTGGGAGGCAGAAGTTGCAGTGAGCCAAGATCATGCCATTGCACTCCAGCCTAAGTGACAGAGTGAGAGTCTGTCTAAAAAAACAAACAAACAAAAGAAAAAAGAAAGAAAAGAGAAGAAAAGAAGGATAAATGCAAAATTCAGGCCTGGGGCTCCCCCTGGGTAAAGGAGGGCTATGTGCAGGTGTGGGCACAGAGGTCTTCAATGTAACTGTGATGCTGGATATACTGTGTGTTCACATTACTATTTTTCATACTTTATTAAGTTATTATATATGGAATATTTTCTGTGAATGAAATATTTCATAGCACATTCTTATTTAAAATAAAACAGTGCTCTGAAGTTAGACTACCTGAAATTGGGCAAGTTATTATTTCTGAGCCTCAAATTCTTTATCTGTAAAAGGGAAATAACAGTACAGGTTGAGTACCCCTTATCTAAAATACTTGGGACTAGATATGTTTCAGATTTGGGGGTTTTTCAGATTTTGAAATAGCTGCATTATATTTAAAGACTGAACATCCCAAATCCAAATATTCAAAATCCAAAATGCTCCAGTGAACATTTTTATTGAGTATCATATTTGTGCTCAAAAAGTTTTAGATTTTGGAGCATTTTGGATTTCAGATTTTCGAATTAGGGATACTCAGCCTATACCTTTTAATAATATTGAGAGGCATAAATAAAATCCTTGACATCAAGTGCTTAGTACTGTGCCTAACATATATATATTTTAATTTTATTATTATTATACTTTAGGTTTTAGGGTACATGTGCACAATGTGCAGGTTTGTTACATGTGTATACATGTGCCATGTTGGTGTGCTGCACCCATTAACTCGTCATCTAGCATTAGGTATATCTCCCAACGCTATCCCTCCCCCCTCCCCCCACCCCACAACAGTCCCCAGAGTGTGATGTTCCCCTTCCTGTGTCCATGTGTTCTCATTGTTCATTTCCCACCTATGAGTGAGAACATGTGGCGTTTGGTTTTTTGTCCTTGCGATAGTTTGCTCAGAATGATGGTTTCCAGCTTCATCCATGTCCCTACAATGGACATGAACTCATCATTTTTTATGGCTGCATAGTATTCCATGGTGTATATGTGCCACATTTTCTTAATCCAGTCTATCGTTGTTGGACATTTAGGTTGGTTCCAAGTCTTTGCTATTGTGAATAGTGCTGAGGGCACAGTATACATTAACTACTGTTGCTTTTCTGGGCAGGGTAGATGGAGGTATTTGGGGGACCATTCTAGGTGCTACATGCCCAAAAAATCTGTCCTCCAAAGGCTGTTTGTGAAATGACTCTTAGACAAGCAGGCTGTAAAACTATCCTGTATTGGGATGATTGGAAGTGCTAAGGGTAGTTTAGCCTGAAGACATCTCTCGGAGTCACTCTGCAGAGCTTAGCTATCTGATTTCCAGGCCAATGATAGGAAGAATTTTCTAAGAAGCAGAGCTGGCCGAGGACAAATTAGCTCCCTAGTGAGAGAGTGAGACTCCTGGCACTGGAGGGACAGACGTGAGGAGATACTGAGTGCTCCTGCACGGGAGGCCCAGAGGGGACTTTCTAACGGGGGCAGGTTGGACACATTAGCTTTTAAATTCTCTTTCCATTCTGAAATTCTGCATGGAGTAATTCCCAGTTTCAGACGGGTTGTTATTAACTCTGACATTTTCTTGGCATTTTTACATTTTAAGTCTCAGCAACATTTTCTTTGAAATTTTTAAATCAAAAAAGTATTTTAATTCTTTAAAAATGAGATTTAAATGAAAATGGATTTCATCTGGAGCCTCACTTTTTCATTTGAAAATTGATTTTCGTGGCTTTTGGATCTGTTCCCATGTTTAAGTGCTGAATTTTAAGAGCCTATATGTGCCAATGGTGATTTCTCTGTGACAAGTCCTTTTAGGGAAGGAGAAGCCCTTGGCAGGGGAACAGCAGACAGGAGTTGTGAGGTGGTGACCATGAGCTACAGTAGAGGAGGAGTCAAAGGAAGGTAATAACAAATACCAGAGAGAAGAGGGAGGGAGGGAAGGCAGCATTTATTGAGCACCTACTATGTGCTAGAGCCAATGTCCAGGTGGCAAGACTGAAGACAGAGGTTAGGCCAGTCATGAAGCTTTGAGTTATTGCATGAGAGTATGAACTGTGATTAATTGCTTCCTGCCTGCTGGTCAAGTTGTGGCCATGCCAACCAGTGAGAATATCCTCTAGAAGTGAGTGGGGTTTCCGGTCGGGGAGGTGGGGTGGGGGGAAAGGAGAGCATGATAAAGCCTATAGCTTTCATCCAGGACACAGACCCCCACTTAGAGTGGCTCTGAGAGCAATTCATCAAAAACCAAATCACAGAAAGACAACTTGCTGTAAATAACTTCTCAGAATGATGGTTTTGCCCAGTGAACATCTCACTAAAAGCTGTCAGACAGACACCTTAAATGGGGTATTGAAAAGCTTCTGGCATTTCCCTGGCTCAGGCCAGGGCTGGTCCACAGGAAGAGGAGGGCAGTCAACAGCCCTTTAGGGGGACATCTTCAAGTGCAACATTCGAGAAGGGAAAATGTGAAATACGCATAACATTGACTTTAACCTGAGCGGGAAGGACAGATCCTGTGACATGGCTGTGGCAATGTGTCTGCAAGGAGTCCTTCAGGAAACTAAAACTTAGAGAAGTTCCCCAGTGATTTGGTGACTTGATCATCAGGTACATTCATGCGCAGTGGATTAACTCGCAGTGAGTAGCCTATAGCGTATATGCCGAAACGCCTTGCTTATAAAACATTCACCCACCCTTCCTGAGGCCAGAGACAAACACTATACTCTGTAAGGACCTCCAGGGTCATATTGGTGGTTTTCAAACATTTTTGCTACTAGCAATGAAGGCTGCTTTAAAATTAAGTGTTCTGTGGAGCTCTGATGCTACAGCTGAAGCAGTTGGGAGAGGAGCTGCTGGTTGAAGTGAAGGTGAGGAGTTCAGTGCTTCTTTCACTGCCCTATCTGCTGGGCTTTAGGCCCCTGAGGGGCTGAGTTTAAAAAACTCTTTAAGCTGATCCAGCCCCCAAAATTGACCTTTGGTGAGCTGGAAAGTCCATCTATTTGGGATACGAATCATGTCAGGTAAGAAGATACAGCATTAGAAATTAGGATGAGGGAAAATAGCGTCGAAAATGGGACAGATATATCCATGTTCATGTGATTTATTTTGTTATTCGCTGCAAAGTTGCTCCCTTTAGCGGATCCAGGGAAGCATGCTTGGTGCCCAGTACGTTGTTTCTCTTGCTTCTAGCCAAGAGCTCTGATCTGGAGGAGACCTGGGCTTGCGGCATTATCCTGGGGGAAATGGTCTTTTCTAGAATGCTGTTAGCTTTAACCTTCTCTTCTCCTGTTGAGTCTCTAGACTATTCGAATGCTGAGAGACTGGGAATCCAGAAATCCCTCTCCTAATCCTGGCAAGACAGTGGACAAATGCCTTCTCTCTGGTCCTCAGTTTCTGCATCTGAAAATGAGAGTGTGGGGCTAGATTAGCAATGCCTAGATGTTGGGATTTCACACACCAAGAAGGGGAGGGCCGTGGAACAGAAACTTACATAGTGTGAAATTTTTTTCTATTTTATCATGTCAGGACATTAAAAACAAAACCTCTCTCATTTCTATCCTTTTATAACAGAAAAATATTTCAACACCATTCAACTACAAAGGACCTTATCTGTAAATTAAGGATCATTTTTCAAATGGAATTAACTTTAAGGAAAACCATACTGTGTCATTCTTATTTTTCACATTTTACCTGAGTGTATTTGCTTTCTATGCTGCTGTAACTGATCACCACAAATTTGGTGATGTAAACCACACCTATTTATTGTCTGACAGTTCTATGCCAGAAGTCTGGGCACAGTGTGGCTCCCCTGGGTCCCTTGATCAGGGCTTCATATGATCAAAATCAAAGTGTCATCTGGGCTGGGTTCGTATCTGGAGGCTCAACGGGGGAGATTTGCTTCCAGGCTCATTCTGGTTATTGGCAGAGTTCAGTTTCTTGCAGTTGTAGAACAGAGGTCCCTGCTTTCTTGACACGTGGACCTCTTCATCTTCAAACCAACAATGGCATATCAAATCCATCTCATGCTTCCAATCTCTGATCTTCCGTCTGCTATTAGGTAAAGAAAGATCTCTGCGTTTAAGGACTTATGTGACTACATTGGGCTTACCTATATAATAATTTAAGGTCAACTGATTAGTAACCTTCATGACATCTACAAACTCCCTTTTGCCATGTAACATAAAATATTCATGGAGGTAATTCCAAGGGGTAAAGGTCAGTGGGGCCAAAACTTTGCCTACCACACCCACTCTGGTGAAAATTCAGTCAGATAAATATTTGGGAACGTTGTAAGATTCTCCAACTCCAATACTGGTTGTCAAATAGTCTCAGATATTTTAGTTGACATATCCCAGTGTTTTGTATTTGTGAGAAGCTGAGACATCATTACTAATACAGAATCTTGCATGGACTGGATATTCAGAAAGTGTTTGCTGAGCAAACATGTATTAATAAATTTATTGTTGCTAATATTATTTTAATGCAACTTTGATTATAAATCCTGTGGTACTGTATTATTGTCATTAGCTACAGATTAGAAAAAAAGCCAAAGTCATTACAGAAATGTATTAAAACTATAAATGCTTCAGTAAATCATGGTAGATTCCAAAAAAAAATCGTGGTAGAAACAATTAAAACATGAACTACTCTGTTATTATCTGCTCATGCTCTGTTGGGGGTGAGAAGTGTTGCTTTCAATCAAGGAACAGGGATAATTAATAGAGGGCCCCAGAAGCAGTAAGAACTTAATCTTTCCTCCCTCCCTCCCTCCCTCTCTTCCTTCCTTTCCTCCTTCCTTTCTCTCTTTCTTTCTTGGGAAAATAAAGTAACTTGGCCAGTTTTTAAATTAAATTAAAAATTTTAAATTGAATTATTTACCAAAAATCTGTAGTATTCAAACTCCCTACCCTGATGTTGAGAGCTCTAAGCCTTCTCCCTGGCCACCTCATCCTTGTCACTCACTGTTGAAGCAAGCTGGGTTGTTTCTGTTCCCGTCTCACTTTTCCACCTCCTTGCCTGTATTCGTGCTGCTCCTCCGCCTACGATTCCCATCTCAAGTGTTCCCTCTTCCAGAGCCCTCCCTGGCTTTCCCTGCAGTGCCCACAGCCTGGATCTGCCTCTGTCCCACAGCACCGGCCACCATCCCCCACGGGAAGTGACCACATGCCCCGGCCTCACTGCCTCCGCCATCAGTGAGCTCCCTGAGGCCAGGAACCATGTCAGACTGAGTTCTCTGTCCCTGTTGGCACAGACATGGGTCACAGTTCAGAGGAGTTTCTCAAATAAATGAAGAGGGAGCAAGAAATCCTAGTTCACTCTGATCCCACATAGCGGTCACTTAAGGGGAAGGTAGAGAACAAGCAGAAAAAAATGAGGACACAGAATGGAGAGAAAGACAAAAATAAGGAGAGACGTGGAAGTGTAGAGCAAGGAGGAGGAAAGCAGATGAAGGGAGAGTGTCCAACAGATTTTTTTTTTTTTTTTTTTTTTTTTTGAGATGGAGCCTTGCTCTGTCAAGCTGGAGTGCAGGGCGCGATCTCGGTTCACTGCAACCTCTGCCTCCCAGGTTCAAGCGATTCTCCTGCCTCAGCCTTCTGAGTAGCCGGGTTTACAGGTGCGTGCCACCATGCCCGGCTAATTTTTGTATTTTTAATAGAGACGGGGTTTCGCCATGTTGTCCAGGCTGTTCTCAAACTCCTGACTTCAAGTGATCTGCCTGCCTCGGCCTCCCAAAGTGCTAGGATTACGGGCGTGAGCCTTCGTGCCTGGCCCCAACAGATCTTACTGAATCTTTACTGAGGCCCCTCTCCAAGCTCTGGGGAGACAGCAGTGAAAACGATGACAAAATCCTTGCCCACCTGGGGCTTTCATTCTAGTTGAGGAAATCAGTCAATCTACAAGTGAATAAAAAGTAGACAAGATGATTTCAGATAATTTTAGGAATTATGTTAGGGCATTAAATAGGGTGGCATGTCAGGGAGTGAATGGGGGCGGGAAATATTTTGGGGAGGGTGACCTGATTGATGGGAAGGAGTGAGCCATGCTGAGAACCAAGGAAATTGTGTTCCCAGCAAAGAAAACAGCAAGTGCAAAGGCCCAGAGGTGGGAAGGAAAGTGCTTTTGATTTCAAGGAACTGGAAGGAGGTTGGTAGGGCTGCACTTGGTGAGCAAAGGGAAGAGAAGAGGGAACTCAGGCCAGATTGGGAGGCAGCAGCTGGACTGAGTGGCTTCCATTGTGATAAGGAGTCTTAAGAAAATGACCCCAAACCTGTACATAATACAAAGATGTGATTCTGTGACCCTTTACCCTAATACTTAGAGCATTTTCCAACAGTCCTGCCTAAGGGTCATCTGACTGCGGGAATAGAACTTTGCTCAATCAATTAAGACCTAAACATTTTGCAATCCTCTAAAACAGATAAGATATGCTGGTTTTCAGTGATTTTCTTTTCTATCCCCAAAGGCTGTGGTTTTATTGCCCTGTAGGACATTAACAGTTTTGTATCTAATTTGGCAATCTTATCTTATTCCTTTTTTCAGTCCCGGTTCCTTAAATTCTCTTTTGAATCCACTTTGCCATCCTGCAGATCTCCTTATTAATGAGTTAAATAAAACTTTGACGTGTTCACTATCGATTTTCATGAGAATTATGTTTTTAACCTTTCGAGAGTTATATTCTGATAGGAGTTTGGGTTTTAAGTGCATGGAAAGCAGGAAGAGTGAGAAGAATTCATTGATGTTTGACAAAGGACCCTCAGACTGCTAGACGGTGGAGGGGTTGAACTTGCCCATGGGGAGGTAAGACACCCAGTAGAAGCCAAAGCCTCTGTCCAGGGGAGAGATGACCACAGGGTTTGACTGAGGGAGGTGGGGATGGAAAGGCGCTGAGTGAGCCAGAGCTGAATCCTGATACTCATCGTGGGCCCCTGGCCTCTTTCCATTCCCATGCTGGGACGCCGTGAACTGTTTCCTTGGCCAACTTGGAAGCTCCTTGGCAGGGGCTGCATCCAATTTTTATGTTTCCTCAACGTCCAGCCCTGGACTGAACACAGAGTAGTCCTTGGCAAGTGTTTGCTGAATGAATCTTCTCTTTAGATTTATCCTCATCATCATTTTTTTAAAGACTGTGGTAAAAATATATATAACCTAAAATTTGCCATTTTAACCATTTTCATGTGTACAGTTCAGTGGCATTAAGTACATTTACATCGTTGAGCTACCATCACCATCATCCACCTCCAACACACTTCCATCATCCCCACTGAAACTCTGAGCCTGTCAAACAATGAAGACCCCTTCCCTGCTCCCCCCAGCCCCTGGCAACCACCATTTCTACTTTCTTTCTCTATGAATTTAACTACTGTAGATAACCTCATATGAGTGGGATCATATAATAGCTGTCTTTTTGTATGGCTTATTCTATTTAGCATAATGTCCTCAAGGCTCATCCATGTTGTAGCATGTGTCCGAGTTTCCTTCCTTTTCCAGGCTGGAAATATTCCATTGCATGGATACACTACCGTTCCATTATCCATTCACCTGTTGATGGGCATTCATGTTGTTTCCATCTTTTGGCTATCGTGAATGATACTGCTATGAACATGGGTGTACAACTATCTCTTCAAGTCCCTGCCTTCGATTCTTTTGGGTATACTTCTAGAGGTGGAATTGCTAGATCATATGGCAATTCTATGTTTAACTTCTCCAGGAACCACTATACTGTTTCCACAGCAGTTGCACCATCTTACATTCCCACTAATAGGGCACAGCAGTTCCAGTTTCTCCACACCCTTGCCAATACTTGTTTTCTGTGTGTTTTTTTAATGATAGCCATTTTAATGAGTGTGGGATCATCCTTAAAATATAAATGGCCATGAAAAAGTGAGATCCCAGGGCGAGGCATTATGGGACTTTTCCTAAGTGTGCTCTAAAGGGAGATAGCTGGGGTGCTGGAGAGAGGTCCTAGATTTGGAGGGCACTTAGCGGGAGCAGAGACAGGATAGTGAGTATCAAGACCACACTCTTGGAGCTCACAGCATGGACTCAGGGCTAGCTTAAGGAGACTCCCCACCATGGGAGAACTGAAACCCAGAAGGTTTCCACGAGGAAAGATTTGTTTGTTGGGCTCATGCCCCTGGGGAAAAGCTGTTTCTAATTTGGACCTTTCTTTCTATGTGTTGCTTCCCAGTGCGACAATGCAAAAGGGTTAAAAGCCTTCTACGATGCAATAAAATATGGGCCGAACCACTTGATGGTGTTTGGAGGCGTCTGTCCATCCGTCACGTCCATCATTGCAGAGTCCCTCCAAGGCTGGAATTTGGTGCAGGTAAGATCTGAGCTACCTTCTTTTGTGGGGAGGTGTCTTTGGTTGGCCCTCAGTCTTTTGCAGGAATTATTCCTTGTACAATGTGGTTTCTGTGTTGCCTGGGTCAGGCCTCCTGGACTTTCTCCTGGGTGACAGCACAGCCTTTCACTGCTGGCCTGACCTGGCATGGCCCCCGCGGTGGGTCTCTAAAGGGCAGCCCTGATGCTACCACTGTGTATTTGAAGGCTTCAGGGCTCACCACTGTCTCCCTAGCCCAGCTTTCAGAGCCATTGATGCCAGTCCAACCTGCCTGCCCAGTGTTATCTCCTGCTCCTTCCACTTGCTCCACAGCACAGCCTTGCCAGACACCCTGCCTTTCCACACATGCGCCCTGGACCTTTGGGCCTCAGAGCCCTGCTCTCGCCGTTCCCTTAACCAGATGACTCCTCATCAATTCTCTGCCAAGCCTCTCTTTCCCACTGAAATTCTCTTTTGTCATCTAAGACTGCCTTTGTCCTCAGTTAAGTCTTTCCTGGTCTCCTTGCCAGTTATTCACTCTTTGCCCTGGCAGATTTTATACATCATTGAATGCTCCACCAACATGTATATAGTCTATTGTAGGTGAGACTTGCCAGTGTTAGCTGTTATTTGGGATGGGAAAGAAGAGTGTAGAACTGTATGACCACCAGGGGTGAGTGGTGGCCCATACACGTTTACTTTTTTGCTCCATCCATCTAGCCATCCATCCATCCATCCATCCATCCATGCATCCACCCATCCACCCGTTCACCTATCCATTCATCCGCACATTCACCTATCCATCCATCCATCTGTCCATCTATCCTCCATCCATTTGTCCATCTGTCTGTCCATCCATCCATCCACCCACCCACCCACCCACCCACCCACCCACCCATTCACCTATCCATCCATCCATCCATCCATCCATCCATCCATCCAACAAATATTATAGGCAACTTACTCTGTGCCTGGATTTTGGTAGGCACACTGGGGATACAATGCTGAACAGGATAGGTATGGTTTGCATTATTCTGGAGCTTACATTCTAGGAGGAAGACAGGCAAGAAGCAAGTAAGTAATTAAATAATAATATTATTAAGGTTGTATATGGAGGGTCTGCCATGTGCTAGACACTGTTTAGTATTTTTCTGCATGAACTCATTTAATTTTTATATCTGCTGTATGCTTTAGGTACCTTATCCCCATTTTATAGATAATGGAACTCAGGCACAGAAAAGCTATATAACTTGCACAAGGACTCACAGCTAATAATTGTAGGGCCAGGATTTTAACTCAAGCAGTCTGGCCCTTAAGATAAGACTGTAGTAAGGAAACTTGGTTATGACAGAAGTAAACAGGGTGATGAGATATATAGTGACTGCCTTGGGGGGTAGTCAGAAAAGGTCTCTTGGAGGAGGTGACATTCAAGCTGAGACCCGAAGGGTGAGAAGGAGACCATTGGGTGAAGCGCATTCCATGTCAGTGAATGGAATAGCAAACGGAGGAAGGCAGCTTGTGATAGGAAAGAACCTGGCATATTCATGGAACAGAAAACAGGGAAGTGGGGCTGGAGCATGATGGGTGGGGAGCCAGGGTGAAGAGAGTGAGTGACAGGGTGAGCAGGAGCCTGACCACGTAGAGGATCTGTTTCATTTCACTTGCACTGGCTGAGGACCTCCTCTGAGTCTGGTGCTGCATGCATGGGGTGCTGGGGTGGAGCCCAAGCTTGCAGCCACGAGGGGTGGTGGGCACAAGCTATGGCAGGTGTGATGAAAGAAAGGTGGGGCCCAGGCAAGGGCCCCTCACTTAGCCCCGGGTCAAGGAAGCCCCAGGGCAGGTGCTATGGCAGGTGCATGAAGCTGGCTGCTGAAGGAGGAGAGGGCGTTGGACAGTTGGAGACATGGGGGAGAGCGCCGCTGCAGAGGAAACTGGGCGTGCAAAAGCGGGAGGTGGGAAAGTATGTGGGCTTGGGGAGTGCTGAGTCATTCCTTGTGGCCGGAGCAGGCCACACTGATTGTGGGTGGATGCGACAGGAAGAGGAGGCCAGAAAAGCAGCCATGTGCTCTGGTGCAAACCTAACCACAAACCTAACCACACACCTGAAAGCCAGCATGGCTCAGTGTGCCATGGGAGCCTGGCCTCATGCCCTCAGGGTGCCCAGGACAGCTGTGGAGACCTTGGACCAGTCACTTAGCTTCTCTGGGCTTGAGCTTGCTTTCCTGAACATTGAGGAACACATTCTCTACTAGTTAGAGCCATGTGCTGCCTCCCTGAGCCTCAGTTTCCTCATCTGCATAATCAAGGTAGTAATAGGACTGCTTTCATTGGTTTGTTGTATGGATTGAAAGACTGAAAAAGGATTAAAGCTGTGTCTGGCACGCAGTAAGTGCTAACTAAGTGTTCTTTGTGGTTAGTCCTGCCCTGTCTCCTCCCACTCCCCAAGATGAGTCCCCCGATTACTTGTCATTCCTGGTCTTTCTTGCATTCCCACCTTTTCTTACACTGTTCCTACCACCCAAAACATCCCATTCTTCCTATACCCAGTGTGTCAAGTGCTACCCATTCTTTGAGACCCAGCTTAAATGCTGCCTCCTTCAGGAAGCCTTTCCTGCCTGCTACTAGGGGACTGCTAAAGTAGGGCCCTAGAAAGCCTATCACTTCCCCTTGTTTAATTCTAGCAGAGCGTGTGCACAGCCCAGTGTGCCACTCCACTCTGCTTGTCCCTCTCTTAGGGTTTTGCAGATTTGGGGGGGTGGTATTTATAAATGTTTGTCTCTCCAGCTGGGCTGTGAGCTCTTTAAGGACAGAACCTGTACTTCTCTTTTTCCCTGTGCCTATCATTTCACAGTCTTCATTAGAAATCTTCTCAATGATCAGAGGGATGGAGGGAGATGGGAAGGGATGGAAGGATCTGAAGATGGACACTTTGTCCAGGCATGAGAGGCTGAGGTCCCAGGGAAATCCCCTGCCCAGAGAGAAATCCAACTGATTCCACTGATTCTCAGTGTCACTTGGAACCACCTGTCCCTCAGAATTCCCTGAGGAGTTGCAGGAACAAGCATAACGTTGGAAACTCCCAGCTTGCAGACCACAGCTACCTGGCCTCTCCACGAGCAGGACAGCCCTTCAACCTAGAGGAGTTGATAAGACATGGAACTGGGTTACAAGATGGGGACTGTGTTAGTTATTTATCACTGGGTAACAAATCCCCCCAAATTTAGTGGCTTAAAACAGCAATATTATGTATTATTTCATTATTTCTCTGGTTCAGGAATTCAGACACGCTGAATGGCTTGTGTTTGCTCCATGGTGTTTGGGGCCCAGCTGGAGGATTTGAAGGTTGGGGGCTGGCATCATCTGAAGGCTTGACTGGGTCTGGAGGATCTGCTTCCAATGTGGCTCCTCTCCATGTGGAGGTCTCCATAGGACTGCCTAAGTGTCCTCATGACAAGGCAGCTGGCATCCCCCAAAGTGAGTCATGAAAAGACCAAGGCAGAGGTGACAAAGTCTTTTAGGACTTAGCTTTGGAAATTGCATACTATAAGTTCTGCTGAAATCTGTGGATCACACAAATTAGCTCTTATTTAGAGAGGAGTAGTACCAAGGTATAGTGGGAGGTGAAGCTCACTGGGTGCTAGCTTGGAGACTGGATACTATAGTGACTAATGTCTGGAGGAAGGCAGGAACTCCAGTTGCCCAGCAAGGGGGACTTGATGCTGAGGCCCTGCCCTGTTTTGCAGAACTCCAGCTCATCCTTCAAAACCCTGGATACCACTTCCTCTGTGATGCCTTCCCTGATCTCCTTCTTCGCCCCCTTTCCCTCAGTGCCGCCCATCCCCAGCTCAAAAAGTAAATTAATTATTTCTTCCTCCACTACACCCTGCGTTCCCAATAGGGGGTGATATCTTCTCCAAGGGAGTAAACATTGGTTCTTGTGGGGAGGCAAAAAAAAAATCTTACTTTTTTAATGTATAAAGCATAGATATAGATGTAGTACACAAACAGATCTATGCATGCCTGTGGTATTACAATTTCACCAGGGGGCAAGAGTAGAAAAAAACAGCCAGAAAGGCTTCTTAGGAGACCAACAGTGAAACGAAGGTTGAGAAACACTGTTCTACATCCTTCTATATTGTGTACAGTATTCTCTTATTAAATAAATTTCATGTCAATGAATTGTACACTTAAAATTGGTAAAGATGGTAAATTTTATATGTATATTTTACCTCAATTAACAAAAATAAAATTTTAAAAATGGGCTGGGCATGGTGGCTCATGCCTGTAATCCCAGTGCTTTGGGAGGCCAAGGCAGGAGGATGGCTTTAAGCCAGGGGTTTGAGGCCAGCCTGGGGAACATAGTGAGACCTCATCTCTGCAAAAAATTATAAAATTAGCCGGGTGTGGTGGCACACTCCTGTAGTCCCAGGAACTTGAGAGGCTGAAGTGGGTGGATCGCTCAAGCCTAGGAATTCAAGGCTGTAGTGAGCTATGATCATGCCACTGCACTCCTGCCTGGGCGAAAAAGCGATACCCTGCCTCTATTAAAAAAAAAAGAAAGTGTTGTGAAAAATAATTTGTTCTATATGCCAGTCTTCTATATCAGATTGTGAGCTTCTTGGAGGCAGCCCTTCCCCGCCCCTTCTTCATCTCCTGGTTCCCAATGTCTGGTGCAGGGTCTGGGCTTACCGTAGGTCCTCACTGAGTACTGAAATGTGCTAAGTGCAGAGGATAGGCGGACGGAGGGGCCTGAAATGCTCCATGGCGGAGCCTCTCACAGTGTGGCCCTGACTGTAGGGTGGGGAGGGCGGTGGACCATGCAGAATCTCAGCCTCCACCTCCACAGAATCGCTCTGCATTTTCCCAGGCTCCTTGTGGGCGAAGATGCTCACACCCAGACAATACTGCCCTAGCATTCGCTACTAGACACTGGGGCTGGATCAACGGCTACAACTGGACGTGGATGGGGCATGCTGGGGGGCTTGGAACTGGAGGGTACTCAACAGTTTGGACTTCTCTGAGGACCTGGGAGGCAGAATGGTAGATGAGCCCAAGAGAGTGGATTTCTTCCAGGCTTGTGCAGCCAGGCAAGGAAGATATAAGAACAAAGATCAGGATCTTGATCTGGGAGTAGCCTGGGAGCCTGGATTCCTGCCTCCTTCTCACTCTCAGGAAACATAGACCCATTTATTATGAGCCAGACTCTGTGGACCTCCCAAGCCACCCCAACCCCAACACAGGGAGGCTAAGCTTGTTTCCAGAGATGGTGAAGGGGTGGATGGGTGGGTCTACAGGTGCCCAAGGGATCTGATGAATCTCTTAACTTACTCAAGACTGGGCTTCAAAACAGAGCTTCACAAATGGAAAACTGCGTGTAATTTGTGTAATTGAAAAGGAGCTCTGGCTGCCCTTTTTGGAGGAGCAATGCTTGCTGGACAGAGACAGCCAGGAATGCGTAATCAGTTGTTTCTGTTTCCTTGTGTCACAAAAATAGGGATTCACACACCAGAGGGGTGAAAATTCACCCTGGTGCTGAAACGGGTTAAATTTAACTTTTGCCTTTTGCTAGGCCTCTTGATTCATAGCTGCTGCACAGAGAGGCTAATATTGTTTTAGTCGTGATGTGAGTCACTTAGCCACTGGGAACCTGTTTCTCCCTCTATATGCAAGGACCTTCATAGAGTCCAGGGTCTGACATGCAGGTGAGATTGGCTCTGTCCCTCTCCAAACTGTCAGGGCCTGCTCAGGGTACAGGGCTCTGATCTGGGCCTCATGCTTGGAGGAACCCACTAGGGCATGACCCAGGAAAGCATCAGGGAAGGGTCAAGGTCTAGACATTGGAGAGCTGAGGGTGTTCAGCCTGGAGAGCACACGGGACACTGGGGAGGAGGGAGGAGTCCAGACCTCCAGCGTTGCATGGCTGTCTTTGATAGATTTTGCCAGTTCTCTGGTGCAAGTGGCGAGAAGCAGGAGCCCCAGCCGAAGTTAGCAGGGAGCAGGGTTTCCATCTCCTGCAAGCAAGCCCTGCCTCTGGAAGCTTCCAACATGGAGCAAGCTGCCTGGCTGAGAAGTCATGAGTTCCCTGTGGGCCAAGGTTCCCTGAGAAGTCCGGTTTCAGCCAGGCCTGCTGTTGGGGAAATTTAATACACAGAGTAGGCATAGACCAGGTCAGTGGCTCTCCAACTATATGGGAAGAGTCACTTATGGGGGTTCTTGGTAACAGTGCAAATTCTAGGGCTCCACTCTGAGCAGGTATAGGTTAGGGGATTTATCAGATCCCTCTAGGACTGTATTCCCCGCTGATCAAAACCACAGCCATTTCAGTACCAGTGGCTCAGGTGACTGATGCTGTTGGCCCCTGGAGACTTGCCAGGCCAGGAGCTCTCTAAGGCCTGTTCATCCCCCAGACACCTGGGCTCTTTAACAAATGCTGCTGGTCCAAAAAACTCCAATTGATGCTGCCCGTGTGGGAAAGAGGACATGGAGGAGGTCATGGGGGGATGCTGCCAGGGCAAGTATCCCAGTGCTGCTAGGATGAAGCTCACAGTCCATGGAGTGCACCATCACCTTGCCATTTTCCCAGCCCACCTCCTGCCCCTTCATGCTGCCAGCCTCAGTACAGGCTGCTGGCAGGACTATGCTCATTCTTCCTGGTGCAGCTTGGGTGTCCCTTCTTTGCAAAGCCCCCGATGGCCTCCCCTGTGCTTCCTGACCTGACCTGCACTGCACGTCCCTCCCAGGGTGTTTGCTATGTCTGCCCACCCCCGGCCTGTAGCTGCCTGAGGTTAGAATTGTGTCTCATTCACCCTGCCCCTTGGCCTGGTACAGGCCTGGCAGTGATGCCAGAACAGTGCTCAGAGTGTATTTGCTGACGGAGAGCCAGGTGCCTGCCTTCTAGGCCTTGGGTTGGTCCCCTAAGAACCAAGGGCACGTCATCAGAGTGTGCCAGACCTAAAGTCACCCAAGGACTCTCCAGCTGCAGCCTCTTGTTAAACGGACACAGAGGGAGCCCTAACACAGCCTTGGGCTCAGCCTCAGCCCGCATCTCCCATCTCAGGAACCCCCGCCCCCCGGTTTTCTAACTGATAAGTTTCCTTTGCAGTTTTTTTCAGACCCACCCAGAATCCTGTCCTCAGAGACCTAAGGGTGGCTTGTGTTTGCACTTTTTGGGGCAGTCCTGCAGATCTCCCACCAGCCTGATCTGTCCTGAAAGCATGGGGCCTGGGAAAAACCAGGAGAATTTGGAGCTAGGTGGGGAAGATGGAGACAGAGCATGGGAAAGGTCCAAGAGATGCTAGCGAGAGGGAGTTAGACATCCTCAGAGACCAGGACCACACTCCTTCCTGCTTGGGAGTGAGATTATCGCAGCTTCAGCTTGCAGACAGAAATCGTCTTGCTGATGAAAATAAAGTCAGATTCCTAAAGGGATAAAGGGCTGCTCGTAGGAAAACGCAAACACTATTTCCTCAAGAACTGCATCCCGCAGAGCCTGTCCTTTAAAAGACAGCCGTGGCAGATTATTAAATTGTAGATGCATTTCTCCCAGCGCTGTCCCCAGCCGCCCCTCGACAGCCCACCCTGCCTTGTGGCCCACCTTGGCACTCCCCACAAGGACCTTCCTGGGAAGGAACATTTCGGCTTGTGTCATGGGGCTGTCTCCTTGGAGAAGTTCATGTGAGGGAGTGGAGGCAAGGATGACTTTCAGATGGGAGGATGTTGACTCTGTGTGTGTAGAGGTATTGGCAATGGAGTCCCAATACGTTTAGGACTTGATTTCTGAAAACTCGAAAGCATGCCTGGTTTTGACATTTAAAAAACAAATCAGTGAGAACGCCCAAATCAGGCCTTTTGCTATTTACTGGATTCTGGCATCATTCTAAATGGTCAGTCAATGCCATTTTACTTCATAGGAACAGAAATTTTGTGATCTGACATGATTTTCTCAAATGATTATTTTATTAAACTGTAGGCTGTCTGAGAAATCAAAAGATTTCTTGTTGCTTAGCTGTGGCTTGTGGAATTTGAGGTAGATTCATGGAATGGCAGAGGTGGTAGAGGCTTAGCAGGCATTAGGTCCAGTCTCCCTGTTGTACAGACTGAAAAACAGAGACCAGATGGGGTAGGGGCCTTGCCAAAGTCTCACAGTAACAGCGACACTGGGCTCCGTGGCTCACCCTCCAGCACTTTGCAGCATGTGCCATGGTCTGATTTTCTCTCCCTTAGCCTCACTTTTCTATTATGTAAAATGGGAATAGCAATCCTGCCTTCTATGTTTTATGCAGTTGTTTTTTCTCCAAGGGAAAGCGCTTTTATAAACTGTAATCCGGTAGCTGCTGTTATGATGCCCAGGACTCCTTTGCTAGAAGCAGATCTCTGATTACGGCCATTGGAGTTTAATGCTTTGCAGGGACAACAGGGTTTTTTACTTTGACACTGCAGACTCTGAAAATAAGGAGTCAGGGATGGAATGGGGGCTCTTCAGCAAGATGCTCAAAGTACACACAATGTCTGCCTCTCAGCCCCCAACAGTCAAAACCCACCCAAGCCAGAATCCCGCCACAACCTGGCCCATGTGACTGCCACACCCTTCCACAGAACATGCAAGTGAGCCTGCAGCCTTGATTGGAAACCATTTAGAAGCAACAGTACGATGAGGCACAGCTGGAAACTGTTGCTGCTGCTCTCTAAGAAAGAGAATAGAGGCCAGTAATCCAGCACGGGTTGGAGCCATTTCTTTGCACTGGTCTCCAGGGGGGCCATTTAGCACATTAATAATCTATGAGATGCTTCCACCTTCTGGATTCATTAAAAACAAGAAGAAAGGAAAGAGGAGAAATGATGCTAAGGGCATGCACTATGGGCCAAGCAGAGAGGGCAGAAGAGACCCCAAGGACCTGGGGACTTTGGAGGGTCCTTCCTGGCTGTCATCCGATGCCCAGTGCAGTCAAGCCTAGTGTTGAAAGTGGGCAGCATGTCACACATGAGGTGAGGAAAAGCTTGGTAGCTTTTTGTTTGGATACAGTTGGTAGAAGGAAGAAGGAACCCACAGAAGGGTTTTCAGGACAGAGGAGTCTGGGAGTTGGCTTGAAGCGGGACCCATGGTGGCCACGGCAACAGCATTCCTAGGACACAGGGCTGTGAGGCAGCTGAAGGCCACTGCAAAGGCCAGAGTGATGGAGAGGGGAGCATGTGGCAGGCTCCATGGTGGACAAAGTGCTGGCTGGTGCCTGCCCCTCCCACCTCATTTGCCCCAAATCTCCCAGCTCCAGCACCCAGAGTCCCTTGAAGCTGCTCAGCTGCTCTGTGCTCTTTGAAGGCCCCAGCCTTCCCCTGAGTGGTCCCCACGCCTGCAGGCCCACCCTCTCCTTTTCACTTTGAAAACCATGTCCAGCCTGTGGGAGTTGGCAAGTGAGTTGCTGGCTCTTCCGAGCCTCTGGGCATGTTACACCATGTGTCCAGCATCCCTTGTTACAGGATTGTCTCTACACCACAGTGTTATCATTGTCTCCATTTCTGCCCCCCCCATTTGACTGTGGTACCCTAAAGACAGTGGACATGTCTGATTAGTCTCTCCGTGCCTGGTCCCACTTACAGGGACCCAATAATGTGTGTGAGGGTTGGAGGAGGAGGTTCACTCCACAGCTTTCAGTTGGCCTGGGGTATCACTGCCCTTCATGATCCAAACCCCCACTCCTTTGGTGGAAGGGGTGGAGACGTGGTCCCCGCATCCAGCCTGGCTTGCATGGATCCTGGCAGCACCCACCGATCTTCAGGGGAAGAGAGGTTCTGTTCTTACTCATCCATCCATCCATCCATCCATCCATTCATTCATTCATTCACTGACTGATGCTATATTTATTCATTCATTCTCTCACTCAACAAGTGTGGCGCCTGCTGTATACTCTCCCAGGCTCTTCTGGAGCAGTGCAAATCCACCACCCAACACCACCATCCCAAGAGAGGGAGACACGGCAAAGAGGCAGTTTGATGCAGGAGTCTGAACAGAGGACTGGAATTCCGAAGCTGCGAGTCATTTTCCCTCTGATGCCTCTCACTGACAGAGGGAACTTAGGCAAATTAGCAGCCCCCTCAGAGCCTCACTGAACTCACAGTATCAAGGAGATAATCCTGTCCACCCTTCTGGGGCTATTGAAAGCATTAGATGGGACAGGGATGCTGGAGCATGTGGGAGCACTTTGCAGACCGTCAGGCCCACTAAGATCTCAGGTGGTGACGTTACCGCTACTGTGATGCCACCCGGGCCCTGAAAATGTATAGGTCTCCATTTGTCTTCAGATCTAAAGTTGTGTGGATGAAATTAACTATCACCGACCATGAATGTGATTCAGAACAGTAAAATTAAAACAGAGAACTTACAGGAGAGGCAAAAGAAGCCCCAGGCAGCTGTTAGAGGGCACACGCACTCTTTCTGGTTTTCAGAGAAGCAGAGGTAGGTTAAAGAAGGGCTGGATGCTATCGAGGGCAGGGCGGTTACCAATCTATTCCTGCAAGGACCCACCCCATGTCTTTCCTGTTGGCCTGGTGAAAGATTCAATTTAAGGTTCTGACCCCTATTTTTAATTCAAGATCATGGTCTCTAAAGTAGTATCAGTTCCCAACATGTAACTCCAATGGCCTCATTGTTTATGCGTCTTTCACCGCCAGCCACTTCAACCCTTTTCTGGGAATATGTGGGCTGTAAATAATTCATTCTAAATAAATAAATCACTTGCGCTACTTATGGTACAGCTGGTGCTGCTAGTGATCGGCACAACTGCAGATTACATAGAGTTGAGTCTGGAATTACAGATTGCGTCTAGAAAGAACTGGAGAGGGAATTTGAAAATGAGCTCCCTCCAGGGACAAACATGTAAAATGGGATTAACACAAACCTAATAAGGTTGGGATGAGAGATAGAAATAATAAATGTGTCACACAGTGCTGGGCACCCAGCAGGCATGTAATCTTCTTCTTTCTTATTTCTTTTTCTTCATCATCTTCTTCTTTTTTTTTTTTTTTGACAGGGCCTTGCAGCCTTGACCTCCCATGCTCAAGTGATCCTCCCACCTCAGCCTCCCTGAGTAGCTGGGACTACAGACACATACTACCATGCCCAGCTAATTTAAATTTTTTTTTTTCTTTTTGAGACGGAGTCCCACTCTGTCGCCCAGGCTGGAGTGCACTGGCACAATCTCGGCTCACTACAAGCTCCACCTCCCAGGTTCAAACGATTCTCCTGCCTCAGCCTCCCGAGTAGCTGGGACTACAGGTGCCCACCACCGCGCCCAGCTAATTTTTTGTAATTTTAGTAGAGACAGGGTTTCACAGTGTTAGCCAGGATGGTCTTGATCTCCTGACCTCGTGATCCGCCCGCCTCGGCCTCCCAAAGTGCTGGGATTACAGGTGTGGGCCACTGTACCCAGCCATCAATATTATTCTTAAAACATCGTTCCTGTAATTGATGGGTGAAGGTTACTATTTTGTTGAGGAAAATTGACTAAAAATGGGCTTTTTTTATGGCGGTGGTTCTCAAACTTCATGAGTATCAAGATCCCCTGGAAACTTGGTAAAATACAAAAACCCACTAGGCATAGGTTGACCAATCATACCTGTTTTGGGATTGAGAGTGCCCCAGGAAGTAGGACTGTGAGTATTCAAACCAGGAAAGTCCCAGGCCAGCCGAGACAAGTTGGTCACCTTTGCCAGCTCTCGTCCTACTTCTAGGCGCCTCGTCCTCTATGCTGTGTGTTAGCACCCTAGGTGATTCTGAGGCACAGCCGTGGGTGGGAACCACTGCCTTAGAGTGTGAGACTGGGAAGATGCCTGCTGAGCCGCTGGGCAGGTGCTCTGCGGACAGACACACAGGTGCATGTGGTGGCATGGCACTGACTGCCCCGTCCCGTGTTGTGTTTGGTAAGGTGTGTGGTGCTCATCTGTGCAGATGGGCAAATGGAGGGCCAGAGAGCCAACATACCAATAATACCGGGTACACGTCTCAGGCTTGGGCAGATAGGCTGGGGTTCACATCCAGGCTCTGGTGCTTGTTAGCTGGTGCCTGGGTCAGGTTGCTTAGCCTCTTCCAGCCTCGGTTCCTGGTCTGGGGCTTGGCAGTGGCATTATACTGACCCTGGATGCTGGTGCATTGCCTTCCTTCTTCCTCCTGTGGCCATCCACTCAAGGACATAGTCACCCAGGTGGCATCTTGGCCTATCTCTGCAGGTGGAGGCAGAGCCCTGGGATCTGAGGTCACCTCCATGGGATGAGCTATGTGGTCTTGGGGTATCTCTTGCTCCTTGTGGGCCCCTGTGTAAGAGGAGTGGGTTGGACCAGTTGATGGGCCTTGATAACCTTGATAATGTCGTGTCATTATGCCCTTTGGCTCAGAGCCATCAGTGCCTGCCTTAAGCCTGGCATCATCCCTCTTGGGCCTCTGCATGTGATTTCCCCGGGCTCATAAGGCCTGGTTTCCCCTCCATGTCTAGAAGCTGTGAGAAGGAACCAGGAAAGCACTCAGGGGCTGAGGCCGCTCACACATGTAACTCCACACAGAGTAGAGGAGCAGCTTTGCAGCTGTGCCAGGCCTTCAGCTTTAATGTCTCTTGATCTCCACCAGAGCTTTCCAGGTGGAGGACACCCCTTCTGCAGAAAGTGAGGCCCAGAGAGCTGATGCAGCCTGTGTAAAGTCATACCTCAGGTAGGGCAGAGAGCTGTGGTGCCAGCCTTTCTGGTGGCCTTCCCCATCTGGTCCTTTCCCCTCATGCTAAGGCGTAGAGCCTGCTCCCCACAGCTCAAGAGCTGTTGCCCATGTTGTTCTCACTGCATGATGCCCTTTCTGCTCCCCCTCCTCGCCGGCTCAGTCCTCTGTATTTCCTGATATTTTTTTCAAGTCTTACCTCCTTCTCCAGGAAGGCTTCCTAGTCTTCCCCAACCCTGGTCCCAGCTGGAGGAGGTACCCAGCGTTTTCCTCACTTCCTTTGTTTTGCCCATTCCTCAATATATTACAATCCCTGATGAGGTTTCAGTGTCGCCTGCCAAACAACTCCTTCAGGCCCAGACAGTCCTTGCTCATCTGAGTCTTAGCAGTACCCCAAGGGCCTTGCCTCAAGTAGGTGCTCAGGAATTGTGACTGGACACAGCTGTAGGGCCTGTTACAAAACCAATTTGTAACATGTCTATGGCCTTTGCCACGGGCCAGGCATGGTTCTAAACACTGTGCATAAATTAACTCATTTACTTCACATGCCAACCCTAAGAGGCTGTTATTCTCCTCATTTCACAGATGAGAAAACTGAGGCACAAAGAGATTGAGTGCCTTGCCAAAGGATTGCCCTTCTTAAATGGCTCCAGAGTTCCTGCTTGCAACCGCAAGTCTATACTGCCTGTCACACAGTATCATGTAACCCTCACTGTACTACTTGGGATTGAAGAGCAGGAGTCATCCCAGTTAGGCCTGTTCTCAGATTGGGGAAAATAAGATTCAAAGGAAGTAGAGTCTGGCCCTGCTTCTTGCTGTAAGCAGGCCACAAGGTGAGGTCTCCCGAAGGCCTCTAAGAGTGGCCTCTCTGGGGGCCGTGGAGGCTCTAGACCCCGGGTCTCTGCCTCCCTCTCCGGCTGTGTTGGCAAGGAACTTCCTGCCCGTCCATGGAGGACCCAGGCAGTACGTGTCCCCTGACACAGGCTGTGTTCTCCCTGTAAATCATTCATGACCCCCACACACCCACACATGCACACACACATGCATACATAGCACTTTTAAACTTATTACTCATTCAGTAACTTGTTGTGTATAAAAAATAAATGATTCCTTCAAACTCAGAAAACAGATGGACTGGTTGTTGGTGAAAATCAATAACTATGCTAAGTATTTCAAGAATAGTACTTGTAGTCCTACTCTGGATGGTTTTATAAGGAATAAGCTGATTTTTTTCTAAATAGAGCATAGTCTACATTAGTTGTGAATTATAGTTTCCTAAGACGATTACATTATTTATTATTTCCATGATGAAGAGATTGAGCCTTATACAGTGGGAAGGGTTCAACTTGAGAAAAACAATCCTAGGTTAGATAACGATCTAGACATTCATAAATGCTGATTTAAGCATAATTTTCTCAATTTTCCCCACGTTCCCATAAAAGCTATTACATAGTACTGTCTTAGCCTCTTCTAACATGATGTGTTGGCTTTGCAAGTATCAGGGAATGACTTCCTTCACATCCGGGGTGTCTTCTGAGACTCTGGGCCCATTCCTAGAGGATTGGGCACAGGGACCTTTGGCACAGCAAAGCTGTTTTGGCCCAATCCGCTGGCCCACGCTAACAAGAAGGCTTCAGCACCACTTCTTTGGGAAGCCTTTCCAGGGCATGCCTCCGGTGGATGCATCCGTAACCCCCGCTGCCCACAGCATGCTCACTTCCTCCTTCAGTGCAGTCTTGCCTGATAGTTACCATTCTCTCTCTGAAGTTGAGGCAGCATCTTCTTTGTTTGCGGGGGGAACCTTAGAGCCCAGCTTATGGCCCAGAATCCAGGAGAACCCCTGTGAATCTTTGGTTTCCATTTTGGTTTTCGGTGCTCTCAATCTTTCTCTTTAATGTAAGTAGCATCATGAATTCATAGATTTTCAAAAATACATTAAGTGTACTGTATTTCAGTAAGTTGGAGACATTATTTTTAATGCAGACAGTGTTTTTGCTGCTCTTTTTTTTTTTTTTTTTGGACAGGGTCTCGCTCTGTCACCCAGGCTGGAGTACAGTGGCATGATCTCAGCTCACTGCAACCTCCATTTCCCAGGTTCAAGCGATCCTCCCCCCTCAGCCCCCCAAGTAGCTGGGATTACAGGCGCACACCACCATACCCAGCTAATTTTTGTATTTTTTGTAGAGATGGAGTTTCGTCATGTTGCCCAGGCTGGTCTGAAACTCCTGACCTCAAGTGATCCTCTCACCTAGGCCTCCCAAAGTGCTGGGATTGCAGATGAGAGCCACCACGCCCAGTATTTGCTGCTCTATTTATGTTTCTACCTTTCCCCCAAAATTCTCCTCCAATTTTGTAATTTTGAAAGTTACTTTAACCTGCAACAAGAAATTAAAGTACAATGAACATCATTTACCCTTTATCTGGATTGACAGTTGTTTACATTTTGCCATATTTGTTTTTGCTTTTCCTCTCTCTCCCCGCACCCCTCCCCCACACACACACGCTTGCACAGTCACTGATTTTTTTGTTGAAGCATTTGATATTAGTTTGCACACACAATGACACTTCACCCCTAATACATTAGCATGCATCTCCTAAGACAATTATATCATCTTACATAACCCTAATATAACCACATCTGAAAAATTTAACAGTGATACAATAATATTACCAAATATATGGTCCATATTGAGATTTTTCCAGTTGTCCCAAAATTGTCCTTATTGGAATTTATTTGAACACAAGCAAGGAACATGCATTGTCTTTGTTGCCATATATTTTTGGCTTTCAGGACAGTGATCTTTTTTTTTTTAGAAAACCCAAGCCAGTTGTTTTATAAAATGTCCCACAATTGTCATTTGTTTCCTCATGATTAGATTCATGAGTTTTGGCAAGAATACTACATTTTTTATGCTGTGTTCTTCCCAGTGCATCAAGTCAGGGGGCCCAGGATGTCAATTTGAACTATTATTGATGATACTAAATTTGATCACTTGGTTAAGGTGGTATCTTCCAAATTTATTGTAAGTATACATTCTTCCCCCTCTGTAATTATGAAGTAATCTATGGGGTGAAACGCTGAGACCATAGGACTATCCCATTTCCTCACAACCTTTTACTCAATGGTTTTAGCATCAATTTATGATGCTTGCCTGCCTCAGTATCATATTGGTGTTGCAAAATGGTAATCTTCTTTTCTTTTTTTTCTTTCTTTTTTTGAGAGACAGTCTCATTCCGTCACCCAGGCTAGAATGCAGTGGCACGATCATAGCTCACTGTAACCTCAAACTCCTGGGCTCAAGGGATCCTCCTGCCTTAGCTTCCCCAGTAGCTGGGATTATAGGCACATGCCACCATGCCAGGCTAATTTTAACATTTTTTTGTAGAGATGGAGTCTCACCATGTTGCTCAGGCTGGACTCAAACTCCTAGGCTCAATCGAGCCTCCTGCCTCGGCCTTCCCAAAGTGCTGGGGTTACAGGTGTGAGCCACTGCACCCGACCTCCTTTTCTAATTATATTTCTTCTACATTCTTCTGAATGTAGCCAGCATTCTTCTCTCCAGAACAGCTTTCCCTTTTTTGACTCTTTCTTCTCCTCCTCCTGCTTCTTTCTGTTTCTCTTCCCCTGCTAATTTGAGCACTTAATATTTACCTGCCTTAGTCTTGGAATCAGCCATTCCTCCAAGGAACCCTGATTCTTCCTGGTAGGAAATTGTATTAAGAAACCAACATTTGGGTACTAGGTATACTTGTTGCTACTGGGGTTCATTCCTTCACAGTTGTTTTTTTTTTCAGTGGAATGAGCTTGAAAATATAATTTTTAATATCTTTAAAGTGTTTAAACTGTAATCTATGAGCAGATAATCAGACAAATATGGGTCATTCTATAATTTACCTGGCCTGAATTCTTAAAAAGTCCATATTGTGGAAAACAACAAGAACAACCACATAAAGCCAAACTAGACCTGTTGTAAATGAAAAAATAAAATAAATACCAACAAAAAGCAAGGCATGAATATTGATTGGGTCCTGAATTTTTAAAACAAAAGGGCATTTTTGGGAAATTGAAGAAATTTGAATATGGACTATGCATTAGATGATACTGAATTATTGTTCATTTTCATAACTGTGATAATGACATTATAATGATATAGGATAATTTCATTCTTTCCAAGATGCACTCTGAACTATTTAGTTATGAGGTGTCATGATATTTGTAAGCTAATTTCAAATGCTTCAAAAACAACATCATTAAGTGTATGTGTGTGCATATATGTATATGTGTGTCTGTGTATATATATATATACTATATAGTATATATATAATACTAAATATAATATATACTATATATATTTTAAAAGAGAGAGAGGAAAGCAGATGTGGAAAATGGTGAATCTAAGTGAAAGTATTCCTCATGCTATTGTTTCAACTTCTTTGTTTTAAATATTTTTATTTAAATATTTTTGAGTTTATAGGAATGCTATACAGTGTTCCTCGTACTATTCTTTCAACTTCTTTAAATATTTTTCAAAATAAAAAGCTGTGAATGTGCCTGTGTGTGTGTGTGTGTGTATGTGTATTTTGTGTGTACGTGTGTGTGCGTGTATATATGTGTATGTGTGTGTGTATGTGTGTGTGTATGTGTATGTGTGTGTGTGTTTGTATGTGTGTATGTGCACGCGCACATGTGCTGGGTGGTGGGATAGTGGAGAGGAAGAATATGTCCTCCTTGGCTGGACAGTGAAAATGTGTACAAAAGTCTCTTTACACATTTTTCTCCATGTGACTCTATTAGAAACTTAATATATTCCTAGATTCCTTTGTCCTGGTTTGTTTTCACTGTTTAGGGGTTAATTTTTTTTCTCCTTGTTGATTAATTTTATTTAAAAAACTATACACAACTTTTATATGATTACATAGTCAAATGTATAGCAGAGAATTCTTGGCTCCAATCTAAGCTCTCTCCATTCTGTTCCATGCCATCCTTATATAATGTGACCATTGTTATTAGTTTTTAATTTATCCTTCCAGTTTTTCTTATTGAAAATATGAGCAAGCGTGTGTGTATGAGTGTATGAGTATATATATGTGTGTTTGTTCCTCATTTCTTCTTTTTATGCAAAGGGAGCATGCAGTCTACACTATTCTGCACCTTGCTTTTTTTTACTTAATTTTCCCAGATTTCACTGTATTATCATTGTAGAAAGGCATTCCTTTTTTTTTACAGATGCACAGCCCTGCTTTGTATGGATGTACCATAGTTTGTACAGCCAGTCCTCTACTGATGGACATTTGGATTATTTCCAATCTTTTGGAATAACCTTGGCCACATTGTCACATTTGTGCCAGTGTAAACTGGGTATGAATTCCTAGAAGTGGAATTTCTGGGTCAAAGGATAAATGCATCTATAATTTTTCTAGAAAATAAATCTTTGTTGAGAAAACTAATGAACGAACTTGATTAAAAAGAGCTGAAAGTAAAAGGCTAATATCTAAATGGAGACATAAAACAATTAGAATAAATAAATCTCTTTGTGAAAGAGGCTGATTTAAAACCTTTTTGGTGGCATTATCTCTAGTTCAGCAATTTTCATTTTCTCGCCCAAAGACAGAATAATTTCTCTTTGGTTTGTAAATTAAACATATGGCTCATGCCTGTAATCCCAACACTTTGGGAGGCCAAGGTGGATGGATCACTGGAGGCCAGGAGTTTGAGACCAGCCTGGCCAACATGGCGAAACCCTATCTCTACTAAAACAAAAATTAGCCAGGAGTGGTGGTGCGCGCCTGTAGTCCAAGTTACTGGGGAGGCTGAGGTGGGAGGATTGCTTAAGCCAAGGAGGTGGAGGCTGCAGTGAGCAGAGATCACACCACTGCACTTCAGCCTGGGCAACAGAGTGAGACCCTGTCTCAATAAATTAAATAAAATAAAAATAAATTAGTTAATTAAACATATAATTACAAAATCATGAAATTTTAGAGCTGAAATAAAAACTACCTAGAACAGTCTCCTTCAGGAAACCAAGGCCCAGAAAGGGGAAGGAAGGAACAGAAAGACTAAGAAAAAAAACCAAATTCAGTCCAATTCCATGCAGTTTAATAAACAGTAAGTGAAAGAGCTTCTTTGTAATAAAGCACGATGCTTGTTTTCAGTTTCTACGAAGAGTCAAACATAGAACTGTACTATTGAGAGCCCTGGAGATACCCTATCCGCAGCACGTGGTTCAGATCCCTGAGTGCTTTGCTGTCACAGTGACAACTCCTTCAACAGAACTCGGTGTCAATGGACTTTGTTTCACATCTTTTGTGTTATTCTAGGGCATTTCAGTGTAGTCATGATGAGACACTGGATCAGGTGGAGGGTTTGAGTGGCTGTGGGTGTCCTGGCTGATGATGTGAGTGGTCATGTTTGCTCAGGATAGTCTGAAGTTATAATCGTGGCATTGGAAGGATTCTGTTTAGATTCTGAGCAGGCAATGTGGAGAAGCGAATGGGTTTAGCCCTGTCAGCCATGAACTTCGGGGGCAAGACTGGGCAAGTCCCTTCTTTCTGGTCTTCCGTGTATAAAATGAGGAGTTGGACAAGCCCAGAATGGCACATAAATAAATGGCGCCCATGGTATTATTTTATCCTTCTATGCTAATTGTAGACATAACTAATAGATCACTAAACGCTCATTCTTCACTCCCTTAGCCCACTTCTCAGTAGCCCCCATCAACCCACTGGTGATACTGCATAGGTTCAGCTCTTTACCACAGCTGGCCTGAATGGTTACTTAGGGTTAGCAGGTAGAATACAGGATGCCCAGTTAAATTTGAATTTCAGATACACAAAAAGTTTTTTTGCTTTGTTTTTTAGTGCAAGAATGTCCCACATGTTGCTAAATCTGGCAAAGCTATCGCTTAGGCCATTTCCATTATTTCTCTTTTTTTTTCTATGTAGCTGATTTCTCTTAAGGTAACTGCCCTCTCTTCTTGACACTTCTGATAGTGCCCATTCCCCAGTGCCCAAATAAAAGTCTAACTCATTCTATAATTGTTTAAATTCACATTATGACCTAATTTAATTGAAGGCGATAGAGATTTGGGTAGGAGACTTTTATTTCTGAGGACCATATATTCTGGTAAAAAACTCTTTGATGAACCTGTAATCCCATGTATCCCTGACTTTATCATTTTCATATCACTTTCTTGACTCTGCCAGTGCATGTACAACTTGTATTATTAACTTAATTAGTATGTTCCCTTAAATTGACTCATAATTTTATCTAAATGCCATGAATGAAAAATCAGTATCATTTACTAAGAAAGTAGTATAAAAGCAAATTAAGGGAAAGCATATCTCTTAAGGTATAAAATAGTCATCTGGGGCTCACTTGAAATCACTGAGTATGCTCCCTGGGATATAAAGCACACCACTGACTAATTCAACTCCCTGCTGATTTGGGAATCCCCTCTGTGACTCTGGCAGATGATCTCTGAGGATCTTCTTGAATACCTCCAGTGCTGGGGAACTCAGTACTTTGCAAGGTTTTGATTCACTCTTGAATACCTTACTGTGAACTGTTTCTTCTTCATATTGACCATATCAGCCTCTCTGAAACAGTTATACATGGACCCTGGTTTTCCCTCTGAGACCCCACACAGTAAGTTTGCTCCCTCTGCATTCGTCCATGCATTCATTTATTCAACACATACTTGAGTGCTTATTCTATGACAGCTTGAGTGCAATGACAGTACATGTGATAAGGTCTGATGGAGGTGCAGTAGGGGAGGCACCCCCTGCGTAGACTGGAGGTAGGAAGGTGTTCAGAAAGGCTTTTTCAGAGGAGAGTGGAGGAGAGCCTGCTTTGGGAAAGAAAAGGCTGGAGTGAGGGGGTGAGAGAGGACGCTGGAGCAATAGAAGAGGTGGAGAGGGAGCAGGCCAGGTGGGCCTCATAACCCTCATCTCCTCATCTTCTATTATAGCACTAGGACTCATTTCCTATAAAACAGGTTCATATCCAAGTTCTCAGTGTGTTTACTTATTTATTTTTGAAGTAGGGTCTCGCTGTGTTGCCCAAGCTGAAGTACAGTGGCACTATCATGGCTCACTGCAGAATTGACCTCCCAGGCTTAAGCAATTCTTCTGCCTCAGCCTCCCAAGTAGCTGGGACCACAGGCATGGCCACCGTGGTTGGCTAATTTTATTTTATTTTTTTCCATAGAGATGGGGTTTTGCCAAGTTGCCCAGACTGGTCTCCACTTCCTAGGCTCAAGCGATCTGCCCACCTCAGCCTCCCAAAGCGCTGGGATTCAGGCGTGAGCCACCGCACCCGGCCTCAGTTTATTTTTAACACAGCCCTGCAGAGTTATTCAGGGCAGGACTTATTCTCCCCATTTCACAGGCAAGGAAACTGAGGCCTAGCAGGTTGGTGGCGGGTTTGCAGCTGACCAGAGAAGCTGGGTCTGTGTGTTCCACAGGCACACAGCGGCACTCACTTCCGGGTGCTCTTGCCCATGCGCAGCCCCAGCCCCGCCCCAGCCACTGATCCTGGATGACCCTCTACCCCATGGAATAAAACTTCTCATTCTGGGAAAGCATCTTTGAATCTTTGATCTTGACTCAGCTAAGTTTCCTCTGGACTGACCATGAAGCACATTTCAGAGGTGTGGAGTCTCGTGTTCCACTTTCTTGCCTGTGGAAGGCGTTGGCTCACAGGGTAAACGGAACCTAGGATGACCCCTTCTTCTCGAGCCCCGGTGTCCCTGGGATTGGGGCTGTGAGGTGCCCAGTGACTGCCACCCTGCAGGCCCTCCCATGTCCTCTGAGTGTCAGTGGGCAGGTGGCTCTCAGGCCTCCTTGGCAAGCTTGGCCTGTCTGGTTGAGTGATTCCTTGGTACGAGTCTGCCGCTCAGAGCTTTGCCTGAGCTGTGTCTACTCGGGGGGGGGATGGGGCGCAAACCCTGTTTTCCTCAGCCAGAGAAACCAGCACTTTCCTTCCTCCTCTGCTCTGTTTTGTGTGACAGCTGGGTGAGTTCCTGTCTAGAGAAGACAAGTGTGAAGGCATTTTGTGACCCCTCCTGTCTCCCTTTCCCCTCCACTTCTCCCGTGGCTACAGAGCAAACTCGCAGACAGCCCTCAATGAGCTCATAGAGCGGTCAGTGAAGTGGGCCTGGCTGCCCATCACTTCTCAGTGCCTCACCACAAGGGGAAGAAACAGTGCTGGGAGAACTGAGGGAGAGCAGGGAAGGCTCCCTGGAGGAGGTGTCTGTGAGTGGGCCTGGACAAATGAGTAGGAAGTATGTTCCCAGAAGTAAGAAATGCTGCATCCTCTCCCACTCAAAGACTCGAGCTGGGGCCCCAGCACCCCCCACCCCCGACAGATGTGATTTCAACTTGTGGACTGATCAGAGGCGCCATATTGACATGAGGAGACATGATTTCTGCAGTGAGGTAATTAAAAGGCAGTTGGCTTCACAGCTGTGATCACACGAGAACACTTCTTACCCCTAAAGACGTCAGCTGAAAGCCAAGTGCAAAGGAGCCAAGGAAACCAAAGAGGCTTCTAATGTAATTTGTTAATTTCCTGCATTTGTCACCTGCACAGCTGTGAGGCGAAAATGGAACATTTTACCAGAAGTTTAAGAGAAAATTAAAGACATACATTCTAATTGTACACAATTAGACAAGCAATACAATCATTATTATTTGTTTAATTAACAAACCATTTTAAAATAATAGATTAGGATTTGGAAATCCTGCTTTAGAATGATGTCCCTGCCTGGTGGCAGCCACTTGAGTTTGAGCGAGTCCTTTCCTTCACTGAGGCTTCTCATCTGTAAAATGGGTATGCTCCTCCCCTGCCTTCCCTAGGGAGGTGGAATATTGCAGGAAAGGGCTTTGTAAATTAAAAGGCCTTGTGTGATTGTAAGAAATACCATCTAATTCTCCTAACTTAGTTCTGGTAACTTTTAAGTCTAGAAATTGTGGTCTACTGTAAGCCGTCATTAACTGGGTGCTTGTGCTGTTCCAACCCTCATGACAGCCCTGAAATGGGAATGTGCCTGTCTGACCCCGGTCCATTTACAGAGGAGGAGACTGAAGTTCCCAAAGTTGGAGGAGTCTTCTGACGTTGCATAGGGAGGGGCGGAGGTGGCATTCAGACACAGCCTGTCCAAACTGAAACCCAGCATTCTTACCCTTATGAGCCACACTGCTTTCTCAGCATTGACTTGGTTTTGCCATTTCTCTAATTTACTCCCATTTTTGACTTAAAATAAAAGGATTTGAGGAACTAATAGTTGTTTTCCAATCTTCTTTACGTCAAGTAGTAATAGAAATGTTAAAGAAGGGAGTGAAGAAGGTAATAAAGAATCATAGAATGCCATATAGCAAAAACAATTCTATCTTAAAGAGCAAAGCATTAAATGACTTCATAATTTATCATAATAAATAAATGCTGTCTCTTAAACTGGGTGATAGGCAGCTTGATTTGGTTTTGCTATTATTCTTTAAACTAAAAGTATCTAACATGCTTATGTATGTAGTTTCTATTTGACAATAGAAGTTTAAAAAGAAAAACGTCCAGGATGAAGAATGTTTTTAAATATAAGTATGATTTTTGTTTCATATGTTTTCATTGGACCATCTTAGAGAATCAAAAGCATACTAACCCACTGATGAAGTATTGTTTTTTCTTTTAAATAAATTTTATTTTTTCTTTTCTTTCTTTTATTTTTCTTTCTTTCTTTCTGACAGGGCCTCACTCTCACTCAGGCTGGAGTGTAGTGGCATAATCCTGGCTCACTGCACCTTAACTCCTGGGCTCAAGAGGTCCTCTTACTTACCTCAGCCTCCCAAGTAGCTGGGACTACAGGCACCCGCCACCATGCCCGGCTGATTCTCTCTTCTTTTAAATTGCCCTGGTTGCTTTCTAGTCTTAGCCTCAGATGCCTCCCTGAGAAGCAGCCTGGAAAATTGGAGAGAGGACTTCATTCTAAGAACAAAAGTCCCAAGCCCTAGCCTTGCCATTTGCTAACATGTGGCTTTGAGTAAGTCACCTGATTTTGAGTAAGTCACCTCTCTGAACATCAGTTTCCTTATCTAAAAAATGAGGGTAATAAAGTCTACTCTACTGATATCATGGGTTTTTGTGAAGATCAAAATTAAACTAAAGAAGTAAATATGTTTTGGGAATTGTTAAGTCACAGAGAAGAATCATAGCACTCTGTGGAATGAGCAGGGACTTGTGACATTGGTCTCCCTGCTCTGCCAGTTGCTGCGGTGTGATCATGTGCAAGTCACTTATCCTCTCTGAGGCTCAGTCTCCTCATCTGAAAAATGCAGATCGGAATCACATCTACTTCATAGGGTTGTTTTGCACATTAAGTGAAGAAGTGAATGCTAAGCCCTTCATGCAATGTTTGCTCCACGGTACGTGCTCATTATTTCATAATTTCAAGAGGTCAAAATATCTAAGCTCAGGTCCCAGCTTTGCCTCTCTTTTTTCCTCTTTTTGAGAAGGGGTCTCCTCTGTTACCCAGGCTGGAGTGCAGTGGCACAATCACAGCTTACTGCAGCCTCAACTTCTCAGACTCAGTTGATTCTCCTGCCTCAGCCTCCCGAGTAGCTGGGACCACAGACATGCACCATAATGCCTGACTAATTTTTTGCATTTTTTTGTAGAGATGGGGTTTCGCCATGTTGCCCAGGCAGGTCTTGAACTCCTGGCCTCAAGCAATCCTCCTGCCTCGTCCTCCTAAAGTGCTGGGATTACAGGTGTTAGCCACCACACCTGGCTGCTTTGCCTCTTACTAGCTATGGGGCCCCAGGCAAGTCGCTATACCTCCCTGAGACTCGGTTTCTCCCACAGGAAACAAAGGCAATAATGTCTCCCTTACAAATTGTCACAAGTTCCCCATAAGAATATGCCGAGTGCAGTGGCTCACACTTATAATCCCAGCACTTTTGGAAGCCAAGGCAGGAGGATCACTTGAGGCCAGGAGTTTGAGACCAGCCTGGGCAAAATAGCGAGACCCCTGTCTCTACTGAATATAAAAAATAAAAAAAATAGCGAGGCATGGTGGCACATGGGTATAATCCCAGCTACTCAGGAGGTAGAGGCAGGAGGATAGCTTAAGCCCAAGAGTTCCAGGCTGCAGTGAGCTATGATCATGCTACTGTACCCCAGTCTGGGTGACAGAGTGAGACCCTGTCTCTAAGAAAAAGAAAAAGAAAAAAAAGACTGGCCACGGCAGGGGGTGGTAAAAACTGAACTGCTGTGCATTTCTGAGTGATGAAAAACTAAACCTCATTAACAGAAAGGAGAAATGATTGTTCCCCAAGAGGTTCTAGCCCAAGCTCTCCCTGACTAAAGAAATTTAAAATCGTACAGCCAGTCTATGCACGACACCCTAGAAGGCCTTTTGTTGGAGTGGGGCTTCCAGAACTCACTCAAACGCCAGGCATTCATTTTCCCTTGTTAACTGGGGAAATGCTTTGCAGCCGCCCCGCATCACATTAATCTCACCGGCATCTATGTTGAGGCACTTTTTGTCCAAACAGTTTTTTGCCAGGGCTTGAGCACAGCGGCGACCTGGCGCAGACCTGAAGTAGACCCGAGTTCCCAACACACACCGCCCGGGGCCTTTGTATACATCCTGGCACTGGCCACAAACAGTGTTTTGTCAGAAGCTTCCTGAGAAAGTTGCGTTCCATTCATCTCGGCTGAAAAGAACCCTAGATGACAAATACCTCCCTCATTTAATTACAGAAACAGTCAGCAAAGTCGTGGAAAAAGATTAAACCAACAGAGAAAAGAGCAAGCCTCAATCATTTTCTCATCCCTTTGCATTTGGCCTGAGTTCCTTACCTAGGACTTAGCAACTGTGGTCCCCCCTGCCCGATTATACCTGCCTCCTGAAAAAATGGTTTATTTTTGCAGAGAACCTAAACTCGGATGCCCCAAAACAGGTAAAGAATGAATTGCATTCAGGCAAGAATTCGTCAATGGCTTGGAATGTCATAAAGATCCTGAAGCTGGGAGATGCATTTACATTTTTCGTCTGGGTTCGTATCTGCAGATGGAAGTGAGGCACAATGGCAGTTATCTGCATAAATCAGATTAAATAAAACACACACCCACGCAAGACCAACAAACTCCTTAATCATTTTCTTCAGTGTTGGGGAAGCATAGATTTTTGTGGTTGCAGAGAATCTTTGAAATCTTTGGTCCAGTCCATCACTTTCAGAGATGAGAAAAACAGACATCTAAAACGGGGGAAATGACTTGCCCTTGTTCTCTCAGTCACAGGGACAGGGTTAAGCCTAAGTGTCCCGGCTCCCTAAAGAGGCCTTGTAGCTGCATGAGCTCACCACTTCTCTCTGCATTCAGGTGCTTCTTGTTAAAGTGACTCATGGTTCAATATGCAGGCCCTGAACGCTCATGAAACATATCACGGCAGGCTAGAGGCCTCCGGCTGGAGAGAGATGCTCATGGCTCTCTTCCCATCCCATGCTGCTGGTTAAATGTGTCTCCTGCAAAACTTGCTGTGTTTGAGAGGCCCTGGAAGCCACGGCATAAATTGTTCCCTCCCTGGTCTACTGGATGACCTTTCCGGGCCACAGTTTTTTCAGGTATAAAATGGATGATAATTTCTACCTTGGGTAATCTGTCTGAAAGTTTTTGTTTGGTTTGGTTTGGTTTGGTTGAGACAAAGTCTTGCTCTGTCACCGAGGCTGGAGTGCGGTGGCATGATCTCAGCTCACTGCAACCTCTTCTTCCTGGGTTTAAGCCATTGTTCTGCCTCAGCCTCCCGCATAGCTGGGATTACAGGTGCCCACCACCACGCCCGGCTAATTTTTGTATTTTTAGTACAGACAGGGTTTCACCATGTCGGCCAGGCTGGTCACAAATTGCTGACCTCAAGTGATCTGCACACTTCGGCCTCCCAAAGTGCTGGGATTACAGGCATGAGCCACTGCACCTAGCCCTATCTGAAAGTATTAATCACCAAGTCAGACGTGTTCATAAAAACTCTCCTTTGGATGGCTTAGACTGTGGCTGGCCGATTGGGTGGTTGGGTCATTTCTCCATTCATTCATCCATCCACTGTCAAGCAAGCTTTGCTCTCAGGCATGTTAGAGAATGAATTTTTTTTGAGTGAGTGTAGGATGAGGAAATAAAAACAAAAATCCTGTCCCCCAGGAAGATTGCAAAGGATCCCCCGTGTGAACAGACTCTCCACAAATCCAGTATCTATGAACTCTCTGGCAATCATAATCACAGGGAGTGCAGGGGACTTTATGCGTCTGTAAAGTTTCAGAGTCCACAAAGTTTTTTTACATCCTGCCATCACCCCTCCAAAGCAGGCAGGGCAGAACTTACAATCTTAGTTCTACAGATGCAAGAAGGACTAGTGGCCTAAGTTTGCACAGCTAGGAAAAGACAGCATTGAGGTCCAAATCCAAGGTCTTTGGAGTCCAGGGGTCTGAATCACACTCAGCTGCTGCCCATCTTTGCCAGGATGTCTCTGGGATTCAGATTGAGGGGCTTGTATCATTTCTGAGGGGCTGTGGTGGTGAGGAGGCAGTATGACTTAACAATACTGGTTCCACTCCTCCATTTCTAAGTTGCATGATCTTGGACAAGTTCCTTTTTTCTTTTTATATTGTGGTAAAATGCACAAGATAAAATTCGCCATTTTAACCATTTTAAAGTGGATGAGTCATTGTCATTGAGTACATTCACAATGTTGTTCAACCATCACCACTATTTAGAGCTGAAACATTTTCATGCTTTCTTGGGCATGAAAGCTTTTGTGCTTTCACCCCAATTTGCTTTGTTGGGCAAGTTTTTTTAACCTCTAAGCCTCAGTTTTCTTATCCATAAGATTACTAACGGCACCTGCCACAGGGTTGTTGTGAGGATCAGGTGGGATAACTGGGAAGCCTTGGCATAGATAAAAGGTGATGGATGGGGGGCAGTTATACTAAATTTGTATACTGAGAACTAGGTTATAGGATTTGGACAGGACTGTCTTGACGCTCTAGAATGAAGGCCAAAGCTGCTTCACCTTGCCCATATGCTGGCTTCAAGGCAACCACTCATCGTGCTTAATTCTTTGTGAACTTGGTCCTTGACACCAAGATTCTGGAGGATTTTGCCACTCCTCTGGCCAGGTGGCCATGGATAGTGCAGGGGAGCCATCAGGCGCTGTGGTCTGGTCGTAGGTTGGGTAGATGGATGCCATCATTATCAGAAGCACTCAGGTCAGTTCCTGGGGTGGGAGTGAAAGAATGAGATGCTATTTAAGGATCTTCTGTGGGCCAGGATGTGCTCAAGGACTCACTGGGCAACTGCTCAAGATAAAGAGAATGCTGGTGATCTAGGTTTAGCCTGGCTACAGATTGGGGCAAGCAGAGGGGTGGGCAAAAACCCCATTCAGTGCCCAGAGCTGGCCAGTATGGGACGAGCTGGGCAGTCTTATCCACCAGCCCCCAGGGGCATGGCAGCACCACCACATTAGAGAGCAGTTTGATGGTACCAATCACGAACCTTAAAAACCTTCACACCACCTTGTGGTTTAAATGGCATCTGAACAATGCGAAAGAGGGTGCCAGGCCCTGCCACATATTTGGTTAAGTCAGACTAAATTTATTCGTGATTTTTCTAATACTTTTACTAAACTGACTTGAACTTTATTTTTGTAATATTTGAGAATATATGGTTTACTAAATAAATAAATGGCATAAACCAAAAATGAAAAAAAAAGGGTATTTGGCTACTCAATAAAACATTTGGTACCCAAGAAAACATTTTTTCAGCTTTCCTTTGAAACTATCAAAACATGGAAAAGAAGCCAGGCACGGTGGCTCACGCCTGTAATCCCAGCACTTTGGGAGGCCAAAGCAGTGGATCACCTGAGGTCAGGAGTTCAAGACCAGCCTGTCCAACATGGTGAAACCCCATCTCTACTAAAAATCCAAAAAAAAAAAGAAATTAGCTGGGCATGGTGGTGGGTGCCTGTAATCACTGCTTGGGAGGCTGAGGCAGGAGAATCGCTTGAACAATCAGGAGGCGGAGGTTGCAGTGACCTGAGATTGCACCACTGCACTCCAGCCTGGGCAATAGAGCAGGACTCCATCTCAATGAAAACCAACCAACCAAACAAACAAAAAAACACACACATACATACACTCTCAAGGAACCAAGAGACCCCAGTACTCATTGATATTCTAGATGTTTAGAAGCTTCATTAATTACAAAGTAGATGGCTCTAGATTGAGAAAATCCTAAGCTTTGCTTCCTGGCATTCCAAACCTTGCCTCATAAAATAACAATTGTGTTGAAAATTAACAGGTAGACCTTTTCCTTTCTCCCCTACAATCTGAGTTAGACTCAGGACTCATATCAATTAGAAAATTGGATAGCTATTGCCTCTACCTCACAGTTGCTGATCTCTGAGACAACCAAATTGCTTTTTTCTCTTTATTCTCATCTATCTTTCACTAAACTCAAACAGAGCTATACATTCCTAGGGGGGAAAAAACCTGGATAAGAAGAGGAGGGGAGCACGCTAGATGTGAATTGCGTTCTGGGAAGCAGAGACTTCCCACGTGAAATTTTTTAGGCAGGAAAGAAAAAACCTAGCAGCAGTGCAGGAAGGGAATTTAATGTACTGTGTTGATCTAGAGTATTAGAAAATTGGGCACTGAGGGTAAAAGATGATATCACTTATTTAATGTAGACCAGCCTAAGGTGAAAGCCTACTAGACACCAAAAACTGTGCTTAAATACTTATTCTCCAGCCTTCTGAAAAGTATATGCAATTAAAACGTAAATAGAAAATAGGGCCAAGTGCCGTCCACATGTGTCTCTTGATAAGCCAAGCCTGAAAACACTTGCCTTACTTTTGAAGATTAATAAATTTAAAACACCTTTGAAAAAGTACTTCAAAAATAATGAAAAAAAAGCACAGTACTCAGAAGAAGTGGAGGAAGAGTCCATCTCTGAAAATGATCTATTATAGGATAAAGAAGAAAACTTTAGAAAGATGTATAGCCTCCTCAATCGTATGCAATAAAACAGGCTCCATGAAATAGCCTGCAATTGGAGGATGGGGCGAAAAGGGAGATGATCATGAAAAATTCATA
The DNA here is from genome assembly GCF_028885625.2 of Pongo pygmaeus. Taxonomy (NCBI): domain Eukaryota; kingdom Metazoa; phylum Chordata; class Mammalia; order Primates; family Hominidae; genus Pongo; species Pongo pygmaeus. The sequence goes on along the minus strand of NC_072386.2, from coordinate 88,888,908 downwards.
GGAAACTAAAAATGTCAATAACACAATACAAATATGTTAAAGACAATAAGGCTTAAAACTGAGGCTGTTGAAAAGCAAGTCAGGCAACTCACAGAACAAAGAACCTGAATAGCTAACATGTCTATGTATCCCCACTCAGCCACATTCCAGGCAAAGCGCTGCAAAATCAAACAATAATGAAGTACCACTTTATCTCTGAAAGACTAACAAAAATTAGGAAGTCAGATAATATCAAATATTGGCCAGGATGTGAAGAAATGAGAATACTTATGTCCTACAGCTAGGGCTGTGGATATAGTCGTTTTACCAGAAAATAGTGAAAGCTAATATGCACATATCTTGTAATAAAATACAGTAAAGTAAGATGCTCTTCTAGATTGAAGAGGACAAGGACTAAGAGATGCAATTATGAAAAGAAAATAGGACAGATATGGATTTAGGGAATGAAGAGACAACATACAGATAATCCTGTGGCCCAGAGGAGAGACAAGAATATATAGGAATATAATATAAATATATATAATAAACATACTATATATGCTATATTTATTATGTATAATATATACAATATTATAAATGTAGTATATGTAATAAATATGTTAAATATAAAAATATAAATATAAAACAATATACACAATATAAATATAGCATAGTCATTTTATATATGTTTTTTTTTTTACTGAGTTGGAAATACTTGAGTGTATAGATTGTATACAGGTCGTGTATAGGACTCTCTTTATCCCAAATAAAATCAAGAGTGCAATTTTTTTGAATTCCAGGAATAAGGGGAAAAAAAATCTTTCAGGCCTCCAGGCAGAGGAAACTGGGTACCTACAAATGAATGACAATCAGTGACAATCAAGCCAGCCCCAAATTTCTCCTCTGCGTCACTTTGTAGTTTCAAAGGGGAGAAATGGTAGCCCAAGAATTTCATGCCCAGCCAAATTCTGCCGTGTGTCAATGCAATACAGGGCCATCCTCAGTAAGTTGTCAACCCTTTATCCTTCTCTAGGTACCTATTAAAAAGTACTCCAGCGAGCTGAGACCTGAGGCAAGATTAATTCACATAGCCAGAATAGAGAAGAGTAGATACAAAGTTGAAAACCAGCGGGAACAAAAGAAAACAAAAAAGAGAAGCATTAAAAAAAAAGAGATGGTCAACGAGATGATAAATGCAAGGCCAAACATTTACTACAGCAATAAACATACATATTTTAAAATCTGTCCATATGCTTTTTTCAAGATATGTATTTAAAAACAATCGTAATAGAATACGAATAAAAGGAGGATAAAAAAGTGACAGGCAAATGCAAGCAAAAATACAGTAAGGGTTGCAGTATTAATAACAAGTGTGATACAGTATCAAACAAAAAGCAATAAAATGACAGGTTTATTTTATCTTGATAAATATTTCAATCTTCACTCGCTCAATGAATATCTATTAAGTACCTGTTATTTGCACTAGGCAAAAATATACATTGCTGAAAAATGAAGATATAATTGTGATGAACATTTATGCTCAAAACAAGATAAAATGAACACATATAAAGCAAAAACAGTTGAAATACATGAAGAAATGGCCAGAGACAATAGAGAAAAATTTAACAAACTTCTCAGCCTTTGATAGATCAAGTAAACAAAAATACAAAGCGTATGATAATATAATTAGTTTGGTTATATCTATTATGCATAAGTAGTCTAATAAAGAATTCTATAGCTTATGACTATAGATTTCATCTTTTTTTTCCAGCCACCATGGAACTTGTACAGAAGTTGATTGTATAATAGGCCACAAAGAAAATCTCAATAAATTCCAAAAGCAGACACTGCACTTGCCAAATTCTCAAAATAATGCAATAAACTAGAAATGATAACAAAACTAGGAATTAAATTTTAAAATACTCTCCGAAATAAATCCCTGGCTAGGAATTAACTCAAAGCCTCAATCACAATCTGTTCAGAAACAAACTTGGTTATGCGAAACAAGGCAGGAGAGCTCAGAAATCTTGGTCTCCAGGTTAGGGCCCTAATGCTAACAGCCCTGGTGATGCCAGATGCTGGGTGACTGTGCTAGGGGAAGAAGGCCTGGGGAGCATGTAGAAGGCAGGTAGATAGTCATCCATGGGAGAAAGTGCACTAGTGTTAGGGTCCTATAGACCCGGGTTCAAGTCCTGCTTCCACCTCTTATTAGCTATAGTGGAATTTTGGCATCTCATTTCGGGGCTGCAGTCTACTTATTCCAAACCAGGGGTGTTGAGCTTTATCTGTGGTCCTCAACCCTCACTGAGCATCATAATCACCTGGAAAATTTTTAAATAATACTGATGCTTGGGCTAGATGCCCAGAGATTCTGATTCAGTTCGTTTGGAGTGGGACCAAGTCATCAGTATTCTTTAAAATCTCCCCAAATAACTCCAGTGTGCCAAGAACCCCAGAGCTAGATGATTTCTCAGATGTCTGTTAGTTTTGAAGTCCAGCAGTACTACTGGGCACCTGCAGTTTTTGCCCATGGAAGAAAGTTTCAGGAGGCTAAAGCCAGAGAAATAGTGACGCAAAGCGATCTAATCAAAGCGTGCATTATCTCAAATGGTGCAGAAAATGTCAGTGCCAGTTAATATTTTGCACCCAACATGATTTAGACCCGGGGCACATATTGTACTCCAAGCCTATTGTAAACACAATGGGCCATTTATTCACTGAACAGTAACCACGGTAATTACCCACAGGGAAAACATATGAGGTTGTTCAAGCAACAATTAATTGTGGACCTGGAACTAATGGGACAATAACGGTAAAGTAGCAACCAGAGTGTGATTCAGAAATCACATCAGAAAGCCAATATTTTCCAAATTGTATTAGATAAGCATTTTTGGGGATGTGATGGTATATATAATGTCCCTGTCCTGAAATAGTTGCTCCCAGGTTTTTCTAATAGCTCCTTCCCCCACTGGTGAGCATAGGAGGCTTGCAGTGTTTTTAATCTTGTGAGAAGAATCACAGACAGTAGGTTTGAGGGGACTATAGAGAGCTTTATTTCTCGCACTCACTATGGGACCTAAATGTCAGTTGAAGGCAGGTGCGCAGACCTTGATTTGGTTGGAATGATCCTCTTTGTGAATATGATGGAAGCCACTGATTCTTTTTTTCAGAAAAATGTGCATGTCTGTCTGCACATACATGGCCATGCAAATCCTTTCCTACAGTTTTCAGGGGGTTCACAGACACTTTGAAGCCCTTCTGTTCTCACTAGATTGTGGTCCAGTCTTTGCTTGCACACCTCCAGACACAAGGATCTCACTACTTCTGATGGCAGGTTTTCCATGGCCAGACAACTCTGATGTGAATGTTCCTCAATGTGTCCAGTTGAAATTTCCCTCTCATTAGTCCTCTTCTACCAAGAATCTTTGAACACTGACAAAAGTCATTCTACCTTTGACCTTTACTGGTCTTGGGGTGTCTCTATCTCTGTTGGATCTTAGAAGATGGTTTCTACAGGGGCTCAGTAGCTTCAGGTAATGGCTGAATTACTGTTGTGTGGTCAGCTCCAACAGATAGGAGATCCAGCAATTCTAGAGAGTGGCTGTCTACCCTCTGAACCAGACATGGAAGGGGACAAATCTCTACTGCCCCCCACAAACTTTTGTAAGGGGAACGTGGTTCTAGGGTGACAGAAGAAGCAGTAAAGCAACTTCAGCTGGAGGCTGAGGGTACCAGGATGTTATTTCCCTGAATGCTGAAATTGGAACCTAGGATGTATCAAATCCAGAGCTGCTGCTGGGACAAGTAAAGGTTCGGGGAGATGGCTGGTGGCAGCAAAGATTGAGCTTGCTTCATCCATGCCCTCTCTGGATCAAAGGTTTGAATGAAACAAAAGAAGAGAAGGAGGGAGGGAGGGAGGGAAGGAGGGAGGACAGACAGACTAGAAGAAACCATGGAGAAATTATTTTATAATCTCAGAGTAAGACAGGCCTTTCTTAAATAAGACATAAAACCTGAAGTCATAAAGGAAAAAAACTGATAAATTCATCCTCATTAAAAAAAACCATGATTACATGGAAATGGCACTATAAACAACATCAAGAAGCAAAGTACAAACTGGGAGAAAAATTAGCAACTTATATCATAAAGGGCTAATTTTCTTAATATAAAAGATCATTTCTATAAACTGATAAGGAAGACTACTAGTCAAATTAGAAAACAAGCAAAAAATGTGAACAGTTTCCAGAAAGGAACTACCAATTACTTTTACACATAGGAAGAAGCTGGGTGCGACAGCACACCTGTAGTCACAGCGACTCAGGAGGCTGAGGCCAGAGGCTTGAGCCCAGGGGTTCAAAACCAGACTAGGCAACATAGTGAGGCCCCTTCTCTAGACAGATTTTTAAATTAGCTAGGCATAGAGGCATACACCTATAGTCCCAGCTACCCCGGAGACTGAGGCAGGTGGGGATCGCTGGAACCCAGGAGTTCCAGGCTGCAGTGAGCTATGATAGCAGCACTGTACTCCAGTCTGGGCAACAGAATGGACCCTGTCTCTAAATAATAAATAAATAAAGATATATATAAATAAAATTAATATAAAAAATAGAAGAAATATTCAACCTCACTCACACTAAGAAAAATGCAAATTAGAACTATAACAAGATACCATCTTTTCACCATCATACTGCAAAGATCAAAAACTTTGATAACTGCCTTCTGTGGCTGAGGCTGACGGAAGGAACAGAGATCAGAGAAAGTGTTATGGAAGAGGTGACATTTAGGTTGGGCCTTCAGGAACAGGCAATTAACATCCAATTTAACAACTTAACTGGCACTTAAAAGAAAAAGAAGAAATAATAAAGAGAATGATGGACAGCTTTGACTACCGAGTGTAAATTAAAATACACACACATAAAATGTAAAGGCAACACAAACTGAGATATTTGCAACAACTATAATAGCCTGAGCTTGAATGCTGTATATATATTTAAAGTATCTTCATTAAATTCAATCAGCAAAGCATTAGAATACCACTCAAAAAATAAACAAAGGACATGAAAAAGTTACTCCTAAAATAGGATATGCTACTAGTTAATAACCATAGGGAAAAGTTCAGCATTATCTATAACCATGAATGCGATATGATTCAGGGTTTTATTTGGTGATACATCATTATAAAATTAGACAGAATAACATTTCTTACTCCCTCTGTTGGCAAAGATGTGGTGAGACTGGCCCTCTAATCATTCCTGGCCAGTAAATTTGCAAACTGATAAAATGTTTTTTGGAAATAAGTATAAATCTTTAAAGACTCATATTCTTTATCTGGAAAATTTTACATCACAGACTCTATCTTATAGAAACATCCCAAAATATAAAACAAAAAATGCTATGTACAAAGATGCCTGTAGAATAATATGATGATAATGACAAATTAGAAATAATCAAAATAACCCCAAATTAGAAACGGTTCAGTAAATTATGGTATATTCATATGCTGGAATATTCTGCAGCTATTATAAGATTTACAAAGAGTTTTTAAGGATACTGTTAAATGGGGAAAAACAGTTCAATTGTGCATGTGGAATGATTTCAGGATCTTTTTTAAAAAATCCAATCACTGTGCATAGAAAAAGGACTGGGAAGGAATAGACGATAACATGAATGATGGTTCTTTAGGGAGGGGTAGATCATTGGCTATTTTTTCCCTTCTTCCTCCTTATTTTGCATTTTTAAACCTTCCCTTCCATTATGATATGTTACTCTTACAATAAAAAAGTTTTAAAAATATCTGTCCCTGTGTGTTTATGCTCCAGGTTGAAACTAACAGTCTCTATTCCAGTAGGAAAGATGCTGGGTCACAGCTGCGAGGCTCATCAGTAAAAAGTGTTGTCTCTTTTGTGTTTTTCAGCTTTCTTTTGCTGCAACCACGCCTGTTCTAGCCGATAAGAAAAAATACCCTTATTTCTTTCGGACCGTCCCATCAGACAATGCAGTGAATCCAGCCATTCTGAAGTTGCTCAAGCACTACCAGTGGAAGCGCGTGGGCACGCTGACGCAAGACGTTCAGAGGTTCTCTGAGGTACGCTCGGCTTGTGTGGACACGGCCTGTCTTACTGCTTGCTGCTGTCATCTAGCAAAAGGCGATGTGGTTTAGTCAGGGATGGGTACTCTCACAGGGCTTTTAAGCATGTGTTGGTTAGTGCGATCAAAGCTGTTTCACCGTTGACAAAATAGAGCTGGTAGCTGAGGAATTTCACTGTGCATAGGACTGGTGGAAACCATCATCAGGAGTGAACCTTCCCTTTCATTCTTTTTATTGGCTACCTCGTGTGGCTTATTCCCTCATTGGCCCTGTGGGCTTGTCTTTGTTATTGATGCTGTCGTGACCATCTAAGATCACGAAGTTCTACCAGGGGTTGTTCATCTGTGAGGAGAGTTTTGGGGAAGGGCTGTCTTGGACTGAAGATGCCAGTGTCACCTTGGATGGGGTATAGAGTTTTGTTTGTTCTAAATGACTTACAAACACACCTTAATATATGGTAGGCAATTTTTTTGTTTTGTGTATGTGTTTTGTTGTGGAAAAAAAGAAAAGCCAAAATATGGGTAGTAAAAAATGTAAAAGTGTTGCTTTGTCCCAAGCCACCTGAATCATGCTTTCTCTCTGAAAGTTAACTCCTGCTTTCACTTAGGGGTTCATCTGCCTAGAACTTTTTCAATGTATTTATTTTAAAGCCAAATGACTTCATATCACGTATGTTTCTTTTTTCACTTTACAACAGATCTTAGAGGCCTTGATTAACCTCAAGGTTTAAAGGGACCTGGTGTTCTGTCAGATGTGTATATCGTAACTTACCGAGCCAGCCCCTCTGAACGTTGACCACTTTTCAATGGGACAACCGTACTCTCATGCCTAGGTGTGCGTCTTGGCAGTAGACTTCTAGAAGTGGAATTGCTGGGCCATTTAAAAATTTGAGAAAGACTGACTTCCAAAAAGGCAGTTCTAATTTCTAGTCCCACCAACAGCATTTGAAAATTCCCATTTTCACATATCCTTATTAACAGTGGATATTAACAAATATTTGAAACATTGGCCTCACTCAGATGAGTACAAAATGGCCTCCTGTCTTTTTTCCCATTTGCTTTGTGCCTCCTACTTTCCTTTCTGTTCCCCTGTGTGCTTTTGATACTTGGAGCCTCCAAAAACACAAGACAAACCAAGTGTTCTTAGCAGCCCAAGAGAAACAAACTTTAGCCGTGTGGAGGATTTCCATGTGTGAGTCAGGGGTCTAGACAGACCTCAGCTGGAGCGGTGGGGGCAGACACACAGCCTCCTGCCAGCCTGGGAATGGGGAAAGGCCGGGCAGGGTGGCAAGAAAGTTGCAAGTAGAGCAGGGCTGGTAATCAGCAGACCTGGTTTCCACTGCAGCTCTGCACTTACCTTCTGAAGTTCTTGCCCCCTGTCTCTTCCATGGGAAGGAGAGACCACTTCATACATTGGCTGTGTGACCTTGGAGACGTTACCTTGCTTCTCTGAGCTTCGATTCCTCCCCTGTAAAATGGGGACAATAAATTCTTGCATGCCTGCCTGCAGGGCTTCTGCCAAAATCCAATGCGTAATGGATTTGAAAGAGCTTTGTAAACTGTAAAGTTCATACACAGAGAGGGTTGTTTTTGGAGGTGCGTGAAAAGTGGAAGTGTTTGGCCCCACTGTCTGTGGATATCCAAACAAGGCAAGCTTTTCCCAGGCAAGACTGCTCGTCATCTTCCCACCTCTCTGTTTCTCAGCCCCTAGGAGGAGGCATAAAGGGAACTTGACCTCCAGCGGGAGTGACTCATTGCCAAACGCTGAAGAGGCTTTTGCTGAAAGGCCGCCTTCATAGAGAAGCGAGAAATGTTCTAAAATGAGAGTGAAACAAGTGGATGGTGGAGGATAAGAAGGACCCATCCCATGGCCCCATTAACACTGGACTCTGCTAGGATTTGGAGAGACCTGCTTTTTTCTTTTTCTTTTTTTTTTTTTTTTTTTTTTTTTTAGACGAAGTCTCACTCTGTCGCCAGGCTGGAGTGCACTGGCGCAATCTTGGCTCATTGCAACCTCTGCCTCCTGGGTTCAAGCGATTCTCCTGCCTCAGCCTCCCGAGTAGCTGGGACTACAGGCACGTGCCACCACACCCAGCTAATTTATGTATTTTTAGTAGAGACGGGGTTTCGCCATATTGGCTAGATGGTCTCGATCTCTTGACCTCTTGATCTGCTCACCTTGGCTTCCCAAAGTGCTCCCAAAGTGGCGTGAGCTACCATGCCCAGCCAGACCTGCTTTTTTCTTTTTTTTTTTTTTTTGAGACAGAGTCTCGCTCTGTCGCCCAGGCTGGAGTGCAGTGGCTCAATCTCGGCTCACTGCAAGCTCCGCCTCCCGGGTTCACGCCATTCTCCTGCCTCAGCCTCCTGAGTAGCTGGGACTACAGGCGCCCGCCACCGCACCTGGCTAATTTTTTGTATTTTTAGTAGAGACGGGGTTTCACCGTGGTCTCGATCTCCTGACCTCGTGATCCGCCCGCCTCGGCCTCCCAAAGTGCTGGGATTACAGGCTTGAGCCACCGCGCCTGGCGACCTGCTTTTTTCTAATAGCATCTTTGTCTGTCAGAGCCTGAAGGACCCTTAGAGACATATCTCCTACCCTCCTCATTTTGTAGAAGGGGAAACTAAGGCCCAGAGAGGGAAGGGGACAAAGTTCAAGGTTTCAGGGCACCTCTGAAGTCATGAAAGATTGTTCACAGAAAAGTCAGGACTAAATTTTGGGGTCCTGAACCCCTCAGTTCAGACTTCCCATTGCTCCTTCTTTTCTTCTCTAGCTTCCTGGAATTGCATGGGAACTACCTGCATGTAGCCAAAGAGGTTTGAAATTCCCACCAGACTGGTTCTAAAGGGGGTAAATTGTGAGCCCTGACATTGGTTGGGTGCCTTATAGATTCCCAAAAACTCTCACAGACAGCCACCCTGTAAGGAGGAGTGATGGTTCCCATTTTACAGATGGGAACTGAGGTTTGCAGAGGGTGGGAGGTCTCTTGCCCCAGGGCACATGCTGGTAAAGATCCCAGGCAGGGCTGGAAGCTGTACCCTCAGGCTGTTGCTGTGTGTCCTTGCTACATAGTCCTCACTGGGTAATCTCAGGTCTTGACTGTTGGGTAGCACATCTTTCCCCTTGCACAGCCGTGTCAGGGCCCTCAGCCAGGGTTTTAGGGCATCTCAGTGGGAAACCTCTTTTCCCGAGGACAGGATGCTGCTTGCTGGTATTGCTGGCAAGGACCCCTCTTGATTTAAATCTCTCAGCCCAGCTGACTCCTCTCTGTGCCCAAGGGTTTTGGCATCCCTTTCTCAATGTCTGGGCTGCGTCGCTGGAGTGCAGGCCCTGGAAACTCGCCAGGGGCTAACAGCTTTTCATGAGTGCAAGGAAACTGGATTCCTTTTATGAAACTGGTCAATCAGCAGCATCAAGCACTTCTGTTCCGGACTGGTGCACTGGAAGGAATGTCAAGTGAAAGAAATCCTGAAGTCAGAGGGGGTGATGGAGGGGCTTTACTCCCACGGAGCTTATTACTGTGGCATTGGGACTGTGGAAGGGGGTAGAGGGCTTAGGGCCATCCCACCTAGGGACCAGCTGCTCCTGTGAGCACCTCCAACCCCTGAGATTCAAGGTAAGCCCATGGTAACCCAGAGGCTGCTCAGGACTTGGGTCTGAGGTACTGATCTCTAGGCCCACTTTGGCCAAGCATGGCTGCCTGACCCCAGGCAATTCACTTTCCCATGCTGACCCTAGGATGTATCAGATCTAGAGCTGCTGCTGGGACCAGGGTTCCATGGAGAGAATTGGTGGCTGGAAAGTTTCAGCTTGCTCTGCCATGCCCCCTCTGGATGAAAGATGTAAATGAGACGAAAGAAGGAAGGATTTGGTACCAGACGGGCTGATCTCTGAGCCCATCCTTGCTAAATGATGGCTGTGAGATCCTAGGCCTCATAGAGATCCCCTTTTCCCTTGTGTAAAATGGGGCTATTTATCCTACCTCGCAGGTACTGAAGATGAGATGGTTAAGTGAGAAAACAGAAATGAAAGATCTCTGCATAGTAGGTGCTCACTAAATAGCCATTTGCTTCTCCAGTGATTCATGGGGCAAACTGAAAATGCAGGTCCATTCACTCAAAAAATCAGTGTGGCCTCCTATGTGCCATGGTCTGTGATGGGCCCTGTGCTGTGGAGGACCAGAGATCAATGACACAGCCTGGGGGTGAGTGGTGAGGCTTCCTGTATTGAGTTCTCAACTCTGGCTGCTCACTAGAATCACCAGGGAAATTTTGTTTTTAATACAAAATAAAGTGTACATTTTTGGATTTTCTTCCATTTCCTTTTCTTCACTTTTAATAGCCTTATTGAGATATAATAATATCTCATCCGTTGTTAATGTACAGTTCAATTGTTTTTTATAAATTTTTTATGTTGGCCAGGTGTGGTGGCTCACGCCTGTAATTCCATCACTTTGGGAAGCCAAAGCAGAAGGATTGCTTGAGCCCAGGAGTTTGAGACCAGCCTGGACAACATGACAAAGCCCTGTCTCTATAAAAAAAAAAATACAAAAATTAACTGGGCATGGTGGTGCACACCTATAGTCCCAGCTACCTGAGAGGCTTGAGCCCAGGAGTTCAAGGCTGCAGTGAGCTATGATTGCACTACTGCACATTTTAACTTGGAAGACAGTGAGACCCTGTCTCAAAAAAAAAAGTACGTGTTTGTGCAACCATCGCCACAATCCAGTTTTAGAACACTCTTCATCACTCTAAAAATTCCCATGTGCCCATTTGTAGTCATTTTCACCCCCCAGCCCCGGGAATAGTTTTACCTTTTCTGGAAATTTCATATAAATGGAATTAACACGCAGTCTTTTGCGTCTGGCTTCTTTCACTTAGTGCAGTGTTTGAGGCACATCATGCTGTGGCATGTGGCAGTGGTTTGTTTCTTTCTACTGCTGAGTGGTAATCCCCTGTATGGATGGAGCATCTGGGGAGTTTTGAAAATCCTGATGCCCAGGCCATCCCCAGAGCAATCATACTGGACGACCCTGGTGTTGGAGCCTGTCCAAGCTCTCCAGGTGGCTTCAGTGTGCCGCCAGCATTGAGAACTCCTGTCCTGCATAATTGGCTCAGAGTCAGGAGCTCAGGGTGGAAGTGACGCCCTCTGGTGGTGGGAGACCTTGAGCTCAAAGTAGCCCCATTCTACCTGGTGGCCTCGGTCTACTTGTGGCCCTCAGCAGGCCTGGGGACTGAGGAGCAGGATGAAGAAGGTGGAGGGAGGCCTTGGTCCAGCTCTGGGGGCCCCGCCAGATGAAAGACAAAAGTGGGGGTGTGAAGAGTTGGGGTGGTCCACGACGTCTGTGTTGGAGAGGGATAGGCAGGCAGGTAACCCGTGTGCACATTGAGGGGCTGCGGTAAGGAACTGGAGGGTTGTTGGGAGGCTATGGACAGAGCCAGAAGAGGGGCATAAGTACTGAGAGGCCAGGCCCTGGCGATGTGTGAAGACCCACTGTGGCATGGAGGTGCAGGTCACTGGAATTAGCAAGGAGCTGAGAGGCCAGAGTGCTGAGTGATGTCACATGGGCACTGCGGGCCCAGGAGGGAGATAGGGCTTGGCGTGGAGATGAAGGCAGTGGGCAGGGGATGCCTAGGAAGACAGCAGAGGGAGGCAGGGGCATTTTGGTCTCTCCCCCTTTTCAAGTCTTATGGTCTACCCAACAATCCTCACCAAGTTATTCTTTGGGCTTTCAATTCTATGTTGCAGCTAACCAACTAAGTGCTTAAGTGCCCGTAAGCCAATCACTTGCTGTCTCTGGGTCTCAGTTTCCCTTTCTGTAAGCTAAGAGAATTGGGCCAGTTGACCTCTAAGATCCCTCCTAGCTCAAAGAATTTTGGATTCTAGGATGTGAGCTTACGGAGACCTGGCCTTTGACCCTGATCCTGCCACTCCCAGGGACATGGCCATGAGAATTACTTAGCCTCTTTGTGCCTCTGTTTTGTTTGTTTAAGAGACTAATTTTAGAGGATTTTAGATTCATAGCAAAATTGAGAGGAAGGTACGGAGATTTCCCATACGCTCCCTGCCCCCACACAGGCACAGCCTCCTCATTGTCACCATCCCTGTCAGAGTGGCCCATTTGTTACAACTGATGAATCTACATTGACAGGGCATCATCACCCAGACTCCAGAGTTTACATTAGGGTTCACTCTTGGTGGGGTATATTGAATGGTTTTGGACAAATGTGTAATGACATGTATTCATCATTATAGTATCATTACAGTATTTTCACCACCCTAAAAGTCCTCTGTCTTTTTACTGATCCCCATAGTTTTGCCTTTTCCATAATGTCATTTAGTTGGAATCATACGGAATGTAGCCTTTTCAGATTGGCTTATTTCCCTTCTTTAGTACACATTTAACTTTCCGCCATGTCTGTTCATTGCTTGATAGCTTGTTTAGTTTTAGTGCTGAATTAACACAGCTGTCCCTTAATAACCATGGGGGATTGGTTCCCGGACCCCCATAGGTACCAAAATCTGAGGATCAAGTCCCTGATATAAAATGGTGTAGTGTTTGCATATAGCCTACGCACATCCTCCCATATTCTTTAAATTATCTCTAGATTACCTTTAATACCTAATACAGTGTAAATGCTAGGTAAATAGTTGTTATACTGCATTGGGTTTTTTTTGTGTTATTTTTGTTACTCTGTTGTTATTTATTATTTATTTTTAAAATATCCTCTATCTGGGCTGAGTGCGGTGGCTCATGCCTGTAATCCCAGCACTCTGGTGGCTGAGGTGGGCAGATCACCTGAGGTCAGGAGTTCGAGACCAGCCTGGCCAACATGGTGAAACCCTGTCTCTACTAAAAATACAAAAAAATTAGCTGGACGTGGTAATGGGCGCCTGTAATCCCAGCTACTTGGGAGGCTGAGGCAGGAGAATCACTTGAACCCGAGAGGTGGAGGTTGCAGTGAGCTGAGATGGCACTACTGTCCTTCAGCCTGGCAACAGAGTGAGACTCTGTCCCCCCGGCGCCCCCTGAAAAAAAAATCCTCGATCCATGGTTGGTTGACTCCATGGATGAGGAGCCTGTGGTTACCAAGGGTCAACTGTATCCATTGTCAGGATGTACCACAGTTTATCAGTTCACCTGCTGAAGGATATCTTGGTGGCTTCTCATTTTTTGCAATTATTAATAAAGCTGCTCTAAACATCCATGTGTAGGATTTTTTGTGGACATCAGATTTCAGCTCTTTGGGTAAATATCAAGGAGCTCCATTGCTCCCTTACCTCCATATGGTAAGGGTATGTTTCATGTTGTAAGAAAATGCCAAACTGTCTTCCAAAGTGGCTGTACCATTTTGCATTCCCAACAGCAATGAATGAGAGTTTCTGTGACTCCCCATCCTCTCCAGTATTTGGTATTGTCAGCGTTCTGGAGTTTGGCCAGTCTAATAGATGTGCAGTGGTATCTTGTTGTTTTAATTTGCATTACCCTCATGTCATATGATGTGGAGCACCTTTTCATAGGCTTCTTTGCCATCTTTTTTTCATCTTGAGCATGAGGATAATAATAGCACCTACCTCTTAGGGTTGTTGGGAGGATTCAATGTGTTAGGATACTTAAAGTACTAAGAAAAGTGCCTGGCTCATCCTCAGCATCATGCAAGGGGCAGCTGTTATTTTTATTATCATCCAGAATCAGGTTCCTTAGCCCATGGCTGGCCCCCATTCAGGAGCCCCACTGCATGGCTGAGTTTCTGTGCCTGCCATGAGCATGGCTGTCTTTCCCTTTTCTCCCTTCAAGCTCCAAGACTCCCCACCTGGTCACTGGTCCTCAGTGATCTCGAGGTTTCTGAGGCTGACCTTTCTGTACTGGTGACCTCTCTCAAGTGGCAGGCCCCACTGAGGTGAGGCCCTTAATCTGCCCAAGACCAAAAGGTCACCATCTGCAGAGCTTCCTCTTCAAAGCACCTGCCCTTTCAGGCCCTCCAGGGCCCTGCCTGGCCCTTTGAAACCTTTCCCCCTTGCTAAGTTGCCATCTGCCCCACCAAAAGGGCCTCAGGTCAACTCCTCTAAAGTTGCTGCTTACTCTTCCAGAGTAGTAGCCTGGGAGACACTCCTGCAGGGGAGGACAGGGAGACCCTGGGCTTGCATCTAATCTAAAAGCCACCCTTGTTAGAATCATCATCCTCTCCTGCTGCTCTGAGCAGGAACAAGCTCCTTAGCATGGCTCGAGACCCTTTATGATCTCTCTGAGGCCTCCTCCTCTGTCTCACCTGCAGTCACTTCTTCCTTTGCCCCTTCAGTCCAGCCACACCTCCATGCTGGCTTCTCTCTTGGCAGGAACATCCTGCCCTCCATCTGCTCAGCCTCCCCAGCTGGCTCCAGGTGTGCCGTCTCTGTGTTCTTCCTCCTCATTTTTCTCCCCATACCAGTTCTTTGTATGATGCAGCACAAGACACCATTTGCTTCCTCATCTCTCACCCACTGTCACTGGATGGGAGATGAGATGATGAATGAGAGCCACAGCAGATCCCTGTGTCCCCTCACCCTGCATGCTCCCTGGTGCAGGTGTGTTCAGTGAGGATTTCAGTACATGATTCTTGATCCGTTAGGCCAGATTCTTAGGGACAAATGCAGTTCTTTCTCTCCTGTTGTCCTGAGTCCACCTGTTCCTGGGATGGTGAGATGAAGGTGTAAGGGGTGCAGAGAAACCCCAGCCTCAGCATCCAGGCTTGTGAAGAGTCCATTCCCTCTCTTGACTGCCTCCTGCCTGAGTCACCCGGGCCATCGGGAAGAGCAGCAGGGAATGATGGATGATTCTAACAAGGGTGACTCCTAGGTTAGGTGCAAGCCCAGGGTCTCCCTGTCCTCCCCTGCAGGAGTGTCTCCCAGGATACTGCTCTGGAAGAGTAAGCAGTAACTTTAAAGGAGTTGACCTGAGGCCCCTTCGGTGGAACAGATGGCAACTTGGCAAGGGGGGATGGTTGCAAACGGCCAGGCAGTTCTGGAAGAGTCAGCAAGTCTGACTCCTGCAGAATTCCACGCAGATCATGCCATCATTTCTTAACTTGAAGTCTTTCCTGGATGTGACATTGTTTGTTGGTAGAAATTCTTCTAGAGATCTCAATGGAAAGTTCTGGACCAGCCATTGGCATCAACAGTCCCCAGGAACCTGCCACGTGCTTACTTATAGGTGATGTAGATGTTGGGCTTTGGGAATGCACACACGGTAGTTTGTGTCCAAGTTAATTTTCCTGACTTTGTCATCCTGGGAGAATTTTTTCCTGAGCTGTTAATGCTTCAGAATCCTCTCTCTTCAGGATTGGGCAATACTGACTTCTACACCAGTGGTTCTCAAAGTGTGGTCCCTGGACCAGCATCATCAGCAGGACCACTTGGGCTCTGTCCCAGCCCCAGTGAATCAGACACTGTGGGATGGGCTCAGCTTTATGATTTTGATGCAGCTAGAGTTTGAGAACCACTGCACTGAAGGAATGGACAGCCTTCAGGTGGGACCACTGTGCTCCCAAGCTCACTTTAGCTAAGAACGAGGCCAAGCACACTTGGAGGGCTGAGCCACCTCTGAGCTCTGCCCTTGGCATCCCTTCTGGCTGCAGGATCACCTGGGCTGCCAGCGTATCTGCAGATCTTTTATCATTAGGAGACAGAGGGGACTCCCAACGGATCAGATTCTAATCCTAATGGTACTGGTGCCCCACCTCTGGCCCCAACTTTTATCTGAAGAACTTGCTAATGCTTTTAGGTGACTTGGCTGCCTGCCCAAGCAAGCATCCTCTCCTTCTCTGTGCTCTTCCCTCGAGCTCTGCAAGGGGCCAGGTCTGTGGGTCAGCCAGCAGGAAAAGCTTCTTATCTGTCTTGTCCAGACCTTGGTGGCTGTTTGTGGCAGCCTCTTTGGCATTTGAAGGGTTAGGGTAGGTCCATTATTTCCCAGAGCATGGTTTAAATATGTGATATGATTTTTATACAATTTTAATACCTCTGTATTTGTGTTATTATACACTAGGAAAAAGTAAAATGATGACTAGCACATCAAAACTGTACTTCATGGATGTTATTGCTTAGGATGGAATCCCTGTTTAAAAAGTCAGACCGTTCAATTGAAAATACTAATTAATGCTTACATAGGTGGTGCACAGACATGGTGAAATGGCCTCTAAGAGATGCAGGAGTGACTCAAGTTTGGGGACCACTGGGATGAATAAAAAGCCCTTAGCTGCCTGTTTATTTAACTCATGAGGATAGATGGGTGAAGGGTGGGGAGTGGGACTGGCAATAGACTTCTCCTTGAAGCTCTGATCTAAAGCAGATAATCAATGGGAAAGGCATTTGATCAATGTCAAGAATCAGCCCCACAGGCCTTCAGTCTTCTGCTGAGGCTCCATAGGGACAGATCCTGGGGTTCAAGCAACACTTGTTCTTTCACATGAATGTCCCCCGTGGGAAGTGCAGCCCACTAGCAGTGCTCTGTCCTACCCACGCCTGCAGAATGGGAAGATCCCACCTAGGTGAGAGCTGCCGCCTGTCAGGGGCTCCAGTTTCTAGTTCTTCTGCCATCTTGGAGCAGTGTGTGCACATCTGGAGCATTTCCAGGATGTTTTGCTCAGTGGTGGCTGCCATGGCTAAGCCTGCTGAAGAGAAGACAGATGTCCAAGCTTGGATGCCTTTGTCTGGCTCAGAGCTCCTGCCCTCGGGACAGATGGCCCACTAGTCTCCTCCTCCCTCCACTCCAAAGCAGAAAAGATGGCTGTCCCATTTGTGGTTCAAAAGGAAGACCTCAGGACCTAGTGGATGGTCCCCCCTAACACTCCATACCAGGTCCTCAGAGTGGAGACCTTCTCCCCACTCCACACGGACCCCACTCAGAGAGGCTAGGGTGACTGGCCGTGGGTCTGTGGTGCCAACGCCAGGCTCCTGAAGGGCTGGGTGAGTGTTGTACTCTCTGCTCAAGAGGGCATGTGATATTAGATAAATATATCCTCCACTCAAGCTGTGAGGATCCTGGAACACAGCGTTGACTGAGTGTGCCTTCTTCGAAACAGTCCACAGGAGATCCTTCAGGTCTCTGGGGGAAAAGGACCATCCACAGCAACCTCAGCGCCCTTACCAGGGACACTTCCTGGTGCCCCCTGCCCAGCCCCGGGCCAGGCTCCCAGAGCAGGACTCAAGCCTTGCGAAGCAACACCCCCCCCCCGACACACACACACATCAGGACCTTAGGAGTAGGAAAATATGATTAAAATCTCATCTGCCAGTTATTGAGAACCTACTGTGTGCCAGGTAGTTATGTTCAATTATTCAGCATGGTGTGGTCTCCTTTTTTTTTTTTTTTGAGACAGGGTTACCCTCCGTCATCCAGATTGGAGTACAGTGGTGCAATCATAGCTCACTGCAGCCTCAAACTCCTGGGCTTGAGCGATCTTCTGGCTCAGGTTCCCGAATAGCTGAGACTACAGGCACACGCCACCGCGCCTGGTTATTTTTATTTTATTTTATTTTTTGTTGAGACAGAGTCTCATTTTGTTGCCCAGGCTGGTCTCGAACTTCTGGGCTCAAATGACCCTCCCACCTTGGCCTCCCAAAGTGCTGGTATTACAGGCGTGAGCCACAGCACCTGGCGCTCTCTTCCTTTTAGAGAGCGGACTCACTCAGGGAGGATTAAGCAATGCCAGGGTCTCATAGCCACGAAGTGGCAGGTATAGACATGAACCCCGGTTTGTGCCTGCCCTTGTGAAGAAGAGGAAGCCAGGAGTCTGGGGCCAGTATCCCCCCAAGTCCCTGTACACCACCTACCACAGAAGCAGGGAGGTGAATATACAGGCCAATCAACCATGTCTCAAGGGGACCTCTTCACAGTCCTTTGGAATTTTTGCCATGGGATCCTGCATTTTATTTTTATTATTTTCTCAAGTTGGGAATCTCAGAGCAGAGCACTGTCCCTTCACGCTGCTCCTACCACCCTTCCCGGGACACGTTGTTTCTGCTGGTCCTCTTGGCTGACAGGGCAGTGCATCTTGTAGTGTGTAGGTTCCCTAGAGCTATTCTGGTACATTCTGGCTGTGGTTTCTCCCCCAAGGCCCATCTGCCAGGCTTGGGTAGTGCCAGAGCCGCATGAGCAAAGGAGTGGAGTTGGGAAGGTGTGTGGAACCTTCAGGAAACAGCAAAGAGTCTGTTGGGGCTTGATAGCTCCATGAACAGAATGAAAAGTGGAAGGATGAGCTGGGAGGCAAGAAAGATGGCGAAGACCCCTGCACGCCTCTAAGTTGAGACTTTACCTGTCAGCAGTCAGGAGCCATGGATGGTTTTAAAATGAGAAGCGAGATAGTAGCAGTCCTGAGGGCCAATTGGGAGGAGCAGACCAGAGGCTGTGAAAGCAGCCAGGAGGTTACTGCAGTAATTCAAAGGAAAAATAATAAGATTATAGTTACTTTCTTACCATAAAAATGTCAAGTTCTTTTTTGTGGTTATTTTTATTTTAAAGTATTAATTATTGTTTTTTAATTGTAATATGGATATGAACTCAATGCAGAAAACTTGGAAAACACAAAAGAGCACAAAGGAAAATTTAAAATTGGCCATAACCTACCCACTGAAAGGTCATCATTAACATCTAGGCTGATGTCTTTACCATTTTTTCAATGCACATAAATGAATGTGTGTAAATAAATACATGCTCTTGCTACCGAAATGGCTTCTTAGCAATGCAGGGGGAATGTTTTCCCAGGTCAGCAAATGTTCTCCGTGACTCCGTCAACATGACTCCTAATGGCTACAGTGCTTCTTGACTTGACCCCAGTCTGTGCCATAGCCCTGATGTGTTTTGAATTGTATTTGCCTCCAGTCATATTTATCCTACAGTCTGTTCCCTTTCTTCCTATATTCCAACAATTCTGAAAATATCCTGTCCATGAATGGTCTTCTTCTTTTTTCCAAAAGTATTGGGATTTTTTTTTTCTTAACACTTTTTTGGCTGGCCATTTCAAGGATTTGGGGATGGGACAGGAGGTGGATGTGTGTTTGCTTTCACCATCTTTGTCCAATTCCTGTTTAAACTATTCTACCCTGTGCATATGCCATCAGTTACTCAAGAAGGCCGCCATTATTGAACATGGAGGTAGTTGCCAATTTTTACTGATTATAAATAATGCAGTAAACTCATACTTTACACTTTTGTGGGAACATCTCTGATTATTTTCTGAAGTTAATTCCTAGAAATAGCATATGCACATTTTTGAACCTTTTGTACATATTGCCAAATTGTCCTCCAGAAAGATCATACCAATTTAGAGTTTCATAGCAGTATATGGGAGCATTCCCTGCCAATATTGTGTATTATTCTTTTCTGATTTTTGGCAATTGCTATTTTAATTTGCATTTTTTTCATTACTATTGAGATTGAATTTCTTTTTTACTAAGAATATTTCTCATTTCGGTTTCTCCTTTTGTAAATTGGCTGTTCATGTTGTTGGCACTTTTTCCTATTTGACTGTTCTCTTTTTTACTGATTTATAAGAGCTCTTTATAAAGTAAGGGTATCAGATCAGCCTTTTGTCACATTTGTTAAGATATTTCTCCATGTTTCATGTGACATTTAATTTTGTTTTTGATGTTAATTGATCTATTGAAAAATTTAGTGTGTTATACAGTTAAATTTATCAAGACCATTTTTTTTCACCTTTCCATTATGCTTGGCAAGCTCTTCCCATCTCCAAAATTTTTGTAAATACACACCTATGTTTTCTTCTAGTATATTTTTTACTTCATTCTTCAATTTATCTGGAATTTCAGTATATGGTCTGAAATATCAGCCTTTCCTCTCCTGCCATTATAGTCACTCAATTTTTCTTTCAGCACTTAATATATCTTTTTCTGATTTACTTAAAATGCCTATGCTAAATTTTATCTTTAGAAAATAATATATTGCACTTTTGCATATGCTTTAGGCCAGTTCTGTATGATTGATCAAAATATAATGCAAACCAACATATATAATTTTAAATTTTCTGGTAGCCACATTTTATAAAGCAAAAAGAAACAGGTAACATTAATTTTAATAATATATTTTATTTAATACAACATATCCAAAATGCTATCATTTCAACATGTGTCACTAGGATTTCAAGCACTTGATAATCACATGTGGCTGATGGCCACTGTCTTGGACGGTGCAGCTTTTGACTGTTGCTGAGTTTTTACATTTTGTTCCATTAATCTGTCTGTGCTGGAATGGGTACCTCAGGGTTCCTTTATAATATAGTTTAATGTGCAGCTCTCCTTTCTTTGTTAACAATTGCCTTCATTTTCACCAGTTTAATTCTTGGCATTTTTGTTTGAATTTTAGTTACTTTAATTAATTTGTAGAATAGTTGACATCTTTATAATACCATGTCTTCCCACTCATGCATATGGAATGTTTTTTGTTGGATCCTCAGCAAAGTTTTGTCATTTTCTTCATACAGGTCCTTTCCATGAACAGTTAGGTTTATTATCAGGTATTTTACATTTATTATTGCTTTGGGGAATGGGATCTACTTTGCTAGATGTTTTTAAGTGGTTATTGGTGGGATATGAGAAAACTATTGATGTATATATCCACATCTTATGACTGGCTACATTGAACTCCTATTATTTCTGCTAGTTTTTCCTCTCTTAATTCTCTTGGATTTTCTAGGTAGATATAATAACATCTGGAGCAAGAATAAACTTGCTTTTTATTTTCCAGCATTATGGCATCTTTATTTTCATCATTTTTCATTGAGGCGGTACTGCATAGTGGTAAATGACAGTCATAGCAGAATGACCGTCTGGGTTCTAATTCCAACTCAGCTACTTGCCAGCTGGGTGACTTTGGGCAAGTTGTTTAATTTTTCTGTGTCCCTGATAATGGGGAAATGCTAATATAACCTTAGGTGTCATGAGTATTAAAACAGCTAACACACATAAAGCATTTAGGGCTTAGAACAGTGTCCAAAGGAGTGAATACCCACTATTTTATATATATATATATTATATATATATAATATTATTATATATTATTAACATATGAATAATATATGTTATTGTCGTTAATATTGCCTCATTCACCGGATGTTCTAGAGTTATATTTTAAAATAGTGATAACAGTGGGTATTCTTGCCTTGTCCTTGACTTTAATGAGAATGCCCTTAGTAAGGTTTGATGTCTGTTAGAAGAGCAGATATTCCTCATCATCTCAAGGGATGTTCTATTTTTATTTACTCAGTGTTTGTACCTATTTAGCTATGCATGCTAAAATGTCAGATGCCTTTTTGGAATTTATATTGATAGCTGTGGATTTTTACTTTGATCTATTAGTGTGACAAATTATAGTCATCAGTTTCCTTGTATCCATTTGGTAACATATTCATTCATTTAAGACATATGTATTGAGTGCCTAGCTTGTGTTGGTCACCATTCTAGGCACTGTAGACACATCAGTGAGTGAAACAAAGTCCCTGCCCTCTAGGAGCTTACATTCTAGTGGGGGAAACAAATGATTTAAACAAATAATGAGCAAATAAATTTAAAATATGTCAGATGATAATAAGTGCTAGGGAGACAAAGTAGAGTTAAGGGAGTAGGAAATCTCATGCAGAGAGCGGTGAAGTCAAGGACAGCCTCAAAGAGGTGATGTTTGGGCAGCCACCTGAAAGCAGTGAGGGGCAGGTTATAAAGAGACCTGAAAGATGAGGGTTCCAGGCAGAGAGAACAGATGCACAAAGGTCCTGAGGTGGGAGGGACTCTGGAAGTGCTGGACCAATGTCAGGGAGGCTATGATGACTGAAACAGAGTGGGTGTGGGAGAAGTAGAGTGGTTGGTGTGGAGTGGAGGTGGGTCAAGAGATTTGTGGTTCTTTTAGGATATTTGTGAAGACTTTGGCTTATACTTTGAGTCAGTTGGGAAACTATTGGAGAATGTTTTGGGTTTTGTTTTTATTGGGAAAAAATTCACATACCATAAAGTCCACCATTTTAAAGCGTACAATTAAATGGTTTTCAGTATATAGACAATAATGTGCAACAATTACCACTATGTAATTCAAGAATATTTCATCACTCCAAAAAGAAATTCCACATCCATTAGCAGCCACTCATTTTCTCCAGCCCCTAGTTGTTAACCTACTTTCTATCTCTATAGATTTGCCTATAATGACATTTCATATAAATGGAATTACAAAATATGTGGCATTTTGTGTTTAACTTATTTCACTTAGCATAATGTTTTCAAGGTTCATCTATGTTGTAGCATGTATCAGTACTTCCTTTCTTTTTTATGGACAAATAATATTCCAATTTGTGGATGTAACACATTTTGTTTATCATTCATCAGTTGATGGACATTTCAGTTGTTTCTACTTTTGACTATTATGAATAATGGTGCCATGAACATTGTGTACAAGTTTTTGTGGGGATGTATGTTTTCATTTCTCTTGGGTTTACACCTAGAAGTGGAATTGCTGGGTCATTTGGTAACTCTACGTTTAACATTTTGAGAAACTGCCAAGCCATTTTCTGGTTTGCATCAATGGATATACCATTTACATTCCCACCAGCAAGGTGTGAGGGTTCCAGTTTCTCCACATCCTTGCAAACACTTGTTATTTTCCATTTTAAAAGAGATTATAACCATCTTAGTGGGTGTGACATGGTGTCTCATTGTGGTTTTGATGTGCATTTCTCTGATGAATAATGATATTGAACATGTTTTCATGTTCTTATTAGCTATTTGTATATCCTCTTTGGAGATAGGCCTATTCAAATCTTTTGTCCAATTTTTAATTGAGTTGTTTGTCTTTTTATTATTGAGTTGTAAGCATTCTTTATATATTCTGGATTAGATCATATCAGATAGGTGACTTGCAAATATTTTCTCCCATTCTAAGGGTTCTTTTTACTTTCTTAATGGTGTTTTTTGCACAAAAGTTTTTAATTTTAGTGAGGCCAAATCTATCTTTTTTTTCTTTTGCTGCTTTTACTTTTGATGTCATATTTAAGAGACCATTGTCTAATTCAAGGTCATGAATACTTAAGCCCATACTTCCTTCTAAGAATTTTATAGTCAGATACAATCCCTGATCTTTGGTCTCTTTTGAGTTAACTTTTATATTTGGTGTGAGGTAAGTTTCCAACTTCATTCTTTCATATGAAGCTATTCAATTGTTCCAGGACCATTTGTTGAAAAGATTATTATTTCTTCATTAAATGGTCTTGGCACCCTTGTTGCAATCGACTGACCATTGTAGTATGGATTTATTTCTGGACTACTGGAAAGTTTTTTTTTTTAATAAGAGGGATTTTATCTGACTTAGGTTTTTAAAAGTGGTGCTTTTGGCACCACCGAATAGAGGGCGGTGGTGACTTGAACTAGATAGGGAAAATCAACCAGATTCTAGATACTTTTGACAGTAGAGCTGACAAGATTTCCTGATGGAATGAATGAGTGTGTGAGCGATAAACAGTGAGGCATCAAAGATGGCGCCAAAGTTTTTGATCTGAGCAACTGGACAGAATTAGTTATCACTTCTCAACTTGAGGGAGAGTGCAAAGGAGCAAGTTTCCATGAAGGGGGTCAACAGTTTAGATACGCCTGTTGAATATCCAGATGGAGAGGTTGAATAGGCTATTGGATAAATGGGTCTGGCATTCATATTTACATTAAACCATATTGGCATTCCACTGTTTGTTATGCTGTTTGTTATTCTTCTAACCAATTCATCTATTTTTTCTGTAAGTACGTATGATAATTTATATTTTGCTGTGATTGTGCTTTGTCAGGTTTAGTTGTCAGGAATATTCTAGTTTTACAACAAGAGTTGGAAAGCTTTCCATGTTTTTAGGTGCCCTATACAGTTTATAGATACGAATTAACTGCTCTTTGAAAATAAAAAGGTGCGTCTATGAAACCATCCAGGATTTTACATTTTTCAGTCTGCCCTTTTTACAAGTTATCTTTGTAGCTTCTTCCATGCTTATTGATTTTGGCTTTATACTCCTTAAATGGATTTAGTAACATATTTTCCGGAAAATAGTCCATTTCTTTGGGATCTTCAAATTTATTAGCATATATTTCAGGACAATTTTTAAAGTCTCTGTTTTTTTGTTATATGCCCTTTCTTGTTTTTCCCACTTTTCCCCTCGATGAGCTAGTTTGCTTCTTTTATTGATGTAATTGTTATTAACATCTTAAATTCTGTGGGAAAGAAATGGTTACATTTTTTATTATTTTTTCAAATGAAATTAAACCTGGATCAAGCACTCCATCTGCCAGATACACTAGGGTCAGTGTCTCTGTCTTGAAGTATCACCCTTCTCTAAAATGACCAACAACTCTGGTGGGTTTTCTAATAGAAAGCTGGGAGAGCCAGCATTCTGCAGCCCTTGCTTCCTGCTGCCACTTGAGTGTGCTGTGGACACTGGTCCGACTGGTTACTGCTGCTAATCTAGGTTCCTGGTTACACTTCCTAGCATCCTCAAGCCCCTCCTACAGATCTAGAACTTCTGTTGGCTTTTTCTTTTCAGATATCCACATCCCCACAGGTCAGAGAGGGTTCCTCTTGGAGCTCTACTCCCAAATGATCCTGTTATTCCATTTTGCTACATAATAGAGCTACATGTTTATCCTCCTTCTTAAAGCAGCTACTTGATTGCTTGAGGCGGTGGGGGAGGGCTACTTGCTTCTCCTTTAAAGATTACTCATCTTTTCAGACATTTCTCTTGCTAAAGAAGATAGCAAAAAAACACAAGTTAAGTCTTCAGTAGAGCATCCCATTATCTTGTTTTTTAACCAAAGGACTAGCTCTTGGATTCTTACTGGCTATGCTTTGATTTATCTACTTCTTAATTTATTTGCTTCTGCTTTTCTCCTGAACACTACCTTCCCTTTATATGTAGGTTTCTTTCACCATTCTTCTTCTAACTTCTTAATTTGCATATTTATTTTTTACTCTTGTTTTGGTTGCTATTAAGCATATTTAAGCATATAAATGTCTTTGATTACAGCTTTGATGAAATCCTATAGTTTCAGCTAAATAATATCTCATCCTCATTATAATAAAACTATGCTACAATTGTACTTTAAGTTTAAAATATCGGTCTTCTACTTCCCTAAGTGCCAACCTAGAAATGCAACAATATCTATTGTAAGTTACATAAATCAGTACACTTGTTTACTCTCCATCCCTCACTGCCTCTAATTCTGTATTGTTATAATCTGAGTTTTAATTTGATTTCACTCTTTACATTGTGGATATGCTTTTTTCAGTTGCTATTTGAGATGTTCACTTTATTTTGAAACTATACTATAATAACTATGATTTTAAGATTCAAATCCATATTTACATGACTAATTTCTTCTGACGTGAGTCAGTTTCATGAGTTATGTCTTTTGATTTATCTCTCTGTGGCATGAGTACATCTTTTGTTTTTCAAGAAGGTCATATGAGTTTTATATCTATGCTCTTGCATAAATCACAATTTCTCTCTGTAGCTTTGCCTATGAATGACAAGTTATCTAAGTATAAATTTCTGTGATCATAAGCTCTCTAGACATTACATCAATGTTGTAATAAAGTCTGATGCAAACTGATTTGGTTCCTTTGGAGATAAAGCTTTTTAGTCGCCTGTACCAGTTGCTTGTAGGATTCTTTCTTTATTTTTGATACTCATAAAGAAAAAACGGCACATAGCTGATTTTTGTTTTGTCTAAAATATGATTACATTTTTATTCGAAGAATCTGGTCTTTCTTCTGATTGCATTAGTTTTCTTTTATTATATCTTTAATTATTACTCTTTTTTTCTGATATCTTTTTTAGAAATATCAATAATTCATGAGTGAACCTTTGTAGTTTATTCTCCATATTTTTGTTTTCTCTCTGGTCATTTCAACTTTAGTCTTTTTCCTTCACGTTGTGAGAGAACATCTCAAGATTGTCCTCCACAATATTCATCAGTTTTTTTTTTACAATTGAATTCTGCTCCTTGTTGCTTCTAATGCTTCTTAAAATTCTCATAACATTATTCATTTCCAGTCATTATTATCTTAACTATGCCTGGTTTCTTTTATCTCAGTTTCTTTTATCGTATATTTTATTTTTTAGATTTAGAATCCAGATTTTCTTTAACCTCCATGAAATACAAAATGGGTATTACAATTTACTTTTATTTCCTACAGCAATTCTTTTTAGAGATGATATTCTTTCTTTGCTTGCATTCCTTGTTTGTTTCCTTTATGTTTCAGAAAGTTTTCATAGGTTCCATATGCATTTTATGCCTTCCATGACCTGGTATTCGCTTATAGCATGGGTGAATTCTGCTTGAGTCCCCTCATTGTTTTATCTAGATGCTGTTAGATTCTTCACCTTGGATATTCATCTGGAAGACTGAATGATAACATTTTATATGACCAGCCCAGGGACAAGCAGCCAAGGGATTAGGAAACCATTTGGTGGTGTGGGCCTTTCTTGTTTAAATGGTTTCTTCATGAGTTTGTCAAACAGCTGCTCCAGATGTGCAGAGTTCCCCCTGGCCTCTGCCTTTGTTTACTTGCCTGCTGTGTCTGCAAGGTGCCTAGGCCTGTCCTAGGGAAACTGGACTTCAATAGGCTTTGCTTGTTCATAGATCTAATGACCCAGCCACTCCTGAAGGCTGTTGGGTTGCAGGTTGGGTTGAAGGCTGTTGGGTTGCAGGACTCCTTAGTGAGAGGTAGGCTCTGCACCGTTCTGTGGCCCAGCCTCTCCTCCAGTACTCACTCACCCATCAGAGGCTACGAGGTCAGTCTCGTCAGCACATCCACCCTCCCTGCAGCACCGCACTACTTTCTCAGGAAGGAGAGCCATGAGTCAGCCTTCAATCTGGTTCTGTTGGCACTGTACCTAGCAGAAATTCCTCAAAGTTGGTGGCATATTGATGGCACTCTCCTGTTTTCCAAGGCTGAAGCAGATTCCCCCCTATTTTTATATTCCCTTGGTCCTTTCTGTCACTTTCAGAAGGAGGTAGCTTAGGTGGGAGTTGGACATCTGTGCTTAGCTTTACCATCTTTCTCAAAAGTTTCATAGTTAACATTGTTTCCCATACTTTGTACTGTGGTATATAGACATTTGAGATTCCCTGAGCATTTCCTGTTCCGTGGCCCCCCTTTTAAAATTCCTCATATATATTGGCTCCCTTCATATCTGGTTTTATAGTTTTTCCTGGGCACTTTTCTTCTCCTTCTCAAGTTCCAGTTTAGCATCCTCTCGATCAGATGGAGAATTCTCCTGCCAAACACGGTGTTGCTAGTCTTGGGGCAGTGAGTTCTGTCCCTTGCCAGGGACTCATCATCTGGCGTCCTGAGCCACATCCTGGCCTTCAGCAATATTGATGGAGTTTCCCCACATCCTCCCTTCTCTGCCAAAGTTATGCCCTTTAAGTGGAAACAGAAGAAACCATTCCCCTGCCTCCAACTTTCCATCCCCTTCAAAAGCCTTGTGCTTCACTAGAGAACCATTTTGGATTTCTTCTGGCATACCCAGACCCTCCTGGGTGAGTCAGCAGACGTGGGCAGCAGGCGTTGTGGGGAGGGGGTTGCAGAGGCTCCTCCATCACTGCTTGGCTGCCTGCCCCAGGAAGACAGCACATCACACAATTTGCCATATCAAGTCTGTGAACAGCTGCCTCCCTACCCTCCGTGGGGAGTCACCAAGCTCCACACATCTGCTCCTTCCGGGGGTGGTGAAAAGATTTCTCCCATCACAGGCACCTATGAATCCCCCTTGGGGTTTCGTGAGGTATAGAGTAGCATTCTCCTGCAGAAAGCCCGTAGGCAGCCTTCGTGAGAAGATATACCTTTCAGGATTTAGTATCAGTGGCACCACCATCACTTCCTCTCCTTCCCCCAATCCCATAGCATGTTTTCCCCACCTCCCCTTCTTGACTTTGTCATTTCTGATAATGAACATTGCCATTTATTGAACCTCAGCCATGGTAGACACTTAGCGTATATTAGCTTACCTTTTCAAGAACTCAAAGACAAGTTGTGGTTATGCCCTTTTAACAGATAAGAAAAAAAGCTCGGAGAGTTTCCTTACTCACCCAAGGTAGCCCAGCAGTGGGGACATAGCTAGCATGCTAGTCTGGAGTCACCTGACTCGAGTTCATGCTTTTGCCTCTTTCCCACAGCCTTCCTAGAGGGAAAAATAGAACCACAGGCTCTTTATCCTGAGTCTAGAACAGGGGTTTGCAAACTGTGGCCTATGGACCAAATCCAGCCCCTTGTTTTCATAAATAAAGTTTTGTTGGAACATAGCCACACCCATTCATTTGCACATTGTGTACGGCTGCATTTGCAACATTGTTGGGAAAAAACATGTAAGTCCTGCAAAGCCTAAAGTATTTACTATCTGACCCTTTACCAAAAAAAAAAAAAAAAAAAAAAAAAAGGTGTCGGCTCCTAGTTTCCAGCGTAGGCTATTGTAGAAAGAGATAGACTCTGAAGTTAAATCCCAGGCTCCCTACATCCTAGCTGTGTGACCTTGGGCAGTTGACTCAACAGCTCTGAATCTCATTTTATTTACCCGTAAACTGGTCATAATTGTACCTTTTGGGTTTACACCCATGCCCGCAAGGAGTGATATACGTTTGAGGGCTCCACATATGACAGGCACTCAGTAAATGAGTCCCCACTGTTGCTCCGGCCTTTCCCATCTATCATGGATGTGCAGCCTTCTCTAATTTTTCTCTTCCCTTCTGGAGCATTCTGGCAGTTCTGCCTAAGGACCCTTGCTCTTCTCTGATAACTGGAGTACAGAGAAAGCACAGATGCTCCTCAAGCCTCCCCCTTGAAACGCTGGGCACCAGGTGTTAAGTGACACCCACCTCAGGCAGATGCATAGGGTGTCCTGTGGTCTCATTCATTCCCTCATTCAGCCAGTGCTGACTGAGCCAGGCCATTACGCCAAAACCTGACAGGGGTTCAGACAGAGCCTTCAGGCCCTTCAGTTGCTCACAGCCTAGGAGGAGATGGACAGATTAACAAGCCGTAGCAATAACAGTAATCTTGGTGCCTCCAGATTTTGGTCCCCTTTGGAAAATTCCATTCAGACTCTGCAGAGTAAATACCTGTTCCCTGGAGTCTGAGTACTGCTCGTAAGAAGATACATTATAAAATCTGCTTAGTTTAGCACAGTTTCAGAACCTGCTCCCAGGCTGTCAGCCTGCTCAGCACTTTGGTGCAGTGTCCACCCCAAGACACAGTCGGCTCACCTAGCCCACCAGCTCCCTCCCAGGGCACACACTCAGCACCTCTACAGGATGGGGCTGGCTCCATGGGCTTCCTGGGAGGGGAAGGGCAGACTGTCTTTCCTGACCTTGAGGGAGCTGTCCAGAGTTTAGATCCTCTCCATACATGAGCAGCCCAGCATCCTCCCCCAGACACCTGGGCTGGCTGTGGGGCTGAGGGGACCTCATGCTCTGTGCTGCTGCAGTGGATTCTCTGGGCTGTTGATCACTGAAGATCTTCCCAGTTACTCCAGAGCAGGGCCGAGAAAGCAGGGCCTGGGAGGAAGAAGCAGGGGATGCCAGTGTTCAGAAGGGGTGAGTGCATCTCATTGGAGAATCCAGAAGGACTTCATGGAGGAAGGGCTGTTTACCATAGAGTTTGAAGGGTAAGCAGGACTTAGACATAGGAGGGCTGAGGTCCGGAACTTAAGGGGATTCGTGCATGCATGGTCAGTGGTGAAATGAATTACAAAGTATATCTTATAATCTTAGGTGAAAAAATATGGATATAAAAATTATACTTTGATGATTTCTACCTGAAAAACTTATATCTACAGTATTAACGTCCTGGCAAGAAACAGATGGCATCTTCAGAGCTGAAGTCCAATTTAGGGGAAGTACTTTAGGCAGAGGCAATGGAACCAACCAGGGCTACTGCAGCTCCAGGGGCTAGCAATGGTTGGAGTCACGAGCATCAAGTGCTCTGGAGGACAAGGGGAGGAGCAGTGCTACTGGAGTTGGGAGGAGCAGCCGCTTCACACGGGCTCTAACCAAGCCAGTGAGGAGCCAAGGCAAGAAATACCCTGAACTCTTTCTCGCCTTCATTCTGACTCCTCCTGGGGCCTCCCATTGGCTCTCTTTCACTGAGCTCCCATAGGCTCCCTAACTCCCACTGGGCTCCCATTGGCCATCTGACTCCTGCTAGGCTCTCACTGGTCCTCTGACTCCTGCTAGGCTCTCACTGGTCCTCTGACTCCTGCTAGGCTCTCACTGGTCCTCTGACTCCCGCTGGACTCTCACTGGTCTGCTGACTGCCACTGGGCTGCCATTGGCCCTCTGACTTCCACTGGGTTCTCATTGGTCTTCTGACTCCTGCTGGGCTCCCGTTGGCCAAGCCTAGCTGGAAGTCAGAGGACCAGGCCATTCACGTGCTGCCCTATCTGAAAGTTCTAATTCCATAAAAAAAGCAGGGCAGGGCAGGCTGGCGCATGTGGATGAAAGCAAATGGGAATAACCAACATGATGAGCTATTATACTAGTTGGATTAGTGTACTGGGCACAGGGATAGTTTTATCACTTTACTCCTTTCCTCACTTTTAATGAAGTTTAGACATTATTTTGAAAAGCTTAAAGTCTTTGAGTCACTATGAGGGTTCTACAGCAAGCAGCTGCGTTTCAGGCTCTCAGCAGGCCATATTGTCATCTGATAACTTGGTGGCAATGTAGTGGTTTGGTCCAAGCTGACACATATGTGGGTGGAGGGTTGGAGGGTGAGCCTGTTCAAGGTCAGTTTCACCAGGAAAGGGACTCTCTTGGGGCTCAGCACACAGGAGATTTGGTAGCAGTGCCCACAGGAAGGGATGGGAAAGGTGGGACTGAGTGGAGAAAGAAGCTGACACACAATGAAGTTGCAACAGGAACCTCAGCCAAGCTTGCCCATGGGGAGCTGTGGAGCTAGGATGGCCCTTCAGAGAAGTCCCAAATAGAGACCAGAAGGCTGGGCCAGTCACTGGGTGCAGGCGGTCCTGGGGAAGGTGTGTGACCTTGGATGAGGCTGCCTCCTTTATTCAAGGGCAAATCCGGAATGAGTGCCTCTGTCCATTGGAAGATTCTGGCAGTGCACCGTAATATCTCCATCAGAGGGCCCTTAGGAACAAAGGAGTTTAAGCTAAAGGGCCACTCAGACTGGAGCGCACTAAAAGGGTGTCTCTCAAATCTGGCTCTGCAACCGAGATCTCACAGCACTTTGTACAAACACAGATTGCTGGCGTCCCTCCTGTACCAGTGTCCGAATCGCGCTGTTGGGGCCCAGGAATCTGTATTTCTACAAAGCTCCTGGGAAGATGCAGATGCATAAGCAGGCTTGGAAGCTGCTGCCCTAAACTCTGAGCCCAAGGGTGGTTGATGTCGGGGAGATTTCCAGGTCTGTTTAGCGCTACCAGGCAACTGCTCTGTGCCAAGCCTTGTGCTGGGTCCTGGAACCCAGGAGCTAGGAGCCAGGATCACCAAAGATGGTGCCACCCTGGGGGTCAGGAACGGGGCTGGGTACTGCCTGGGAGCAGCGCCTGTCTTGGATTTGGAAAGGGTCCTGAAAGGGCTGCAGCTAGTAGCTCTCTTGGGGGCTTACTGTTCTGCTGCTGCCGTTAAATAAATGGCTTTGGGCAAGAAACTGAGTTTGAGTCCCAGCTCCGTGCCTAGAAAGTTGTGTGATTTGGGGCAAGTCTCTACCCCTCTTGGGACCTCAGTTTCCCCAGCTGTCCAATGAGGGCTGGTGAGTTGGTATGTGGCAGCCTGGTTCTGATGGTCTGAGCTCAGCCTCTCTCAGACATGAGGAGTGGGCCTGAGAGTGTCAGCACTCACTCTGCCTGCTGGACAGAGGGCTCCCTTTGCAGACCTTAGGGCCAGGAGGTGAAGGTGGAGTGCATCCTCAGTGTTCTTGTCTCCTTCTTTTGTTACCATTCTCTGATTGTGATGCCCTTGCTTCCTGGATATGTCCAGTTCTGCCATGCTTCTCTTTCCCATGTGTCCTGATCGCTTGCTTTTTGCCAGGCTTTATATCCAGCATGGATACACAGAGAGGCCCCAACACGGTCTCAACTCCCCAGGGCCTCCCAGTCTAGAGAGGGATGCTCAAGCAGGAAAGCCACTCACTGGGTCCTCTCCCTGCAGGAACCACCCAGGGGCCAGGCCAGTGCCTCCACCCAAGCTCTTCCTCTCTTCTTCCTCTGCTCTCCCCTCCTGGATGTTTGGAAGTCAGAGAGACATGAGTTTCAGTCTTGGCCCTCTGACTTACTACTTGTAAGGCTTTGGGCAAGTGACTTAATCTTTCAAGACCCTCATTTGTGAAATGGAAACAAGAATGGGATCTGCTTTGTAAGATTGTTGAGGATGAAATTCACTCCAGAGTCAATGCTGGTGTGTCGCCTGTGGTCCCTTTCCTCCCTGAGGGCTTGGAGTGAGGGATGGGGGTGGGAGAGGGGGAGTGGAGGGAAGAGAAGGAGGAGAGGTGGGCTCTGGGAGCAGTTTGCACCTATGCCTTTTGCTGTCTGTGCCAAGGGGAGTCCCAGCCCTTCAGTTCCTCACCTCATTCCACACCCCAAATCTGAAGCCCTAGAAGAAGGGAGCCAGTGGAAGCCAAGAAGGGGGGTTTGCAAATGCTAGGGGCTTAGGATGTCAGAGCAGAACATGAGTTGAGGACAAATCACCCACTTTGGAATGCAGAACTGGAAAGAAAGCTGCTCATAAAAAGTGCAGTGATTTCCCAGGGTCTCAGAAAGGAGTCCTTTAAACTCCACCATGAAGTGCAAAAGTGGACAGTTTGATCCCACTGCTCATCCAGCTTATGGAGCGGCCTGAAGCTGTCCTATTTCTGCAGGGGTGAGAACAGGTACCACCTAGGCAGCTCCCCATGGGCAAGTTTGGCTGAGGCCTCTCTTGCAACTTCTCAGGTTTGAGAATTTGAGACCTTCCTTGGAGATGCAGCAGTCTTGTCTGCCCCTCCATCTGATGCCTGAATCCCTTCTACAGCCTGTGCAACCCACCTCTGCTTGCACACCTGTCATGGCGGGGAGCTCACTCCCACCTAGGGAAGGGCCCATCCTTCTTTGGCTCACTCTCTTGTTAGAAAGTTCTGTCTCTGAGGGAGCTGAAATCTACTTCCTGGTGGCCTCTTCCACTGGTACTGGCCCTTTCCCTGAGGCCCAGGTGCCACGCCAGTTGCCTGGGTTTGGTGGCAGTTCTTCAGGGATGCACGAAGTGATATCTCACAGGCCTAGACTTCCCCATGTGGCCGTCTGCCATCCCCTCCACCATTCCTCTAGAGACAAGAGCAGGGATGGGGCTCAGAGAGCCAGGGAATGGTTTTGAAGTCAGCTTGCTTTGGTGCTCTCAGGTGTGATTTCTTAATATCCGTCTTCTAGTTTGGTGTCAGAGGCTCACTTTGCATATTGCTGATTTCCTATAGAAGTTTCTATTCATCACCTTAACTATATAGCCTCCCTGTTTTATTAATACCCAATGTTTTTGTAAACAGTTTGGTCCCTCGAGTCTGGAACAATTAAAGCAATGGGCAGTTTGTCACAAGGAAAGCAATAAGGTCTGATGACTAATTTCATTCCCCAACAGCTCAGCGTAGCCTGACTTCACTGACTGCTCCTAGAGTGGGTGAGGTCCTTGGAAAATGAGGACCAAAGGGAAGACTGATGGTTGGGGATGCCCAACAGGAAATTTTTGTGCATTATCCAAGAAAGGTGCTTGGACCTGGTCCTACTTCCTCAGGCAGCTCCTGTGCTAGGCATCTGGAGGGGCAAGAGGTGTCCCAGATGGAAGGTGTGTGAGATCTCAGGACATTCTGTTTAGCCGAGAAGAGGGATCTTGAGCCCAGGATTGTGGAGTTCAGAGGAGAAGTCACTGCTAGCCTGAGAACAAGGGAAGGCTTCAAACAGCATGTTGGCATTTCAAGATGTATGGGATCTCAAGGTGAAAGCTTATTGTATCAGTTTCCTGTTCTGCTGCAACAAATCATCATAAATTTAGTGGCTTTAAACAGCACACATTATTATCTTATAGTTCTGAAGATCAGAAGTTCAAAATCATTGGGTCAATATCAAGGTGTTCTTGATTTTGGCTGGTTCCTTCTGGAGGCTTTGGGGGAGAATGTTTCCTTGCCTTTCCCACCTTCTAGAGGCTGCCTGTGAGCCTTGGTTCCTGGCCTCTTCCTCCACATTCAAAGCCAGCAGCAGAGCATCTTCGAACAAATTTCTTCCCTGACTCTGACTTTTCTACCTCCCTCCTTCCCTTATAAAGACCCTTGGGATCATGCTGGGCCACCAGGATAATCCCAGATCGTTGCTCCATCTCGACATCCTTAACTTCATCCCATCTGCAAAGTCCCCTTTGCCATATAAGGTAACATATTTTAGGGATTTGGACATGAACACCGTTGGGGGAAGGGCACAACTCTATCCATCACTGATGATTCTTTGGAATTTCTAAAACTGAGAAATCAGTTTTCCATCAGCCTGGCTGATGGAAAGAGGGATTTGATTTGATTTGAAAGCCAGAGCGGCCCCAGTTGCCTTCTTGAAATTGGGCCAAGGGTGTGTTTCTCCCCTACAGTATGTGGTTCTGGGAGACAGGCCTCCGAGGAGCAGTGGTGGGCTGGGGAGAGGAGCAGCCTGCAGCCTCTCTGCCCTCCCTCTGGAGGACTTTCATAAGGCGGTGATAGTGCTGAGAGCTGGCATCATGGGTTGGGTGTGGGGGCCTGTAGCTCTGCCAGGTGGGATCTCTGCTCCCAATTGCCATGTAGGCCAGCTGGACTCCCAGCAGGTAGGAGCTGCCATGAGGGCTTGATGTGAGTAGCTGGGCAGGTCTCAGGTCACAGGTGCCTGACACTCTCTGCCATGGTGAGGGAGGCAGGGAACTGTCCCCAGGGAACTCCAGCTGCCCTCAGGCCCCATATGTCCCCACAGGGGTGCCCCCAGAGCACCACAGCTCTCCCCAGATTTCTTCCTTCATTGGGGCCCTGATAGAGTTCCAGCTAGCGCTGCCCCTGGGACTCACCCCTGCGTCTGTAGACTGGGTCTTCAGCCTCAGCATACAGCCCAGCCCTTGCGAAGTTGCCTCATCCCTGTGAGACCAGCTCAAGGTGGGTCTAATGGGCTCAGAATATTAACATCCTCCATCTAAGAGTGGGTGGCCATGGTGCAGCCTCAGCATGCACTCGTCCATGCTCTCATTCACCACAATTC
Source organism: Pongo pygmaeus (assembly GCF_028885625.2). Classification (NCBI taxonomy): domain Eukaryota; kingdom Metazoa; phylum Chordata; class Mammalia; order Primates; family Hominidae; genus Pongo; species Pongo pygmaeus. The sequence goes on along the minus strand of NC_072386.2, from coordinate 88,853,589 downwards.
TGAGCACCTACTATATGCCAGGCACTACACAGGATCCTGAGATCAAAACAAACCGAGTGCTTCCCTCCTGGAGCTGACACATCCATGGGGAAGAAAATGTTACAGCCCCATACTCATGGTCACCGCTTTGCAAGTCAACTCAAAGTCAGTGATGCAGACTCCTGAGCCCTCCACTGAAGCTCCATGAGGCCAGTGTCCCTGTCCCAGGCACCCGCATTTCCACGATGCACAGCTTATGGTCCTCCACTTGTTTCCCTGCTTTTGGTAATTCTGGAGATGTAAGAAATACCATATATCTTTGGGACAGACAAATGGTGCCATCAAGTAGAGGGAAACTGGGGTTCCATTCCAGAGGCCTTGACATGTGATGTGAGCATCTAGATTGGATAGGAAGCCCAAACTCCTCCATGGGAACCTGCCCCGGGTGTATTAGTTTCCTGTGGCTGCCGAAACAAATCACCACAAACTAGGTGGCTTAAAACAACAGAAATGTATTGTCTCATAGTTCTGGAGGCCAGAGGTCCTAAATGAAGGTGTCAGCAGGCTTGCCCTGGAGTCTCTAGGAGAGAATCCTTGCCTGCATCTCCCAGCTTCTGGTGGCTCCAGGTGCTCCTTGCCGGCAGCTGCATCACTCAACCCTCTGCCTCTGTCTTCACGTGGACTTCCCCCTCGTGTCTCTGTGCCCCAAGTCTCCCTTTGCCTTTCTCTTATAAGAATCCTTAACATTGGATTTATCCAGGAGGCTCTCATCCCAGGATCCTTCAGTTAATTATGTCTGCAAAGACCCTTTTTCCAAATAAGTCACATTCACAAGTTGTCAGGGTTAGAACTTAGACCTATCTTATTTGGAGGTCACATTTCAACCCACTGGCTCTGCACTGTGAACATGCATGGGTCACACATGCACACACACACATACACACACACCTGGATACAGCTGGATATATACCCACAGGCATTCCCCAAGTACAGCTATTCCCCTTGTGCAGCAGATCTAATACATATTCAGTTACATACTTGCCCTTTACATTTTTTTCACTTACATTCAAATCTGGTTACAGATGATTAACAGCGAACTTATTTGTAGAAATCTAAAAAGTAGGTGGCTCCATTTTTCAAAAGGAATGCTCTCTTAATGAATGCACATCAGGTTTGGACAGGCAGAAATACACCACATGGATAAGTTTTTAAGCATATGCCCCAGATCTTTGAAAGACCTCACTATCTATCAAAGCCACCTTCTCCGTCATTAGAAAGCTGTGGGGTTTTTTGGCATTGGGCCAAAATCTAATTTCCTGAACCATCTTACCTGTTGGCCTGTTGGTGCTCCAGCACCACGGGGATGTGCAGAACCAGGTGCCTCCCCCGCCCACCCCCAAATGACAGCTCTCCTGTGTTTGAAGTCGGCTTTGGTCTACGCCTCTCCAGGCTAATTTTTTAATTAGCTTAAATTAATGGCAGTTCCTGGGGAGCTCCAGCCCCAGTAAAAGTGGCCTGAATTATTCAAAGATTTGAGTGTTTCAAATGCCTGTTTATCCTAATTAGCATCTTAGCTACAACGGTGCCCTCTGCCTCTAAGGAGCCACATTTTAACATGTTCCATATTTTAATGGATTTTCCTTGAATGAACTGTTTAATCAAGTGAAGACACATTTCATGAATGAATAGAAATAAATCTATAATTATACACTTTAGTCAGGTAAGAGGAGTGACATTTCGGCACAATTCATGGCTATATATAGCGCGTGCATTTGAATGACAAAGTAGGTTACCTCAGCTTCCATAGGAGAGCTGAGAATTCGCTTTGCTCTCAAGTTCATTTCGTAACCTAATTAGAATTTTCAAAGAGTTGTAAAGTGCATGTGGCGCAGCCCTGGTTCTCCCCATCTTTACCTGGATCTGTGCCTTTCTGGATGGTTCCTCTGCTGGTGCAGTAGCCTCATTAGGGAAGTTGTCTGGCCATAGAAGGCAAGTGCCTTGAGATCTCTGGAGCTCTCTGCAGCCTCCAGCCACTGGGTGTGAATTTCACTTGCCCATGGGAGCCTTCTCTGTGTGGGACATGTGGTCTGAATGCAGTAGCAAGTTGCTATAATAATATTCTGCTTCTCTCTTCTCCCTTTCTTGCTTTCTCTCTCACGTCCTCCTGCCTCCTTTCCTGCCCTCCATTTTCTCCTGTGTCATAGTCAGGGTCTGCTCGGGGTGCTAAGGGCCGGGAGTAGAAGGGCCTGGGGATTAAATATGAGATGTACCTACTAAAGGGGGCAGGAGAGAGCAGGGGAGCAATCCTGGTGCCCTGGGTCTGGAGGAGATGGGGACAGGGGGCTCGGGGGTTTTCAGGCAAGCTGGCAACCCAGCTGTAAGCTTGATGATTCTGTTGCTCTTACCCCAATCAGTAGCCACTTTAGCTACACATTGGAAACTCCTGGAAAGCTCTAAAAATACAGATGCCTGGGTCCTATCCCAGAGGTTCTGATTGGTTTAGGAGGCAGCTAGGGCATCAGCAGTTTCTAAAGCTCCCCAGGTGATTCCAACTAAAGTCCCAAAGTCTTTAGGTGACAGCAGCCCCAGCCAGCATCCTGACCACAACCTCCTGAAAGACCCTGAGCCAGAAACCCCCAGTTAAGTTGCTCCCCATTCCTCACCATGGAGACTGTGGGGGACAGTGGACGCGTATTGGTTTAAGCTGCTACGTTTTGGGATAATTTGTTGCACAGCAGTTAGAGGACTAATACAGATTATTAGTTGTCCTGAATGTACCCCCAAGCCGATCACTTCTTGCCACCTCCCGTATCATATCATCTAGCCTCCAGAATCCCTCGCCTGGACCATTGCTGGAGCCCCTCCCTGCCCTTCCTCTTCCCCTCATGTCCCTGCCCCTCAGTGGTCCCACAGAAGCCTGAGCAACTGTCTCAAATCATAGTTGTAATAATGTCACTCCATCACTTAAAACCTCATCATGGGTTACCACTGTGCTTAGGGCCGAGACTTGATCCTTCACGTGAACTGGAAGGCCTGTCCGGGCTGCCCTCACCCACCTCTTTCTCAGTTCATTCCGACAGCCTCCCCCAAGCCCTGCTTTAGGCTCTGTATTAAGCCCGCTGGGACATGCTTTTAGTTTCTCCACCAGCTCCCTCCCGTCACAGGACGTGCACATACCTGGAATCCTTCCCCCTGCCCCACCTCCTGGCCTGGGGCTGACTCCTCTGCTACAGCCTCTCCCGGGAGCCTGCCCCTGAACTTGAGCGTCCTTGTCTCAGTGAACATTTACACATTCCCTGGGACAGTCAGCTGATGAATGCCTCTTGCCCTCACTAGACAGAGATCCAGGACAGTGAACGGGTTTGGTCATCATTAGAGGCCCGGTCCTACCTCAGACGGTTTCTGAAACAGAACAGATGTCAATATCAGAAATGAATGAGTGGGTGAATAAGTGAGTGAATGAAGGAGTGGGACTGGTAGGGACAAACGGAGCCCATTCTGGAAAATCCAAAGTGGTGAGTGGCTGCTCGGAAAGGTACTCAAGTCTAGAAGCCAGGCAGTGACTGGGCATGAGATAGAATTTCAGTCCCAGGAATGAAGCAAGAGCTCAGATTGAGAGCCTGAGGTCAGAGAAGGTCCCTTTCCAGGCTGACTGAGGGCTGCACCCCAGGGCTCCTGACCTCAGGCCCCTCACCTTGCATCCATGGAGGGCAGGAGTGTCCAGTGCCAAGCGGGGGGATTCATAGGAGCCAGGAGTTCACTGGCCCTACCTGTGGGTAGCAGGGAGTTGCAGGGGATAGGAGACTGGCAGGGCATGCAGATACAGTCTTGGGGCCCTAAAGCAGAGACAGTGTGGGTGGAGAGAACAGGCTGGCCCACACACTGAGGCGGCGGGTCATGCAATGATTTGATAAACCCAAGGCTGGGTGATTCTAGAGAGAGGGCAGTGCCCGGCGTCCTCTGGCAGCTGTTCTGTGTTTAATGGAGAGGTGCAGGCTTCAGAGCAGAGAGGAGGCCTTGCAATGGAGCGGCACTGTGGCCTTCTCAGAAGTGGGGACCAGCCCCCCTGATGGGACAGTGCAGACCCACATTAGGCTTAAACGGGTCACATGGACTCAATTAAATGCTGAGTGAGAAGATTCTTCTGAGTCATCCGTTTACCTGCATTCCCTTCCCAATTCCATTTGCTTTCCACCTTTTTCTCTGATCTCCTTTTCCTCCTCCAGCCCCTCCCCTTCTCCCCCTATGTCTTGCAGGCCTGGATAAAGACTGCACTCCCATGCCTAGTGTGTGGACGGAGGTTGTGTGCTCAGTCAGTTGCAGGAATGAAGCCATTGTGATGGCTTTATTGGAGTGACAAGTCCCTGTCACTCTCTTCACCACAGCCCGGTGAACCAGCTGGGAGGGAGGTTGTGGGCAGACGCACTCATCTCTGCTGTTCAGACGGCTGATCTGACCTGGCGGCATTTTCTCCCTGCTCAGCATGAGTGGGGCTATCCCCACTGCTGGCTTTCCCTCAAAGCCACGGATTTCTCCTGGCTCTTAGCTTTATGAAAAATGTGGGACTTCCTAGAACTTGAAGTCTGAGTTGAAATATTAACATTCTTCCATTTGGCTGTTTGGTTCCCAAAGCTGCATGGGAGCTTGAGGAGTCATTGGTCTCATCCTTTGTGACCTTTACGCTCTCCATCAGCCCGTACCTATGGTCTCCCTAAAGGGTTCTTGGTCCCCGTCCTAGTCACACCTCTCTCCTCTGAGTGTGAACCACTTTGTCGCTACCCCGATAAAGGCAAGCAGAACTGAGCCCAGTGCTCTAGGTGTGGTCTGAGATGGACGACAGAGAGGGATTGTCCCTTCCTTCATTCTAGATGTGATACGTTTTAAAAATAGTTCCTGGCCAGGTGCAGTGGCTCGCGCCTATAATCGCAGCACTTTGGGAGGCCAAAGCGGGTGGATCACTTGAGGTCAGGAGTTTGAAACCAGCCTGGCCAACATGGCGAAACCCCGTCTCTACTAAAAATACAAAAATTAGCTGGGTGTGGTGGCGGGCACCTGTAATCTCAGCTATTTGGGAGGCTGGGGCAGGAGAATTGCTTGAACCTGAGAGGTGGAGATTGCAGTGAGCCCAGATCATGCTGCTGCATTCCAGCCTGGGCGAAAGAATGAGACTTTGTGTCAAAAAAATATACATTAATTAATTAATTTTAAAAAAAGGAGCAGGGGGCGGGGAAGGGAGGGGGGCAGCGGTTCCTAGTTCCTTTTGTTAAAATTCTCTTTGTTAATTGCCTTGCTCAGTTAATACATTCTGGTCTCCTAGCCAAGGGAAAAATATCCAAGCCATTAAAATTTTTTTCTCACAATTATCAATCATTTACTTAAAACTTACCCTGCTTTGTTTAGAATGTGGTTCTCTAAACATGTGTCAGAATTACCTGGAGAGCCTGTTAAAACACAGGGTGCTGGACCCCACCCCGGAGTGTCTGATTCAGTAGTTCTGGGTAGGGCTGGACAGTTTGCATTTTTAGCAAGTTCTCAGATGGTGCTGGTGTTACTGGTGCAGGGGCCACTGTTTGAGAACCATTGCTTCAGGGACATGCTTTCTGGCACGAACTCACATGGATGGGCCACACCAGTTCTTGTAGCGGGGGTGGGGAGGAGGTGTCAAGTCCACAACTATTGCCTCCAAGCCTCTTATCGCAGATTATTTATTCCAGGGGCTCTGACCCGTCCGTTCTCTCCATGCCAAATGTCTTCGGCTCCTTATGGATTTGTTCCTTGGCCAGGTCCTGGATCCGCTGTGCCAGAAGCAGAGAGAGTTTTTCCCCTTTGGGTAGCCCCAGAGGCCCTGGCCTTTAGGGAGCCCAGTCCTTCCTCAGCTCCTTTCCAGCAGCCCTGGGTGCCTGCTCACAGCGCTCCTCACTCCCTGTCAGTCTGTGTCTCCTGCCCTCCTGGGGCTCCCTTCCAGGTGAGGGGCAGCCTTCTAACCTCCCCTGCTCATCGTTACCCATCTCTCCCCATCCCTCCCAGGATGCCCAGAGCTTTCAGCAAATCAGACTCCTGGTGGCTGCCTCACTTGTCCCAATATGCAGATTAGGCCCCCAGGGGCACCCCCTGCCATACTCTGTGTGTGTGTGTGTATGTGAGTGTGTTGTGTGTGTGAGTGTATTTTATTGGGAATTGAGAGTTATTCCTTTCCCAGAAGAACATACTTCTATTTTTATAAAGGAGATTAATAGAAAAAAGGAAATCATTTTGCAGAAATGTAGTTAATGGCAAGACATTGGCTCTGGTAGTTTTTGTTTTTTTCTTTGTTGTTGTTGTTTTTTGAGACAGAGTCTTGCTCTGTTGCCCAGGCTGGAGTGCATTGGTGCGATCTTGGCTCACTGCTACCTCTGCCTCCCGGGTTCAAGTGATTCTCCTGCCTCAGCCTCCTAAGTATCTGGGATTACAGGCACGTGCCACTACTGCCTGGATAATTTTTATATTTTTAGTAGAGATGGAGTTTCACCATGTTAGCCAGGCTGGTTTTGAACTGACCTCAGGTGATTCACCCGCCTTGGCCTCCCAAAGTGCTGGGATTACAGGCGTGAGCCACCGCACCTGGTCTGGCTCTGTTTTAAACAAGAGACAACTGCAGTTCCAGAAGGAAACCTAGGTATTTATAAATTTTCTTAGTAAATCTTCCATCAGTGCACTAAAGGATCTTTCTACCCGCTTAAGGAGCATGTAAATTGTTTTCCCTTGTGAGGAAGATCTATTACATTATTTCTTTTCCATGCTTTTGTTACTTTAAAATGCCATTTATAATATTACTGATTGCCTCCATTTGCTTTCCCCAGAAAGTCCATTAGGATAAATACTTGAGGTGAGCACAGACTCCTTGGTGCTGAGATTATGGGCAGTGAGTGGCTGACCTCACTGACCATCTGTTCTGGCCTGTTCTGGTTCATCGGGCCTCCAAAACTGTCCACATCTGGCAGAATCCAGAAGAGCCAGCCAGGACTGGGAATCACACTTCAGTTTCCTCATCTATGAAATAAGGGGAGGGATGAGATGACCTCTAGGGTGTGTTTTGTCTATTCGTTTTGAGTTCTGACCACCTATAAAATATTTTATTCTGCTGTGTTTATATATAGCTTTCATGCACACATTAATACACACATGTGGATACCCAAGCTACTGCTGCCTTGATGCCTTGCCATTTGCCTGGGAATGATCACTCCAACTTCTAAGTGGTGTGTAGAACTTTAGAGTTTACAAAGCCATTCCACGTCTTCAGTGTTTTTGCTGAGCCTTGAGTCAACCCCATGAGCTACTTGCTGTATTGCCCCCATCTTATAGGTGTAAAAACTGAGACTTGAGAGTCTGGGTGGTTTCTTGGAATGTGGATGCCATGCAAGTGGAGAGCCAAGGCTTGACTGTGCTTTTCCAGGAGCTCACGCATTGAGCTCCTCCCAGGAGGGCCACATGTGCATGTTTTCCCTGTTTAATAATGACTGTTGTTGCACAACACCTTCATGCTGCTCAAAACTCATCGTGGGACCCACCTGTATCCAAAAGGATTTGAGACAGCAGAAATAAACTCTAATGGAAAAGTTAACTTTTCCCCCTGTTGACTGGTTACCAATCTTCCATCAAATTGAGGTAAAAACGAAGGATGGCCAAGGATCACCCTGACTGTGACAGCGTCTTTCTTTTCTACAAAACATTGATCACAAGGCATTTCAAGCATTCAGAATAAAATAAACACCCATGGACTTGCTAGCCAGAATGATTACATGTTCACATTTGCTCCATTTGCTTCATATTTCTCTCAAAGAAATAAAAGATGGCAGCTCCCATCACAGTCTCTTTTGTCTCCCTTCCTTGGTGGTGGCCATCCTGTGACATTTAGGGCTAGATTATTCAAAATGCTCTGATGTATACATTATAACGATCCACCAAGTGTTGAAATAAGAAGTTCTTTTTTATTGTGGTACAATATACATAACAGAAAATTTATCATTTTAACCATTTATAAGGGTACAGTTCAGTAGCAGTAAGTATATTCCCATGTTTGTGCAGCTATCATTACTGCATCTGCAGAACTTTTGTTTTCATTCCACACTGAAACTCTGCCCATTAAAAAATCACTCCCCATCCCCTTCTCCCCTCAGCTGCTGGTAACCACCACTCTACTCTCTGTCTCTATAAATGTGACTAACCTGAGTATCTCATATGAATAGAGTCATACAATATTTGTCCTTTTGTGTCTGCCTTATTTCACATAGCATGATGTCTTCAAGGCTCATCCATATTGTAGCATGTGTCAGAATTTTATTCCTTTTGAAGGCTGAATAATATTTCACTGTCTGTATACACCACAATTCAGTTATCCATTCATCGAGCAGTGAACGTTTGGGCTGCTTCTACCTTTTAGCTGCGGTGAGCAAATGCTCTTATGAACATGGGTGTAAAATGTCTGTCAAGTCCCTGCTTTCAATTCTTTTGGGTATGTGCCCAGAAGTGGAATTGCTGGATCATGTGGTAATTCTACATTTATTTTTTTGAGGGGCTGCCATACTGTTTTCCACAGCAGCGGCAGCATTTTACATTTCCACCACCAATACACAAGGGTTCCAGTTTCTCTATATCTTCACCAACACTTGTGGTTTTGCTTTTTGGTAATAGCCATGCTAATGGGTGTGAACAAGAAGTGCTTTAAGCATCTTCTAAAGAGGAAGAAACTGAGGCCCAGAGAAGGGGAGAATCACACGAGAGGTTGAAGTCACAAGCAAGTCAGTGATAGAGCAGGACCTGGAAGCCGGATCCCCTAACCCCAACCTAGTTCTTGCTACTAAAACACAAAGTCCAGTGTCCATCACTATATGTCAGAGGGTGCACAGCAATGGCCACAGGCCAGATACAGACTTTAAGTTTATTTGGTTTGATCCTTACTTTCTTTTTTTTTTTAATTCAAAATAGTATCAACATTTAAAAATTAGGGGATTTTATATTTTAAAAGTCTGAATTTCTAATTTCTCCCCCCAAAAATCAGAAGGTCTGGTAACCCTTGACCCACGTTCTAACTCAGCAACCAACTGTTGCTGTCTTTTGTTTTGTTTTGTTCTGTCGAAACAAGGTCTTGTTCTGTCACCCAGGCTGGAGTACAGTGGTGTGATCATGGGTCACTGCAGTCTTGAACTCCTGGGCTCAAGCGAGCCCCCTGTCTTGGCCTCCCAAAGTGCTGGGATTACAGGTGTGAGCCCACGCCCAGCCCTATCATTCTGTAATATCCTTCCACACAAGCTAGTTCACACACTGCCTGGTCCTGGTAACACTGGAGTTTGCAGCCCTTTGCTTTTCACATCCATAGATATTCCTCATTCTGTGTGTGAGTAGACACATAGTTACGTTTAACATCATAGGCAGGTTCCATACTTCTTTCCTCTTTCCTCTACTCTGTATTGTCTTTGAATATCTTAGCTATTTCCTCACCATAAAAGTGAAATAATGTTGCAAATAAATAATGCAAAATATTAACAAAGACATAACTGAATAGCCTGATTTGGAGACAGTGTGATGTGGTAGAGAAACACCAGCAAAGGTGCTAATCTTGACTCTTGCAGGAACTCCCTGGGCAATCTTAGAAAGTCTCTTCCCTGTCTGGCCTCCTTGTATCCATGTGTCAGTTGCAGGGTGGGACTGGGGGATCCTCCAGTTTTCATGGGGTGCTCTAGTTAATAATGTAAAAGAAAACCACTCACTTTGCATTGTCGGTAGAGAAAATCGCTTTGCCCATTTGACTTCCCCAGGGTGACCCCTCTGAACTGGCCCTTCCTGTGGTCCCCAGCACACCCACCCTCTGCTTTCTCTTTGCTGACAGGTGCGGAATGACCTGACTGGAGTTCTGTATGGCGAGGACATTGAGATTTCAGACACCGAGAGCTTCTCCAATGATCCCTGTACCAGTGTCAAAAAGCTGAAGGTAGGTGTGGCTAGCCACAGGGTGAATGGCAGACTCATCTTAATGCCCTGGGTGCCCAAATTACCTAACTATGAAAGAGCCTCAAGTTTGGTCTGGGTCTCAAGTTCATTTCCACCTTGGCATCCCAGACAGGAGAAGCTCCCAGGAATTGGCTTCCCTTGGCTTTCCCTTCCTTGCTGTCCAACACTGGCCAGAGGTGCTGGCTGCAGGTGCACAGTCACTGAGCACTTTCCTGATGGTTTTATATCTCTCAACGCAGCCTCAGGGGCAAGCAGGGCACACATGATTGTCATGTCTGTTTTGAAGAGTCACAGAGAGAGGAACTGTCTTGCAGAAAGCCCACAGCAAAGAAGTCTTCTTGTTGCAACTGAAAGCCCAGGCCCCTGACCACTATCCGGTGATACTCACTTTAGGAACAGAAAGGGTCAACTAGAAGTTTCCCCAGTTGTAAGTCAGTCTCTAATTTTCACTTGTCCATTCATTCTGCAAACTCTCTCAAACAGCTTTTATGCACCAGACCCTCTCTTGGGCTTATAGACATCATCGGCCTCGACCTTGTCCTTAGGTTGCTCCCAGTGCAGTGAAGAAGACAGAGACCTCTCAGGGGAAACAGGAACAAAGGGGCCTGGGAACAAAGGGAGGAAGTGACTCATCTCACCTGGGGAGAGTGCTCAGACAAGACTCCAAAAAGAGACAACATTTAGTGGTGGAGGAAGAGAGGGATCCCCTCCTACAGGAGCCTGGCATGGTAGGAGGGAAGATCAGATGGTAGAGTAGGCATGCTCATCATGGCTTAGGATCAGCAGGAATTCCACAGAGGCAGAAGTACCTGGAGTGAGGTAGAAGGGAGGCTGAAACAGAAGTCAGTTCCCAGGAGCCTTGAATGCCAAGCTTAGAAGTTTGATATTTTATCCGGGGGTCTTCCTGGAGGTTTGTAAGCAGATGCCAGTGTCATCAGAGCTATCAAATTCCTCTTTCCCTCTCCTCCATTCCTTCAGGCCCTCACTTAAAGTCATTAGCATGGAGACCCCAGATGCCAGCTGCAGATATGTCCCTTCTGTCTTGTGTGGGTCCCAGGTTACACCAGTCAGAGCAGGTAGCAGCTTAGAGCAGTTGCCTTCTAAATCCTCTAGTTCACAGATAGGGAGCCCAAAGCCCAGAGAAGGAGAGCAAGGGAAGCAACATATCAGTTGTCTACCACCTCCTCCAGAGCAGATACAGAGCCTGCGGGTCACATTTCAGCCTTGGGAGCCTCTGCAGATGAGGACACAGTAGTCAGGGAAAGGCCTGCTTGACAGCCCAGGTGGCTGGAGCCAGGTCTCCCCCCTGCAGTGTCACAGGCTGTGTGGGGCCTGGAGGATTCAGGGATGGGGTGGCTGCTCTGCAGGAAGCATCTGGGGTAGGGTTGGGAGACGAGGGGAGGGCCTGCAGCTGCGCTGACATTCTCCTGCCACACGCAGAGGCATCTCCCCATGGTGGGCACTTGAAATAGCTCCCTGAGCTCCAGAGGCCCAGCATCTATGGACTTTAATGTTTAAAGAACCTCTGTGTGCAGAGCAGAGGTACTAGTTGAAAGTCAGCAAGAAACTGGAGATGGAACTGGGCTCTCTGCCCATCAACCAACCAACTCCAACAGAAGTAGCACCGACATTAACCATAATGAAAATAACAGCCGAAATAGCCACCTTTCCAGCACATTGACCACAAGCCAGGCCCTGTGCAGAGCCCTTCACCTTTATTTGCTCAATTCATCCTCCCCAAAGCCCTCAGGTGGAGGGAATTTTTGTGTCCCTGTTTCACAGATGTGGACTCGAGACTCAAAGAGGTTAGCAACTACCCCAAGACACCCAGCTGAAAAATGGTGGGTTGGGATTCAAACCCAGGTCTGGGCAATGTCATGGCCCAGCTTTCTCCACTGCTCTGCATGTACTTCTGAGAAAGGATTCCAGTATCACATAAGCCAGGAGAGCAGCACTAATGACAGAGTCCTCATCTGTTGGCAAAGGCTCCCCTCACCCAGACACCTGCACAGCTCCTTCTTGTACCTCTTGCAGTCTTTGTCCAGTCATCCCCTTCTCCCAGAGGCTTTCCCTGAACACTTTATTTAAAAATTGAAATCCCTGTTCCTCCAACTCCCACTTGTCCCTTTCTGCTAATTTTCTCCTCCATTTCACTGATTGATATCTATTTTCATTTCCTGGGACTGCTGCAACAAAGTACCACAAACTAGGTGGTTTATAACAACAGAATGTGCTCTCTCGAAGGCTTAGGACTCTTCCTTGCCTTTCTCTTGGCTGCTGGTGTCACTGGTAATCCTTGGCAGTTTGTGGCTCACCACTGCATCACACCAATCTCTGCCACACATGGCATGTCCTCTCTTCTCTTTATATTGTCTTTTTAGGACACTGGTCATGTTAGATAAGAGCCTCCCCTATTCTAGTATGACCTTGACCTAACTAGTTACATCTGCAATGACCCTGCTCTCAAATCAGGTCACATTCTGAGGTACTAGGGGTTATGACTTCAATGTATTTTTTGGGGAGACACAATTCAACCTCTAACAATATCTGGCCTTCTATTCATTTTACCTGGTATTTTATCATCTGTCTCCTCCCATTAGAATGTAAGCTCCAGGAAGCAGAAATTTCTGTCTGTCTTGGTCACTCTTCTGTTTCCCGTCACCTAAAACCCAACCTACTTTGCTCAACAATTTGTTGAGTGTGTGTGAAAGAAATACCAAGTCTGGACAAAGCGCAATAGAGGCTACAAGGACATAATACTCAGGAACAATGGGAAGGTAGTTACTTTTGGAAAACTCAGAGGAAAAGCAAGTTTCTGATTTATTGTGGGATAAGATGGAGAAGGAGGTACAGAGGACAGGCAAGAAAACCAGATATCAAATAGTAGAACTGGAGTCTGCATTGGAGGTAGTAGAGAGCAGAATTAAAGCCAAGAAAAATAAAAATCAATAAGGTGGAGGGCAAACTTGAGATGCTTTCCCAGAATTCAGAAGAAATCGCCAAATAGATCAATCCAGTGAGATAAAGGATAACAGTTGTGGATACTGCAGAAGGGAGTTTTCCTAAGGGAAAACCAGGACAAAAGAAACAGAACCAAAATCCAAAACAGTAGAAGCAGTAGCAATGAGCACGCCTAACACCCAGATTTTGGTTCCTAACACCATTCTCCAGTAAAAGGAACCAGGCCTCCTTAGACAAATGGCTGGTTCTATGGGGCAGGAAATAGACAAGATGATTCTGGAGTATTTTGTAATACCAGAAGGTAAGGAATAACACACATACTGGTGGGGCTGTATCATGGAAGTACAGTTGCCAGTTGAATGAGCTCCCAATGGCCAAAGCTGGAACAATTTGAACACAAAAAATTAAAGTAGTATTAGAATATAACCCAAAGTATTAAATAAATCTCCACAGGTTTACTATTATGTAAATGATTGACTAATAAATGGGAGAACATAGGCAAATCTACTACACAGAAGAATTCAAAATAACTTACATAGATACTTCACACTCCAAAGAGGTAGGTCATAACTACACACTTCTTAAGTTACTTCCTTCCAAAGGGTACAGTAGGAAAAGAGGGGGGATAAAAAAGAATAACTTGACAGTTGAGAAACCTGACAAACGTTCCCTTAGCCAGGCAATCGAGGTCAACATCAGCAGTGATAAGTCACATTGAAAGCTCCCTTGACGTGATGTGATGGAAATAACTTTACCTCTGTGGTCTTCTTCCCCAAATCCCATAACCCCAGTCTAACCATGAGAAAAACATCAGACAAATTACAGTTGAAGGCCATCCCACAAAATACCTGACCAATACTCCCCCAAACTGTCTAGTTCATCAAAAATAAAGAAAGCCTGAGCCAAAAGGAGCTGAAGGAGGCATGACAATTAAATATAATGTGATATATTCTAGATGGGATCCAGGAATAGAAAAAGGATGTTTGAGAAAAAGACTAAGGAAATCTGATTAAAGAATGGGTGTTAGCTAATAATAACATCAATATTTATTCATTGTGACAAATGCACAAAATACTAGTATAAAGCAATAATAGGGAAAACTGGATGAGGGGTTGTATGAGAACTCTATATATAGTCTCCACAATTTTTCTGTTTTCAAATAATAATTTTTTTTTTTTTTAACTAGGAAACAAACTTAAGTGGGCTCAAGACAGACCTAGTACTATAGATTGGGCCATACAAAATTTCCATTATTCTACAGTTTTTGAACTACAACAATTTCATATGGAAATGTACAGACTACATGAGCAAACTAGCCAGCTTCTGCATTCTAGCAGAACTGGTGAAAAGAGAGTCATACTTACACAGGTTTTGCCAAAATTTTGACATACTTAGTGGAGAAAATCTTACAAATATCTAGGCCAGGAAAAAAACAAACTTCCCATAGAGATGCAAAAACCAGGCCACTCTCCGACTCCTCTGAAGCATTAAATCCCAGAGACAGTGGAACAACTGGGAGACATTCTGCACTGTATGGGGCTCACAGGATGTTCCAGCCAGGTCCCCTTCTTGAAGCTAATCCTGAAGTCTGATGTCAACCAGCCAAGAGCAATGGCATAATTTACACATGAGGTCATCATAGAAACGGCTAAGCAGGGATCTTTGGAACCCATGGAAGGAAAGCGAAGTCTAAATAATTGTTATAAAAGTATATGCAGATGCAAAAATTACATATAATTTTACACATAATGCAAAAATAGATATGGCAATAGGCATAATTGAGATATAAAAATCCCAATTACCTTCACAGGCCTAAGAAGAGATGAATTTTTTTAAAAAGGGTGCTTAACTCCTGGTGTTAACTAGGAGAGGGACTCAAAAGAGACCATTTTGCTCATGAGTTTCATAATTAGGTAGATGTAAGCTAAAGAATGCTCTGAATGACTCAGTGGTAAATATACCATAATGCAAACAGAACCTGAAGCTGCAGAAACACAAAAATAAAACAAAGGAAATCTCATCCATGTTTCAAAACAGAAAGCAAACATGTAAACCAGAAAGCACAAAACAGATCAGTGCAGACCACATATAATGATTCTGACCAGAAGTTCAAATAGGCCAAACTCATTATCAAAAGGAAAAGACTTTCAGATTGTGTTTCAAAAAATGAACGCTAGCTATTTACATCAGATAAACAAAATGACACTGAAAGGTTGAAGGTAAAATGTTGAGCAAAGGTCTACCAAGCAAATCAATCTACAGCAAGAATCCCAGTATTCATATCAGACCAAAGCGTGTTCAAGGTACAGGTGTCAAACAGGATTAAGGAGAGTCCTTTTCTATAGATAAGGCTTCAATCCACCTTGAGAATAACACGCTCATGGACTATTATTGCTTTAAATTACATCTCACTGAAATAAAGAAAGAAAAGCCTGTTAAAAATAGAGACGGAAATTGACAGAAACACAATAGCATTGGGACGCATAACATCTCTCTCTCTCATTCTTGGACAGTTCACCCAGGCAAAAAAAAAGGCAAGAGCACAGAGGAACGGAATAATGAAATTAATAAGGCTGATTTAGCAGATGTGTATCAAAATTTGTATCAAGAAAGTCAGGAAATAAAACCATTTCTGTGTGATGAAGTCACGAGGCCCTTTAAGCTCATTCCAAGCCTGTTCTGAACAGGGGGTGGCTAAGGTTTAGCTGTTTCCAGGTGGGACTGGGAAGCCGCTCTGCATAGAGACCACGTCCTGGGCACTCATAGGGAGAGTTCCAGGTGTCAGATTTCCCTTTCTGGACATTTCAGTTGCTTCATGAACCTTCCCCAAAGTGGCCTTCTGCCCTGTATTCATATTTCCATTTTTTGGAGGAATTGGTGGTACATTATTTCAACCATGGGGCATCCACAGACCCTTATGTCTGGAATTGACATGGGAGGGGCAGTTGCCTCAGTTCAATCCGGGTGCTCTGGAGACCAAATATTTTTGTGGAAAGAGCAGGAACTTTTAAAGAAAATCTTTTATTGTAAAATCAAACAACAATTTGAAAGCCACAGAAATCAAATGAATGTCTAAATGAATCATAAGGCAAACAGCACACAGGTCAGAGAACTTTGTCAGATACCCCAAAAGTCCCTTCTATTCACAGCCCCCTGCCCCCACCATCAGGAACCCTATGCCCTACTTTTACAGAAATCACCAGCATTCTTTTTTCCTTTTTTTTGTCAGAACTAAGAAAGTATAGGGAATGCTGTTCTAGTTGTGACCCTTTTTTTATTGTAGTAAAATATATGCGACATAAAATTTACCATTTTAACCATTTTTAAGTGTTCGATTCAGTGGCATTAAGTACATTCACAGTGTTGTACAACCATCCCATTATCCACTTCCAGAACTTTTTTGTCATCCCAGACAGAAACTCAGAACAGGGGCTTTGTGTATGTGTGTGTTGCTTTGTCACCCAGGCTGGAGTGCGGTGGCGCGATCTCGGTTCACTGCAACCTCCACTTCCCGGGTTCAAGTGATTCTCCTGCCTCAGCCTCCTGAGTAGCTGGGATTACAGGCGCCCTCCACCAGGCCTGGCTAATTTTTGTATTTTTAGTAGAGATGGTGTTTTACCATGTTGGCCAGGCTGGTCTCAAACTCCTGACCTTAGGTGATCTGTCCGCCTTGACCTCCCAAAGTGCTGGATTACAGGTGTGAGCCACCTGTGCCAAGCATAACAGGGGCTTTTGAATCAAGTGGACCCGGGGTTGGACTCCGTCCCCGCCTTGGTGTCTTCCTCTGTAGAGAGGGCACTGGGCCATCCCAATTGTGTGATGGTCGCCGTATGCAGACTGTTGGGCTCTCTCGGGGGCTGAAAAATCAGTAGTTGATATTATGTTCGAAACTTGAGAGATGCTGGAATAGAGAAAAGACTAAATAATAAAATACTAAATAATAAAATCAGGGAATTTCAGGGAAAGAAGCCATGGAACTCTCTATCTTTTAATGAATATCTTAAAATAATAACAAAGGACTTTCTAAAATCCACACTTTGACACAGTAAGCAAAGCTGAGAGATTGTGAGCAATTCATTTAGAGTCTCTGGGCCCACAGAGCTTCCCTATTGCAGGTGAATTTACCAGAGGAGACAGGAGCCTTGCTTGCCTGCATCAGCGCTGTGCCAGCAGCCACCTCTTTCCAGAGGGCTCTTCTCTCTCTCCATCTTATCACAGCCTCTTCTTCTGACCTCATCCAACGCTTCTGCTTTAACATCAAAGGAGGACACTTTTAAGCACTCCCTTTGTGCCCACAGATTCATGAATTCACTTCATCCCCACAATAACTCTACAATAGCAGTCAGCAAATTACAGCTCATGGGCCAAATCCGGCCTACTCTCTGTGTTTGTAAATAAAGTTTTATAGGAACACATTCGTTTACCACAACGTCTTTGGCTGCTTTTGTGCTACAGCGGCAGAACTGAGTAATTGCAACAGAGACTCTACGGCCTATAAGACCAAAAATATTTACTATCCGGACCTTTATAGAAAGTGTTTGCCACCACCTGCTCTGAAGATAGGTACTATTATTATCCCCATTTTATAGGTAGAGAAACTGAAGCTCAGGAAAGTTTAATAACTTGCCTGAGGCCAGTTATTATTAAGTGACTGAGCTGAGATTCTAGCTCAGCAGTCTAGCTACAGACTGGCTCTTAACCTCCACGGCATGCCTCCCAGCTTCGTGTCCACCCACACTCCTCAGTCAGCAGAAAGATTCCTGCATAGCCTCTCAACATTCCAAGGTTACTCATACCCAACATTTTTAAATGACCTGTCTCCCCCCATTTCTTCTTGGTAACAAAACAGGAGTGAACGGGCTTTGCAACTTACTTGCCTTAAGTGGAGGAGTGGTTAAAAAAAAAAAGTGCTAGGGAATGACAGAAAGACACAGATAAGCAGAAGCTCTCATCTTTATTTTTTATATTGATGCAATATTTGGGCCCCAGTGCAACATCATGAAGACCCTCTAAATTGAGCCAGGCTTTCTACTCTTAAAAAAGGAAAAGAAAATATGTCTCTGCCATTTAGAGCCATGTTTGGCTTTCTTTTTTGAGTGACTCACAAAAATAGCCCAATTCTCCAACAATATTAGTGGGGATCCTTATGCCTCATATTAAGGGGACAGCTTTGACCAGAAAAGCTACTCGACTAGTCAGCAACAACTGAGTGTCAGCAGAGAGAGGAGGGAGACAGGATAAGCCTAAGGTAATGCCTTTCCAGAGAGGGAGGTGTCTTCATTTCCCATTGCTGCTGTGACAAATCTGAACAGCTTCAAGCAACACAAATTTATCTTACTGTCTGGAAGCCAGATGTCCTACATGGATCTTGACAGGCCAACATCAAGGTGTCAGTGCGGCCAAGTTCCTTCTGGAGGCTCTAGTTCTAGTATCTAGAGGCCACCTGCATCCCTCAGCTGGCAGTCCCCTTCCTCTGTCTTCAAAGTAAGCCATAGTCAGTGGAGCCTTTCCCACACTGTATCACTGTCTCTGCCTCGGCCATGTTTAAGGACCTTGTGAATACGTGAATACATTTAAGGACCCTGTGAATACATTATCACCTGGCTCATCCAAGAAAATCTCCTTATTTTAAGATCAGCCGATAAACAACCTTAATTTCATCTGCAATGTGAATTTTCCCTTTACCACGTGACATAACATACTCACAGGTTCTGGGGATTAGGATGTGGCCTTTTCTGGGGGGCTGGGGGAGTGGGGACAGGGTCTCACTCTGTCACCCAGGCTGGAGTGTAGTGGTGTAATCACAGCTCACTGCAGCCTCAACTTCCTGGGCTCAAGCAATCCTCCCACCTCAGCCTCTCAAGTAACTGGGACTACAGGCATGCACCACCATACTCAGCTTATATATATATATAATATATTATATATTATTATAATTATATATAATATATATATATAATTATATATATATTATATATTATATTTTATATAATATAATATATATTATATTTTATATTATATCATATATATTTTATATATAATATACAATATATAATATATCTTTTATGTATAATTATATATATTATATATAATATATATTTTATATATATTATATATAATATATATTTTATATATATTTTATATATATTATATATAATATATATTTTATATATATTATATATAATATATATTTTATATATATATTATATATTATATATTTTATATATATATTATATATAATATATATTATATATATAATATATATAATATATATTTTATATATATATTATATATATATTATATATATATATGTATATATTTGTAGAGACAGGGTTTCTCCACGTTTCCCAGACTGGTCTTGAACTCCTGAGCTCAAGTGATTCTCCTGCCTTGGCCTCCTAATGTGCCGGGATTACAGGCATGAGCCACTGTGCCCAGCCAGGATGTGGCTATTATTCTGCCTGTCATAAGACAACTACAAAGGTAGGTTTTGAGAGGACTGCCCTCCCCTTGCTCCATGGGAAAGTCCCAGTGGGAACTGTGCTCTCCCTCTTGACTCTGGCCAAAAAAAAGTCCTTAGGCAATTGACCCCCTTTTTCCCAACCAGATAGGAGAGACCTGATGAGAACTGCCACCCCCACAGGCCAGGAGTCCATCCTGACTGCCTGAAACTGAAGTTCATACAGACACCCCAAGGGGATACAAAGCTGCAGAATAAACATGATGCATCCTTCTCACAGGCCAGGTTTGCTCAGAGACATGGAGACGAAAAGGTATTATTTTTAACTTACGACATAGATATATTATTAGAGTGTTAAATATACATGAATTTTCAAGATACAAGAATAAACTTTAAAGAAATGCCATGCTTTCCACTGGGCTGCTGTGGGCTATTCCCTCTTCGCTCCCTTCCTTGAGAGTGAAGCGTATGCTTCCTGCTTCTCTGCCTTTACGGACATTTCCAGTGGGGGGTGGGGTCTAAGTAAGACAAATTTTAGCTAAATAAAAGGGACTACTCATTCTGGGTGTGGTATCAGTTTGTCAGAGCCAGGAGGGACTTTGGAGAACATTGTAGGCTAAACTTCTAGGGCCCACTCCAGGTCTACAGCCAGACAGTTGGGGCACAGGACTGGCCTGGGCTTCCAAAGCCTTAGGCAGTGCCTGCTGGCCCAGGTCATGGCCAGCCTCTAACAGCTCAGCTGCCTTAGGGGTTTATAGCCTCTCATCTCTTTATATAGCATTGTGACATTTGAATTTTCAGCAGCCCAGCACAGTAGGTGGTCTGCGAGGCTAAGCTCTGAGAAACCAGGATGCCATTGAGTGGGCCTAGACAGATGCGTGGGTGGCAGGAGATTCCAGACAACCCAGAGGTCAGGGTCAGGCTCAGGCTCAGGGTTGAGCTTGACCTTCCTTGCAAGATTCCATGCTCTAGAGGCAAGGAAGGCTGGCTGGAGGGCATGGTCCCTAATCTTCCTCACCTCTGCTGTCCTGCACTTTTAAATGCACACCAGCGATTTTAGTGGCTCAGGATTGCATTTGCCATTTATATCCTTTCACTTCAACATCTGCATGACTTTTCTCGATTAGCTGTTGCTGCAGATTGAGTGCTGAGCTCCAGCAGCTCAGACCCAGTGGGGTTTGCCTCCTCAACTGGGAGGCAGTAGATAGGAGCGAGGGGTCAAGCACTCAGGCTCTGGGACCACACCCACCTGGGGCAAGGCCAGTGCCGCCACCTCCTATTTGTGTGACCTGGCATCTTAGGTTGAAGTCCCTACAAACAGAGCCTGAGATGCTTGGGAAAGTGATTTATTGTGGAAGTACTCTTAGGAGAAGGGGAGGGAAGCAGGATGAGGCAGGAGGAGCTCTGTCTTGGATGGATACCAGTTTAGCCTGGCCCCACAGGGGTCTCCGGAGCACAGACAGCACCACAGAGCTGATCCTAACTTTCAGCAAGGGGGCTGGAGTTTTCCACCAGTGTGAGTCAGTTGTTGGTTGCTCTCTGTGGGGTGTGGGGCATGGCATGGCTCCCATGGCCAGGAAGCTCCCCTTAGCTGAGGGCAGTTCTCCAGAGAAGGGAGTGAGCTGTCAGCAGCCCACCCTCACTGCAGCCAGGGCGGGTGTACCAGCCCCAAGGAGGGGACTGCACCTGGGAAGGTTGCTTAATTCTTTGGACCTTGCTTTGCTCATGAATCTTTCCAAAGTGAGCATAATAATAGCGCCCACCTCCCAGGGTGGGCCTGACGGACTGTTTAGCACAACAGCTCAGAAAGGGCTTGAGAGTTGTTATTTTTATGGTGTTAGGGTTGCTTGCAAACTGGGGGTACATGCTAGTTCTTTGAATTGGGTTATCCTTGCTAAGTGTCATGTGCGTGCGTGAGTGTGTGTGCATGCCTGTGTGTGTGTGTGTGTGTGTGTGTGTGTGTGTGTGTGTGTGTGTGTGTGTTTAGCTCTCTTTAAGCATCCCAGAGACAAAGTGGTTCTAGATGAGGGATGAGACGGGGTCAAGAAAAGGGAAAGGAAACCTACCCAGGGTTTGGCAACATTAGACTCCTCTCCAGGGGGAGTTTAGTGGGCCTCTCCCTCACTCATCCTGTCACTGTTGGGGGTTTGGGCTGAATACCCCTCCCCATTTTCCTACCCCATTCCCATCGCTGTTTCCTTCCACTTTTGCCCCTTTCCTGTGATAGTAGCCTCTTGAGGGTGTGAACATAGGTCTCCATGTATGGTCTCCAACCGTAGACCTGGCCATCTCATTTGCCCCAACTCAGGTCCTCTGCTTTCACTCCAGGAAAGTCCCTGCAGAGCCAAGTCCCTGGAAGGGCACAGGATTTTCCAGACCCTGCCCTCTGCCACGTTTCCAGTCCTTTGTAATATCACAGCTCTGATCTGTCAGTCATCCTCAGGGATGGTTATGGCTGCCCCTCTCTACTCCCTACTGCTGCCTAAACTGCCCCAAGCCCTTTCAGCATAAGAGAATGGGCCCATACCCAGGCAGGGGGCAGGGGGCTTGTATGAAAGCAGGGGCTACTGCTATTCCCAAATTTCTTCTTTCTACTCTCTGGACTTTCAGGAAAAGATACAAGCTATGCAACATTGAAAAGCATGATTCTGGAACTTTCATGAGAGCATGCACGTGTGTGGAAAAACTATTAAGATTCCCCAAATCCAAAACGTTTCCCCTAACCCCTGAATCTTCCAGTAAGTTGCTACTTCAAAGGAGAACCCAGTATATCTGCATTTCCTGCCCTCAGGACACCTCCTCGTGCTCTAGAATGCACATACCCTAGTTTGAGAAGCACCTCAAACTCTTTATACTGCTCTATGGTGCCCCCAAGATCCCAATCCAGCCTCACCCCCCGTTTGGCCTCCCCCCAACCCTGGATTCCGGGCTGCTCCTCCTTCCTTCCAGACTTGGCAGCGTCTTGCCCCCTCTTTCTCACCATCTAGAAGCAGAGTGTGTGTTCACAGCTTCCTGCAGCAGGCATGACCTGGCTGTGCATAGGATCTTTCTCCAGGGCCCTCTAATGGTCAAGGAGAACCAAAATGAGAGCTCTGGCTTTCATTTTGGTTCTTTGGAGCCCTGGGAGAGCTTGTACCTCTCTGGGAAGAGATTAGCTAGATGGGGGATCCCATGGGCCCCATCCAAATCTAACAGCCTGGGAGCACTGAACCAAGTGGTCCTTGCAACTTGGTTGTCATAGCAACAAAGACACCAAATGGTCCACAAGTGGCAGAGCTGGTTGTTTAACTGTCAGCAGGTGGTCAGGAGGTCAGCTATGAAGATGTGTGTCCCTCAGTCTACTCAAGAAGTGGACGTGGTGAGCCCAGGGTCTAGACCATGGGGCTGGCCAGATATTAGTGCAGTGAAGATTATGGCTACTAGTGACCAAATAAGCAGTGTAGGCCAGGCATTGTGCATGATGCTGCACACTGGATTAATTCACTTCATCGTGCATTCAACACATATTTGTTGACATATGTGTAGCGCCGTGTTCTGGGAGCTGGGGACTTACAGATAAGTCAAGTTACCCTTACTTCAGTGGGGAAGACAGACAAGTAAGTGGACTTGAGCCACGTTGGAGGCAAGCACAGGGTGGTCCAGGCTTACAGCGGAAGAAGTGGCCACCAAGCCTGATGGGACAAAGAGATGGTTTCTCAGAACAGAGGAGCCTGGGCTAAGGTAGGAAGGGTTAGTAGCAGCTGTGTGGGCAAAGTAAGTGGGAGGAGAGGGAAGGGCACTCTGGAGGGATAGACTTGCGGAATGGGTGGGGGGCAAAGTGGGAATATGAATAAATAAATGAATGAGTGAATGAATGAATGAATGAATGCAGTCCTGTTTTAGGACTCACTGCCAAGGCAGGGTATGAGAAATGTGATAGAGAATTGAGCACAAGTCAGTTGGTAAAGACTGCATAGGATCTTTACCATCTCTATCTTTAGCACATCTTGAATGTGCTAAGGAGCTCAGTGTTTGATCTGCAAACCTCAGGAAGCCATGGACAGATTTCACACAATCAGACTTGAATCTAGGAATGAACCCTTCCTCTGCTCTGTGGTGATGGGTGGATGGGGCAGGATTCATGGCAAGGATGCAGGGAGGCTGTTGCTGTTCACTGAGTAAGAAATGATGGTAACCAAACTCAGGAAAGTGGGGCTGGAGGGTTGGGGCTGATTAAGGAGCTAGTTGTGAGCAGACAAAACCAACAGGTTCCGGTTATGGCTTGGATGAGGGTTGAAGAAGAGGAGTGAGTCTAAGATGACTCCCAAGTTCCTGACATTGTCAGAAATGGAAAACACAGGAGGAGGAAAGGGCGTCTTGGGAAAGCTGGTGGATTCAGCTTGGGACATGTTGCGCTGGAGGTGCCTGAGAGAATCCAACTGGAAGAGTCTGGTGGGAAACTGGAGAAAACCTGAGGCTGGGGGGAGAGATTTGGAGTCCACAGCACGCAGAGAACAGTTGTGGCTGGGGTCATGAACTAGGTGGCCCAGGAAGAGTGATGGGAGCAAAGAGCTAAGGACAGAATACCAGCATTTAGGGATGGGCAGAAAGGTCAGGAGCTGATGATGAGGAGTATGAGCAGGAGTGGCCAGGCAGGCAGGAAGGGAGCCAGCAGAGAGCAGCATGGAAGCCACCGGGTGAGTTTCATTATGATGAATTGACAACCACTGGGCAAGGTAGATAGGATTATCCCTTTCTCAGAGATGAAGGAATTGAGGCTCCAGGAGATTAAGACCCAAAGTTTTCAGCTAATCAGAGGTGGAGCTGTGATTTGAACCCAGGTCTCTGACTTCAAAATCTAATAAGCTCTTTTTACCATACCATGTTTAGCAACACACGGTTTGGCACAAAGTAGATGATCAATAGATACTTACTGGATGAAAGGATGGATGGATGGATGGGTACTGTCAGCAGCAAAAAATGCTAAAAATTTTTAACAAACAAGCAGAAAGATCTTGGAGCATGCCTGGAAGCAAGTCCACAGAACGGAAGCAGCTTAGAACTTTTTATAGCATTGCAGACGTGGTGATGACAAAGGCTTGCCTTCCTTCCACTGCTCTGTTAACGATCTTTTAAAGTCCTTTCAGAGCCAGTGTTTTTTTTCCCCTCTTCTTTCCATTCTTGCTTGCAAACGAAAGATGATTTTAGAATCCAGGCCTTCTTTATTTTGCTAAAGTACATGATGAGTAAAATGGCCTCTCAGTCAGCACTTTCCAATTTTGAAAGATGCTAAAAACTGATCTTTAAAAGCATATTTTTCTACTTTATGCATCAAAGGGCCATGAGGCCTGCTGGAGGGGATGGATGAACAGCAGGAAGGTGGCACCACCTGCAAGGCTGGGCCTCACTGTGGAGGGCAGGAAGCGGCTGGGTTGGGGAGCAGGTGTTTGGGCCAGGGCCTGGCTGGTCTCCTGGTGGCTGCCTCACCCATTCTCTTTCAGCCTGTTCTTCTCCATGGGGCAGGACCCAGCTGGATCCCAATGCCCCAGAAAGCAACGAAGACCCCATTTACCTGACCCAGGAGAGCCTCTGGCTGATGCTCAGTAATTGTCTGTTGAATGAATGAATGAGTCACAGGGGTCGCTGTACACATTTGTATTAACCACACTGAGATAATGAATGTAATCCCATGTATAGAGCTTTCAAAAATAGATTTTCCTTAGAAATAAAGGTGGACACTCACTATGTGCTAGGCACTGTGTTAAGCACTTTACAAGGACTATTTCACTTAGTCTTCCCAGAAATCCGGTAAGGAAAGTACTACCATTATCCTCATTTTGCAGATGAGGAAACTGGGGATGAGATGGAAAAGGAGTGACCAGAGGCCACCCATGGTTTGTTGGTAGAGCTGAGATGCGAACAAAGCTCAAAGCGAGTCTGAAACCTCTTAATTGGGAAGCTCTGTGGGCTCCAGGAATTTCTTGAGGGATTAACAATCAAGAAGGTAGAAAGGGCTAGAACACTGTGGCAGGGCAGCAGAGTGTGGTTGGCTGGGGTCTTGTCTCTGCCACCAACTCCCCAGGGGCCTTAGAAGCTCCTTTCTCCTCATCTGGCCTCAGTTTTCCTATATGTAAAGTGAAGAAGAAGGTTAGATGATGCCTCCATGGACTGCAGGGTTTGCCTGCCCTGGTGGGAGGAGAACAGGGGAGGTCGCAAGGCCCCTGAGAGCAGTCAGCTTTAGCCTCCAGCCTGTACAGACTTGCCCTAGGGCTTGCCCATGAGACCGGGTGGACTGACTGCAGGAGCCACAAGAAAGCCAGCCCTAGAGACGGCTAGAGAATCCAGGCTGGGCTGGGGTTGGGGGTGAGGTTCTGCCCTGCCCACCTGCCCAGGCAGAGCTCTTGGCTAAGAGCCAGAGGTTCAGGAATGTTGTCTGCCACAGCCTTGAACCCTTTATGGGGTGCTGAACATCTACTCACCTTCATGATGTGTCCTTCCATCCACAGGGGAATGATGTGCGGATCATCCTTGGCCAGTTTGACCAGAATATGGCAGCAAAAGTGTTCTGTTGTGTAAGTAAAACAGTTGTATCATTCGTGTCTTTGGGGAGGTTCACAAAGCTTTTTCCCATACTCATTCTCTCCCTGCTCAGTCTGTGAGTGGGATCATAGGACTGGAGCCTGGGATCCTGGAAGCAGAAGAGTTATGTTCACTGTTCTTTCCTCTTTCCAGGGAGCTAAAACCCCAGGGCTCAGAACAATACCATCATCGAGGAACCAGGGACCTCAGTCTAACCCATCGTCTAAGCCTTGTTGGCTAATTCTAAGTCTGCTCAACTTAGCCAGAGAGATACCAGAAATCAGGGTTGAGGCTGAAGTGACTCAGACCCCCTCCCTGCCCTGTAGGTAGGGCTCAGAGTCTTAGGTTAGGGACAAATTATCAACTATTGATTTTCTACTCCTGAATCCTTTATAGCTGTCTAGTATGTGACAGGTGACAAAGGTGACCTTTTTATGCCTTATCTCATTTAATCTTTTCAATAACCATGTGAAGCAACTATGATTTTCCCATTTTACAGATGAGGAAATAGAGCTCCATAGAGTAAAGGGACTTGTTCAAGGGCCCTCAGCCAATTCATGGCAGAGCCAAGGCTCCATCCCCATTCACCTGATCCCCAATCTAGTCTCTAAAAAAAAGGTTTTCTCCATATGACTTCTAGCTTAAGTTAGATGTAGGGGACAGAACACAGGAACTAAGTCAGTTTCCATTTTGATGTCCCAGCTCCCAATCCTCCCCATCGTGTCAGGAGAAAAGTCAACAAAATGAAAGCCCAG
This sequence comes from Pongo pygmaeus, assembly GCF_028885625.2. Taxonomy (NCBI): domain Eukaryota; kingdom Metazoa; phylum Chordata; class Mammalia; order Primates; family Hominidae; genus Pongo; species Pongo pygmaeus. The sequence goes on along the minus strand of NC_072386.2, from coordinate 88,826,889 downwards.
GCAGGTGAGTCACTGTCTGGCCAATAAGCTTCACCTTTTAGACTGAGGTCATTCTAGGCGTAGTGTCTGGTGATGGGCTGCAGATCTCTGTCCTCTCTGATCTTTTATCTTTTTGTCAGTAATGTGGATGAGGTTATAAATAGGAATTCTAGAAATCATGAAATGCATTGGATGACAGAGTTTGAGTGCAAAGAACTTTAACAGGTTGGAATGTTTGATTAAATCCAAGCAGAGTAAATCGTCCTAACATATTATATTAGAACAAATGAAGCTGCCTAAGTCCAAGTGGTAGAGGGATAGCTGAGGAGTACTGTGTGTTGAGAAGAGAAGGGACTTTGGATGTTCCAGATGACCCCCAGTTTACTACAGGGTCTGGTAACTAAGGTCATCAGCGTGAGCACAGTGCCAGAGAGCCGAGGTGACCTCAAATTGCATGTCTACATCCAGGGCAGGGTAGTCCCTCTGCTCTTTGCTGGAGAGACCCCACCTAGGGAGACCTGCGCAGCTCCTGGTGGCCTGTTTTGGACAGGTGTAGGAATTGAAAAGAGACAAGGAGTGAGGACAGAGCCATGGCTGGAAGCCGTGGTCACGTGTGGTTATTTGAACCTGAAGGCTCAGGAGCAAAACGAGAACTGTCAGATCATCTTCTGATTTAGCCGGGAGGAGGGAGAGGCTGTGAGACTGACATTTCAGGGGATCTTGGATGGAGGTTGGCGCTCAGGAGTCGATCAGCTTGGGCTTGAGTCCCTGTTCTGCTACTTATTATTGAAGTTGGGTGTGTTGTTTACACTCTCTGAGCCCCAGTTTTCTCATCTGTAAAATGGGGATTATAACACCTGTCTGATAAGATTGTTGAGCAAAAACCCTCTGCATAGTATCTGATGTACAGTGAACCCTCAGTAAATACCAGCCATCTTTTTTTGTTTGTTTATATTAGGGTCTCAGGTGTCCAAAGATGGAATGGGCCACCATTTACTGGCAAGTTTTACGGGTAGATTCCACAAAATTGTGTTAAGCATTCTATTTATCAGTGGAGAGTAGCAAGAGGTCTTTCCACATTGAAATTGAAGGAGGACCATGAGAAAAATAGAAAATATAGAGTGAATAGATTTAAAAATTTTACTCCAAAACTCGTAAAACCTTGCTCCTTACTACCTAGGGTCCAGAAATAACCCACCTTAAAAAGGAAAATAATGGTCCAAATTTGAGAGTGTGCTTTCTTTCACAAAAGAAACTTGGTGTCCCCTCTCCAGTATCCCCAGGGCCTTGCAAGGAGCTGGTGCATGGTGGGTGATTGGTGTTGATCGAATGAGGAAAACAAGTAACGTCAGAAAAAATAAATTAATAAAAATGATCCATGAAGATGCCACACCAGGCCCTGGCCACCTCCAGTTTGCAAGAAACATAGATGGGCCTTATGTTCTGATTTAAGCCAAACCAAAGCCCAGGTGTGACTGTGATCTCACTCTGTCATGCACTGGGATGAGTTTCCAAGTGGCTTTCCCAGCCGTGGTTTCTGCTTCTGAACAGACGGCATGGCTGTCTTCCTCTCGACCCAAAGCCCCCTGGCTTGTCTGCCTTCCACATGGCACGGGGACACCATCCCACCTTCTCATCCCATTTTCCTCTTCACTCTTGTTAGTCTTGGCATTTTGAGATGAGGTTTCTCTTAGAGTCTTCACTTGCTGCCCCATTCCAAGGAGTTTCTCAGAGGCTTTGGGCTGGGTGTAGTGTCCATGTGTTGGGTCCCCAGATGGAATCTGCCCTCAAGGACTTATGGTCTTGTCTGGTTAGGAAGGAGTTCTTCTGGAAGGTCCAGAAGGTCCTAAGGAGAGACTGTTCAATGTTTTCACGCTGGATCAAGACTGATAAGTGAGAGAGGGAGGAGACGCTCAGAGCAGAGGCCCCCGAGAGAGCCTTCCTGTCTCTATTGGAGTCAGAGCAGAGACCACATGGAAACAACCATGTCTCTGACATCCAAATGCTGCCCTGGAAACTTTACAGCGTGTTGCTGTGTTCTTGAGATTGGAACTGCCACCCAATGGGATCGCAGACTCCAGCAAATGCAAGGCCTATTTATAGCCCTGTGGCAAATGTTCATTTTGGCATCAGCACAGTATGAGCATGGCATGTTGCTTTTGTCTTCTCCTCTGTCCTCAGTGGTCTGTTCTAAATTCTCAAGCACTCTAATGTGGGTTCTGGTTTTAGCTCTGCCAGCTGTGTGACCTCAATCAGGTCACTTTACATCTCTGGTCCCCAGCTGCCTCATCTCTGAAATGGAAGCAATGATCCCTACCCCGTCTGCTTCATGGGGTTGTTGAGAGGCTTAAATGAGGCCACCAAAGGGAAAGCTTCATCCCAACTGTTAACTGCCTTACTGATGCGAGGGTTTATTACTATTATTGTTGTAAACCTTAATATAAAAAGGAAATGTCTTTCTTGCATGGGGAGTGGAGGAGGCAAAAGGAAACTTAAATGATGAAATTAGATTTTTTTTTAAAATCGTGTCGTGGCTACATGTCTACAGCTAGTAGGAACCAAAGGGGTTCATGGGGCTGAAGCGTGTGAACTCAGGATGGCCCACTCTCGTGCAATAGTACCCGTTTGTCAGTTATAGGTCCTAAGACCACATTTCTACCAGATGCAGAGAAAATGGAGGTGTGGTGGCTCATGCCTGTGATCCCAACACTTTGGGAGGCCAAGGCTGAAAGATAGCCTAAGCCCAAGAGTTAGACCAGCCTGGGTAGCACGGCAAGACCTCATCTCTACAAAAAATTTAAAAATTAGCTGGGTGTGGTATTATGTGCCTGTAGTCTCAGCTACTCAGGAGGCTGAGGTGGGAGGATTGCTGGAGCCCAGAAGTTCGAGGCTGCAGTGAGTCATGATCATGCCACAGCATTCCAGCCAGAGTGACAGAGCCAGACCCTGTCTCAAGAAAAAGGAAAACAAAAATCAAGGTGACCAAATAAATTAGAAATGCATTCATTCGGTCAGTCCACAACCATTGATTGAGTAGCCCCTGTATACCAGGCACTGTGGAAAGCCCTGGGACTCCAGGAGAGAACTGACGTGGCCCCACCCTCCCAAAACTCCCCTTCTGGCGGAGGAGACAGAGAAGCATACCAGTGCCTAGTTAAAACTCATGTGTCCAACAACCTCAGCCCTTCTGACCACAGGAGTACTGAAATGGAGTCCTGGAGGCATTTCCGCAGTTGCATTAGACAATGGATGATCTATCCAAGCCCAGTCTACCTTCCTTGCAGGAGAGCCTCGCTCAAAGCCTGCTTACTTTTGCTCTACAAATATGCTTAGCAATCTAGGCGCCCTACTTTCCAAGCCTATAGCAGTTTAAAAGCAGCAAATTCAGAGTGAGGGAGAGGAACTTGATGATAGTGAAAAATGACAGTGTAGAACTGACAGCTAGAAAGGAGACAAAAAGCCATGAAAAGTGGATCCAAAGTCTAAGTACAACTGTCTGGGGCCATCTGGTGTTTGGGGCAGTCTTCTCTAAGCCCAAGAACATAGCCCAGAACAGTGACTTATGTTCAGAATGAAACTATGAGTTACCAGGAGGAGAAGAGAATGAGAAGGGGCAGCTAAAATGTTTCCGAACATAGTGTTTGCCATGCATGATACACAGATTATCTCATTTAATTCTTAAATCAGTACAGTGAGGCAGGCTTTGCTTTCCACTGTCTGTCCATGGGAAAAGTGGGGCTCCAGGAGTTGTGTGCGTGAGTTACCTGGCAGGCATGTGGCAGAAAATCTGCCATTTGACTGTATTATTTTCTTTTCCCCAGAAGTTCAGAAGCTATGTTAGAAAAAGTTTTGTCTTCATCAAAATTGACTGATGTTCTAAATAAAATGTATTATCATTCAAATGGAATAAGCTTCTGTTTTCTGGAAAACTCACTTACAAGAAACAGCTACAACAGGACAGTAGCTGGTTGAAGAACTGTCAGAGCTGATCTGATTTTCTCCTCTGAACTTCCTGCTCAGTGCTGCCTCTTAATTAATTACCACATGGTCTTAATTATCACGTGTGAAGAAAATCTGCCTTTGTGTCTGATCAGAAGGCCTTTTCATATCCTCACTCTGCGTTTTGTTTTTGTTTTTGTTTTTGTTTTGAGACAGTCTCACTCTGTCACTCAGGCTGGAGTACGGTAGTGTGATCTCAGCTCACTGCAACTTCTGCCTCCCAGGTTCAAGCAATTCTCCTGCCTCAGCCTCCTGAGTAGCTGGGATTACAGGCATGTGCCACCATGCCCAGCTAATTTTTGTATTTTTTAGTACAGACAAGGTTTCACCATGTTGGCCAGGCTGGTCTTGAACTCCTGACCTCAAGTGATCCCCCCACCTCGGCCTCCCAAAGAGCTATAGGCATGAGCCAACACGCCCAGCCACTCTGCGTCTACTGATTCTTACTTCCTCATAAGTGGAGCTGTCTCCTTGCCACAACCTTATAAGATTGAGAAAACTTCCAAAAATGTTTTCGTTTTGTTTTGCTAAGAGGGGAACTTCAAGAATGGACTTCGAGTCTTGTCCCTTTGACTTACCAGCTATAAGTGTTGAGAAAATTTCATCTATAAAATTTAGATAATAGTGCATACCTCATAGGGTAGTTGTGAGAATAAAATAATATATAAAAATGGCAACACACGTAATGAGACCTCAATACACATGAGATCTCTGTCAGTAACAGATGAGAGTTGTGAATGAGAGTTGTGAAGTCTCACAGGCTCTGCCATTGATTAAATGACCTGGGATTACTAGGGTGACGCTTTTATTCAAAAGTCTAGTCCCCAGCCAGGATCTGGCATTTCTTTTCTTTTTTTTTTTTCTTTTTCTTTTTTTTTTTTTTTTTTTGAAAACAAGTTTCTGTGGACTAAATTTCATTCATTAGAGAGAAGCCCTGGAGACTGCCTGCTTTTCTTCAGCTGGGATTTTGTTAGGTAATTAAAATACGAGAGTTTTCTGTATTTTCCACGACAGTTTTGTTTGGGGCAACATTGTAATGTAGTTGCTGGAAAAATGACTGTGATCTGAGGTTGCATTATGAGAAGTACAGTGTCTAAAATGAGGGAAGCGAAGGTCCTGTATCATCGAAGGAGTCTAGCGAAGAGACAGTGTGATCACTGCCTTGAGATAGTTGAAGGGGTCTTTTGTTAAGCAATGTCTATTTAATCTTCAGATGCTTTGCTGAACCAATGGGTGGAGACCACAGAGAGGGGATCTGAGCTTAAATCAAGGAACAAATCTTTTAACTCACATGTACCCCAATGAGCTGCTCCATACTGAAGCCTGGGCTTTCTCAGGTATTAAGGGTGTTTTAGAGGAGTAGCCTTTGGACTTGGGATGAGGGGAGTGCCCCTCTGACTGTTAGACTTGATGGTAACTTTTCTCTAACATATAGGAGTTGTTGGGAGCTCTGGCCTCACTTCTGTGGACAGACCCTCACTTTAGCCTCCTGGACCCTAAGTGGAAGGCAGCAAGAACCTTCCCAGAGTCCAGAGCAATCTCAGGCTTCTCTCGCTACACCCTCCTGTCCTCTCACATCAACCCTGCTGTAGGCCAAGGGGTGCGACATGAATGGTTTTCCAACATCTCCTTCTAATGTGGGTGGCTCCCCAGGGATGAACGGAAGGATTGTTTAAGGTTTCAGTTTAGAATGCGGGCAGTCCATCAATGCACAGAGGAAATTTCCATCCACCCCTGCTCTCTGTAGTCACTTCTGGGTATTTTGTTTACTTACGGGAACATGACCACCACTTAGAAACTTTATTCCGAACCCAATTTTGATGGAACCTGACAGTCCTACAAACTGGGACTTTTCTGCTTGAATCAAAGCTATCAAAAACCATGATTTTCCTGATATAAAATAATGACAATAAGAATTAGAGTCAAGTAGGGGTGCATTAGAACCTTCTGATGACTTTTTTTCTTTAAATGGAAAGCAAGCAGTGTAGCTTTGTACCCTTAAAGTCAGCAGACCTAGATCCAGGTCTGACTTTTCTCTCTGACTGTTTGACCTTGGAAAAGTTACTTTCCCTGTCTGATTTTCAGTTTCCTCCTCTCTAGAATGAGGATGATAAACCACCTCCCAGAGTGAATGTGAGTGACAATCAAATAAGATCCATGTAAGATATAAAAATGTAAGGGACTTTTTTTAGGATCTGAATTTATACACTCTGTGTTTTGGATAAAGATTCAGAGAGACTTCTCGGTTTGCCAAGTGGCATCTTATATAAACTACACACTTAGATTAAGTTATCTTGGCCCCTTAAAAATTGTTCCCCCTGGGTTGTGTTATGAGGCCTCAGCTTTTAGTAAAGATCTATACAAAAATTAGCTTTATGAAATCTCTTTGTTGTAGAGGTTGTGTTGATACTAAACTGGCTAATTTGAGAGTATCCTCTCCATATGGGACATTTTTAGGGTTAGAGACTAGAAAATACTTTGTTTCCCCAAAGATCTGGTATGTTTTCTCCTTATTGATAATGAGAGTTGTGTAAATAACCTTGTTGCCCTTTTCTCTTGGGCTGCTGGGAAGTTCATGGTGAAATTTGCAGCTAATGCTGAATATGGTTAGAACCTTTGGTCTGTCTACATTCTGTTCCTTCTATCTTCAGGAAACATAATTTATATTTTTCTGGGCCCTTATGTTTTAATTTGTATTCAGTACTTATTATTTTATTATACATGTTATCCATAAACTACCTTGGATTCTTTGATAAATAACAAGGAAGAAACCAAACAAGTAATTAAACATTTCCTGAATCCTCTGGGAAGAGGAAGCCTTCCTCCCCACCTATCTTCCAGGGCACAGAGCCTTGAACTGTGCGACTCTCGGTGCCTTCATAGTCACTCCATCTTTTGCAGGCATATGAGGAGAACATGTATGGTAGTAAATACCAGTGGATCATCCCGGGCTGGTACGAGCCTTCTTGGTGGGAGCAGGTGCACACGGAAGCCAACTCATCCCGCTGCCTCCGGAAGAATCTGCTTGCTGCCATGGAGGGCTACATTGGCGTGGATTTCGAGCCCCTGAGCTCCAAGCAGATCAAGACCATCTCAGGAAAGGTCAGTGCCTTGGTCCCCATTTCAACCTTCCACCCCACCTCCTTTGATCACCTTGTCTGATGACATTGGCCAAAAGTGCACATTTATTGTCCCGTGTCACTTTGAGCAAATCACTTGACCTCTCTGAGCCTCTTGTACCTGTAAAATGTGGTATGTACAACCCTCCACTGCTTACCTCTCTAGGCAACTGTGAGAACCAAATGAGGTAAGGATATTGTGAAGCACATAGCACAGTCAGTACACATGTTATGTATACATCTATGGATGGAGTCCTGGCATCAACTTCAGGGCCCTTTAGACTCTGCAAAGGTTCATCCCGTGCTCCTCTTACCTAAGATGTCATTCTCAGTTGTGTTGGTGCTCTCCTGGAGGAGAGGAAAGACGCCTTAAGTAGACTTTGGGAAACACATGCTGTAGAGCTGCCAGACTGCGTCAAACCCCAGTTTTGCCACTACCACCTGTGTGACCTTGAACCTGTGTTCTCCAAGCCTCTGCTTCTATATCTGTGTGGATATATATTTTTAAGGGCCACTATTCAGTCCACTGTTGTGATCTTGGGATGTCCCTTCTATAGATATATCTTCTATATCTCTGCTTCTATATCTGTGATAACCCCCTTCTGGGGATTATCAGGAGGATTGATGGCAGGTGGTGCAAGCCACTAGCATGGTGTCTGGCACCTTGATGCTGTCACGACTGTGAGCGGGACATTGGACAGGGTGTGTCAGCCTCAGGGCCTCTGCATGCTTCCATGAGGAGTGTTACTAATTCCTGCCCTGCTTATCTCGTGGGGCTATAGCGAGGACCAAGTAATATAGGACATGTAAAAGTATTTCCAAAGCACATCATTGTCTATCATTGTAAGTCTTATCAAAGATCAGGTGATGATAGCCCTCGTAAAGGTGGTAACATCCATTTCTCAATTCTGAACAGCAACCAAAATTCAACACAGCAATGCACATAATTCTTTTCTGTGTTCAGATAGTTAAATTATTCACTCAACCCCCAGGGTTCTTACAGACCAAATTTTGTATCAAGAAAAAGCTTTATAATAAAGAAAAATATATGTATATAATTTTATGTATTAATCTCAATTGGAACCAACTCTACATGAATGATTTATCGATTTGTCAAGAAATGGCAAATCATTGGGACATATTTTGTAAACAGCTCTTTAGCTTGTACTGGCACCTGGTTAGAAAATGTTGAAAGAAATATTTTCATACGAAAATCAATGCATATATAACATTTTTTTTGAGATGTTGAATAATGAGCAGAAATAACTCATTTATTCAGTAAGTGTTATTTTTAAAGGTGTCAAATTTTGCAATTTATTAAGATCCTTGGGTCCAGGGATACCCTGTATTTTAATCTAAAAATATCATAAAATTTGAGGAAAACACAAAACCTAAGGGAAAAAAATATCCATGAAAGCAGATGGTACAATAACTAAATGGAGAGGCTTCAGGAAGACCAAAGACTTAAATGGTTGCACAGGAGATCTGTGAGGCTGTCAGGATGAGAGCCATGAGACACTACAGGAAGGACCTCCCTCGGATGTAGTTCTAAGGGTGTGGCTTTCAGCCAGGGTGGGAGCCATGCAGGGCTATGTGCAGGACTGTGAGCAGTACACGAGAGTGCATTGTAGGAAGATCATTTTTTGTAGTGTATTTTGGAGGAAATGTTTTGGCATTTGTAACAACATCCCCCAGATCACTGATTTCCCTTTTCTAAATTTTTTTATTTGGGATTGGTGAAGAGGCTGACCTCTTGCCCATCACTGTCCCATGCATGGGACACCTTGGGGCTGTTCACCCCACGGTTTTGGGAAACCCACTCATAAGCCCACCCCCTGGAGGGGACAGGACCATTGAGGTGGCTTCCAAAAGTCCAGGAGACCCAATCCCTGTTCCCATGGTCCTTGAAGCCAGAGGAAGCATTTCTTACATTACCCCACAGTTACGAGATGGTTAAAGTTACACAAGGAAATTTGAAGCCTCTTCGCTTCTTGGAATCAGAGGGTCCCAGAGCTGCTCTTAGACATTATGGAGTCCAGCTTCCCATCAGATTCTCAGATCTTCCAGTAGCAAAGGAATTCTCTCCCTTAATTCTGCCACCCCTAGGTCCCACTGGAGCTACTCAGATCCTATTGACCCATCTGTCCCACGTAGTCCTTCAGTGACCACAGAGTCACTGCTTCTCCAAACTAAACAGCGCTAGTCCTTCCAATTGTTAGTTCACAGGTCCAGGGCTGGGACTAAGCCTGAAATTTAAAAGGGTGCCAGATACATTGATAACCAAGATTAAACAAAATATGTTAATGCAATTAAAATAATGCCAAAAAAAAAAAAACCCGTGATGAACAAATTGTCAAAATTTTAAATAAAGACTGGATTCACAGGACAGGGATTAGGGTGAGGAAAGTGAGGTGAGTCATGCCAGTGCAAGGTTGGATTCTATCTTTATTTAAAATTCTGATGTTTTGTTCATCATGGATTTCTTGCATTCATTTTTATTTTTAAAATATGTTATTAAAATATTTTTATCTTGATTACTGATAGGGTTTAGCTCTGCTTCCCCAGCCAAATCTTGTCTTGAATTGTACTCCCATAATTCCCATGTGTTGTGGGAGGGACCCGGTGGGAGATAATTGAATCATGGGGATGGTTTCCCCCACACTGTTCTCGTGGTAGAGAATAAGTTTCACGAGATCTGATTGTTTGATAAGGGGAAATTCGTTTTGCTTGGCTCTCATCCTTTCTCTTGTCTGCCACCATGTGAGATGTGCTTTTCACCTTCTGCCGTGATTGTGAGGCTTCCCCAGTCACCTGGAACTGTGAGTCCAATAAACCTCTTTCTTTTGTAAATTGCCCAGTCTCAGGTATGTCTTTATCAGCAGCATGAAAAATGGACTAACACAATTACCAAGATTTTTTGACTCTCCATTAAATTTTGCACCTGAAATTAGTGCTTTATTCACCTCACCCTAGTACAGCCCTGCACAGGTTGTATTTGTCAAACCCCTCCCCATGCTCAGCCTGCTCCTTTGTTGTACTTGCTTTTGTTGAACATTCTCTCTAGAGGGTGTGGGGCCCAGAGTTGAATAAAGTATTCCTATTTATGGTCTGACCACAAGCCAACTTCTCCGAACAGGCTTCAGAAGTCTATGGTCAAACATAGTTCTAGAGAGTCAAGAAATGTTCCTTGAATTTGAATTTGCATTATATATAGCTGCTTGGGGCCATGGTCAACATGGCACTGGCTGATGGATTGATGCCTGTATTTTGGGATCCATCGATGTCCATGAAATCAAGCAAACACTTGTAAAACCACAGCAAGTGTATGGGCTCTTGTCATCCTCACTATTGTACAAATGGAAAACCTAAGAGCCAGAGAGGGGAAGGGACATCCCAAGATCATGAAAGTGGGTTGAATAGTGGCCCCTAAAAAGATATATCCACATTGTAACCCTTGGAACCTGGGAGTGTGACCTTGTTTGGAAAAGGGGGGTTTTGCAGATGTAATTAGCTCTCATGATAAGATTTCCTGGATTAGCCAGGAAGGCCCTAAACCAATGACAGGTGTCCTGTATGAGAGAAAGGCAGAGGGAGAGTTGACACACTGAGAGGAAGGCCATGTGAACAAGAAGGCAAAGACTGGAGAACACCAAGGATTGCTGGCAGCCACCGGCAGCTAGGAGAGAGGCATGGAGTGGAGGGATCTCTCTTAGAGCTTCTAGAAGGAGCCAACCCTCATGATGGGGTTTGGCTCTGTGTCCCCACCCAGGCTCTCATCATGAGATTCCCTGGATTACCTATGTGTCAGGGGAGGGACCTGGTGGGAGACGATTGAATCATGGGAGCCATTTCCCCTTTGCTGTTCTTGTGATAGTGAATGAGTTCTCATGATATCTGGTTGTTGGAATGTGTGTGACACTTCCCCCTTCACTCTTTCTCTCTCTTTCCTTCTGCCTTGTGAAGAAGGTACTTACTTTCCCTTCTGCCATGATTGTAAGTTTCCTGAGGCCTCCTCAGCCATGCAGAACTGTGAGTCAATTGAACCTCTTTTCTTTATAAATTACCCTGTCGCAGGTGGTTCTTTATGGTAGTGTGAGAATGGACCAATACACCTGGCAATGCCTGAATTTCAGCCTTCTGGCCTCCAGAACTGTGAAAGAATAAACTGCTGTTGTTTTAAGCCAGCCAGTGTGTGGGAACTTGTTGGCAGCCCCACAAATCTAATACAATCACCCAGGAGGTAGAGGAAGATCCAGGACTTGAAGCCAGGACTCATAATCCCAACTCAGCGCCCCTTCCCCTCTGCCATGCTGCTCCTCTAGACCTGTGACGTGCTGAGGGACACATCCAAATCAGCTCTTTTGTGGCATCTCAGTGGGCCTCTGTTGTTAAGTGACACACGGGAGCACAGAGTGTGGTACTCAGAGATCTGGTGTGGATCCTGCATTCATACCACTTAATCTGCAACCTCAGCAAGTCACATTCTTTCCCTGGGCTACGTAACTTCTAGGGTGCTTTCACAGCTCAGTTCTCTAACTTTGTATAACTATGGTGTGGAGTTATTACAGCAAGCTCTGTGACATGGTTATAATGTTAAGTCATGTAAGTGCAAGGTTGGATTCTGTATTTAAATTTTTGATGTTATGTTCATCATGGGTTTCTTGCATTAGTTTTTATTTTTTAAACATGACACTAAAATATGCTTATCTTGATTACTGAGATGTTTTGGCTCCCCTTCAAATTTTGTACCTGAAATTAGTGCTTTATTCACTTCATCCTAGCACAGCCCTGTACAGCTTGTATTTGTCAAACCCCTCCCCATGCTCAGCCTGTCCTCTTATACTTGCTCTTGTCAGATCTCCCAGGATACAGGTGACTCCCGACAGACAAAGTCACAGAAAAGGGCAGAACAGTGGCCCCTCCTGGATGCATTCTCCAAGGTTCCCTCCTTTGTATCCCTGTGTCTAGCATCAAGCTGTCCCCAGCTCACTCATTAGCACCAGGAGTTTTCTGGTAGGAGGAATAGCAAGGTCACGGGCTCCCTCCAGAAGCACGTTCTTCAGTCCTTTCCCGTTGGACTGTCCTGCATTGGGACGTGGACCTTCAGGCTTTCTGAGCCCATTCGGAGCTCAATCTTCTGAGACCTCATGAAGACAGCCCCTGGACCCCTGCTTTGGGCCCAACATTGGCTCCTTCTCTCCACTGAGGCTCCCCATCACTATTCTGCTCCCACAAAGTGACTTGACATTGGTGATTTCAAGTGTCAACTTCCATTTTTCAAATCCTGTTTGGTTTGTTTCCTTTGTGAGCATTTATAATTCTGGCTTGATTTCTCCAGCGATGGCTCAGCCTCTCCAATAGGGACATTCTTCTCCTGTTACTGTGCCCCTGCTGAGGCTCAGTGCTGGGCCAAGGCCCCAGATGAGCTGTTCATAGCACCCTGAGACCTCTGGAGTAGCCCTAGCCCTCCATCAAAGGCACAGGTCCATCCTTTGGAAGACTTTGTAATGTTTTCTGGCAAGAAACTTCTGTGACCACCCATGATCATTTATTCAACCCAGCAAATCTAGTGATCCTTCCACTTAGAGCCAATGACCCATGAAAATCTGCACCCATCTCATTACCACTGCGCTGTGAGCACCGTGACAAAGAACTTGGAGTTTTAGGGAAGCACTGAGCTTAGCATGGAGGAAGGAAAGGTGCTGCGGAAAAATAGGAGAACTCCCCAGAGAGCCCAGCTTCACAGCGCTGCTCTCTCCCCTACCCCCCACAAAGCTCCCATTCCTTGCTGCTCCCATTCCTTGCTACTCCCCTAGGCACTCATGGCACTGGGAGAAGGCACTATGTCAGAGGGGGCATGGGCTCAGAAGGAAAAGGCTGACTGGCCCATGGAGGGGCCACTGGCTAGACTTGAATCATGGCCCCAAGACTTCCCAACTGGGTGACTCTGGCAGGTGGCTGGTCATCTATACCAACATCCATACCTCTCCTCCCCTCTTCTAAGTTCTGTAACACAACAAACCAGAGTTCATAACACAACTCTGATTTTTAACTCGGTATGTTGCCACCTCACTGGAAAATGTATTATACATTTCCCAGCCTTCCATGCTAGATATGGCCAGGATTGCAAGTCTGGCCAATGAGATATAAGTAGAAGAGTTATGTGGGACTTACAGAAAGGCTCTATTAAAGGGGGATATGGCCTTTCTTTTTCATTCTCTTTTGTGTTGACTGGAATGTGGATGTGATGGCTGGATTTCTAGTAGCCATTTTGAATCATTAGGTACAAGGTGACCTTGACAAGGAAGCATCATTCTAGGATTGTGGAGCATAAAAATAGGACCCTGGATCCCTTATTACCCTGGGGAGCGACTGTCGTAGCTGTATTGCCCAGCCTCCCCACAGACATCTTTTATATGAGAAAGAAATAAACTATCTCATTTAAGTCACTGATAATTTGTTTTTTCTGTTACAGTGCAGGTGAACCTAAGAGTAATATAGTGATGTTGTGCAAGTCATTTAACCTTTCCCAGTTTTTCTCTCATCTGTAAAATGGGGATAATAATATCTCTCGCACAGATTCGTAAGGATTAGATGAGGTTATACAGTAGAAAGTATCTTACCAAGTGCAAACACATAGTAGGTGCTCAAAACAAATTTTATTTCTCTTCCTTTTCAGGATAGGAACCTTAGAGGTAGGAGGAAGGAGTAGTGAGATCGATGAAGAGTTTATAACCCAGGTCATGTGAGATGAGGAGCAATGGAAGGATTGGGACTACTTTTTATGGTTTCGTTAATTATTTTTATTGAAGGAGAGCACCCATGTAACTACCACCCAGGTCAAGAAAAAGACTATTTGTAGCAATTCAGAAACTGCCTTTATGTGTTACTGTTAATATCCACTGGCAGATGTAACCATTCTTCTGACTTCCTTTGCCATTCAGATGCCTGCTTTTGAACTTTTGAACTCCACAGCTTTTTTTAGTATCTTCAGATTTAGGGAGTGTATTAGTCCTTTCTCACACTGTTATAAAGAGACACCTGAAACTGGGTAATTTATAAAGAAAAGAGGTTTAATTGGCTCACAGTTCCACAGGCTGTACAGGAAGCATGGCTGGGGAGGCCTCAGGAAACTTAGAATCAAGGCAGAAGGCAAAGTGGAAGCAGGCATGTCTGGAGCAGAAGGAAGCAGGAGGAAGAGAGAGAAGGGGGAGGTGCTACACCCTTTTAAACAACCCGATCTTGTGAGAACGCACTCACTAGCATGAGAACAGCAAGGGGAAAACCTGCCCCGTGATCCAGTCACCTCCCAGCAGGCCACTCCTCCAACACTGGGGATTACAATTTGACATGGGATTTAGGCAGGAACACAAATGCAAACCATACCAGGGAAGATTCATCTTTCTGGTAGTTATTCTAGTTCACCCTTAAATAAACACCATCTTCTGTCTTTGCCACAGTTTCATCATTCTGCCTTTGCCACAAAACCTTGCATCAGGGCATGGGTGAGGCAAAGGCAGAAGTGAAATGTGTTAATTTTTCTCTTCTTATTCAGTCATCTGTACAGTTTTGATGTTCTCTGTCTTCAGTTATAGATGTGGTATCATTTCGTATAGAATGTTTGTAGCTACAAAGCTAGCTAGTATGGTTTGGGGAGACTTGGGAAAGTTAATATATACACAGCCTCCTTCATCTTCAGCTACCTGGAAGTCCTCTAACTGGTGTGTTTTAATGAACAGAAATTCTTTAATAGAACCCACTCAAAGGCTATGAAGATATTTTCCTATCTTGTGTTTTAGAAACTCTATTGTTTACCTTTCACATTTAGATCTATAATTAACCTGGAATTCATTTTGTATAGGATGTGAGGTAATGATCAAGATTCCTTTTCTTCTTTTCTTTTTTTACATGGATATCTAATTGACCCAACATCATTTATTGAAAAGTCCATCTTTTCCCACAGTGTGCCACCATATTACTTTTGTCATAAAGCAAATGACTTTATATATTTGGTTCTGTTTCTAAACTTTATCTTTTTCTTTTCCATTGTTTTTCACCAAAACATCTTAATGTCTGTAGCTTTATAATAAGTCTTGATAACTACTCATATAGGTTCTCCATCTTAGTTCTTCAAAACTATCTTGGCTATTCTTGTCTCTTTGCATTTCTATATACATTTTTAAAACAGATTGCCAGTTTGTACACACATACGTACATACTTTCTCCGGTTTTTATTGGGATTTTACTGAATCTGTAGATCAATTTAGGGAAAACTGACATCTTAATATTAAAGTCTTCCAATCCATGAATTGTGTATATCCCTGTATTTAGTTAGGTCTTCTTTAATTTCTCTCAGAAATGTTTTATAGTTTTCTGTGTAGAATTATTGCACATATTGGCTGGGCACAGTGACTCACACCTGTAATCCCAGCACTTGGGGAGGCCAACGCAGGTGAATCACTTGAGGTCAGGAGTTCAAGACCAGCCTGGCCAACATAGTGAAACCCCATCTCTATTAAAAATACAAAAATTAGCCGGGCATGGTGGCACATGCCTGTAGTCTCAACTACTTGGGAGGCTGAGGCAGGAGGATCGCTTGAACCCAGGAGGCGGAGGTTATAGTGAGCCAAGATTACATCACTGCATTCCAGCCTGAGCAACAAAGTGAGACTCCATCTCAATTAAAAAGAAGAAAAAAGAATTATTGTACTTATTTTGTTTGATTTATTTCTAGGCATTTGATATATTTTGGTGAACATATGTGCACATTACTATTGGGTGCATACTTGGGGTGGAATTCTGAGTCAGAGTAGCCATATGTTCAGCTTTAGTAGACTCTGTGACAAACAGCTTTCTAAAGTGGTTATACCAATTTACACATCCGCAAGCAGTGATTGAGAGTTCCAGTTGGTTCACATGCTCAACAACTTTTGGTGTGTCAGCTTTTTAATTTTAGCCAACCTAGTGGGTGTGTAGTGGTTGGTGTCTTGTTTTAGTTTAAATTTGCATTTCCCTGATGACTGATGAAGTTGGACATGTTTTCATATCTTCATTGGCCATTTTGATACCCTTTTTTGTGAATTGCCCATTCAAGTCTTTTGCCCATTTTTCCTGTTGGATACTCTGCCTGTTTCTTACTGATTTGTAGAATTTCTTTTTAGATTCTGGATATGAATTATTTGACAGTTATATGTATTATTTATATCTTCTCCTATTCTGTGGCTTATCTTTTCACTCTCTTGATATATTTTGATGACTAGATATTCCTAATCTTAATGTAATCCAATTTATTAGTCTTCTTTGTGATTAGTATATTTACACCTTGTTTAAGCATTTTAAGGATGGGGAGGAAAAAAAGGTCGGAAAATAAGAAATGTACATATGAGACACATGGGATATGTTGAAAAAGTATAATATATGTATAACTGTGTCCTGGAAAGGGAGGAAAGAGAGAGTAGGCAGAAGCAGTATTTGGTTTTGTTATTTTAGTTTTTTCTGAAAATCACCCTGTCTTGATGATTTGGTTTGGATGTTTGTCCCTTCCAAATCTCATGTCGAAATGTAATTCCCAATGTTGGAGGTAGGGCCTGGTGAGAAGTGATTGGATCATGGGAGTGGATCCCCCCTGAATGGTTTAGCACCATCCCTTTGGTAGCAAGTGAGTTCTCACCCTGAGTTCATGTGAGATCTGGCTGTTTAAGGTGTGTGGCACCTTCCCCCTTGCTCTCTTGCTCCATTCTTGCCATGTGCCACACCTACTCCCCTTTGGCTTCTGCCATGATTGAAAGCTTCCTGAGGCCCTTACCAGAAGCAGATGTCAGCACCATGATTCTTGATTCTGCACCTGGAGAATCATGAGCCAATTAAGCCTCCTTTCTTTATAAATTATCTAATCTCAGGTATTTCTTTATGGCAATGCAAGAACGGCCTAATACACCCACCCATGCTCGTGAAGATATTTTCCTATCTTGTCATTTAGAAGTTTTGTTATATCTTTCATATTTAGACATAGAATTTACTTGAAATTAATTTTATGTATGGTCTGAAATAAGATATTTAATTTTATGAATAATCAATTGATTCAGGACTATTTATTGAAAAGGCCATAATCCCCCATCCCACCACTCATGCTACAGTGTCACCTTTGTCATAAATTAAATAACTGCATATAGTGTGGATATAGACACAAGCTTCTGAACTTCCATTTATCTTCCTTTGGTCTACTTACCTATCTTTTAATCAATATCACCCTGTTTTAATTACTGAAGTATGATTTGATACCTTGTAGTATAAATCCTTAATCTTTCTTCTTCTTTAAGATTTTCTTGGATGTTCTTGGCACTGATATCATTTTTCATTTAGATCTACTAACACATTTACACTTCCTACTACTTTTTTCCTTCCCACATTTCTATTTTTCTGCTTATTATTACTATTATTTTTCTGCCAGAACTTCTCCTTGGTCTTTCTTTTACTGTGACTCTTCTGGAAGCAAATCTTCTAAGTGTCTGGCTGTCTGAAATTTATTTTACCTTTAATATTGAGAGATGTATTGACTAGATAGAGGATTTTAGATGGCCTATTATTTTCTTTTGGCACTGAAGATGTCATTCCATTGTCTTCTGGCTTCCATTGTTTCTATTAAGTCAGCTGTCTGACTTATTGCTCTTTTGAAGTAATGCATCTTTTTTTCTCTAGTTACTTTTAAGATTTTGTTTTTGATTTGGTCTTTGGCAGTTTTACTACACTGTGCTGAAGTGAACTTTCCTTTGTGTCCATCTTGCCTGGAGTTCATAGAGCTCCATAGGATTTCATGAATCTGTGGATTGATGTGTGTTGGAGAAATAGAATAGTATCCTTTGAAATATTGCTTCTGTCTAGTCTCTCTTTTCTCACCTTCCAGGACACAATTATCCATATATTATACTTTTTCAACATATTCCATGTATCTCTTATGTTCATTTCTTATTTTCCAAACTTTTTTTCTCCCTATGTTTCAGTCTGAATACAAACCTGTATTCAGTTCACTAATCTACTTTCTGCTGTGTCTAATATGTTGTTTCGCCTATCTGTTGAATTCTTTATTTCAATTGTATTTTTTATTTTTAGAATTTTTATGTTTTTTCTTTTATAGTATTCAGTGTTCTGATGACATTCTGCATCTTTTAATCAATTTTCTTGAACATACAAACCTTGCTATTTTATTTTATTTTATTTTATTTTATTTTATTTTATTTTATTTTATAGATAGAGCCTTGCTCTGTCACCCAGGCCAGAGTGCAGCAGTGTGATTTTGGCTCACTGCACATCCCAGGTTCAAGCAATTCTCTTGCCTCAGCCTTCTAAGTAGCTGGAATTACAGGTGCCCGCCACCATACCTGGCTAGTTTTTTTCCCTGTTGGCCAGGCTGGTCTTGAACTCCTGACCTCAGGTGATCTGCCTACCTCAGCCTTCCCAAGTGCTGGGATTACAGGCGTGAGCCACCGTTCCCGCCAACCTTGCTATTTTAAAGTTCATGTCTAATAATGTCAAGATTTGGATCACCTATGAATTTGTTTCCATTCCATATACTTTTCTCTTCTTTTTCTTCCTTGCTTTTCTTTTAAAACAATTATCTGGCCCTGTTTCCTGGTGTACCTAGTACATTTTGATTAAATGCATTGTGTATGAAAAACTGTAGAGGCTACAGATAGTGTTTTCTTTCTCCAGGGAAAATGTATTACTCTTCAAGCAAGTAGTTAGAATAGTGGCAAATTGCCTTAATCCAGTGAAGAACTGAGATGATTCCAGGTTCGGTTTTAGTTTTTGTAAGGCCCAGTCTATTTTGGTTTGCCCTGATTCCTAGTGTTTGACCCTTCAATGTTCTCAACTGAAATCCTGGGATATTTGCTGACCCTGGACTCCAATTTTTATTTTCCCAATACTATTAAACTCCAAATAGTTCTGTTTGTTTTCTTGGCTCTTTTGCTTGGCTTCTCAGCCTCTTGCTTTATGCAGCTTAATTATCAAATATTTTAAGTAAAAATGCCAGTCTTAATACCAGGCTCACTTTTTTATGGTTCCTTTTACTCTGGCACCTTGGCCATGCAAGTCTTGCTACCTGGGTAGCCCAGAACTACAGTTTTTGGCTTCCTATCCCTGAGGGACTGCTGAAAACTCTGATCCAATGCTTTCTGTTTCTGTGACTAACCTTCTTACTTACAAATCAGAAAATGCCTCAAAAGGAAAACAGCAAAGAATTTGGGGCCCATCTCAAAGCATTTATCTTCTCTCCAGAATGATGGATTCTCAATCCTAGCTGTCCTGGTTGTTTTCTGATGTCTTTGAAAAGCTATTTTAATATTTTATTCTGCTTTTCTAAATGTTCTTGATGGGAGCTTTGGTCTGATATATGCGATTTCATCATAGAGTGGAAGTCTGAACTGAGATTATTTTGCTTAAAAGAAGGAGAATGCATTAGAAAAGGGGAGGCATCTCCCTGTCTTTGGCTCTTTGAGGGGCTGTTGTGTATAAAGGGAGCAGACGTGTGTATTGTGGCTCCGC
This sequence comes from Pongo pygmaeus, assembly GCF_028885625.2. NCBI lineage: Eukaryota > Metazoa > Chordata > Mammalia > Primates > Hominidae > Pongo > Pongo pygmaeus. The sequence goes on along the minus strand of NC_072386.2, from coordinate 88,807,249 downwards.
AGGAACACGTAGCATGCGAATACAAGTTTCAGGAAGAGAGGTGCAAACTCTGCATCTGGAAGAACAGTCTCCTCAACATCAGCCATTCCCTAAGTGGAAAGTTCTGCCTGAGAGACATAGTGAGCTTCCCAATACTGGAGGAGTATAAGAAGAAACTCAGCAAACACCTGGAAGTTGCTACTGAAAAGATCTAATAATTATCCAATAATCAGATTGCAGGAGGGACTTCATCAGTGGTTACCAATTTTTGTATGCTTGAAATCTGAGAAGGTTTTTAAAAATACAGATTCCTAAGTTAACTCACTCACTGATATACTGAACCAAAATGTAGCCCTGGCATCTGTTCTTTTGTTTGTTTGTTTTTTGTTTTTGAGATGGAGTCTCACTCTGTCACCCAGGCTAGAGTGCAATGATGCAATCTCGGCTCACTGCAACCTCTGCCTCCTGGGTTCAAGCGATTCTTGTGTCTCAGCCTCCCGACTAGCTGGGATTACAGACACCTGCCACCACGCCCAGCTAACTTTTTGTATTTTTCGTAGAGATGGGGTTTTGCCAGGTTGGCCAGGCTGGTCTTGAACTCCTGACTTCAGGTGATCCACCTGCCTCGGCCTCCCAAAGTGCTGAGATTATAGGCGTGGGACACCGTGCCCAGCCCTGGCATCTGCATTTTTAACAAGCTTCCCAAGTGATCTACAAACTGCAGCACAGGAACCAGCAAACTAAATATTCTCTCATGTACTTCCAAATGAGACTCTGTGATTCACACCTCCCACAGGGATGCCAGCGAGAAAGTCTGCCAGTTTCACCTCTGTGGGGATCAGTTGCAGATGTGGAAGAGAATGTATCCTTCTGCCCTCTCTTCTGTCCATGAGGCCCCCCTCTCCCAGGAAGAAGGACTCAGCTCGTTTCTGTTGGGATGACAGACTCATAAAGTTTAGTCACATTGTAGGTTAGCAAGCTTGTGTGGGCTAGCCTTGGAACCTAACCACTATTTATAACATAGTGTCTGTGGGAAAATATGTTCCAAGTTCCAACAAATGCCTTTAAAAAATATGCGCAAGGCCAACCTATCAGTAATTGGGACTATCTGCATAAGTTATTTTGTCAGAAACTTTTAGCATCTCACGATAAACTTGACCTCAGAGGATAGTAATTAATCAGCATTCGGTGTCAGCTTTACAATGGAAGAAATTCTTCTGCCCTGAATAATTGGAGGCCTGCTTTAAGAACAACTATTACTTTTTCTCCAACAATTGTGAGTGCGTTTCTTCCTGCTGTCATTGTCTTGCCCAAGGGAGTTGGTGCTGGCATCGCCTGGGAACAATGATGAATGGCCTGGGATATCATGTGGCAGCAACGACTTCTTTAACCTGGTGCTTGCAAAGACAGCAAGAACTGAGGTCACCGTTCAGGGCTTAGCTACACCTGTGTCCCATTCCAAGGACTCTACCCACAGAAATCTGGTAAAGAGCCGTGTTTCCAGTGTTCTTGGCCCTCCTCCTGATCCTTGTACCTGGGAAGGACAGTTTTTTGAGATAGATGAATTTACAAGTGGCATATGTAAAGTTTATATAGGGACTTTTGTTGACCTCAAGGCCAAATCCAATAGACAATATGATCTTGATCCCCTTAGTGTCCCACAAAACAGAACAAAACTATATCAAGGAAGTTTAAAATTACACTCAGTTACCACGTGGTGAGACCACACTGGGAATGTTCACCTCAAGTCTGGACCTCCCGCTTTTAAAGGATCATAGAAACCTTGAAGGCTGCTCCAGTGTCATGTTCTGGTCAGGGAGGTGGTGTAGAAATGTCATCTGAATGTAGTCATTAGGTTGAACAAGGGAATTCAAAAATGGACACCACCAACCCTCAAATGCCATTGCGTGCATTGGAGAAAGCTCATAGGAGCAAAATCCAAAAGAGAAGTCAAAGGGGCCTCATTTCTGTGATGCTTAACGCAATTAATTAGAGAAACACACATCCAAGTACTGTTTAAATCCTTTTAAAATGGTCAGTAGTTAACAACCAGAAATAGACACAAATCACATTTTAAAAAATCAAAGAAAATACAGCCAAGTAGTAAAAGATGGAAAAATAACAAGGAGACACTAAAACAAAACATTAAATGATGTGACATCACCATAGCAAGATGGTATAGGAAATTCACCTAACATAATTAGGAAATTCACCTAAAAAATTAAGATTGCTGGTTAATATTTAAAATAAGCTCATTCTAATCATTAAAGAAATGCAAATTAAGATTAAAAGAATACTTTTTTCTTAACAAATATATATGTATGTTTTTCTTAACAAACTGACAATTGAGTTAAATATTAAAATACCTATTGTCAAGGACGCAGGGAAATGAATACTTTCATACACAGTAGGATTACAACTTTTTGTATTTGGGAAGAACAATTTTGCTCCTTGTTTGCAAGGAATAGGTGTGCTCCTGTGTTTTACAGACAGAGAAACTGAGGCCTAAAAAGGGCCTAAACAGGTATAGTTTGAGATTCTGATGATACCTCAGTGATCAAGACAGATCACATCTCCGACCTCATGGAGCTTAATTCTAGGTGGGTGGGGAGGGAGGAGTGAAACCACAGACTATAAGCAAGTAAACACATAAGGAGGAAAATTGCAGGGAGTGAAAACTGCAATAAAGAAGATAAAAACCCCTGGCCTCAGGCTAGGGGCTTTTACAACGGGTGGGTCAAGGAAGCCATCCCTGAGAAGTGACAGGTGCTGACATTTGAATGCTGAGAAGTATCATGCCAAGAGCTGGGCAAGGAGCTTTCTGGCAGAGAAACAGCTTGTGCAAAGCCCTGAGCTGCAAGCCAACTTGATGTGATCAAGGGACCCAAAAGGTTTAAAGAGAGAGAGCTTCATAGTGGACTGTTTCCTCCTTCTCCAGGCAGAGTGAAAGTGGTGGGGATGACTATGAGCTTCAAGAGCCAGTGGGCGTGGAGTGTGGGTGGGTAGAGGAATGTGAGTAACAGGACAAACTCAGGGAGCAGAGCTGGGCTAGAAATGCTGGTCTCTTTGAGGAACCTGGGATTTAGGGGGAGTTTCTGCCCACTGTGTATCTTGAGTGATGAGCAGAGTGGTGGTAGCTAGAGAGGATGCATTTCCAAGGAAAGCTGCAAACAGATCAAACAAACCTGAGCCTTCCAGGAGGACCCTGAAACAGGAGGAGGCAGACTCCTGGCCAGGACTCATTCACATTTGGTCATGCAGAATTCATTGCCTGCAGGGTCCACAGCCAGAGGCACTTGGCATTCAGCCCCAGACATCTGTGTGGGTGACCCTGCAAGAGACTTGGCTTCTTGGCCCCGGTGGGCTCCAGCCATGGAAGACACAGTCTTTAATGGCCCAGCTCCACCACCTTCCTTAAAAACACTAGACATGGCCCAAACAACTTGTGGTAGTTTTCAAAAAGCAATTACGACTTTAGAAATCAAAGAGGAAAGAAGTAGCCAAGATGAAATGGGAAGGTAGTCTGGTGCCACCCCCCCACCGCCCCAACACACACACACACACACACACACAAACACATAGAGGCTGTGTAACCTTGGACATGTCTCTGCACCTCTCTGTGCCTCAGGCTGTAGACTGACTGAGTGCCTGTGACTGTCCCTAAGGGGCCCTTCTCAGTATAAACTGACAAAGAGTCAATTGTCCTGTGTGTGATTTTTCCCCAAGGAGGGTTTTTCCAAAGACCAAGCCTGGGCCCTGATGACATTTCTGGCAGAGGAGTTCAGAAGTGATTTGAAAAAAGACCCATGAAGGAGCTGAGGGTAATGGGTCCCCCAGGGTTGCATTCATCTGGAAGTGCAAGTTCCAAGGTCTGGAGTAAAAAGGCAGTTTCGTTACTTTGTGGCCACAATCAAAATGTTAACATCACCAATGAAATTCCTTTATGAAATTCAGCTCAATGGGAGAAAAAAAAAATCTTTTTTTCAATGCTGGCCTATTCAGACTGTTATATTATGGAAGGTAGATGGAATAGCAGGAGGGATGGATGCTGCCTGACACCTGAGCAACTGGGCCTTGCCCTGGGTCCCGTGCTCTAAGAGGTCCTCATTCAGGAATCTGCAAGCCACGGACACAGCCCACTCAGACCTGCACCCAGACTGTGCCCTGAATTGTCAGCCCGTAAGCTGGAGCCACATCCAGGGTCTAGGGAGCCTCTTGCCCCAGTTCTTGAGGGTAGACTGTGCCTTTGAGGGTACAGGGAGCTACTGATGCTGGAAAGGGAAGGAGGTGTGGACTGAGCCTGGCTGGGCTGCAGGATGGAGAGGGGTGGGAAGGGAAGGGGAGGGGTGGGAAGGGAAGGGGAGGGGTGGGCTGAGCAGCACATGGTCAGCTCCCTCTGTGCTGCTGAAACTCAGAGAAGTCCCAGAATTCTGAATTCCAGCTTGGCCTTCCAGATCCCTAGGAAGGTGTATTTTTTATGATGAGGAGATAGAGAATATTTTTGAACACTTTGTTCATGTGCTATAACTTTAATATTCAGACATATGGGATATGGGCCTCTACCTCACCCCAGGCCCTGCAAGTTTAGACGGAAAGGCCTGGTTAGGGTGTATTATCCCCTCTCTCTAGTCTTACCAAAAGACAGGGTTTAAATCTCAGTCTTGTCACTCACTAGCTTTGTGGCACTAAGCAGGTTGACCCCCCTGAAAATGGGGGGTCTGTAAAATGGGGACAATAACAGTACCCACCTTATGAGGTTGTTGTGAGGGTTAAATGGGATAATGCACATAGAGTCTAGCACTGTACCTGGCACCCTGTGGGCACTGAAGAATAGCAGCTCTTCTCAGCATCAGGCACCTGATGTCCCTGCCTAGTATAACTTGGGATTCCCCCAATCCCCTGTTTTTCCAGACTCCACAGCAGTATGAGAGAGAGTACAACAACAAGCGGTCAGGCGTGGGGCCCAGTAAGTTCCACGGGTACGCCTACGATGGCATCTGGGTCATCGCCAAGACACTGCAGAGGGCCATGGAGACACTGCATGCCAGCAGCCGTCACCAGCGGATCCAGGACTTCAACTACACGGACCACACGCTGGGCAGGATCATCCTCAATGCCATGAACGAGACCAACTTCTTTGGGGTCACGGTCAGTCCCACGCCTCTGGGCTGTTTTCCTTAGTGTTCCTTGTAAACATGCAAAGCAAAAGAGGGGCTGTTACAAGCTTTCTGTTATGCGATCTGTTATCTCTGATCATTGAAATAACTAATTGCAGGCCCTAGGATTGCAGGGCTGTTCAGACAAGGGGCAGGTGCAGTGTGTGCTCTCGGACACATTGGGAAAATGCTTCTCTATGACTCATGGATAAGAAAGGGCATAGAGCCAGGTACTTGCTGAAGGTAGGCTTTCACTCTGCTACAAAAATGGTTGAAAAGCGTTCTATCCTTTAGGCTATTTACATTTTAGAGCAGTGGCTCTGTGCTCCCTGGCATAGTACCTGGCTTCAAGCTGCTAAACTACCTCCTGTTATGAAGATGTGAAAAGTTTTTTTGTCATTGAATATAAACAATTAGCATACACAGACAGCCTCTTCAATCTCCATGTGAATTTAGGATGAACTATGTATGACATGGTGCTGTAAATTATTCCTCTTGTGGACTAATTTTGGTGACCATCTTTCTGTCTCTGCAGTCTCTTAAGCAGATTGACTATGATGCATGCCACATTCAAGTTTAATTGCGTAATAAAACAGTTTTCTTTCTGTTCTTGAAAAAAGAAAGAAAAGAAAAAAGAAAGGGCGTAGAGGCCGGGCATGGTGGCTCACGCCTATAATCCCAACACTTTGGGAGGCCGAGGCGGGTAGATCACCTGAGGTTAGGAGTTCAAGAGCAGCCTGACCAACATGGTGAAACCCTGTCTCTACTAAAAATACAAAATTAGCTGGGCGTGGTGGCGCATGCCTGTAATCCCAGCTACTCGGGAGGCTGAGGCAGGAGAATCACTTGAACCCAGGAAGCAGAGGTTGCGGTGAGCTGAGATCATGTCATTGCACTCCAGCCGGGGCCACAAGAGCGAAACTCCATCTCAAAAGAAAAAAAGGGCATAGAGAGTTGACCGCGCACACAGTGCAGGCGCAGTTTACCAGATGGTGGGCTGGGGTGAGCCAGGAGAAGCTCTGGACCCCAAATCAGGTTCAAATCCTGTGCCTTCATTTACAGGTTACCTTCTTTGAACTACAGTTTTCATTCACACAATGGAAATCATACTTACCTTGTAAGCTAGTTTTAAAGATTACACATTACACAATACAACTTGTTAATATTTATTGAGCAAGCTACTTGCTCTGAGCCTCAAGTTTCTCATCTGGGAAATGGGGATAATAATATAAATCTTGCATGGAAGTTGGGAAAATAAGCAATGATAATATGGCTAATACTTCCTGATTGCATATTATGTGCTAGACATTGTGCTAAGTACATAATGTAGTTAGACTCAATAATGTATGCTTAGTGGTGGCACATAGCAGGCACTCAATAAGTGCTATTGTTACTGTTAATAATGATTACACTGTATCCTTATGCCATCCATAGGAAATAGGTACTCTTATTATTCCCATGAATAGTGAGGAAACTGGAACTCAGAGTATTTAACTACTATAGCTAATCAGGGTCAAGTGGGATTTGAACTTGGGTCTAGCTCTTAATTGCTACAGAAGGTGGTGACCTTCTGGTAATGGACCAAAGTGGTAGTTATTTATGTCTCATAATGTATTCGTCAGTGCCTCTGCTCCAGAAAATATGGAAAATTCATCTGAAGAATAGGTTGAGGGGGCTAAAATGCTGTCCTGTGTTCTAATTTAAAGATTCAGAGTAGAGTCAGTCTGTCTTGAGGAATTAAGGGTAGATAAGCTGAGCTAGCTGGGGCATTTCTTGAATATGCATATTCATGCATGCCTGTGCTGAGGCTTGTATTGTTGGTCTGGTGGGCCGGAACCTGTGCAGGTACTAAAGGTGTGGATAATGGTGTGGATGCCAAGGTAAGATGGGCTCCCTGTCCTAGAGCCTGTGGCTCACAGGCAGGGGCAAGACCTAGACAAAAACAATGAGAGGTTAAAAGTGCTTGGCACTGTGGGAGAAACTATTTGAGCCCAAGCCCGAGCCCAGAGGTATTTTTGTGACCTTTAGTGAAAAAGTCAGAGTAGGTTTTTTGGAAGAGGTGGCATTTGACCCATGCCTTGAACTGTGGGCAGGAGTTAGACATGAAGACAGGGGCTGGCCAGAGGGAGCATGGTGAGCAAGGGAGAAATGCAAGAGGGAGGGAGGGAGCATGGTGAGCAAGGGAGAAATGCAAGAGGGAGGGAGGGAGCATGGTGAGCAAGGGAGAAATGCAAGAGGGAGGGAAGGACAGTTAGTTGGGCTGAAACACTGGGAAGCTGGATGAGGAGGCTGGGAAGGGAAGTTGGGGTCCAGTTCTGGAGGGACATGCTAAGGAGACTGGCCTTCATCTTCCAGGCCAACCATTCCCAAAGTGTGGTCTGCATCATCTGGGAGCTTGTTAGAGATGCACATTCCCAGGCCCCACACGGGCCCATTAAATCAGAACCTCTCAGGGTGGGGCCCAGCCATCTGTGTTTTAACAAACCCTGCAGGTGGTTCTAATGCACACCAGGGTTTGAGACCAGTGCTGGGGGGCAGTGGGGAGGCACTGAGGTGGCACTGAGGTTTGCTCAAATGAAGTTGATTTCCAAAATCCCTGAGCAGAGCCATTCTGGACTAAAGGCTCTGAAAAATTCACTCCCACAATGTATTGGCGAAGTCCATTTTTGTAGCACAGCCTAGATTCAGGCTGGAAACTTTAACAGCTTTCCTCAGACCAGTAGCTTAAAGAATTATTTTTATTCTCAGAACTCCTTGTTATAAAATCTCACGTGGAGCCTGGTATATAAAACAGATTAAAGAAGAGCTTCTCAGTTGAACAGAGAAGGAGCCCTGAACTCTGCCTGTTCAGCCCCTTCTTCCTGCAGCCCCCTCCCCACCCCTGCAGCCCCTGAGATCCCTCCCTCAGAAATGCTGGACAGAACACCCATCAGCATACCTCCAAAGTCCTTTCTCCTCATCCTACAAGTTCATGGACTGAGACTCAGAGAGGGGTGGGATTCACCCAGGGTCCCACGGGTAGCATTTTGGCAGGGCTGTTTCAAAATGAATTCAAAGTATCCAAAGTTGAAATGGATGAATAGAGAGCTACAGAATCTAGAAAGCATTTTGCCATCCTTCATAGTCCTAGAACTCTGCATTTTGCCTAGGTGCCTGATAGATCTTAGTTGGAGATCATTTATAACCACTTCTAAATGCTCCCTTTCATCTAAGCCAAATAATACATAATCCTTACTTGATGAGCAATTAGATAGACTGCCTGAAATGTTCTCCATGGCTTGAGAATGAGTTTCTTTTTAATGGGAAATTCCTTGGCACCTATTTATGTCTGCTTCAGCTTGTGACTCAGAACTCAGTGAACATCAGAACTGAAAGTCATCTTAAATATCCTCAAATTCAATGCTTTTGTGGTGTAGATGAGTGTCTGAGGTCCAGAAAAGGAAAATGACTCCTTCAGAGCCACGCAGCAAGATGGTTTGGCAGAGCTGGAATGGTAGCTGGATAGGCCCTGCCTCCACCCACTCAACACCATCTCCCTTTTCTTTGCATAAATGCCCCTTTAGTGGAGACAGACCGCAACAGTGAAACAGTCCTGCACTCCATGTTACCTTCCTCCTATCCCCTTCTTTGTCACATATTAATAGGTGCTTGTCACTGGGTTGTAGACAGGTTTCGTTAAAATTGTCTTCTGGTCACAGCAAAAAGGACATCTTCTGACAAAATAAAAAGTGTCTCTGTGGTCCAAGGAGACCAGAGAAGGCCAAGTTCAGCTATAAATAAAGAGTTAGAAAGGAAAACAACATGGGAGGTGGAAATAAATGGAAGCATTTTCCATTTGCTGAAGGATTTTCATTATACAGCACACACAGTATCCATTTTTCCACTCTTAGGCAGACATCTTAGTCTGGGTGCCCCCTCATTTAGCATGTTTACTATATGGGAAATCGTTTAAACACATTAAATTAATTATATCCATGACTCAATTTCAATTGATTCAATATGCACACTCTCTGCCGGGAGCTGGGCCTGTGGTCCCGGCTTGGCATGTGGATGAAGAAATGTCTTCCATGCATCCTAGGTTGGGAATCCACCTTAACTCAAGGCGAGTTCTGTTTTATCTTCTTAGAAGCTCTGCTCCCAGGGACTCTCCTCAGGGAACACTCTGAAGTGGGATTCCATGTCCCTATGGCCCACCGATGACTTGGGGGTGCCGTACATCTCTCTGATGTTCAGCCCTGGGATTGGCCCTCCATGGTTTAGAAGTCTCAGGATGCTTCCCCTCCTCCATCCCCCTCTTCTGTCAATTATGCGACCAGGAAACTCAGGCTAGAATTGGCTATTTAAATCTCAAAAGCCCAGAGCATTCTGAGAATCCCTTTCTCTGAAAATGACAGGGCTTGGAACCCAGCTCAGCAGAGCTCATCATTAGAGCAATGATTCTTAACCTTCTAAAGGCATGAGAATCTCCCAGGGCACTTCATTTAAAATTCAGGTTCCCTGGCCCCACCCTATAACTTCTGATTCTGTGGTCTTATGGTAAAGCTCAGGAATTCACATATTAAATAGCAGTCTGAGAGATTCTTAAATAGCAACCTGAGAATTGCTTGGGGCCACAAACACACACACATTTTTGTGGTTTAAACCTGTCGGCAATGGATTTGCTCCTACATTCATTCACTCCTCTAGCAAGCTCTGCACTGGGTGTATGGAGTATAGAGAGGAATAACATATGGTCCCTGGCCCCAAGAGCCCCTCATTCAATAGCAGTGGGAATAGACAAGTAGAGGAACAATTGCTAGGCAGTATCCAAGATCTGCCCAAGGCCTCTGGAGGAAAGACCAAGGAGCCATCCTAACTTGCTGGATCAATAATTGCAAGGTAGCCATCCTGTGGGGAACCCTCCTGTGCATGTGGTGGGAGCAAGGATGCAATACCAGGCCCCTCTTCCCAGAGCTCAACATGTCAGTGCGCTGTGGCTGAACAGACTCCTTCATTTGGCTTTCCTAATCAAGATGCACTAAATTCATCGTCAGGAGACCATAACCTTTCAGCACATGCTTGGAAACACTGGCTAAGCCTTCAGGTGAAAATCAAAGCCTTATAGTTCCTCAGGTGATCGTTTTTTTTAAACTCTTTCCAGTTTCCAGTCTCTCTTTTTTTTTTTTTTGAGACGGAGTCTCTCTCTGTCTCCCAGGCTGGAGTGCAGTGGCGCGATCTCGGCTCATTGCAAGCTCCACATCCCGGGTTCACGCCATTCTCCTGCCTCAACCTCCCAAGTAGCTGGGACTACAGGCTTAAAACAAGGGTGACCTCCCAGATCTCAAGGTCAACAAATCCTTTGGGTACATCAGGCTAAGATATGATGGCTGTTACCAGCAGTATACCCCGTTTGGTAAATGTATCTTCTGATTTGTCTTTTAAAAGGACAGCACATTGAGATTGTGGTGCCTATGACAGCCTAAATTTACAGAATCAGCTGGGCGCAGTGGCTCCTACCTATAATCCTAGCACTTTGGGAGGCTGAGGTGGGTGGATCGCTTGAGCCTAGGAGTTTGTGACCAGCCTGGGAAACATGATGAGACTTTGTCTCTACAAAAAAATACAAAATTTAGCCGGGCATGGTGGCAGGTGCCTGTAGTCTCAGCTACTTAGGAGGCTGAGGTGGGAGGATCACCTGAGCCCAGGAGGTTGCAGCTGGTTATGCCTCTGTACTTCAGCCTGAGTGATAGAGTGAGACTCCATCTCAAAAATGAAATAAAATAAATTAATAGACTCTCATTTTACCTTATGAAAATTGAATCCATGCTTTTCCAGGAGTTCCTTAGGGCATGTACACTGGGTTTGGATGGGGGCTTTTAGGTGTCAAGAGCATTTGACCATAGGGAAATTAAAAGAGGCTCCTGGGGAATGTCTTGGATTATGAGAAGAGGGCTCCATTCTTGCTAAAGTTTGCTGTGACTGTCCCTCATTCTTGGTGGGTGTACTCTATGTGGGAAAGATCACAGTTGGAAAGAGGGTGACCCATTAAGTTCCTCCAAATAATAGAGCCATCCTTCATCCTCTGCCCAGTGTCTCTCAACCAGCAGCGGGTCTGGACATCCTAGTGTTACATCTGTCAGGACAGGCTGGCACCCTTAGGTTCAGGCATTTCACCTCCGATGGCTGTTATCTTCTAATTGGTCTCACCAAGGTGATGAAGAATAGCAGATGGCGATTTGCAGAGTTTATTGATCCATTTGCTTTTGTTGCTGGTGAAGAGGGATCCAACCTTAGCCAGTATACCCCTTAAAGTTTCTGCAAGATTTTAAAAAAATTATTTCTACTAAGACTCAAAAAATGCTCCCCCCACCCCCCAGACAAGTCACCACCCCACCACCCACCCTACCAACTTTTTACCTAAAAAGAGGACATCATAGAGTTAAACTCAGTTTGGTTGGAATTCCAAGTACTCCAAGTAAGGTCAAACTAGGTAGCTAGAGAAAACCAACAGGTTCCTCGTTCCAGGGGAATTTGCAATGTTGGCTCAAACCCACCTTTATTTCATACCCACTGTTGCCTTGCCCTACTGTGATCCTGGAGTTTGTGCACTTGGTTTTTTAAGTCAAGACATAATTTTACACACACACACACACACACACACACACACACACGAGTTACATATCATCTTGTTAGAGTTGTCCCATCTCTCCTGCCTGTTTGATCTTTTGGGGTCCTGGTTTCACTTTCCATTGTAGAGACTAAACTTCAGGCCTCCCACCAGCCAGACATTTGTGTCTTATATTTGATATCATCATTTACTCATAGAAGTCTGTTTTAGGTTGAATCTGGGAAAGAAAAATACAAGAAACAGGGCACTGGGAACTCCATCCAGAAATAGGGAAAACTCTACCCAGTCAAGATTTGACACCATTTGGGGCTGGTCATTCTTCCAGTTGTGACTCTGTCCCCCAGATTATCCTGATTGTGCCTGTTTCTTGACTTTGTGCTCAAGGCTGTCACTGGAGAACTTGTTAGAAGCTCTGAAATAGTCCAAATGTGGTATAACAACTGGGAGCCCTAGAATACGGGGCTTGTTCCAGTGACCCCGTGCAAGCGTCCAATGCCACCCCACGGTTTCCTATTCTGAGGTCCCTTTTTCATGTTCCTTTCTTGTCTGCTGCCCGGGAGCAACAGAAAACCCATCCAGAACTTTCTCTGTACCTCATGTGTCCCCAGCACATACCAGACCCAGGTAGTTCCAGTGAAATTGCGTCACACACAAACTTAACGTAGGAGGTGATTTGAGACTCTAATCTCTCTCCCTCCATTCTCTGGCTAACCAGCCCACCCTCAAACTCAGAAGAAATGTACCATTGCCCAGGACATGGCAGTGATCAACTACAACAAGAATTGCAAATTTGAAAAGTCAAGTAAAAAGAGGTCACAGTGTATGTATCTCTTAGAGCTGTGTGACCTTGGAGAAGTTATTTATGTCTCTGTGCCTCAGTTTCCTCATTTGTAGAGTGGAGGTAAATATTTCTTCTTTCAAAGTGTTGTTGTGGGAAATAACAATGTTTAGTACCTAAGAACTACATCATCATAGTTGCTATTATTATTACAACTGCTATTAAGATGGTTACTTTACAAAGAACAGAGTTTGTGTGGGTCTAATCAAGACCCAGCAAACAATCATTGCATACCTATGAGGTACCATTCTGTTTCATGTATATAATCTCATTTCACCCTCTCAACAATAAACAAATCTATTAACTTGTATGAAGGCTGGAGTGGTTTAATATCCAAAAAGAACCAAGTAAACTTTGCCTCTAAGCAAGAACACTTGAGTTCTCTCCTGTGGCCATTCACTCTAGGGATTTGAAAGTTACCTTAATGTGGAAGGCGTCTGCTCTCAGCTCTCCCTCCTCTTCCTCCCTTTTGACTAGCTCAGTGCTCCAGCAGCCCTAAGCATTACCACTCAGCATTATACTCAAAAGCTAATTGCAGCAGATGCTGATGGTGTCCCACCCAGATCTCCTGAGCTCAGTTTCAGAGGGCTGCTTAGGTTTGCCCATCCCCCAGCTGCTGCAGGTGCCCCTGCTAATGGCTCACACCTGCTGCCTTCCCTACAGTCCCTACAGGATTGGGCGATTGGTGCCTCCTGCCTGGGGGTGCCTGGGAATTACACCCACACCATCAGCCTGCAGCAATGACCGATGCATTGGTACAACACCCAGTGCAATTTACCCTCCAGGGCTTCCAACCAGAACAGGCTGAGGCTCACCTTCATCTTAAACCACATCTGAGCATGGCCTCTTCCTTTTTCTTCTCTCCCTTACAGGTTTCTTCTGAGAACACGTCATTAACAAATTACTAACATGTGATTCCCTGTCCTAGGCTTTGTTTCTGGAGGACCCCATCTAAGACACCCATGTGTATTTATGGGAAATTTAAGCATTTTCAAGAGAAAATTTTTACTATAACCTTATAGTTACCATATGTGTAACTTTAGAACCAGTGGTCCTCCTTACCTCCCCCCACACCCAGTTGGAGGGTTCTGAACTCTTCTCCCTCATCCCTGGTGCATTTTGCATGCACCCCTGCCAGTTGCAGTAGCCTGTAGGAGAGCCATATTCGTCTCCTCCAATGAATTAGTATCTCCCAGATTTGCAGGGACCACAGCCCTTCCTTTCTCTGATCCCCTCGTACATTCACCTGGCCCTTTATGCCTGGTAGAAGCTCAATAATCCCTGGTAACCTCTAGTCAATGTTGTTGGATTAAATTCACAAGTGATTGAGAAATTCAATCACACTTTTCTACTCTGTTGCCTTCCAGGCATCTATAAACTAAAAAGACTTTTTCAACCCAATAAATAATCAGAACTGACAACAGAAGTATTAACAGGACTTAGATTTCTTGAATCTGCTAATAGTGATTACCAAATTCTTGCTGTGATACCTGGTATCAGTAATTCACACAAGGTCACGTGCATGTGTGTGTGTGTGTGTGTGTGTGCGTGCGCATGTGCATGTGCACGTGCACGCATGCGTTGGAGGAATCCCTTCCTGAGGCAGCATAAAACTCATCCCTTATTCCCCTCCCAATCTCTTGTTTCTCCCATAAGAAACTCTCTGGGGCTCAAATCCCAGGGCTTGAGCAGCAGAAGCAATTGCTGATGGGCCCTCTGTGGCTTCAGATTGTCAGAAACATTTTCGAGAGGTAATTGCTAGTAATAAACAACAACTATAATAATAATAATCCTTGCTGTGTGACTGCCCTGTTTACAGAGTGCATTTATAGTCTCTCCCATCTTCCTTCCTTAATGCAATTACATTTATTCACTCATACTAATAATAGTTATCAATTAATGAGCTCCTACTGTATCCCAGGAAGCATTCTAAGCACTTTTCCCTTATTATTGAATATGGTGGGGACGCACAATTCCCAGTCCCTGGTACACTCCTCCAGTGAGCTGCATCTGGCTTGCTCACCTATGTCAGGTCTCTCCCCTCCTCTCTCCTTCCCGGTGAGACCTAACCTGACACCCTACTTTAAATTGCAACTCCCTCCCCATCCACCCAGCCCCCCTCTACTCATTCTTCTCCACAACAGCTAGCCCCATCTGACATACTACATATTTTACTTATTTATTGTCTGTTTTATTTTCTGCATTATCTCTAAGGCTTAGAACTGGGTGCCTGGGACATAGCAGGTGCCTGATAAATATTTGTTTAATGAACAGATGATTTAAATAATTAATGACCATGTCATAGATTAAAGAAACAGGCTCAGCAAAGTTCAATGATTTACTCAGGATCCTACAGGTAGTAAGTGAGAGTTTATGCAAGGCTACCAAGTCTGACTGACTCAAAGTCCATATTCTTAAGCATTTAGGTATCCAATTAATTCAGCCAGCATTCCTTGCACCTCCAGTAAGCCAGACCAGGGCCAGGTAGGAAGTAAGATGTAAGGTTTTGCCCCCAAGGGGCTCACAGTGGGAACAACCAGGTGAGATGCATCAGAGAGAGAGCAGGTACTACCATCCGCATATTAATAGTGAAGAATGTAACGGTTCCCCTCTGCACTGGATTATTTGTGTGTCTATCTGCCTCCTCCTGCTGGACTCTGAGCCCCTTGACAGTGGGGCCTGTAATTCTCTCTCTACCCCTGGCGTCTACAAGACCCAGCTCTTAGTCCATGAAATATATTTGATGATTGAATGAATTAGAAAATTATAGCTCAGAAAGGCAAAGTAGCTATGTTGGGGTCCCACAGTGCATAACTGGTGAACCTGGCTCAGAACTACATTCTACGTCTTCTGATCTAAATGCAAGTGTCTCAAAATCTTGTGCTGTTAGGCGTTGCTTGGCTGCCCTTCCCCCTTTAATTTAAATACAATTACAAATGACTGCAGACAATGTACAGCACAGGAAAGAAACCTACTCCTTCTGCTGTCAGATAAATTTGAAAGATCAAAATAATGTGGTTTAGCAATTTGTTTGAATTGATGCCTAACCTTCCAAAGCTTGCAAGTTTGACTTCATCAAGTCAGGGAAAAAATAGCTATTTCCTTAAGAAAAGCAGTGTGGGGGAGTGTATCAGCTTATGAGAGCTTCAACAGAAGGTGCAGGCTCTGTCTTTATCCTTGGGAGAAACAAAGAGGAGGCTCCTTGGAAGGAGCCAGGGACATGGCGGTCATAGCAATTACCATAACGACAGATGTCATGATAATAGGAATGACAAACAGTTTTGAATGCCTACTATATGCTGAGTGCTATGCCAAGCTCCTAGATGTATTATTTCACTTAATCCTCGCATTCACCTGTTATGGATTGAATCGTGCCCCCCTAAAAAATCCATCTGCTGAACTGCAACCCACAGTAGCTCAGAATGTGACCTTATTTGGAAATAGGGTTGTTACAGATGTGATTAGTTAAGATGAGGTCGTACTGAAGTAAGGTAATCCAATATAACCAGTGTTCCTATAAAAAGGGGAGATTTGAAGACAGCCAGGCACACAGGCAGAATGCCATGTGATGATGAAGCAGAGATAGGGATGAGGTTTCTATATCATCAGGAGCGCCAGTGATTGCCAGCAAACCACCAGAAGGTGACTGATCCTCCCTCACAGCCCTCAGAAGGAAGTGGCCTTGCCAACAACTTGATCTCAGACTTCTAGCCTCCAGAACTGAGATGACAAATTCCCACTGTTTAAGCCACCCAGTGTGTGGGTACTTTGTGATGATGGCCCAAGCAAACTGACACATCCCCAAAAAGTGGAGACTGTTATTTATTGTCATTGTTTTGCAGCTGAGAGGTTAAGGAGGTAGAGGATTAAGTAATTTAACCCTCTCATTCAACCTGAGAGGTTAAAAAATTTACCCAAGGTCACAGACCTATTGAGTAGAGAAGCTGGGATTTGAACATAAGCCGTCTAACTTTCAACCCTCACTTTTAACCATTATCCTACACCTATAAAAGCTCTCCTCCATTAGAGGGCAAAAGAATCTAGCCCGAGAAGGACAATGCGGAAATAAACCAATGAGATCAGCACTTCCCACCACCCCAGTTTCCAGGGGGAGCTCTGTGGCTCTCCCTAACCTGCTGAGTAAGAGGCAAGGCTGAAGCCAGGCCCCAGCCCCTTGGTTCTGGGCCAGCCTCACTGAAAGCTCTGGCCACAGCACTGGAAGAGACTCTTTATATTGTACTCACATTTCCCTTGATCAGGAGGAGGGAGGGCAGTTTATAACCTCACCTGCCCTGTTCTAACTTATTCATGTGTTTCAAAATAACATATATTAATACATATTTATTTTGGATTATAAAAATAATCCACGTCCTTTGTAGAAAATGTGAAAAGTACAGGCACGCACCAAAGAGAAATCAGTCTCCCAAAACCTCATCATTCAGACAGACTCATGGGACACTTCACATTCAGATGTGATCCTTTTTATTTTAATTTCTTTATCATTTATTTTGGTCCCTCATATTATAAAACTTTTTCCATGACAATGGTTCTCAATCTTCTTAACCCTATCATTTTTTAAATTGTGATAAAATATGTATAAAATAATGTTTACTGTTTTAGTCATTTTTAAGTGTACAAATTCAGTGGCATTAAGCACATGGACCATGTTATACAAGTATCAGCACTATTTATCTCCAGAACTTTCTCATCATCCTAAACTGAAACTGCATACCCATTAAATAATAACTCCCAGCTGGGTGCAGTGGCTCACGCCTGTAATCCCAGCACTTTTTGGGGCCAAGGCGGGTGGATAACCTGAGGTTGGGAGTTCTAGACCAGCCTGGCCAACAGGTGAAACCCTGTCTCTACTAAAAATAAAAAAAATTAGCTGGGTGTGGTGTCACACGCCTGTAATCCCAGCTACTTGAGAGGCTGAGGTGGGAGAATTGCTTGAACCCAGGAGGTGGAGGTTGCAGTGAGCTGAGATCATGCCAGTGCAGTCCAGCCTGGGCAACAGAGTGAGACTCTGTCTCAAAAAATAACAATAATAATAATAATAACTCCCTTCAGAGGAGTTTTTATTAAATGGGTTATTATTTATTATGGGAGAGCATATTTTATTTAGCTATTATTTATTATGATAGAGCAATTTTATTTAGCTGTACATTTATTTTTTAAGTATTTTTGAAGATATCATAGGTAGTTTGCTAATTTTAGAGGGAAATAATGGTATTTGCAAGCTACCGCTAACCAAATAGTTATTAGCCCAGCAAAAGTCTGATTGCTTTTGCATACAGAAACCTAAGAATGTACATTTTTAAATATTGAAAATATAAATAGCAAATATTTTCAAGTAAATAGTATAATTAAACATTAGTGATAGCCCCACTATTGAGGAAAATACTCAGAGATATGTCCAGATACTATATGAAAAACAAATCTGAAGATTACATGCATTTCTCTTGGTGCGAGACCAGAATCCCCCCTCTGTGTGTGTCAAGGTATGTTAGCCCAGGAGCCTGCTAAGAAGGAAGGAAGTTTTCTAAAATCAGGAGAAGACAGCTGACATAAATTTCAGCCGACAGGATGGCATGGCTGTGGGCCCTGATGGACACTGGCTCTGCCTGTGTGTGCTTATGCAGAGGTTACTCACACACACTCGATGTGACACTCTGTGCTCGCCTGGATGAGGGCCAGACCTGTGTGATGGAGAGAAGGACACTTGGAAGAGCCACTTTCTCATGAAATTCTAACCACCACTGCCACCTCCTTCTTCTTTCTCAATGGGATTCAGGCTTCCTAGAATTACTGCCTAAACCAGTAATTTTAAAGTAAAGACCTGGAGTTTGGTTAGGGCATTGTAAACTGTGGAAGTGGGGAAGTGGGAGACTATAAGGGACTGGAGGGGGGTGCCCACCTTTGTCTTCCTAAGAGGTATGAAATGGTTAAGAGTGTGGAACCTGGAGACAGACTTCCTAGGTTCACATCTTGGCTCCACTTGCTAGCCGGGTAAACTTGAGCAAGGAATCAATCTCTCTTCATCTCAGTTTCTTATCTGTAAAACATAGATAGTACCTTAGATCAAGCTCCTTGTAAATAGAGATGGGACATCTGTGCAGAAGGTTTGTCAGAGAGCATGCTCTGGATACACCTGTAGGGAAGTGAAGGGGACAGAACTGGGCAGAGCAAGAAGCTGACGGCAGTGTGGCTACAACTGAGGCTCCAGCTGATTCTGGTAGCTCTGGAGCTGGGATGGTGCAGAGGCTGGGCCCAGGTGTCCTCTTATCCACTAGTTACTAGCCGTAGGAGCAGGTGTATCCTTAGGCAAGTCAGTTCCTCATGGTGGAGGGTAATTCACAGTAAGGAAGTAGGCTGGGACCTTTAGTAGCCAATATTCTCAGGAGCCGGGGAATGATGGTGCTTTGGCCCTAAAGAGGCCAAAATACTGGGCAAGCCCCCTAGTAACCCCTATAGATAACAACAGGGCCTACCTTAAAGGGCTGTGGACGATTAAAGAGGTTTATACACGTTGAGTGCCTGGGACACAGTATGTGCTGAATTAGTGCAAGGATGACGAGGAAGAATATATTTGGATGCCAACTTCACAGTCTTCTAGACCCTCAAACACCTACAATTAATTTTCCAGGAGATTCTGTGGTTGGTGGGTCCTCAACCAGCTGCTTCAGTTGGATTCTTGTAGCTCTTGCCATCTTTGGTAATTCACATTCTGACATTCATATGCACGCAAACACATTCACATGCATGCATGCACACACACATCCCTAAATATGTGGTCTATGGGTATCCATATTCATCATGTATACAGCCATGTATCAATGTATTCCAGGAGTTTTCAAACTTGTTTTTCAAAGGAGATTTTACCTAGAAGCCCAATATGAGTGTCCTTCATTTAACATTTATGTTAGTATTAACATTGCATTTAACATTACATTTTCTTTTTCCAATTTGCTCTTTGGAAGACTTTGCTGACTGTCCCTTTGGATTTAAAAATTAGTAAGCAAATTTCTGCAGTAACAAAGAAGAAGCAAAGCCTTCATGGGGAACCTGGGTCAGAGCTGTCAGATCATCCCACAGGAGGCAGGCCCTGGAGGACAGCCTGGCAGCAATGGCAGCTTTTCCAATAGAGCAACAGGTGCCCAAGAAGGAACCATGGTAGCTGGTATCCAGACCCATACTCTTTATTTTAATGTTGCATGTTTATTTGAATGTGCACTGTAAAAATATAACTAGCATTTAAGGTAGCGAGATAAGCATTCTTTTTTCAGTTTTTTTTTTCTTTTAAGGCAGATATTTAGTAAAGGAAAGCACAGATGGCGGGTAGATGTTGTGAAAACCATGAGGGTGGCACACGTATGACAAGGTTTGGGAAACAGTGACCTCCTTATTGCTTTATCTTTATCTTAAAAGTCACTGTGGTCATCCCCTTAAAAGCTTAAGAAATGAATCAGAAGAGAGTGGGAAAGAGAATGAGAAAGAGAGAGAGAGAGAGAGGGAGAGAGAGAGAGAAAGGAGAGGGATCCACCAGCAGCAGCAGCAGCACATTGATTTTCTTGGCCAGCTTGTGTAGTTACCAAAGCAGCAAACAGTACTGTGCTTTTTACGCATGAGGTTTTTGTAGTAGGGTTAATAGCCTTTTTGTTTAATGCCCTTTCACTTCATTCCCATGTTTTTAGTAATAAAAAATGGTGGCAGGCCAGAGAGTGGGTGTCCACTGAACAGAGCAGAGTCAAACTACTCTTAGAAACATGGCCCTCAGACCCCAGCAGCACAATGTAGAAATCCTTGAATTCACCCTCTTTTGCAATCATTTTGACTCCAGTTAATTCATTCGCTTGCACGAATTAACTTCTACTACCAACTCCTTGAGGGTAGGGTCTTTCTGAGATTATCTGTTTTCAGTTTCTAGCACATGGCCTGGACTATAATTGAAGTTAGTGAACAGACACATCAGAGAGATTTTTATCATCATCCCTGTCCGCTACTTCTTGAATGTCTTCTCAGGGTTTTATACATAATAGATACACAGGAAGGACTGGCTGGCTGGTTGAATGGATGGGCAAATGAGTAGAGTGGTGGAGACATGGGTTGGGGGATGGGTGGAGGGGTGGGAATGTGAGTAGATAGTTGGATGGCTGAGTGGAAGGAGTGAATGGTGAATGAGTGATAAATATGTGGGTAGGTGTATAGATATAGATGGATGGATGGATGGATGGCTGGATGGATAGGTAGATGGATATAGATGGAGGGATAATGTGTGGGTAGGTAAATATGGATGGATAAATGGGCGGATGGATGGATGGATGGATGGTTGGATAGATGTGTGGACAGGTGGATGGATACAGATGGGTGGATGGATGAATGGATACGTGGGTAGGTGGATAGATGTGGATGGATGGATGGATAAATGAATGAGTATGTGGGTAGATGGATGGATGGGTGAATGAATGAATGGATGAGCATTTAGGTAGATGGATGGATGGATGGGTATGTGGGTGGTGGGTAGGTGGATGGATGGATAGGTGCATAGATAGATGGATGGATGGATAGATGTGTGGACGGTGGATGGATACAGATGGGTGGATGGATGGACGTGTGGGTAGGTCAATAGCTATAGGTGGATGGATGGATGGATATATGGGTGGATGGGTGGGTGGATGGATGGATGGATAGTTATGTGAATAGATGTATACACGGATGGATGTGTGGGTAGATGGATGGATTAATAGATGAGAAGATGGCAGGTGGGCAGATAAGAGGACAGACATAGATGAATGAGTGGATGAGTTTGTGGGTGGATGGATGGATGAAAGGACAGATGTGTAGATAGGTGGATGGATATAGATGAGTGGATGTGTGTATGGATGTGTGGGTAGGTGGATGGATATAGATGAATGGATGGATAGATGGATGATTATGTGAGTAGATTGATGGACAGGTGGGTGGGTGGATGGATGGAGGGATGGATGGATACATGGTGGATGTATTGATAGATGATAGCAGGTGGATAGCTAGGCAGGTTGGTGGACAGGCATAGATGAATGGGTGGATGAGTTTGTGGGTGGAAGGGTGGGTAACTGAGCTAGTGAGTATGTGAACACTAGGCCTAGGAGAGGTCATTTCAGTTCACGTGTCTGCTGCATTTTAATCAAAGCACGTTTCTCTAGAAGGATCTTCAAAGGCAATGGCCCTGATATTTTGACTCCTTTTCTGTACAGGTCCTGACCTCTACAAAGTGTTTGCCACATTTTCTGATGTGAGGTTTCATCTTGTCATCTGACTCGTGGAAATACGTGTTTTATCTGATGCCTTTATTCCTCACTCACACTTCACCCTTTCAGTGTGAAAGGGCCTCATTAAAATCTGTCCTCTACCCAGTTACTTTTTGAGAAAGTTCCTTGTTAGGGCATTTCTGCTGTGAAATGTATCACACCAACCCATGTGAGTGCCAACCTGAATGCTAAAGACTGTTATTAGCAGATTTAGCCTAGAGATGTTTCAGAGTTGTCAGTTCTGATGTTCATAGGATTATATTTTCAAACATCATCACACATCCTCTGTGACAGACTTGATTACTGTGATGAACTAGTTTTCTTCTTTTGAGAAATGTTCCAGTTGCAAAAATGATTCTGAAAGTATTTAAGCAAAATTCTAGGCAAGAGTGAAGTGATGCTGTTTCTTTTGGGCAGCTCATTTAGCTTGCTGGGGGAGGCAGCTTGGTGTAATAGTAGGAGCACGAGGCATGGAGCCTACAGATCAAGGTTGCATGCTGTCCCCAATGTCTTAGCAGCTGGTGACCTCTGCAAGTCTCTAATCTTTGTGTTATCTTCTGCAAAGTGAAAATAATGACCAGGGACCCCTCGCTGGGTTGCTCTGAAGATGAAATAAGGAAGGTGCACAACGAACTGTAAAGTGTTGTGGATGATTGAAGGATCTGTGGTAGTAGGAGAAAGAACGCCATACCATATATATATATATATATATATATATATATATATATATATATATATATATGGTGTGTGTATATATATATATGGCATATATATATGGTGTATATATATGGTATATGTGTGGTATATATATATATGGTGTATATATATGGTGTGTGTGTGTATATATATATATGGTTGTTGTTTAAATAACAGAAGAAATCAGATATTGACAGT
Source organism: Pongo pygmaeus (assembly GCF_028885625.2). Taxonomy (NCBI): domain Eukaryota; kingdom Metazoa; phylum Chordata; class Mammalia; order Primates; family Hominidae; genus Pongo; species Pongo pygmaeus. Next base: position 88,784,485 of record NC_072386.2, on the reverse strand, counting down.
GAAGAAATTAACTATGTGTCCTAGGACTCATAAAACACTCTTTCTGGGCCATGGAAGGTTTATTATCAGTGATGGGACCACAGGTAAAAACTTGGTACAACCACAGAGACATGACTGTTTCCCTTTGTTCATTCATTTATTCTACAGACATTTACAACCACCTATAGTATGAGAGGGATAGGGGTGGCAGCTGCTGGCTGTACAACTGTGAGCAGGGCAGATGTGATCCCTGTACCCAGGAGGAAACAGATAAAAACCGATAATCATCTGAATAACCATTTAAATATAAACGGTGAAAAGTGCTTTGAAAGAAAGTTACAGGGGTGCCCATAACATGGAGGCCTGAAGATGAAATAAGGAAGGTGCATAACAAACTCTAAAGTGTTGTGGCTGAGTGACAGACGGGGGATCAGTAAAGGCTTACCTGAGAAGGTGACTTTGAGTTGAGATTGAAGAATGAATAGGAGGTAACTAGGCAAATTGGGTGGAAGAGCATTCCTGGAAAAGGGAAGAGCAGGTGCAAAGGCCCTGGGGTTAGAGAAAGTGTGGCACCTTTGAGAAAGCCAGTGTGGCTGGAATAAAGTGGGATGAGCCTGCTGGAGTGGTGGGTGGAGGCCATGTTATACTAAGACCAGTGGAAAGGTGTCTAGCAAGGGAGCAACCTGACTGCTGTTTTTAAGAAGCTCCCTCTGGCTGTGGTGGGGAGAGCAGGTCAGAGCAAAACAACAGCACCTGCAGGGATGCTGGTATCAGCCATCTCAGTGATATTGGGTATAGAGAGGAGCGGATGGATTCAAGGCACACTTCAGGAAGAAAATTGATAGGGCTTGGTGTTTTACCAGTTACGACAGAAGAGAGAGGATGATGGAGGGTGTGCTCCTAATGCAATTACTTCCCATTTTGAACTGAATGGTTCTGAAGTTATATATACTGTGAACATTACTATAGTAAATTAAAGAAATACATCAATAGATTCTACAGTATTTTGCACACTTTAAGCATCTGGATAATCTGAAAATTTACTTGGCAGCCCAGAGAAAATGGAATGGTACAGCTCTTTGGCCTAATCCCACAGGAAAACATTCCACTCATGCAGAAGCAAAGATCAGGTCCAGAAGGATGTTTGGCAAATACACATTAAAAACTGAGAATATGGAGTGTGCAGAAGAGCTTTGCTCTGAGCCTGGCCCTTTAGGCTTTCATGGTCTATGGAGGCAAACATGATACCAATGGGCAGAACCCACTCCAGCCTAGGTCTACACATGAGGTTATACCAACATTAAGAAAACCTCCTTGTGTGCTGCCCCTACCTACAGAACAGCATGACCTCAAGACCCACTCCCCACAATTCCCCTAGTCTTTCCTGTGTCCCTGGAGGCATCTCAGGGTCCTCACAAACTGTCCTTGTTTGGCCTGGTGGCACAGCCTCCTTGGTGACTCTGCCCACAGCCACTTGTGGAGGCTGTCACCATCTTATTGCCAGATCTTTGTTCCCCAGTGCCCCAAAATGCATGGGGCTTATACAGGGCTGTGCTGACCTCAGTCTTCTCTAGGGAAGAAGGCTGTTCTGACACTTGCTGTATCACACTTGGTCAACTGGGCCCAGTGGTGTGTTGGAATTGGTGTATATCAGCTGCTGAGAGCCGATTGTGCACATCTCTTCTCAACTTCTTGTTCTATGATGTTACGTTAGTAGCTTGAATAGGCCATGATCGAGTATTTATGCCATGGTTATGGGTAAACACTACAAATCAGAGCTTCCTTCTTCTCCCCTTCAGAGACCTTGTTGTTGAACATTTACCAGCACACCACTGACTGGCCCAGAGTTCAGCTGCTTGTGCCCTGAGCCCCACCATGTTCCCTGTTGTATTAGGGTTCTCTAGAGAGACAGAACTAATAGGATAGATGTCTATATAAAGGTGAGTATATTAAGGAGTATTGACTTGCATGATGAAAAGGTGAGGTCCCACAATAGGCCATCTGCAATCTGAGGAGCAAGGAAGCCAGTCCAAGTCCCAAAGCTGAAGAACTTGGAGTCCAATGTTCGAGGGCAGGAAGCATCCAGCATGGGAGAAAGATGTAGGCTGAGAAGCTAAGCCAGTCTAGTCTTTTCACGTTCTTCTGCCTGCTTTTATTCTGGCTGCATTGGCAGCTGATTAGATTGTGCCCACTCAGATTGAGGGTGGACCCACCTTTCCCAGCCCTCAGTCCCAGACTCAAATGTTAATCTCCTTTGGTAACACCCTCACAGACACACCCAGGAACAATACTTCATTGGATTGAAGGATTGCATCCTTCAATCCAATCAAGTTGACACTCAATATTAACCATCCCACCTGTGAACATCGTCCCTCTGTCTTCCACCTAGCCACCCTCTCCATAAGGTTCAGCCCTGGTCCCTGAGATCAGGACCACATTGTCTTCTGAGCCCCCACCTTCCACAGAAACATGCCCAGGTATCAACACATTAAACATCATCTTTGTCTGGGGGCTGTGGCCCCAGGAATCATCAGACAGAAATGAATCAGGCAGGGAAGGAAAGAAAGGTTGAAGTAGACATCAAAGAGGCCTTGAACGTGTCCTGTCCCACATGGGCCTCAGTTTTCTGGGCCTAGAGGACATGATGTCCCAGTCTTCTTTCTCCTCAATGCCCCAAGCTTGAGGGAATAGTATGTAACTTAATCTTGAATATGTAGGAAAAAACATATAGGATATTGCCTAACATAAGGTAGAGGCTAGCTTGAAAAAGTCTTGAGGTTCAAGGCCTTAGAGTGTGTACAGTTAATTACTTTCGTGATTCATCACCTGCAGACTGTGACTCTAGTATATCCTTAGTGTAAATGTATGAAGAAGGCAGTAATTTTGTACATGTGTATGTATGTGTACATCTCTTTACATACATGTATATACTTACAGACCCATGGCATATAATAAAACAGTGACCTAGATTCTCTCTCAAGCATGCAGGATCTTTATAAGCCGTACGTAGTGACAGTTTAATCCACATAACCACTGTCAATTCTCCTTCACTAATTTGGCAGAGTCCCTGCAGCATATGCAGCTCTGCAATGCTTTACGCAGCATACACAAAATTCCCTGTTCATCCACCAATCTAGTAATTCCATCAACTAGTTTATGAAGAGCTGCTTCAGTAATTCATGTTTAATGACCTTAGCTGCTGGACAGATGTCTTGAGAATTAAAGTCTCCTGTGAACAGAGTATCCTGAGCTTCTAAACTCCAGTATAATGGAAACACGTCCCATTTCTCCCACACACCCGCAAAGTGATGGGACTTGGAGCAGACATCCAGCCTGGGGTCCTCTCCTTGGGCTCACACTGCCCACTCCAGCCTTTATGAGTGGTGGTGACCAGAATGCAGGCCATGGGATTTACCTGACAGTCCTGGGTTGGACAGTCAGTCGGCCTCACGTGGGGCTGAGTTCTGTGCCTCAATTCATCTGTAGGATGGAGGAGATGGTGCCTGGCGTGGTCAAAGAGACCCTCAGATCGCTGAGGACTCGGGACTCCAAAATAATGGAAAAGAAAAGGTTTTATGATGAGAACCAACATTTACTAAGCTCCTGAAGTACTAAATTTCCTCGGAACAAGCCCTGTGAGGGAGATGTGATTAGGACCATCTTATAGAAGAGGAAACTGAAGATCAATGGGTTGTGTAGCTTGTCAAATTCATGCAGGTGGGAAGTGCCAGGATCCTGGTTTCTGTGCTGGGGTCAGCCACCTCTAATGCTCTGTTTGTTTTATACCCCTCTTCCACCTTCCCACCCACCTCAGTGGGATTTTTAGAACCAAAGTTTGCACTGTCATGCCAGCCGTGTTTCTACAGAGAGATATATACAGTGATCATCTTCAACTCCTCCCTTCCATCTGCCAAGCCCTGCTGACTCCACCCCCGTGAAATCCCAACCACCACCCCTTTTTCTCTGTCCCCTCTGCCGCTCATTCATTCTGGCTCTCATTCTCACACTCACCAGATTAGCCTTCCTAAATAATCTCTGGCCACGGTACTCCTTATTAAAAACCTTCCTTGAGCCAGGTGCAGTGACTCACGCCTGTGATCCTAGCACTTTAGGAGGCCAAGGCAGTGGATCACTCTGAGGTCAGGAGTTCAAAACTAGCCTGGCCAACATGGTGAAACCCTGTCTCTACTAAAAATACAAAAATTAGCTGGGCATGGTAGCACATGCCTGTAGTCCCAGCTACTTGGGAGGCTGAGGCACAAGAATCACTTGAACCCAGGAGGCAGAGGTTGCAGCGAGCCGAGATCACACCACTACACACCAGGCTGGGCAGCAGAACGAGACTCCATCTCAAAAAATAGTGATGATAAAATAAAAATAGTGATAACAAAATAAATACAAAATTAGCTGAGGCAGGAGAATCGCTTGAACCTGGGAGGTGGAGGTTGCAGTGAGATGAGATTGCACCACTGCATTCCAGCCTGGGTGATAGAGTGAGACTCTGTATCAAAAAAAAATAAAAAATAAAAAATAAATAAACAGACAAAACCTTCCATGGCTCCCCACTGCCTGTAGGTTACAGCCTGGCATTTTAGGAACTCCACCACCAGGCCATACTTGTGTGTCCAGCCATTTCTCTGAATTCTGCTCTTACCCAGAAGGCATACTAGCTACTCTCCCACACACGCATCGGAATTTCCAAACTTCATAACTGTGCTTATGTGGGGTTTTTTTTCTATCACCTTTTCCATCATTTATTTATTCAACAAATAATTTTTGAGAACTTACTATGTGCCAAGTACTGTCCTGGGAGCTAGGAATACAGCTGTGAACAAAACCAAAATGAATCCCTTTCTTCAGAGAGTTTACGGTCTAGTGCCAGGAGCAAACGATCAGTTCTTGCCATATTAAATGAGAAAAGTATACAGTTTGTTAGAAGACAATGGTTGCTATTCCAAAAGAAAGAAAGAAAGAAATGTGTAGGAGGATGAGGAGGATTGGAAATGCTACCAGTGGATGGTGAGAAGAGAGAAGTTTTAAACAGGCTGGCCAGAGAAGGCCACATTGGGAAGGTAACGTTTGAGAAAAGCGTTAAAGGAGGTGAGGGAATGAGTTGTGCAAGCAAGTAGATAAGAGTGAGCCAAGCAGATAAGCAGTCAGCCCAAAGTCCAGGTGAGAGTATCTGGAGTTCTGAAGTTGGAGGCTTCCACTTCCCACTTCCAGCCAAGATGGAGGAGTAACAGGGACCAGATTTACCCTCCTGCCGTAAACAAGTTAAAGAAAAAAAAAAAAACCAGTCCAAATACTATGTGAAATGTCAGTTTTCAGACTTGGGCTACAAGCAGTAGAGGAGAGTGACCCCTCAGTGGAGGAGCACAAAGGAAGTGAATCTTACAATCGCCCAGATGACCATCTGGAGGGTTTCCAGCACAGGAAGGGGGAACCCAAACAAAGCCTTGCAGTCTTGCTGAGTTGCAGAGACAGAGTTGAGAATTCAGAGACGAAGGAGGCAGAAGTTTGCAGGCAGAGTACTGGAGAAGACAGAGCTGCATGGAGAGGGAGAACTATGCAGGTCTTCAGAGGGGTCTGCTCACACCCTCAGCTGAGTACATACTGGCACATGTATGGAGGAAAGCACTTGAGACCAGGGAAAGAACCAGCAGAAAGGAAAAGACAGACAGAAGGATCCTCAGAGCTCAGGCAGGGCTGGGAATAGTTCATGCTCCCACCAGGTTGGGTGGGAAAAAGTTTAATAAATCACAGGGAGAATACTCAGAAGGGGGTCGTCTCAGGACTGGGGTGAAATGAACCCTAGACTAAAGGCAGCTCTGGTCCCACCTAAAAAAGCTTAAAAGCAAGACTCAGAAGGGTCAAACTCCTTCCAAGTAACTTAATTATGTCCCAGGCAGAACTTAAGCATATTTCAAGGAATTTTTTTTTTTTTTTTTTTTTTTTTTTTTTTTGAGACGAGTCTTGCTCTGTCGCCAGGCTGGAATACAGTGGCGTGATCTCAGCTCACTGCAATCTCTACCTCCCAAGTTCAAGCGATTCCCCTGTCTCAGCTTCCTAAGTAGCTGGGACTACAGGTGTGCACCACCAAGCCTGGCTAATTTTTTTATTTTTATTTTTATTTTAGTAGAGACAGGGTTTCACCATGTTGGCCAGGATGATCTTGATCTCCTGATCTCGTGATCCACCCGCCTCGGCCTCCCAAAGGGCTGGGATTACAGGCGTGAGCCACCACGCCCAGCCTCAAGGAGTATTTTTAAAAGCTAACACCCAATGAAGGGTCTGACATCCAGTGAAAAATTATCAGGCAGGCAAAGAAGTTGGAGTGTGTGGGCATGACAAGGAAGCCAGTGTGGCTGGAATGGTATCAGCAAGGGGGAGGGAAGTTAGAGACAATGTCAGAGAAATCTAGATTGCATCATCCCAGTAAGCTACTTAAAAGGACTGTGGCCAACTCAGAAGTCAAGAGAAGACATCTGTTTTCTTGCCTCCTCTTCCAGACTGAAAAGCTCCGCTGCTTTGTTCTGAAGTCCCTGGGAAGACACTGAGTGAATGGCTTGTCCTCGACAAGCTTTGGTCCTGTCTTCCTGTAATCCACTGCCTGCAAGATGTGTGACCTTGGAAAATCTTCCTAACCACAATGCCTTGTTTGCTTGTTTGCCTAAAATTAATCATAGTGTATCGCCTACTTCTAAAGAGAGTTTGAAGCGGTTCTCAATAAAAGGCATGTACACAGCAAGGTCACTGACACAGAAGTCAGAAATCTAAAACCATAAAATGTGATGACAAAAATATATACCAAAATCTGGCCGGGCATGGTGGCTCACGCCTGTAATCCCAGCACTTTGGGAGGCTGAGGTGGGTGGATCACTTGAGGTCAGGAGTCCAAGACCAGCCTGGCCAACATGGTGAAACCCCATCCTCTACTAAAAATACAATTGGCCAGGCATGCTGGTGCATGCCTGTGATCCCAGCTACTCAAGAGGCTGATGCAGGAGAATCACTTGAACTCAGGAGGTGGAGGTTGCAGTGAGCTGAGATTGCGCCACTGCACTCCAGCCTGGGCAGCGGAGCAACACTTTGTCTCAAACACACACACACACACACACACACACACCAAAAACCTGGGTGAGTTTTTAACTTAATCATGAAATAACGTGAACTGATTGCCATGTGATAGAGAGAAATGAACCTCAATCTCTTCCTCTGTAAAATGGAATCAATGGTCTTTGCCAGCCTACCCAGAAAGCTGCCTCAAGGATCACCAAAGATGTGGATGAGAATGTATTATTCAGGACTCTTTCGGTGCAAGTGATAGGAAACTGTACTTAAGCAAAGGAGCAGTAAAGTCTAGGATGAGGTTTCTCCAGCTCTCCATCTCTGGGTCTGCTTTCTCCTGGGCCAGGTCCATTTTCGGCCTATGCACAGTTGCTTCTGCTTTTCATCATGTCAGCACCAAGTCCAGCAAAAAAGGGAACCCATTTTCTTAATAGCACCAGCAAAATCCCTGCGAGTCCCGTTAGTTTTGATTGGCTGGCTGACTTGGGTCATGTGCCCATTTCTGAACCAATAACATAGTTAGAATAGTCTGTATTGATTGGCTTAGTCCCAGTCATGTGATCCATCCCTGCATAGAGCCAGCTTCACAGAACTTCAAGGCTGAGCATGGGGCCAAGTGGGTCTCTGTGTTGTCTCTCTACTTTACTTCTTCCGTACACACATTTTCTGCCCTGCTCTGGTGCTCTAGGAGGCTGATCCCATGAGGACATCCCCTGTCTTCTGGTTTCTGGTTCAATATAGGCAAGAGATTGGAGTCCAGGAGGAAGGAGATTGGTCAGGTTCAGCCTTTGCCTTCCTCCCTGCTTTGGGGCTGCGTCTCCTGAAATAGCTGTACCCCTCCATGGCTGTGGCTTCTCCTTCTTGTCTCCCACTTTGATGAATCTCCAGTGACACTATTTCCTCCTTCCACTCTGAGGTATGGTAGCAACACCTGCCATTGCTGGTCTATGGGCACATCACCTTCCCTTGTCTACTCCCTCAATCTGCCCCGTATCCTGCGAGTAGTTTTTAATAAAGTCTCTTCTTTTGAGCCATCCAGAGTGAATTATGTTTCCTCCTGTGGCCCTGTATTAGTTATCTGTTAAGTCGTAACAAATGATCCCAAAGTGTAGTGGCTTAAAACAACAATACATATTTATTATCTCACATAGTTTCTGTGGGTTAGGAATTCAGGAGTGACTTAGCTGTAAGGTTCTGGCTTGGGGTCTCTCGGATAATGCAGGCAAGATGTCAGTGGGGACTGCAGTCATTCTAAGGCTCACTAGTGCTGGGAGGTTTGCTTTCAAGATGTCTCCCACAAATGGCTGGCAAGTGGATGCTGGCTATCAGCAGGACTCAGTTCCTCAGGACCTCTCCACAGGGCTGCTTGAGTGTCTTCATGATACGGTGGCTGGCTTTCATCAGCATGGGTAATCCAAAAGAAAACAACTGAGGCTGCGGCATCTTTTTATGACCTACTCTTGGAAAGCACACACTGCCATTTCTCTAGAAATATCCTACAAGTTACACGGGCCAGCCCTATTCAATGTGGAAGGGGATGATAGAATTTGGTAGTGACCGCCAGGAGGCAAGAGTCATTTGGGGCCACCTTAGAGTGTGGTTATCACAGACCCTGGATGACACAGTCTCTCAAAACCATCCAAAGGGGGATGGGTTGTTGAGCAAGAAAAATAAATGTGCACTCTGAAGTGCATTGGCAGCTATAAACCAGGTACAAGTCCTGTAAATATAAGAAACTGTGACTCTTGAATTCTCTAGCAGTTCCCATAAGTTGACCAGAGGGCTTAGAAGAGCCATAGTAAATGGGAATGAGGACGCCCCCAAGCCCAGGCCAGAGGTGGGAGGGGAGAGGAGAGAACTCAAGTGGTTCATTGATTCATCTTCTCCAGCTTCTCCTGACCTCACTCCAGCCCTACAAACAGCCTAAGACACTCGACTGTGTTTGTTCATAGTCTGCTCCTGACATCTCACAGCCTTCATTCTGGTTTCTGCCACTAGAAGAACCTCCTGACCCTCCTCAGGCGAACACCGGGGCCATCAAAGCAGCAGCCCTGCCTTCCCTTTCTCTTTCCTTTTTTGTTAACACCTGTATCTTTTGTGTGTTTGTTTTTGAGACAGATTCTTGTTCTGTCACCTAGGCTGGAGTACAGTGGCACAATCTCTGCTCACTGCAACCTCCGCCTTCCCAGCTCAAGCAATTCTCGTGCCTCAGCCTCCCAAGTAGCTGGGATTACAGACATAGGTTACCACACCCAGCTAACTTTTTGTACTTTTAGTAGAGACTGAGTTTCACCATGTTAGCCAGGCTGGTCTTGAATTCCTGGCCTCAAGTTGATCTGCCCACCTCAGCCTCCCTCCCAAAGTGCTGGAATTACAGCATGAGCCACCATGCCTAGCCTGCTAACACTTGTGTCTTAACGGAAGATATTTTAGCTGATGGAAGATTTTTAGGCTTTGTCCGTGAAACTAATAGTCCCGCAACTCCCTTGTGGAGCCATCTGGGTTTCTAGTTGGGGAGTTGAGCCAAAAGGGAGAATGGGTTCTCAATCAGGCATGCCAGGGACACCTGCCTGCCAGCCCAGCCCACTGTTTCCAAGGTTGGGGGCTCAACTGGTGACTCATCAAACTCAGAGCTGAGCACTGTGAGATCCAGGAGAGCCTGAGAGACTGTCCTAGCCAGTACTCCTTGCCCTCGCTCTAACACACACGTGTGCATACACACACTGGCAGATGCAGGCTCACACACACCATTTTGCAAATGGAGAAACCTAGACACGGAGCCAGCATGCCATCTTGGGATTGCTATTTCAGTGCCCTTTACACCACTCTGTGCTCTAAGTCCTGGATAGGTTATGTGTCGCACTACGCAGACTCTGAGTAGGCAAAGCTGCGTGATGTTCTCTTTGCCTAAGCATGACCTGTAAAGGGGATGGATGCCCTGGCTCAAACCTTGGCAGGAGGGCCCTGCAGCTGACAGAGTGTCCACACTTCTTAGCCTGGGATTCAAGACCTGCCTCCCCACCCATCATGTGCCAGCCTTCTGAGCTCCTCACGGCCCTATGTATGTCCTCTCCGTTTCTTCATTCATTTGTCCATCCATTCACCTACAACTATCTATGGAGCACCTATTACATGCTAGGTACATTTCTAGCATTGGAGTACAATTGTGAAAAAGCAGACAACCTCATCCTCCAGTGCTGCCTCCTACATGAAGCCTTCCCGGGCCTGCCCTGAATGAGTAAGCTAAGCCAGAGGAAGCCTACAGCCAACCCAGGGTAGAACTACTACTATGCTTCTCCTCCTTTCCTGCTGGGGTTGGAGGGGAAGTAACTGGCTTCAGAGTTCCGCAGACCTGAGCTCGGATCCCAGCTCTGCCACTCAAAGTCATAGCTGTGACCTTGTGACTCAATGACTCACCTGTCTGAGCCTCGTTTTTGTCAACCGGGAAATGGGAAGGTGGCAATATCCACCAGGCCTGTGGCCCACCTGGTTTGCCCAGGTTTGGAGCCTTTGAACACCAGAGGAGACCAATTAGGTACTTGGCCTTGCAGTAGGACCAGCACCATGGAATGCCCATTTGCTCTGCATGTTATACCTAGAGCCCAGCACAGTGCCTGGCCCAGAGGAGACTGATCCCAAAAATGTGATGAAAGAATGAGTGCACAAATGACTGATGGAATGAACAAACACATGTGTACCAAGCATAGACCTCCTGAACTCTGGTTGGTTTCCCCTGCCCTTAAGGTAAAGTCTAGGTTCGATTTTACTTTGTTTAACCTCCTTCAGGTACAGAAAATTTAGTTACTTTCAGTCATCAGTTCGTGACAGTTAACATCACTGCTTCAGGGAAGGCTCGGCTCTGTTACATTCATTCATTCACTCACCCATTCATTCCTTTTCATCCCCATTTCTCACTGGCATTCCCTATGTCTGTCTAATTGTACCTTTTTTGGTATATGGTTTTGCAAAATGTGCATTATTATTTGTATTTATGTAAATGTATTATATATATAATATATATCCTCTTTTTTCTTCCTTTTCATTAAGCAGTGTGCTTTTAATCTCCATCCTTCCATTACATCTAATCTGCTGGTTATGATTCTCTCTAGGTCACCTCCATCACACACAGACACACAGACACACAGACACGCACACACACACACACACACACAGCTGCATTGAGCAGCCTTCTAAATGTCCCCTTAATGAGAATTTCTTAGGCTGTATCCCAGGAGTGGAATTCTGGGTCAAAGAGTATGTGGACACTTAATTTGACTAAGTAGTGCCAGATGCTGTCCTGAATGCCTGTTCCCGTGACATCCCACCAGAAGTGCCTGAGGCCCCTATGTCTCTGTCTTCACCAATACCTATAATTGTCTGTATTTCTAAGTGTTGCCATGTATTAGATATAAAGCAACATCACTTTGATTTAATTTTCTCTAATTTCTAATGATATTAAGCATCTTTTCATGTGCCTGCTGTCTCGTGGTTTTTCTCTTTTGTAAATTGCTTTTTCAGATGCTTCACCCATTTTTTTGATGGGGTTGCTGTCTTTATATTGTTGATTTTCAGGCACTCCATGGATAATCTGAGTGTTAAGACCACGTTGATTTTAGACCTTACAAAAATCTTCTTTCATTCTGTTGTCTGTTTGTCCAGGATGTCCTTTGTCTAGGAAATGCTCAATTTCGATATAATCAAATTAATCAGTTTTTGGGCTAACGGTTTGTGCTTTGGAAGTTTTGTTTGAGAAGTTCTGCCTCTGGGTTTCGAAGATATTCCCCTACATTTTCTCCTGTTAGCTTTACCTTTCTCATTTAAGCCTTTACTTGGTCACGTATCCACTCTTGTTTATGGAGTTTGGTAGGCATAAGTTTTGCTTTCCTTTATATAGTCAACAAATTTTCCAACTATCATCTGTTAAACCATTAAACATCCCTTTGATTTATGGTGCCACATTTTTGGAAATTAAATTTCCTTCCAAAAATGGGCTTACCTATTAACCCTTTATTCCAGAGGTTTCGAAACTTTCTCAGTTTAAAGCACCCTTAGTGTCTCAGTAATTTTTTCACAGCATTTTTTCACACAATATTTTTTTCTCTAAGCCAAAAGAAATACTACAAGTTTCTAAGCAGTTAGGCCCAAACAACTAAATAAATATTTAAATCCTGACAACTTAGTAGCCATTCGAAAAAGTAATGCACAGAAATTGAAACAAAAAATAAAGTTTTAATTTTATTCCTGAATGACTACAATTCCTTACTAATGGAATAGGGAGCTGGACAGCTTCTGAAACCTTGGGATAAGATTGTACATTGTTTCCTGTTCCTCATCGATTTTTACACATTGTTTCCTGTTTCTCGTCGATTTTTATACATACTTGCTTTTCGTCACAGCAACCACTGAAAACCCAGTTTCACAAAGAGGTGATGTCATCAAAATGATGTGGCACAATCTAATGTTGAGACTGTGAATTACTTCAGGCTAGTAGTTCACATGGTGTATGATCAATGTTAAATATCACTGTTTCCCTCGGAAATTTAAAATATGCCACAACACCCCTGCGAGTTCACTCTGGTACCCTGGGCCACCTCGGGGCCCAGTTTGGGAACCATGGTTCTGTTCTCTTCTACTGGCTTGTTTGTTTTTGAACCAAACCATCTGTTCCTCTTAGTGTGGCTTTCTAATATGCCTCAATATCTGGCAAAGCAAGAGATCTCCCCTTTCCATTCTTTGTTGGTGTGACTTTGCTACAGGCCTTTCTTCACCTGCTCCCTGCCTGCCTCCAGAGCTTTATCTCTCTTTTGCCACCCTCCAACCCAGAACTATTTCTGCTTCCTACTCTCAGCCTGCTTTTCCACCTCCAGGCCTTTACACAGGCGATTCCTTCTTCCTGGTACACTCTCACCATCCCCAACCTTCCCTTTTGCCTGGTGATCTCTCCCTAGTGCTTCTGGGCTCACTTTGAGAAACCCTCTCTCCAGGAAGCCCTCTGTGAGCCTGGCCTGGATAGATTGCCCACATCCCAGGCCCTCTGCCAATCAGGGCACTCGTGCCTTTGTGCTGTGGTTATCTATAGGTCTGTCTCCTCCACTAGACTGTGGGCTTCCTGAGGGCAGGGACTAAGTCTTGGGGATTGTTGTATCTCCAGTACCTGGCCTAGTCTGATGCACAGCTAGTACTCAACAAAAAAGTGTAAATTCCCGGCCACACACTCTGCATGAACCCAGCGCTTCACTCTTCTAAAAGCCCTGCACATGCCTTTGCTCCTCCCACCAGCCTGGGAGCAGGGATGAGCACAGCCACTGGGGCTCTGGCGGGAGAGTCAGTTGAGGCCGGCTGAGGCTGGCATTCCAGGTAGGTGAGGCTCCAGGTGGGCAGGTGCTGAGCCAGGCATGGGAGAACGGAGGGGCTCCTCTGCTGGCTGGAGCTCACCAAGGACTTGCATATCCAGAGGGGCAAGGAGGGCCAAGTGGGGGGATCTAGGGCATCCCTGCAGAGCGTGTGGCCTCCGCTCCTCCGAGACAAGAGTTCAAGAACCCTTTTTGCCCTTCCTTTCCCTTCATCACACCACCACCCCCACTGGCCTTATACCAGACCTTGCAAGCCAGAGAGTGTGTCCAAGATTTGGACAGCCTCCTATCTGACCCAGCATCTTACGTACAACCTGATGTCAGCTGCTTGGGAGCCAGAAACGTTGTCAGGAGGCTCCATCCCTCAGTTCGGGGATGCCCACAACTAACCTCAAGACTTCTCCAAATTCCTGGAGGACTCGCGCTCTCCTGCTCCTGCCTCTGCTGAATTCACTCGGGAATTGGACCACTGCCTGATCCCTCAGGTGTTCCTCCACTCAGAGCCACATTGATCCATGCAAGATATGCAGCCTCCTCCTCTATTTCTACACCCATACAAAACAAGACACAAAAACTGTCCTCTCTGACAAGGCCTTCTGAGGGGATGTCAATGAAGATCTGGGGGCCAGGCAGAGCGGGGTTGTATCAGAGAAAGTAATTGGAGCAGCATCAAGCTGAACATGAGAAGCCCCTGACCTGGGCCCTCCCCAGCCACCCTTGGGTGGTCTCCACCTCCCACTCCTCTTTGCCTAACGGTTTGCACTTTGAAATTTTGTTTGAGAAGTTCTTCCACTCCTCTCAGGCCCTGTCCTCAGGAGGAAAATGAACTCCAGCCTATTTTCTCAGCAGAGTGGCTGGCCGCCCCCGACGGCCATGGTCTTTCCCAGAAACACATGGAGGTTCTTTCTTTCACCCCAGGAGTCACCAAGATCGTCTGCTCTTTAAGAGAAATTCTGGTCCCAGCTTTAGATCATATCAACTTTATCTCCTTACACCCTAGGAGACACTGCAACCAGTGTGACTGGGGGATCCCAGAGTAGAACCCAGGAGGCCCACCTCCCAGCAGGACACCCTTTCTGAGTCACCAAATCTTGTCCATTTGTCCTTTCCTATTTCTCTGATCTGCATATTTTTCTCTTTCTGCCTGAGCCCCCTTGCCTGGTGCCTGGACAGCTGCTGTACCAGCTGCCTAATTTGAGCCCTGCTCCACCGCTCCCCCGGGCCAATCTGCAGCCCACCCTGGCTTAAACCGAAGATTCCAACAGATTGCGAATTGCATCTCTCAGACTTTCAGGTCAGCTGGTCAGCAATTTGGTTTTCCTGGTGGAGCCTAATCTATTTAACAAAAATAGAACCTACAGTAAAGCAAAACTTAAATACTTCTAATCGTAGGGATGCTTGCATCTGCAAATGACCAGAAAAGAAGGAACCATGGGTGGGGGTGGTGAGGAGCCTGGGCAGAGGCTTGGTGATGCATGGCTCTGTAGCTACAAAGCTCCCTTGGTTCAGCCACCCACCCAGGAACCTGGGCAAAGATGCCAGTCACTGCTCTGGTCAGTTCTCCTCTGCCAACTCTGTAGGCATCACCCTCCATCTGTCTGCCCAAACCAGAAAGCTGGGAGCCATTCTTCCCTGTATTCACTCCTCACTTCTGGGGTATCTTTAAGGCCTGTTGATTCCACCTCCACTTCCTTCCCATTTATATATATACATATTGTGTTGTTGTTTTGTTTTTTGTTTTTTGGATTTTTGGTTTTTTTGTTTTTGTTTTTGTTTTTGTTTTTGTTTTTTGAGACAGGGTCTCACTCTGTCACCCAGGCTGGAGTACAGTGGCACAATCATAGCTCACTGCAGCCCTGACCTCCTAGGCTTAAACAACCCTTTCACCTCAGCCCCCTGAGTAGCTGAGACTAGAGGAGTGCACCACCACACTTGGTTAATTTTTTATTTTTTATAGGAACAGGGTCTCGCTATGTTGCCTAGCCTGGTCTTGAACTCCAGGCTCAAGCGATCTCCCATTTGGCCTCCCAAAATGCTGGGATTACAGGCATGAACCACCATGCCCAGCCTCCCTCCCACCTCATGCATCATCTACTTTGCTCCACCCACATCATCCTCCTCTCCCATGGATTCCACAGCTTCCCACTGGCTGCCTTGCTTCCAGTCCTTCCCCCATGCCCATCCATTTTCCACAAAAGGGAAAGACCTCATTGCACCTGCTACCTCCTGGCCAACACTCCTTTTGTGGCCCCTCATTTGGGGCATAAGGTCCAAAGCCCTGCCTGATGCGGCTCCTGCATTCTCTGCCTCCCACCAGCCCCCCTACCCCATGCACACCACCCACAGCAACCTTACCCTCCTTTCTAGTCCTCCAAATAGCCACACTGTCTCTTGCCTCTAGGCTTTGTATGCACTATTCCCTCTGCCTAGAACATTTACTCTCCCATCGTCTTTGCCTGGGTAACATGGTCATTCTTCTCTGCACCTCTAAGCCACACCCTCAAAGAGAGTTGCCCTTCCTCTGTGCTCCCAACCCTCTGTACCCACTCTCTCTTAGCAACTCACATTACCTTATAATAGTCTTACAAAAAAAAAAAATTCTGTCATTTCTGTTAGACTGGGAGCTTCTAGAAGACAACGATTTTGGCTTAGTCATTGTAACACTGCAGGGTCTAGCATGCTGTGTCCCGGAGCAGGCACTCAACAAACATTGTATGTGGCCAGTTGCCCCCTCATTTTATCAATGAGGAAACTGGGGCCCAGAGAAGGGAAGGAACACAATTATGAACACACATGGAGTTGGAGACAGAACTGGAACTAGAACCCTGAACTACCCACTGTAAGCCCCAAGCCCTTTCCGGTTTAATTGTAAAGAAATAGTCTTAGCCAACATCATTTGGCCCATGGGATGCAGGTCCCGAGGGCCCAGCAGTCTCCAGGGCATCTTGCTCTCCCAACCTGTGATCACCTTCAGGCCTCTGTGACAAGCAGCTCCTCCACCTTGGGCCACTCTCCATGTCTCTCAGTCCTCTTACCCTGTGGAGGTAACTGAGCAAATGCTCTTGGCTGGTGTCCCTTCTCTCTCCTTTGTGGTTCTTCCTGAGAGATCCTGCTCCATGGCCCACCAACACTGGGGAACCCAGTCCATTCAACTCAGCTCAACTCAGTGCAACTTAAATAGTCCTGCATCCTGCTTCTTCCCAGTCCTTGAAGAGGAAAGAGCACTTTCCTGCCCTCGGAAGCTTCATTCAGCAGGAGGCAATTACCATATTCAGCTCAGGGTGTGGAGGAAGGAGCCGGGAGAATTGCCAGTGCCAAAGAGGACATGAACAGGGGAGGCCACTTTAATTGGGACCTAACATAGGAGGCTTGTGCTTGGAGGACCAAGTCCCAAAACTACATGGTAAATGGAGAGGAGGAATCCAGTCTGAAAAACAGAAGCCACTCTAGGCATTTCAAACAGAGGGGATTTAATACAAGGAATTGTTTAATAGGTGATGGGAGGAGGAAGGAGTACAGAAGGAGCACTGAAGCAGTCAATGGATACCAGCTGCAGAAAGAAACAGCTACTGCCCCTAGGGCTAGGAAAATGAAAGGACAGAGATGAGTTTTTCAGAACCCAGGAGCTCAGAGGAGAAGCCCTGCAGAGCTAGTATTCTGATGTCTGAAGAGGGGCATGTCTGCCCAATGTCTGATGGCCCCTCAAAGGGGCATAGCAGGGCTGGTGCTGAAAGCACAGAAAGAAGATGGAGGCAGGACCCTGCCTGACAGGAACAGGAGAGCAGGGACTCCCCATTGTCCCCTTCCACTCTACCTCAGAGCCTCCTGCTGGCGGAAGCTAACAGGACAGAGTCTGGGAGATGTGGCTTGTGGATCCCTGGCCCTAGCATCACAGAGCAGGATAGAGAGGGCAGGCTTGGGAGCTCAGAGACAGTAGGTAGATATTTGGCACAAGCCCCTTCTCTCCAGCTAGTCCCATTCTGATTTGTAGCCTCCTCGCTTGTTTCTGGGAAGAGATTATCACCCAGTTGTGCAGGTAAAAACAGGGCATTTTGCACTCACAATCTTAATTTGGAAGCCAGAGAGGACTGGCTTGGTTACGGGTGTGCTGGAGCCAGCTCCTGCAGGCTCCAGAGAGAGCTGAGAGCCAGTTGTTAAATTATCAGGAATTTGTGAGCCAGCTGTTAAATCATTGATAGCTTGAAATCCACCAGGGTGGGTGTATTTACACCATGGAAATTGGCAAACACTACAAATCAGAGCTCTTTTTTCTTCTCCCCAAAGAGCCAGCTGTTAAACATTAACCAACACATCCCTGACTACCTATCTTTCCTCCTCCTCTGCCTACTCCTGCTATACCCACACACCATCCCGCTAGCCCAAGGTCATGTGATACTTACTCCCATTCCCTGCAGAGAACTCATTTTCTGATCAATGATTCCTTCTTGCAAAGAGGAGGGAGAATGGCATCTTGTTAGAAGCATGAGCTTAAAGTTGACACAACTGAGGTGGGTCCCAGTCCTTTTGCCTACTTGTTATGTGACCCTAGGCAAAGTCCTGACCTCTCAGGCTCTCGGTTTCCAGTTTCCTCGTCTGTAAAATGGAGATAATCATACATACATACCTCATTCCATTGAGGGTGTTGTTGAAAATCTATTAATAAAGGAGAACCCCAGGGGAAAAAAATCTTAAATAACCTACACAAATGTTTCAGCAAAGCTAAAAGTAGCTTGCACAATATCATCTCTGCACGTTTTGCAGAGGGAAGCCTGAGCACAGAGATGAAAAGGCGCTTGCCCCAGCTTCCCTTCCCAGAAAATGGCCAAGTTCAGCCTGAATCTGTCTTCTGACTCCTTGTTCATTGCTCTCTTTGTTATTCGACTTTGAGGGGGAAACAGGCTTATGTTTGCACAGATAAAACAGTAAATAAATTAATCCGTAAAATTATTAGTAAAATAGTAAAAAAATTAATCTATTTCAAGAGGGAGTATTAATTTATTGCTGATGATGTTGCTATTTTTGCCGGTAAAATGTGCCTCCTTATAACATCTTTTTAAAAAGTTTTTAATAAAGTTTTCTTGTTATTAAAATAATAACCATTTATTATAGAATATAGGTAAAGTATTAAAAAGTAAAAAGAAAAAGCCATAATCACACTCCCAGGACCAACCAGTGTTAACACTTTTAC
This sequence comes from Pongo pygmaeus, assembly GCF_028885625.2. Classification (NCBI taxonomy): domain Eukaryota; kingdom Metazoa; phylum Chordata; class Mammalia; order Primates; family Hominidae; genus Pongo; species Pongo pygmaeus. Next base: position 88,765,897 of record NC_072386.2, on the reverse strand, counting down.
TTTGTGGGGGTAATTTTTATGTAATTGTGAGTATACTGTATATACAATTTTTATCTTTTTTTTTTTGTTTTTTACTTTTTTAATTCATTATAGTATTAGGAGAAATAACACTAGCTGCTGTAACCAAGTTATCTGAGAATCTTGGTGGACTAACACAGTAAAATTTTATTTATCTCTTATACAAAGTCCAAAGTGGGTCCTTCTGGTTGTTAGACAGCCTTTCCACGTGATCATTCGTGGACCCAGGCTCCTCTGTCTCATGTCCCCACTGTTCCTTAGGACTCAGGGTTCTCCGATAGATCCTATCAATCTGGTTGACAGGGGAGAAAATGGGGAAGCATGAAGGATCAGGAACTTGTGAGAGGTTTTCATGGGCCAGGCCTGGAGTACCATGTCCCTCCCACCCACATTCCGTTGGTAGGACTGTCACATGGCCGCACCCAACCGTCAGGAAGCCTGGAAAACCTAGTCTGGCCATGTGCCTAGGAGGAAAAGGAAATGAATTTGGTCAACAGCTAGCCAGCGACTGGCACAATTGGAATATCACTTGTTCCAACCTTTGATAACTTTTATAATATAATACTTAAGTCTATAGGACTTAGATCAAGTCACCCCCTCATTAAAACCCTTCAGTGGCTCCTCTTGCATTCAAAATGAAGCTCAGCATCCTTGGCATGGCTGGTAAGGTTCTGTGTGGCCTTGCACCTGTCCACCTTGCCAATCACATTTCTTGCTCAGCTGCTCTTCAATGACCATTTACAGCTTTATCGGCACTGTTTCAGGTCCTTGGATTTCCCAGTTTCTTTCCTGCCTCAGAACCTTTGCACTTGCAATTTCCTCTTTCCAGGTTGTTCTCCCCCTTGCTCTTGGCTCAGCCAGCTCCTTCAGGTTTCAGTGCAAATGCCACCCTCCTGGAAAGGCCCTCCTTGGCCTCCAGTCTAAATTAGGGTCTTCCTGTAGTTTTCTCTCTTGGAGCTCTGTTCTTTTCCTTTATGTCACCGATCACAGTTTGTAATCCTCTATTTATCCGTGTGTTTATTGCTTAATGTCTCTGTCTTCCACCAGACCCTACACTCCATGCAATCTAGGACCATGTTGATTTTGCTCACTGTTTGATCTGGTGCCTGTCTGGCACATCATAGGTGCCCAACAGGACTTGCTGATTGAATGCACGTACCCTAATATTTCATCATGTGTCTGTATTAAAATTTACTTTACTTTTCCTGTACTTCTTAGACATTCATTTACACCTGATATTTTGTTGTTCTAAATAAGCCTGACTCTCTTATTATAATAAGTGGAAGGAAAGAGAGGCAGTTGCTCCACCCTTCCTGGGCCATCCACCCAGCCATCTTCTCTGGGTCCCCGCTTCCCTCCACTGCACACAGCCCCACCTTAGGCCACCACATGCTTTGTGGAGGGTCACTACTTGCACCCTCTGAGCCATCTGGTTATGGTCCCTCAGAAAGATGCCCCTGCATCCTTATTGCCCATCCGCTGAAGGCTGGCAGTGGGACAGACTCCACCTCCCATTCTGCTCCTTCTCTCAGTTTCCTGCAAACCTACTGCTCTAGGCTCTATGAGTGCATCAAACATTCCTGAAGGCTTGTGTCTAACAAAAGAATTTTTGGTGTAAGAAAATATTTTAAATTTTGTGCAAAATGTGGCCTCTTCTATAGCTCAAGGGGACATACAGAAAAAAAAGGAATATTTTTTAATCTTTACAGAACATGTGGGTGGATATACTCAATTATTTGTCTCTCTCTCTCTTTTATATCCTGCCATCCCTGTGGAAACAGAGGGCACCTTCTCCTTCAAGCCTGCTTCATACAGATCTCCACCCTTTATGCAACCCCTGACAAGCAATTTAACCCCAGTGTTTTCTCAAAGTCTACATTGTTTCTTTGAGACCATTGCTGTCCTGGGAGGAGGGCTGGCAGCAGAACAGTCCACGATGGGCTTGGATCCCCCACGCAGACATTGATGTGCTGCCCCCTCCAACAGAACTTACCAGGGTCCCCCATGGTCTTTGTAGGGGCCTTAGGAGAGCTTTCCCCTTGGCTGTCTGAAGGTTCACTGGAAAATCAATTTCCAATTGGAGAAAAGGCATTCACATTTATTTTATATATATACATGGGAGCCTTCAGAATGAAGACCCAGAGATACAGGGGAAATTGTCCATTTTTATGCTTAGGTTCAATAAAGTCTAGACAACTGTGTAGAAATGTGATTGGACTAAAAGGCTCTGATCCAATGCTGATAGACTGAGTGGGGAACCCAGCAAGGCCTGTCTGTCTAGGTTCTTCTTGACCTCTCTGAGCACGCATTCCTTCCTTCTGGAAGCACAGGGCTCTCTCTGGAATGGGGGTCTCATGACTTACAGTCAAATAAGGTAAGTCACATAATTTCTTCATAGCCAGTTTTTACACAGAAACTTGGAGGGAACACTGGAGTAATATTTTTACATTTTATGGCTTTTTTTTTTTTTTTTTTTTTTTTTTGGAGAAAAGGGGTCCTGATTTCTCTGACCTGCTTTGGGGAAGAGGGATTGGAGTTTCTGTGATTGGCCCCAGAGGAGCAAGGGACTGAAGGACATGAGGCCAGGAGAAGGTCAGAGAAAAACTTTGGCTTCTGAGGAGACTTCTGAGGCCTTCGTTTTGGACTATTGTTTTCAGAGCCCTAACACCCTTCAACTTCCATTAACTTAAGACATTCTCCTGCCAGTGTGATGTGTCAGGACAGATCTTATTTCTCACAGCACAAGTCAAATCCTCAATGAGGATGCATGCTCACACCTCCCAAAGGCAAACTCAACAACCCGGAGATAAGAGTGCAGTCTAGAGTCATATTTAGGAAGAAAATCCTTCCCTAAGTACACTGTGATCTGCAGAGACTGTCCCTCAGTAGGCCCAGGACTCCGGAATATTAATTAGGCTGAGTCCAGTGAGTCTTCACTCAGAGTAGCTTCAGGCCCCTGCCCAGGCCTATAACACTGGCTGAAGCATGAAAGCTTCCCTTCTTGCCTCTCCGACCCTACACCAGATCATGTTCTCAGGGAGAGTATCTCTGCCTTCCACTGTGAAATTAAAGAAGGAAAAAAAAGAGGCCCCAACTAAGGGCTTAACCTATAATACTCATAAACTTGTTGGAATGAATTTTACTCATGCTTAGTAGCTAAGTATTAAAGATGAACAATGAAAACAGAGAATTCGTTTTTCTAAGAGGAGGCTGTTAAATCCTACTGGCTTCTACAATCCTTAGTGTCCATTTTACTCCCCACTAACTTTTCTGGGGATTCTGAACTGACATCAGATGGGATTTTGCAGCCGGGTGCAGTGGTTCACAACTATAATCCCAGCACTTTTCAGGGGAGCCAAAGTGGGATGATCATTTGAGGCCAGGAGTTTGAGACCTGCTTGGGCAACATACTGAGACCCCTATAGCAACAACAAATAAATTGTTTTAAAAATTAGCTGGTTGTGGTGACAAGCACCTATGGTCCCAGCTACTTGGGAGGCTGAGGTAGAAGGATCACTTGAGCCCAGGAGCTTGAGGTTTCAGTAAGCTATGATTGTACCACTACTCTCTAGCCTGGGCAACAGAGCAATACCCTGTCTCAAAACAAAACAAAAAAAAATGGGATTTTACTAACTCAAGGCATTACAATAACAGTTACCCTTTACGGTAAGTTACCCCTTGCTGTGCCCCATCCCTGGCTATTCTCATTTCATAATTATCTTCTTTAATTCTCAGAAACAACCCTGAGAAATTTGTATTGTTCTTACTATTTTTCAAGTAGAAGAATTGATGCTCAGAAACACTCAATGAGCGTCCAAGCTCACATGGAAGGCAATATTTACTCTTGTTGGCAAATGCCAAAACTTAGGATTTTGTCTGTAAGTTACCCTATACCTTCTGATGATTTCGCTGAAGGAGAAAATGCAGCTTTATGGCTCCCAATTAAACCTGAACTATTAGTTTGGATTGACTTTTATGAAACAGGCTGCTTTCTTTGACATTAGCAACTTCTCTTTCAGGGGGAAAAAAAATCCTTATAAGTTATCCACTTGGAACTTTCCCCTCCGTGATTTTATTTGTATTCCAAATCTGCTCTGTGGTCATTCTTATAAACTCCTTGGAAGTTAGAATCCATTATCAATCACCATCCGGTGGAGAAAACACAAACCACTTCAGGCACTTCAGAGGGAGAGTTCATACAGGGAACTGGTTACAACTTTGTCGGAAGGGATGGTGGAGGAAAACAGGTAGAGACTGTTATCGCAGATACAATTCTTCGGAAAATTGCCGTGCCCCTCGGGCAGGAAGAATGAAAAGGAAAGTGATGTTTCCATTGCCCCTGAAATGCCTGAAGTGGTTTTTGTTTTCTTGACTGGATGTTGATTGATACCGGATCTTACTTCCAGGGAATTTATAAAAATGACCACAGAGCAGATTTGGAATACAAATGAAATAATGGAGGGAAAGCCCAGGTAGACAGGCCTCCGAGGCTCCTGCTGCTGCTGTTTCTGCTGCTTTTGGGGCCCCATCTCTGGCCACCGAGCATGCAGCCAGGGGCCCCCACACTCCAATGGTTCAGGAATCAGAAGCTGCTGGGCCCTATAGACACCTGCAGTCACTCGTAGCTCCCCTTGCTGCAACCAGAGCAGAGGAAGGAAAAAAAAAAAAAGCTTTTCCCTCATGCATGCTTATGCGTTCTTTCTAATCTCCCATGACCGCTTCCCTAAATGGAAACCAGCTGGCAGGGGATTCTGGGAAATGTGGTTTCAGGGCTTCCAGTCCCTGCCACGCGGAGGAGAGTGTAGAAGAGTGAGTGTGAACTGTGAGCCACTAGACAGTTATCAGCCCCCACCCCGGCCAGAGTTACCAAACTCCCTTGCCTCAGAATTTAACTCATCACCTGGATTGGTCTCAAATGAATGTGATGATTCTGTTACAGCCCTGGAATTGCACAAGACAAAAGCTTAAGGAGAGTTATGACATTTATCTCTACATAAAGACTACATGTGCTGGGAGAAGTGCAATCTTTGTGGGAGGGAAACCAAAAAAAAAAAAAAAAAAGAAAATTCCAGCTCCAGCTGGGGTATTAGGAATTGAAGCTGGCCTGGCTCCCCTGGCTGAACTGCAGGCCACGGTGGCTCTGAAACCTTCTAGTGGCAGCATTGCCCCATCTGTTCCCACCATGCCCTGTTGCTCAGTTCCTTCAGGTGGCAAGAAAGAGCCAGCCCCAGCGACCTTTGATGACAGGGTGTCTGAGACAGGGTTACCCAGGAAACAGGTTCTGAGACAAAGATTTGCATACAGGAAGTTTATCAGGAAATGTTTTCAGGAACAGAAGCTGGAAGGGAGGAAGCCAAGTAGGGTTGGGCAGCGGGAGAAGTCAAAATGTGATGCAGTGGCAATCATGAGCTCAGCCAATCCCAGGGGACCTCGGGATTCCATGGTCCTTCACGGCTGTCCTGAATTGAGGCAGCAGGGTTAGATCCATGACCCTTCACACTGATTGCTAGCTGCAGGTTGCCCCCAGAGAGGGGGCATAACCTGAACTAACATAGCTCTGATTGGGTACAAGGCATGTCAACAGGAGCCAGATGCTAGCCGCTGGGGAGGAGGGCCTCCATCCTGAGCGGGGTGTCTGGGCACACCCCTGGCATCCACCACACAGGATAAGAGGAGTCAAATGGAAGACAGGCACTGCCCTGGGCTCGGTGCTCAGCTACATTTGCCATGCACTCTGAGCTGGGGAGGGACAGAGTCTGGCCACCACCCTCTCTGAAACCACCATCCTCTTACACCTGGATTACTGAGCCAGAGCCTCCAGAGTCTCTGCTTCCACGTTTGCCACACTACCATCCATTCTGTACCCCACAGACAGTGCGATCTTCTCCAACCTGAAATCACATCACAGGCTGCTCCGCTTCACCTCCCCACCCTCATTGCTGTTCATTACACTTAGAGTCATGTCCAGACCCTTTGTCGTGGTCTCCGGGTGCAATGTGACCTGGCCCCTGTCCACCTATGCATCTGCCACCACCCAGCCACCACCCTGCCTCCCTCACTGTGTTCTGGCCATGCTGGCCTTTTCTGTTCCTTGAACATTCCAATCTCTTCCCCATCTGAGGGACTTTGCCCTGGCTTTTCCCTCTGGCTGGAATATTTCCTTCTTTCCAGATAGGTCTCAGCTGTCATATAACGTCTTGAGCAGAGTCTTCCCTAACTACCCAACTAAAGCAGCTCCCGTAGTAAATTACCTGGGTGTAATGATGTGAGTGCCTATAATCCCAGGCTGAGGCAGGAGGGTCGCCTGAACCCAGGAGGTGGAAGCTGCAGTAAGCCAAGATCGCACAACTGCACTCCAGCCTGGGTGACAGAGTGAGACCCTGTCTCAAAAAAATAAAAAATAAAAAAATGACTTCCCTTTCCGATCACCCTTTTGATCTTCTCATAGCATTCATCACTAACTGAAATTTCTTAAGCATTGGAGGACTTGTTTCTGCTATCCCTCCTAATCAAATAAAAAGCTCTCCAAGAGCAGGCATCAGTCCCTAGAAGGGTATTGAGCACGCAGTAGGTAAATGTTTTTGGAATGTTGTAAATTAACCACCTTTTAATAAGGGGGACACCTATTGGGCAGAATTTCTTGAGAACCACCTGACTGGCCTGTGGCCTCCCTCATACCTGGTCTTGTCAAGGCTGTCTTGGCTGGCACAGTGGTCTCCTATCCAGTCGGCAATACTTAGGGTAGCAGGGATGGCTTCACCAGTCAAACCCAACAGATGCCATGGTGACCCTGATGCAGACCTTCAACATAGCCAGTTGCGCATCCGTGTCTCCATCAGCGCTTCGTCACCCCAGTCATAGAAGCCCTCCACTTTCTCTCATCGGTAGGCAGAATGCACAGTGGCTTGTGTTGTTTGGGAAGTAAGTCATTTGGGGGCTGATGATTCTGAGAGGTGAAGACATCGTGGCTGGGGGCCCAGTGGTTTCCACTTTGCCAGCTGAAATCACATGAGAGTTGAAACTCACTTCCCAACGACTGGAAAGCTCTCTGGTGCTTAACATCTTTTGATTTCAGCTCCCCACTCTTAAACATGTTTAAGTAAAAATTACTACTGCCATTTGCTGAGCACCTGTCCTATACCGGGACCTGTGCTTGTCCATAATTCAGAGATGTTCTGGAACTTGCCTGAGAGAGGACTGAACCCAGTTTGTGAGACACGCTGGCCTACTTCCACTGTACCACCTGAGAAATTAAGGAGAAATCAAGGAGATGGGAGGAGTTCCTGTTAGTAAAAAATAGTTATTTTTAGTAAAATAAAATATGACAGATCTTACTTCAAAGATGGACTAGTTTTGTTCACAAAGTAAAGGAAGGCTCTTCTCACCCTCACTCCTGTATCATTCCATGGAAGCTTTTAATACCATTCCACACACTTTGTAATTTCACTAATAAAGAGTCTGCAGAATTTGTGCACATTTTAAATCTAGACGCCTGTGGAATTCTTCAAAGCTTGGCAGAAGATTGGTAAATTAGATCTCCATCCTGTCAGACAAAAAAAAATTTCTCCTTGTGGACAATTTTTCCCACTCAGGCAAAGTGGTCCATTTACATAAAAATGATCCTTTTAGAAGATGTTTTGTGATTTTCAATTGTCCCTAGAAATAAAAATCACAGCTCCTGTCTCACCTTGGTTGAAGTGTTTTCACACTCCAGGGAGTTGCTTACCGTCACCTGAATATAGAATTCGGTGGGCGTTAGTTTCAAACTGATACTACTCACAGCTGTCTTCAGGGTTTCAAAAAGGCGTCCAGGTGGCCTTGGAAGGTGTTTCTCGTTCTGGGATCAGGCCGAGTGATCCCCCTTTATTCTGGAAGCTGCAGGGCTTCAGTCTTTAGGTTTCTGCCTAAGGAAAAATGCTTCCTGGGGTTTTCTCCCAAGACTTCAGTGGAACCCAGAGTATTGTCTGTGCTGTTGCCTGATGACACACAAGCATAACAGTGAGAGAAAAGCAGGATACCTTTAAAACCATTTCTTTTCTTAATTTCACAATAATGAAAAGACAGGAAGAAACTTATTTCTCGATCAAGAGCAACATGCTACAGTGAAGTAGCATGGACATTAAAATTAAACCTACGTTTGAATCCCAGCAGCCTCACTTACAATGACCTTGTGTGAAGTCCATAACCTCTCTCAGTTTCAGTTTCTTGATCTGCAAAATGGGGGTCATCCCCTTATCACTTACGTTTGGCATAAAGATTCAGTGATATAGTGTGTGTCAACTTCCTCGTATGGTTGCAGAATTTTAGGTGGGCCATACGTCGGAAAGAAGAGATGACATTCCTCTAAATTCCTGGTTTATTTAGCCAAGCATTTGGAAGCCGGCAGGGCAGATGCAGAAGATGACGCTATGTTTAGCCCCCAAGGTCCCTAATGAGGGGCACTCAGCTGCCTGTGACACTAGTCAGGTCTTGCTGGCTCAAGAAGCTTAGTTTTTTGCTGCACCATAGCTCAGTTATAATTGGGACTGACGTCACCATTCAGGAAAAACTTAGAAAAACATTCTCTGTTCCTAATAAGAAATACCAACAGACCTCTAGCACCCTTCTGGTCCTGAAGCCAAGCAGACTCAGCAATACCGCATATCTTTATGGATGGGGCACAGGGAGCGGAGTCAGGGCTGGGCCCAAAGGGCCTCACCTTTGCCGTCATCTTTCCAGCACCCCAGAAGACTTTGTCCCCATTATAGCACGGACATGTGGGTGTTTAATTAATAGTCATGGTGATCATGATGATGCCTATCTTGGCTTCAATTCACATGTGTTAGTTCCATTATTGATTTTGTGCTCCTCAAATTAACCAGATAAAGTCACAACCAATTTAAAAACAATTAGTTTGATTGTCATCTGTGGTCCAGCGGGAATCTGTTTTTCCTCCAGTATTAATAATCGCATTGTACAGTTAATGAATTGCTGTGAGATCAGTGGCGTTTGGGCTAATGTGGCATTTCTCTTTTATTCTTGTTTGATTTGTTTTGTTTTGTTTTTAGGGTCAAGTTGTGTTCCGGAACGGGGAGAGAATGGGGACCATTAAATTTACTCAATTTCAAGGTAGGCATTTTGATGCTTATTCTTTCTAGCTGATAAAATTTAGATTCGGGGATGTTGTTTTATGCAATATAATACATCAAAAGGAGTGCAAGTGTGATGTTCCAGATAAAAGAAAGCAGAGCCAACTGAAAACACTTCTCTGAAAACATTCGTTTCAACCTATTTGGAATATTTTTTCTCAGCCACATCATGGTGAGCCCTCCATCTCCATGGGTTCCACGTCTGCTGATTCAGCCAACTGAAGACTGAAACTATTCAGGAAAAAAATGGATGATTCCGTCTGTACCAAACATGTACAGACTTTTTTTTCTTGTTGTTATTCCCTTAACAATAGAGTATAACAACTATTTACATTGTATTAGGCATTGTAAGAAATCTAGAGATGATTTAAAGTATATGGGAGGATGTGTGTAGTGTATAGGCAAATACTACCCCATATTATATCAGGGACTTGGTCGTTGGGGGATTTTGGAATCCTCAAGGGATCCTGGAACCAAGCCCCCCATGGATCCCTAGGGATAACCGTGCTTCCCTGGCCTATTCTGTCTTCCCGTGTGACTCTGAAAGGTTTATGAGATTATGCGTGGTGGGGATTAAGTTAGTATTCTGAGGATCTTTGTGTTGTTGTGGGGTTTGGGGTGTTTTTTGTAGAGAAGGGGTCTCAGTATGTTGCCCTGGCTGGAGTGCAGTGGCAATCCACAGATGCATTCATAGCATACTGCAGCCTCGAACTCCTGGGCCCAAGCAGTCCTCCCACCTCAGCCTCCTAAGTAGCTGGGACTACAGACATGCAACAGTGGCACCCAGCTGTTTTTGGTTTTGATTTTAGAAATGTTCAGACTCTAAAGTAGAGAGAACAGCATCATGAACCCCCATGTGCCCAATACGCAGTTTCAATCATTATCGACATTTTGCCAATCTTCTTTCATTTTGACTCACTCCATTCCCCCTTTTTTTGCTGTAGTGTTTTAAAGCAGCTCCTAGACATGATCTCATCTCATTCTATAAATACTTCAGTATGCATTTTTTTGGATAGGGATGTTTTATAATATAATCACAGTACTATTATCACACCTAAAACATTAAACAATTATTAATATCTTTTAATTTCCCAGTCTATGTGGATCCCCTGATCATCTCAAAGATGTCTTCACAGATGATTTGTTGGAAAATCCACACAAATTCCACCCATTGCATCTGCTTGAAGTATCTCTTTAGTGTCTTTTCATCTATTATAACCCCCCGCTTTTTACAGAACATTTATTTTTTGAAGAAACCGGGTCATGTGTTGAACTTTCTGTTGCTGTCAGAAGGGCCTCAGCAACCATCCAGACCAATTTCTTTGTGTGATGAGGAAGAAACGGAGGTGCAGACAGGGGCCGTGTGAGGAGCATCCTTGAGAAACAGGGCTGGGCGTTCCTTGAGGCAGACCAGTATAGCCATTAGCGGGGTGATTAGCCAAAACGACTAGATGAACCTCTCATCAATACAGTGTTCTTGAGCAGCCGAGTGTTTCTGGAAAACCCAGAAACAAGAGTGGTGCCTGCTGTGCCCACTCACTTTGAGCAGATCCCAGCGCCATCCAGGGGAAAGCAAGAAATTAAAGTGAGTTATTCAGATTCATTCAGACAAATCCCACCAGGTTTTAGATCAATCAGGAGAGGTGTTCTTCAGCGCTATCGCTCTGTAATGCAATCTTGTAGACATACCCATTCGTCTTTCTGTGGCAGGTAATTGAAACGCATGTCAGCTCTCTGGCGTGCACAAAAGATGTAATTTTAGGCAAACGTAATTATTTTTCCATTTGTTAAGTTTTACTTCTTCATTGGTTGAACAAAGTAAGCATCTTGGCAAAGATACTTACTTTTTTTTTTTTTTTTTTTTGAGTGATTGCAACTAAATTCTCTTGTCTCATTTCCAGTTCTCAAAATTATATCATTCTAAGAGAGTATTTTGTAAAGTAAGGATTGGCTGATCACAGCTACCAGTGCATGCCAATTGTATTGCCTTTTTTTTTTTCATACGTTAGGTTTAAACACCAGCTTCAGTCACTATTTAGGCATAACTGGATTTATAAGGAAGGCAGTACAGCAAACAGCAGTTTAGAGCTTGCGCTTTGTGGGTCGACCCACCCGAGATCCAGTCACTTACTCACTGTAGAATTTCAGGCAAGCGACTTCGCCTCTCTGAGCCTTGATTGTCCTCATCTGTAAAATAGGAGTATAATCCTAACTACCTTCATGGAATATGGGAAAAACTAAATGAGAAGGTATGCGTATATTTAACTCTACATACAATATATTTATATATATGTATATATATATATATTTTTTTTTCTCAGCAAGTAAGTAGCAATTATGATTAGCACCTTGTCAACATTATGACACCTTTCTGGGGCAAATTCAGGTTTCCCTGAAGTGCTGAAACCCACTGGCTGCTTTTTTGTCTGCCATTTACCCCTAATAGCGGCTCCCTGCACTTAATGATGTATAGGAAGTGATACAGGGCAGGGCCTTAGCGATGATCTCATTCCAGAATTGATGGTATAAATGAGGAAACTGAGGTCCAGGGATGAGTAGTGTCTCCCAGGGACACACAGCTGGCTAGTGGCAGAGCTGGGACTGGACCTCAGCTTGCTCTTCTGCACATTCCCATGGACACCCAGGCACAAGTATGCTCCCCTCACCCTCTCTGCATTTGTGTCCAGCTTTTCTTGAGGGTCACAGCTGGGCCTTCAATAAAGGCCAGATGCTCCTGTTTACATGAATTTTTTTTTTTTTTTTTTTTTTTTGAGACGGAGTCTCACTCTGTTACCCAGGCTGGAGTGCAGTGGCACAATCTCGGCTCACTGCATCCTCTGCCTCCTGGGTTCGAGTGATTCTTCTACCTCAGCCTCCCGAGTAGCTGGGACTACAGGCTCGTGCCGCCATGCCCAGCTAATTTTTATATTTTTAGTAGAGATGGGGTTTCACCATATTGGCCAGGCTGGTCTCAAACTCCTGACCTCGCAATCTGCCCACCTCGGCCTCCCAAAGTGCTGAGATTACAGGCGTGAGCCACTGCGCCTGGCCTATATGTTTTTTTAAACAGACATTGATCCTCTTGCTCCAATAGAGGGACCTTGTGTTATTTTAGGACTGAAATGAGCTACCAGAATGCAGGGGGCATGTGCGTATCAACACAACAGTTGGTTTTCCAAATGTAAAGGGTTTCAGAGGTGCCTTATCTACCAGGACGGATTATTGAATAGGCCGTCCAAGCTGTGCAATGAGCCATCCAGGGAGTTAACGCCTCCAGGAGCAGCCCTGTGTCAGTGATGGATGAGAAGGGGAGGATAAATACCCCAGCATCCTTTCCCCTTGGGTGAGGCAACTCCCAGGTGTGTTTGGCTCTTTTCCCAGAGCTCCCACAGTGGGACTGAGCCTCGGTTGCCCACAAAGAAACCTGCTCACTCATGCACCTTGTCCTGGCTCCCTTCCCTGCCTCACTTCCCCACACCACCAACAGTGCATCCTAGGATCACTTCCCAAATAAACTGCATGCCTTCTTCCCCTTGTCTCAGGCAGGTGCTATTCTTAGGGAGCCACCCTTGGCCATAGGTAAGGCAGGTATTAGCATCCTGTTGGGCACACACCTCAGGCCTGAACCCCTTTCATCTCCAGGTTCCATGCTCCTCCCTGATGCCATGGCTGATTTTCACGACACCACGTGTAGATGAGGATGAATACTAGAGAATTGGCTTTTTTCCCCTTAAGAGAAAAAAAGTATCCATATTACTGCCGAAGTCTAAACATGGCTCTGAATTTGCAGCAGGGAAGGAAGTTGAGTGAAGCCGTGATTAGAGCCTTGTTTATGCCGTTCTTAGAGAAAACTCAGCATCTGCCGCTCCAACTCACCGACCCTGCCTTCATTAGGCCTATTTGTAAGAATCTCGGGGAATGATAATGTGCTTGAATTTCATACTGCTTCTATGCAACATAAAGGGCTCAGGCTTTGGAGTTTTATATTTTGGCACCTGATTTGAAGGGAAGGGGTCTTCCTTCACTCTAACGACATAATTGTCATTCAGAACGTACCTAGTGAAAGGGAGACTTGTCCTTCCCATTTGCAGGCATTAATTACCATTTGGTCTTCAGGGTAACAGATACGGTTGTATTCAGTGCGCATTTCCTGAGCATCTGCCAGGCGCTTTACCAAGTCCTTTGGAGAAAACCAAGTTGAATAAGATGTAGTCCCTGATCCTCCAGGGCTTCATGATTTCTCTGGCCGAATGCCAGTGCCTATGAAAGCAGGAAGATTATTTCCCAGAACCTACTAGAATACTTTCAGGGCTAGTTTGACCCTACTTTGAGACTCTTGAGGCTGAGTTTTAATAACCTTTTCCTCTGTCAAGGCCTGCAATTGTAGCTCGCTTCACCAAGTCATGGGTCTGGAAAGGCCATTTCGTCAGACTGTCACTCAACTTGATATAATTAAAGAATGGAGTCATAGTCCATAATCCTGCAGGATATACTAGCAGGGTTGTGGACAAGCAGGAACCAGAGGACACACAGGAATGTGGACTCTTTTCCAGCTTGACCCTAGCCTTGACACCTCCCAGCCCTCATGTTCCAGGATTTGCCTTTCAGGGAGCCTAAGAAAGGTGGCCCAAAAGACAGCATATTTTACAAATACTGAGTTTCATTGAGCCATCGACTCTCCATGTTGAAGGGAGCCCTGATTCTCCTATACAACATTCCCACTGCTTGAATGCCTCCAGTGATGGGGAACTCATTCCCTCTCATGTGGAAAGTATATAGGCTTGAAGCAGACATGCCTGATCATTGGCAGACAGGCAAAGAAGCTTAGTCTCTTTGAGCCTTCATTTCAGTTAAAAATAAGTAAATAAATAAAAGATAATCATTTTCCTTGCCTTGAGAGTGACTGAGAACCTGATGACGTGAGGCTGTGATGTTCCTGTCTCGGTGACTGGCACAGAGAAGGGTCATAACAACTGTTGGCTTCCTTCTGTCTTGGGCACTCTTAACAGTGACCCCAGATTTACACTCTCCCCCAGGAATTTCTTGAGAAAAGTGCAGTCGTGCTTCTTTAGGACACAATTCGCACACCTCATTTCATGGGCAGTCATTGTCATTGGTCCATGAAAGACCCTCTTGTGTGTCCATTTATCCCCCTTATTTCCCTCATTTATTCCCATATCCCACTCCTACCTCCCCCAAGGAAAGGCAAACACCCCATATTGTGTTTGTATGTGTGCTTGCAAGATGCGTGTTGCTATGTACATCAGTGCCACTGGCTTAGGTATCTTTTCTGTTCTGTTTTGTTTTTTCCACTCAACAGTTTGTTTCTAAAGACATCTCCATGGTCCTGGGTGTGCCTCTAGGCATGGCTCCTCCCTGCTCCCTGCAGAAACCATGGTGGGGTGCATCCATCACTTCACCCATCCAGGCCCTGGGATGGACACCCAGGTCACTTTCAACCCTCCACCCTCACAAATAATAAATGTCCTTATACATGTTCCCTTATGGACCCAACTGGAAATTTCCTTAGGACAGGTTTCCAAGAGCAGAATTGCTGAGTCAGAATCTGTGTGCACATTGAACATGCCCAAAACCTGCCAGGTTGCTCTGCAGAATGGCCATGCCCATATCTACACCCACTGGCAGAGGATTTCTGTGTCCCTACCTACCACCCACATTTGGGATTTCCTGGATCCTTCATTTTTTGACAGTCTAAAAGTATAAAGTAATATATTGTGACTTTAAGTATCATTTCTCTGATTCTTAATGAGTTTGGATATTTCTTTCTGTGCTTATTAGTCATTTGTTAATTGTCTGTTCTGATCCTTTGACCTTTTTTTTTTAAAAAAAAAAAAAAAAAGAAAGAAAAAGACAGGGTCTCCCTCTGTTGCCTGGGGTGGAGTACAGTGGCACAATCATAGCTCATTGCAGCCTTGAACTCCCAGGTGTAAGCCATCTTCCTTTCTCAGCCTCCCAAGTAGCTGGAACTACAGGAGTGCACCACCATGCCTGGCTAGGTTTTGTTTTTGTTTTTGTTTTTGTTTTCATGGAAGTGGCAGTCTCGCTATGTTACCCAAGCAGGTCTCAAACTCGTGGCCTGAAGCGATCCTCCCGCTGTCTCAGTCTCCTAAAATGCTGGGATTACAGGTGTGAGCCACCGCACCCAGCCACCTTTGACCATTTTTATTTTGAATTTACTGTCTTTTTCTTGTTGGTCTGCAGAAGTTCCTTACATAAGCTAGGTATCAATCCCTTATTGGGTTTAGGCTTTGCAAATATCTTCTCCCATTCTGTCACTTGTCTATAAACTACCTTCAAGTCCTGGTTGAGCAGAAGTTCTTAATTTTGATGTAGATAAACCCTTTTGGTTTTTGTCCTAAGGTTTGTGCTTTTGAAGTTTCTCAACAATTATTTCCTGTCACTCCTAGCAAGTGACCCCCTACCTGCCAGGTGCTGGCTGGCACTGGTTGGGTATGGGGGTTGGTGGGGCTGAGTGGGGTAAGATGCAATCCTTGCCCTCAGGGAGCCCACAGCCCACCCAGTGCAATGAGGAGCAGACACAGACAACAGCAAGGTGCGATGCGTGATAAGGGATGGCACAGGCAGCTGTGGGCATTCAGAGGAGGGCACTCAGGTCTACCTGGCAGAATCTAGGAAGGATATCTGAGAGCAGTGGCATCCAAGATGAATTCTTTTTTTTTTTGAGATGGAGTCTTGCTTTGTCACCCAGGCTGGAGTGCAGTGGCACAATCTCAGCCCACTGAAACATCCGTCCCAGGTTCAAGCAATTCTCCTGCCTCAGCCTCCCAAGTAGCCAAGATTACAGGCATGTGCCACCATGCCTGGCAAATTTTAGTATTTTTAGTAGAGACGGGGTTTCACCATGTTGGCCAGGCTGGTCTTGAACTCCTGACCTCATGATCTGCCCACCTCGGCCTCCCAAAGTGCTGGGATTACAGGCATGAGCCACTACACCCGGCCCCAAGATGAATTCTGAAGGACCTGAGGGGGGTTGCCAAGAAGAAGAGAAAAAGTGCTCCCAGGGCAGACAGCCTGTTATATATGACCTGAGTCCCCTCAGGTACTTAGCTCTTGTCCTTGAGCCAGTTTGCCTAGATCGATGGACACATCTACCCCTGGCAGTTACTATACCCTAGGGTATTTGGCCAATGTCCACCTAGCCTGTTAAAAATCTCAAAACAAAGGTCAGTTAACTAAACTTATGAAAAATGTGGCAATAGCATATTGTTTGTGACAGTACAGCACAAAGTCTGTCTCTGTTCTATGCTGCTGAGAGGTAATGCTGGGAGAGGGAGAGGGAACAGATTGGGATGGGGTGGAAGTGAAAAATCACTTCCTGAGAAATGGCTGTTCATCCTGGGGAAGAGCAGAGTTGAGGCCCATGGTTGCCAGGTTCCAAGTCTGAAGGATGGTCAGGAGCAGGAGCCAAAGTGACCTGGGGCCCCAGCACAGAGCCAGGACCCATGAGGGAAAGTCGCACAGAGAAGGTTTTAGCTTGGAATGAGGAGGACCTTTCCAAGCAATTGCAGATCATTGAACAGGAGTTTGGGGTCACAGAGATCTCCCATGCAGCCCCCTCACTTAGCAAGATCCAGGTGGGGGATGGGACTTCCCCAGGGCTACTCAGAGTGACCGCAAAGCCAGCAGCAGCTCTGAGGCTTCTGTCTCCTAGCTCAGAGCTCTTTTCTATGCCTGAGTTTGGGAGGGGGGTCCTAGAATTGAGTACATTTATAGAATCTTTTATTTTTGTTGAGCCAAGATCATCTTTTGTTTCATACCCCAGAGTTATACATTGTGTCTCAGTGTGCGTGTTTTCAACAACAATCAAATTCTAAAGGACATATTCTGGCTCCCCCAATTTGGAGCCAGAACCAAGTGAGATGACAAGTCTACCTCTGGCAGTTATTACACCCACCCCAAATAAGATTGGATACAGACTGGATATAGACATATCCAGATACAGACCAGTTGACCTTGTTTGCACAGTGGAGTTAACAACAAGCCCAAGAGTTAAAAGCTGAGAGGGCTGTGTGCCTATCATGGTTACCACCTGGCTGGACTGTGGGTGAATGCAAGAATACAGGGGACACAGTCCTTCCATCTGCAGACCCAGGAGGCGCCCTGAGCAGAGTGCAGGGGATGAGACCTTATACTGCCTGAGACAACAGAAGCGAGGCTGGCCAGCAGGAATCAAAAGCCCTGGACACACATAGGGCATGGCTTCTACATGAAGAGCTGTCATGCACAGAGCCCTGAGTCCACAGCAACTAGGACACTGGGAGGGGAGGAACAGTACTCAGGGAAGGCTTCCTGGAAGAGGCGGGTAGGGTTTGGACAAGTTAACTTGTTAAAGGGAGGGAAAGCCACCTCCCAAGTGGAGGAACCATGGTGGGGAACAGATGGCAGGAAGAAAATATGAAGAGTGCTTGGGAACCTCACATAGAGCCCACAGTTACTTTCATCATGAATAAAATAACCATAATTTGTTGGACACTTACCGTGAGTTAGGTTCCAAGCTAGGAACTTGGCATATATTCTCATCTTTAACCCTCTTATCAATTCTAATGTTCCCAGTTTACAGATACAGTCATGCAAGATCTGAAATTGTGCTTTAAAAAAAAAAAATCTCTATATCTCTGGCCCCTAGCCCAGAGCCTGGCACATAATGGGTGTCCAGTAATGTTTGTTGAATGAATGAATGAAATGATAAAACTAGAGGATTTAGTATCACATCTCTCCAGCATCCAGGATGTCCAAGGCCACCTGGCTTGAGGACATAGGAATGACTTTAACTTTCCACCACCTGCAGTGCTGCTTTTGAGAGATGCTTTATCATGAAATACCGTGAGCTGAGCCTGGCACGCAGTAGGCACTCAACAAATGAGGGCTGAATGATTGGCAGCCCTGCTCAGTATGGGGGTAAAAGTATGCTGAATTCAGAACTAGGAGACCCATGTTCAGTTGCCCGCTGAGTCGCTGCTGAGCACGTGGCTCTGAGTGGGTACTTAACCTATTTGAGGCTCCTCCTGCCTCTTTAGACCAGGATGAATTATGCCCAATTCATGGTTTGCCATGAGCATTAAATGCAGGAACTTGTGAAGCGCCTGTGAGCCTCCAACATTGCCCCCAGGGAGAGATTATGGTGATTACGGTCAGTGGGAAGCTGAGTATTATTTCAGTGCCATGGGACGGTGCATACAGCAGGGCATATGAGTCAGAAGGGCAGGCTGTGTGGCCGGGGTGCGGTGGGGTGCCAGCCACACCATTCCCCACTCTTGATGATTGATTCTGATCAACCTGCATATTTCATGCACTGCCTCCCTGCATCAAATAAATAAATCAGGGCCTCCTCTGAGCAGCAGGACCTGATTGGGGCATCTGCAGGGCTCAGGACTTCAAAAGGCCAGAGCAGGGATGCTGGAGCCCCCAGCAGATTCTGCTAATGTGACATTTAGGGGCCGGGTGGCCCAGGTAAGCAACAGCCGCTTGCGCAGTGTGATGCCCCCTAAGTGGCGAGGACCCTTGTGGGGAGAAGGAAGTGACTTTTACAGCCTCGTTTCCACCACCCACGGTCAGAGGAACACAGGCAGAAGTGTGGCCCAGGGGATTCCCTCTTCTGTTTTCTGAATGTTTCTGAGGGCCAGCAGTGCACCTGCATTTCTGCAAAGAAATTCCCTTAGAGCTAGAGCCCCAGGAGGCACTTCCTCAGGGTGCGCCTTGGAATTCCTATATAAACTCCAGGCATTTTGCTGGCCAGGGTCTGCAGCTCTGGAAGGGACCCGCCTGCACTTCACAGAGGCCTTCATCTGGGGATGGGTGGATGATCCTCCTCTTTGCGCTTCCCACATTCAGGAGGCACAGGTGGTCCATGAAGTGGGCACCCGGCACAAACTGTCACCTCTCAGGAATCCCATCGAGGCACCCCCATGGGATGCCATGTCAGGGAAGAGCATGGGCTATGGAAAATGTCCAGGGTTTGAGTCTGGCCTCTATTATTACCACTGGGGACCTAGGCAAAGCCACAAGCTGTCTGAGCCTCCATCTCCTTGTCTTTAAGGTGGGACTGAGACCACCTACTCCACACACTGTTTTAGCTAGGCAAGAAAATGTACACAAAATAGCACTGATCCAGCACACTATAGAGGCTCTGTCAGTACCCCCAGCCCTTCCTACCTGCTCCCCACCATTCTCAAGCCTGCTCTTCCCTGGGGGCCCTATCTCTGCCCTCAAACTCACTGCCCCTTGCTCCATCCTTCTAACCACAACCTTTCCCTAAATCTGCTTCATCCATGGTCACTGGTATCCTCCCAGATGCCAGATCCTCAGACTCTGCTCAAGGGTCTTCTCCTAGCCTCTCTGTGGCATGTGACACTGCAGCCAGCTCCATGGTGAAGGTGTGCCTTTCCTTGGCTTCTAAGATGCCCACTCCCTCCCAGCACCCTGCTCCTGCATCCTGGCCAACCCTTCCCAGTCTCTGCTCTGCCCAGCCCAGGGGTCAGGGCTCCTCCAGAGTCTGCACTTGGTCCTCTCCTCTTTTCACCTGGCTCACTTTCCCTGGGGGTCTCATTCTTGCTTCCAACTCCAATTCCCAGCTTCCATGCCGATGACTCCTGCTCGCCCCCCAGCCACACCTCTCCCTTCAGCTCTAGACCCAAGAGCATCTCTGCCTTGATGCTCCACAGGCATCCCAGGCTCAGCACATCCAAGATGGAACTCATTATTCTTCCCCTTGTATTTGAACCCCTCCTGGGTTCCCCGCTCAGGGATGGGAACTGAAACTCCTCATCCCCACCAGAACCTTGGATGACCTTGGTCCCCCTCTTCTTCATCTCCCATTTGATCACTCAGTTGTCCTGATTTTACTGGAAAAAAGAAACCTTGCTTAAATCTGATCCCCATCTCCATTTCTTCTGCCACCACTCTGGGCCAGTCCTCATCATCTTTATCTTTGACAATGACCAAAACAATGAACTAAACACACCAAGAACTGTAAGGATGGGAGTAAATTTGAATGCACCACTTGGGTTTAAAAACACACTGAACAATTGCAAGGAGCCAAGGGCAGTGGGAGACTATGCGTAGTATGACACAGCAGAGCAATGTGGCTCCTGAAAGATGCTAATTCAACCTGAGGATGCATATAATAGCAATGTATACTCCAGAATGAGGGAGGGGATGGTGGCCTCTACTTGCTGCTGACCAAATCATGCCAAAAGTGCACTGGTCAGTCCTTGGATCTACACTCTACAGAAAGACTGACTTTGTGGAATGTGGCCCAAGGAGGGGCTGGGGTGGGGGAGCAGGGAGATTGAAGTGCTGTTCTGTAAAGAGGAGGTGGGGGCTGGTATCAGCAGACTGACCTGTCTTTGTCTTCAAGTATCTGGGCCTATCCTAGGGAAGATGGAGCAAAAGTGGTCTGTGTGGTTCTGGAGGGCAGAGCCAGTTGAGCAGGGGGAATGTTACAGGGAAACATTTCAGCTCAGTGACCAGGAAGAACTTGGTACCACACAGAGTACAGTTGTAGGGAGCCTGGGCTCCCCATCTTTGAGGTGTGAAGCAAAGGATGGACAACCAATTGATGAGACAGAGACAATAAAAGAGAATGTTCCAGCCTAGATCAGGTTAGAAGTTTTGTAATTCTAACCAGAAGAGGCATTGGAGAAAGGGAAGCCTGCAAGAATATATCCAGGGCCTGTGAGGGGAGCAAGATCCTGGAATAGGAGCACCCAGACACAAACCCAGATCCCAGTCTAACTGGCCACTGTCTTTTGCTCCCCACAGACAGCAGGGAGGTGAAGGTGGGAGAGTACAACGCTGTGGCCGACACACTGGAGATCATCAATGACACCATCAGGTTCCAAGGTAAGGCAGGTGGGCTTCTCAGAGGAGGGGGCCTGCCCAGTTGCTCCCAAGCCTGGACATTGTCTAAGGGTTAGGGACAAGCTCAGCATCCTTGGCTTCATGGGGTCAAGGGAACATCCGCAACACATACACTCAATCATTGAGCACAGGGCTCCAATCACTTGTATGGGCTCCAGCACCTGACATGGGTCACTAGAGTTTGTATGAAGTGCACACTGAGGTGTTTAAACCATTGGATGGCCAGGAGTAATTCTTTTTAAAAGTAGCCCTGCTAAATTTAGGTCTATCTTCTCCTGTGGCAAAGAGTTTGACTGGGTTGGCAGTAAGGCCTGTCTATCTTCTGCTCTTCCTAGAAGATTATTTCTTCTCCTCTGCTAGAGAACTCCTCTTCAGCTTCTATAACCAGCTCAAATGACACCTCTTCTGTGCAATCTTCCTTAATTGCCGTCCAACTGAGCTAATGACTCCCTTCTCTTTGCTTCCAGTCTTTTCTCTCTGACTCTCTTATGGCCACTGTCACTTTACATTGATATTACTAGGTGATTCAGCTATGAGCCCCTGACTGGATCCTATTTGACTTTAAATTCCTGGCACCAGCCAAGGTCTGACGCATGTTGGAGACTTGGTAGTATTTAACGACAAAATGAATTGATCAAGTGGCTGGCTGGCTGGCTGGATGGATGGATGGATGGATGGATGGATGGATGGATGGATGGATGGGTGGGTGGGTTGGTGGATGAGTGGATGGATGGATGGTTGGGTGGATGAGTGGGTGTGTGGATGGATGGATGGATGGATGGATGAATGGTTGGTTGGGCAGATGCATGGATGGGTGTGTGAATGGGCGGTTGGATGGATAGATGGATAGGTGGGTGGGTGGGTGGGTGAATGGGTAGATGGACAGGTAGATGGGTGGACAGATGGATGCTTGGGTAGATGGATGGATGAATTGATCAAGTGGATGGATGGATGAATGGGTAGTGGATAGATAGATGTATAGGAGGGTGAGTGGATGAGTAGACAGATGGACAGCAGATGGACGGATGGACAAACAGACAGTCTAGTCACTGAATAGTAATAGAGAAAGCTGCCACATCCATATTGTTACTTTGATTCCACTGGGTCAGCAGAAATTGAGACAGCTGGCTTTCTGTGCCAGGAGCTTTTAAGTTCCTTCTTGAAAGCAAGGGCAACAGAGAAGGCTCTTCCACAGACCCTTTGATTAGACTCTGTCATGTTCCTATGTTTCCACTGGACCTGAGGGATTCAGCCTTGACAGCATTGCAAAGCAAAACTCCAGTCAGCCTGAGAACCAGAGTGGTCTCCACACTCAGGTGAGCCTCCCTATCCCAACTGAGGGAGCTGTCACCGAACATATTGTCACTTATTACCTCAAGGATGACAGCCCAAATTCACACAGCCTGTTGTAACCACCAGAGCCCTGATCCCCAAGATCAGCCTGTCTGCTATCGGACTGGGGAGATCAGGGTTTACTGAACAAGGACTCTGGGTTTACAAATTAAAGAAAAGATTCAGGCGCCAAACAAATAAAAGACACAAAACACAACTTACAGGAAAAACATGAATTTGGTGAGGCAGGGACCAGTAGCCAGGACAGTGGCTAAACAACAGTCAGAGGGTACCAGGTCTTCATTGGTGATGCCCAGGCCCTGCCTTTCAACCCCAGGCTCTGCCCACAGGCTGAGAGAACACAGGAAGCAGCTGTGCCAGGCCTACTTCCTGCTTCTCAGACCTTCCCCACTACCCAGACCGTGAATAATCAGCCTCTGAATACAGAGCCCAGGCAGGTCAGGGCAGAGCCCAGGCCTTCTATCCACACCAGGCCTGGGTTCTGCTCTCAGCCTCACTCACTTGGACCCCTACACTAGTCCCCAGTGAGGCTTCTCACCGCTATGCTAGCCTTCCCTTCTCAAGTCCATTCTGCCCTCAGCAGCCAAAGTGCCCTTGCTGTCATACCAGACTTAAGATGCCACCTCTGCTCAGAGCCCCGCACGTCCCCACTGCTTAGAGCGAGGGGGCCTCACTCTGAGCTGTGGCCCCAAGGCCTCCATGAAGGGACCTCTCCTCCCTTCTCTGTCTCCTCTCTCAATTCCTCCCAACTAAACTGCTTACAGTTCTTCAACTGTCCTGAAACACCACTGGGCCTTGGCTCATGCTGTGCCTTCTGCCCAGGATGCCCTTTCCTTCTCATCTTCCTGGCCAACAGCCAACTACTCTACTCATCCTTCGAGACTCAGCTCCTTCGTCGCCTCCTTTCTGTAGCATTTCCTGACTCCATCAGGCAGGACTGCACTCTGCTCCCTGCTCGCTCTCAGGCCTCCTGTCTGATGTTATCACATCACCTGGACCCCAGTGTCACTGGCAGCAGTTTGTGTAGTGGTTAGACCATAAGCTTCAGGGTTAGGCAGATCTGAGTTCAAATCCTGCCACTTACTAGCTGTAAGAGCCACTTAACACCTAGAAAACCATTGCCCCCTCTGTCAAATGGGAATAATCTTAACTACCCCTGAGGCTGTTGGGTGGATCAAGTGGGAAAATCTCTATATCTTGCTTAGCCTGTCATAGGCATTCAATAAATAGGATTGCTTATTAGTGCTTCTTTCTTTTTTCCTATGGCTATTGTGTAAGTTCCCTGAAGGCAGGGACAGTGTATTTTTCATCTTCGTATCATTGGTGCTCAGTCCCAGGCCTGACAGATGGGAGTTCAGTATTAATTGTGATTAATCATCATTAATGATGAATGAATGAGTGAATGGCAATGAATGGATAAATAATGAATGAATGGACCAGATGAAAAGCAAGAAAGAAAACTCAGGACTTCTGCTGTTACTAATACTCATGATAAACCAAGCATTTGGTTTCCACAAAGTCTTAATTAAGATACCCCTTGTGGAGCCATCATTTTGCAGGAAGAGAAGAAGGAGTAAGAAGGAGACAACTTTCTCTTGTCTATTGTCAATTTTCTGGAGTTGTTTCTACACAATAGGCCCCAAACCCAGTAGTGATCATATCACCTGTGAACCAAACCTCAGTCTTCTTTCTCAGTGTCCATAGAGGGGCTTGTTTCCAGCCAGGATCTCACAGATGCCCCAGGACTGTTCTTGCATTTGGTAGCCAGAAGGCACCTGAGCCAGGTGTTTGGGGAAGGGTGATGGACAGAGGGGGAAGAAGCTTCCAGATGGTGAGCTTTCACTTCTGGAAGCAAGAAATGATGTTACCTCCATCTCCTTGTGTCTGCTTTAGCCCAGACTTTTGGCCCTTGATGCCACTTTTCTTATTATAAATGTTACTTTACATGGAATTGCTTAAGGCTCCACATTAACCATGCCAGCAGGTTCCTCGCTGTTTTCAAACCTGGCAACTTCCCTAAATTTCTTAGATGGGTCAAACTCTTTTAATCCACCGAATGTTTCTTGCTCTCTCTCTCTCTCTCTCTCTCTCTATATATATATATATATATATTTGTGTGTGTGTGTGTGTGTGTGTGTGTGTGTATGTGTGATGGAGTCTTGCTCTGTCACCCAGGCTGGAGTGCAATGGCATAATCTTGGCTCACTGCAGCCTCCATCTCCTGGGTTCAAGCGATTTTCCTGCCTCAGCCTCCCAAGTATCTGGGACTACAGGTGTGCACCAGCACACCCAGCTATTTTTGTATTTTTGGTAGAGACGGGGTTTCCCCATGTTGGCCAGGCTGGTCTCGAACTCCTGACCTCAAGTGATCCACCTGCCTTGGCCTCCCAAAGTGCTGGGATTACAGGCATGAGCCACCGCGCTCAGCCAAAGCCACTGAATATTTCTAAACACATTTGAACTTGCTAGCAGTGTCTTAAACCCAGATGTTCAGGGGATTTCTCACTGCCTGCTGCCACATCTGCCCCTTTCCTGCTTGTCTCCTGGGAAGAGAGGCATAACTGGGACCCTGGTGGGGCTCCCAGATTCCCAGGCTTGGCTACTTTGTAACATCCGGCTGATTCCACATACCCCTACTGGAGAGAAAATCCCTGAAGTTTCACAATTCCACAGCAGAAACCTGACCTAAAATAGCAGCTAAGAAAGAGGGATCCGCAGGAAGCTGGGGGAGTCCCTGAATCCCTCATCCCAAACCAGTCTATGCCTGCTAAAACTAAAACAGCACTGAAAGATGGATTTGCTCTGAAACCCTCAGGGTTCCCCCGAGTTCCTTGTGCTCTTGAATAACGAGCAGCGCACCTCTGCAGTCACATAGAGAAATGGAATCCCACAGTTCCAGGCCAGTTCTGGCACAGCAGGGAGAGGAAGGTAGCTTCTGCCTCCCACAGTTACTCAGAGTCTTATGGAAACAGAAAGCCAGATAGAGCTTTTAAAACACAATGACATTGAAGCAGAAATTCTGCAGCCAAAACACATATATGTCACCATGGAACCGACAGGCAAGGTGTCCATCCTGTTGAGGAGGGATCATTTATTGTGTATGCGTAGGAGCAGAGATCTTGAGGCCAAAGCCAAGTTCTTCATCCCCGAAGGCACCCACTGGTACCCACTCACCTCACCCAGCCTTGTGCTTCCAGGCCGTTGTTGCCTTAGGGGATAAATGGTGATGGTTTTTCAATAGTGTAATTAGACCAAATCAAATTCTAGTCTTCTAATGGCTATTAAATGCATCACAAATCCTTTATTGATTCTATTTAGAGAAAGAAATAAGTCCTGGCTCAGGCTCCCTGTTGGGCAGACTGGCCAACCGCCGGATCTGGCTCACCCGGTAGATAGATGTGCCTTGTGTAGAGTTTGTGCACAGGGCCTGGCTGGATGTCAGAGACACTAAGGCAAAGGTGTTCTTGGGGAATGACTTGCACTGGGTCCCACTGATGTCTTCTCTTGATCCTCTAGGATCCGAACCACCAAAAGACAAGACCATCATCCTGGAGCAGCTGCGAAAGATCTCCCTACCTCTCTACAGCATCCTCTCTGCCCTCACCATCCTCGGGATGATCATGGCCAGTGCTTTTCTCTTCTTCAACATCAAGAACCGGAATCAGAAGTAAGCCACCCTGGTCCTCCTCTGTGATGTCACTTTCAGAATTGACAAGCCTATGGACACAGTATGGGAGTACCACACGACAGATTCCCCAGGGACACAGAAGTCTGCAGGGCAGAGTTTCCCAAAGTGTTTCTCAGTTGCTAGGATGTTGTAGGTGTCACATGCATGTGAGTATGCGTATGCGCGTGTACACACACACACACACACACACAGAGGCTGGGCTGCTGGTTGCACAGGAGTTTAGTCAAATAAGTTGGAGGAAGTTAAATAAAATCGAAGAGTCCAAGTCCACGGGCCTTCCCAGAGCTTTCGGTGTACTCCTGTACTTTGTGGAGGTCCAGGAGGAGAGATATAGAAGACAGAATTCCCCAAACTTCTTTGCCCCTATCCTCTAGCATCGCTGGGAATCACCACTGAAGGGGGTCACAAAGTCCAGTGAAATGGACTCCCATTGGTACAGTTCATTATGGCCAGGAAGCCCTCCTTTCCATCATCCCGTATGACCCTCCAGATAACTCCTCATTTCACAGAGAAGAGTCCTGAAGTTCAGCGATGGAGTGCTGCTGTCCACTCGTGGCAGACTGTCTTCTTAGTTTCTTGTCTTAATTTCTTTTCCCCACCACATGCCATTAATTCTCCAGAGGAGAGAGGCTGACTTAGTTATTCTGGTCAGTCATGGGTAGAACAGGCCGCCACTCCAGGCGGTGGTTTTTATCAAGTGCATTTTGCTTCTTTTGGTGTCCATAGCAAATCCCTGAACCCAGCCCCAAGCCTTTCTGTGGAATGAGCAGGGGTGCGGAGCGTGGGCCGTCATGGGGACAGCCACAGTGACCACCTACATGGTGCCATGGCTCTGCCATGGTGCCCAGAAGCCACATTGCATGAACTCGTGGGCTGTCAGGAACAAGTCTGATTCTGAAGAAAACAGTTTTTTTGGTTTTTGAGATTTTTTAATTTCTCCCTCTTTGCAAAGAAGGAATTTGGAGGCTCTAGACTTTTGTGTGTGTGCTTGGTTTTTTAATTAATTTATTATTTTTTAAAATTAATTAATTAATTGATTTTATTTTATTTTACTTTTTTAAGAGACAGTCTCACTATACTGCCTAGGCTTTTCTCAAACTCCTGGCCTCAAGTGATCCTCCTGCCTCAGCCTCCCAAGTTGCTGGAATTAGAGGCATGAGCCACTGTGTCCGGGGCTATTTTGTTGTTGTTTGGCTTTTTTTGACAGCAATTGCTTAGGTCAAACCTATTTCCTGAAAAACAGAAAAGAGTTTTCTTCTCCTGTTATTTTATTTTACTTACAACAAATAGCACGTATACTGCCACAAAAAAGAAGTGAGGCAACTTTTGTCCACTCCATACAAACCTTAAATGCTGAACATACCTCTTAGCACTTGGCACAGGCCTGGGCATATAATCAGCTCTCAAAGTTAGATTGACAGCCCAGATGCCTCGAGAAGTCCCATCAGGACAGCAAGTTGCCCCATCATAAGACTAAACTCATTGAATTCCTTAATTACCCCCTCTTGGCCTCCTGGGGGAAGGTTACCGTTACTCTTTTCAAGAGGCTGGCATCCAGGTAAAGTTTTCTGTTTTGTTTTGTTTTGTTTTTTGACTGGCTTGGCTATTTAAAAATCTGCAGAAAGATAGAAAAAAAATATTGCTATGGTTCCCAATCCCTCCCCCTACTTCTCTCTTCCTAAATCCATCCTATAAGGCCCACCTCCTCTGGGAAACCTGCCCCAACCCCCAGGCTCTCCCCTCTCCTGAGTGCTGTATTAATAAGAATGGAGGCACCTAAGTAGTTCACGGTTTACGAAAGGACTTCCAGCGTCATCTCAGCTTCATGTGTGTCCAAGGCAACAGGATCAGTTATCTCATGTACAGGTGAGGAAATTCAGCCAGGCTAAGTGACTTGTCAAGGTGTCACTTTTATGGAGTGGCCGAGTGTAAGCCCTGGACCCCGTGCTCCCAACTTGAAAGCCGGGGTGCAGTTCACAGAGGAAGAGCAGCAGCCTTCTTATTTCCCTCTCCCTTTGACGTGTTGCATGTTTAAAATGTGAAGGGTTAACAGAACTGGAGAATGCAAAGGAAAATGTTGGGGAACAATTGGCTGTAATTGCAGTCTGCAAAAGAGCCCCTCAACCACAGGGCGCCTAAAACCTGAAGCCCTTCCGAGCTGATTGTGCTGGGGGAGCCAGGCACCTACCAGCCCACTGATGACCCTGGCTTGCTGGGCAGCTGGGGGCCACCACGGGGTTCCGGGAGGAAATGACAGAGAAGGATGCAGAGTCCGGAAGTATAAAGAATGCTCCCTGCTCCCCACTGCAGCCTAGTGAAGACAGGGGTAGTGGATGGGATGGGGACTCTGGTGTCTCCCTCTGTCACCCAGTGACTGGGAGAGGTATTCCTGCCCACGTGTGTGGCTGTCTTTGTGCACGGAACAGTGTGAGCTTTCCTAAGCAACCCTCGAGACTCACAGTTAGGCCTCCTTGACATGGTCTACTCAAGGCTGGGGAGTGTGGTATGGGACTTCCTCCTCACTGTGGGGAACGTGGCTGAAGTTACATGTCACATTCTCTAGATTTGACATGAGTTCTCAGCTCCAGCCAAAAAAAAAAAAAAAAAACCTGTTGACTTAATGCTTTTGTTTAAACTGAAAATTCATGGATGAAGAAGCTGATATGACAAGCTGTCCCTAGGGAAGTAATAGGTGAACTTGACAAAGGAGGCAGGGAAATCAACAATTAGAAATATATAGTTGTCTGAGGTCTTTTAGTGAAGGGCAAACAGTAGGTGGGGAGGGGGGTAGAGGAAACCAGAGCTTTTCATTATTTCTCTGTAAGGGGAAGGTTCCAGAGTGAGCACCCAGGTGTTGGGGAAAATCTGACTAGAAATGTGGGACTTCCTGCTGATGTGTCCCCTGAGGCCCCATGGCGTATTTCTGTTTCTCTCTCTCCCCTCTAGCCTGAGCAACAATATATACCTAGCAGGCGTTTAGAAAATACCTGTTGAAGGAATAACTAAATTAACCGTTCTGTTAAATCTGTTGTCTCTTTCTTTTGTCAGGCTGATAAAGATGTCGAGTCCATACATGAACAACCTTATCATCCTTGGAGGGATGCTCTCCTATGCTTCCATATTTCTCTTTGGCCTTGATGGATCCTTTGTCTCTGAAAAGACCTTTGAAACACTTTGCACTGTAAGTCATTCTGCATAAGCCAGTGGTATATGATAGAAAGTTTCCTTGGTGACCTCAGTCATCGAAAACGCAGATGCAAACCCAGAAATACATGAAAATACATGAACAGGCAGGGAACAACCCATTTAGTAGTTCTTCAACTCAACAGGGAAGAACGGTGTTACTGTCAGGCCAGCACTGGGTATAAATACCACCTACAAAGTTAAGATAATGGACTTCCAGCCCGGGCAACATGGTGAAACCCTGTCTCTACAAAAAATACAAAAAAATTAGCCGGGCATGCTGGTGTACACCTGTAGTCCCATCTTCTCAGGAGGCTGAGGAGGGAGGATTGCTTGAGCCCAAAGATCAAGGTTGCAGTGAGTTGTGATCGCGTCACTGTGCCCCAGCCTGGGAAACAGAGAAACACCCTGTCTCAGAAAAAAAGATAATGGACTTACCAGGCCACTGTTAGAAGAGAGCCCACTGAGAATTGACAGAGTAACATAGAAAAGGAGGGGAAAAATGTTATCATCCAGAAAAGCATCAGCACCAAGGGTCAGAGTCAGGGTCAGGATCATTTAAGAAGGAGCAGATCCTCCTATCTACCTCAAAACCCATCAAAGAATATGATGATAGATCTTTGTATGTCTGGCTGAGTTATATGGTAAAAGCTATAATTGTTATTTACTATTTAAGTGGTGTTTTCTTAAACGGTTTTTTCCTCACTGTTCCCCTAAGGAGCATTTTTAGACATTTTTTCCTAATGATTCCTCTTATGAAAGTTTAATACCAGAAATATAATGTGTATCTGTTTGTGTACTTTATATATATATATATATATATATATATATATATATCTATGGTTGATACATAAAAAAGAGTAATGTTTCTTCACATTCAAGAACCAACAGTTGCCCCCAAGGGGGCTGTATCATCCCTGTTGAGATATATATATATATTTAATGAAGTCCAAAGCAGTGTAACTAATTTACTATACATTAGAAAGATTATTTTTAAAGTTAATTAACATGTTAAAAAGTTTAATGCCTAAAGAAATGCCTTTTATTTATTTTTGTTTTTTGGGTTTTTTTGGAGACAGAGTTTCACTCTTGTTACCCAGGCTGGAGTGCAATGGTACGATCTCAGCTCACTGCAACCTCCGCCTCCTGGGTTCAAGCAATTCTCCTGCCTCAGCCTCCCGAGTAGCTGGGACTACAGGCATGCACCATCACGCCCAGCTAATTTTATATTTTTAGTAAAGATGGGGTTTCTCCATGTTGGTCAGGCTGGTCTCGAACTCCCGACCTCAGGTGATCTGCCCGCCTCGACCTCCCTCGTTACTTTTTTAAAGGGGGTTATGTATTAGCAATCACTTAATAGTTGTATGGAACTAACTCTCAGTTGAAAATATCATGAACTTACTTTTTAAGAATAAAGTAATCAGTTGAGATGTATTTCTGGACATTGACTATGATCTGTCCAAATGGGGTTAGCCAGCTGGGTCTCTTTAGAGTCCCACATGCAGTAATTCATCCAGTCCCCTGCCTGGAAGACCAGAGCTAGAGGGGATGGTCAAAAGATCGGTGCTGAGTGGATTCATCCAAAAGCCACTCCTTTGTTGGTGCTGTTTTCTTTCAAGACGTTGAGAGCACTGTGGGCCCTTTTTTGCAAAGCAGCCTTTTTTAGACTGCGTTTGTTGCTCACAAGCCTCAGTGTTGCCCACTGCTGGATGATGAGGGCTGAAGGCTAGCAGTGAGGGACGCTTAAATGAAGCACACTTTAAATGTGCTGCAAGTCCCCACTCACACCCCAGACTTTGAGGACTGAGTCCAGGCCAGTCCCTCTGCTCTGGGACAGCACATGGAAAGAAGGGAAGCCCCCCGAGATCTTACAGTCTAGGGGATTTTGCTCCCCGGATGTCTGCAAATGATTAAACTGGACTGACTATTACACATCATTGAGAAATTGTTGCTGTTACCAGTAACTTCACTGTGAGCTGTCTAGCCAGGGAGAGGTCTACAGATACATTTACTTTATCCTCAATTGGGCAGTGCCTTGACAAGTGTGTGGTCGAGTCCCCAGTAACTGAGGGGGTAGTGAGGTCATTGGTGTGTTCAGGCCCCTCTCCTCTCCTGGAGGGACCTGCATGGCCGTCAAACCCCAGTGCTCCAGGGTCACTTGGTTCACTCTTCCCACTCAAGAGTTTTTCACTCCAAGCCTGGCACTGGCTCATTCCCACCAAAAGACCAAAAGAGTGTGGCCTTCTGACATGAGACTAATTCCCATTATTCTGCCCTTCTGGGAGTGAAGAAGGTGAATACAAAAGATACAAGTCCCGGGCTTCACTGTGCCTGCAGTCAGCTTCCAAAGAAGCCGAGCTGCTCAAAAGTCCTTGTGGGTGTGGTTCAGTGGGGTTGTTCTCTAAAGAGTATGGCCTCCTGGGGCAAGGTGCAGTGGCTCACGCCTATAATCCCAGCACTTTGAGAGGCTGAGGCAGGCAGATCACCCAAGGTCAGGAGTTCAAGACCAGCCTGACCAACATGGAGAAACCCCGTCTCTACTAAAAATACAAAATTAGCCGGGCGTGGAGGCGCATGCCTGTAATCCCAGCTACTCAGGAGGCTGAGGGCAGGAGAATCGCTTGAACCCGGGAGGCAGGGGTTATAGCGAGCTGAGATCACACCATGGCACTCCAGCCTGGGCCACAAGAGCGAAACTCCATCTCAAAAAAAAAAAAGGGTGGCCTTCTGGCATGAGAATGATAACCAAAGTACATGGAAGTCTTGCTAGTTTTAGTGGAAGTGTGAAGGCCACTGAGTCTCTGATATTCCTACATCAGCATGACTTTTGTGCCCTGAGATGCCTAACAGTTTCATGGGCATACAATTTATTTATGGTCAGCTTTCCTGGGCAGTGGTGAGGCCTGAATAAAAGGTTGCTCCTGAGGGACCCTGATAAAGTTAAACGAGGAAAGTGAGGATTTCTCTCTTCCATCTGTGCTTAGGCTTCCTCCCCAAGTTTTAGGACACCGTGATGATTACAGTAATGGGAATGGTACTGGGGCCGGGTGCAGTGGCTCATGTTTATAATCCCAGCACTTTGGGGGGCCAAGGCGGGTAGATCACCTGGGGCCAGGAGTTCAAGACCAACCTGGCCAACATGGCAAACCCTGTCTCTACTTAAAAATACAAAAAATTAGCCGGGTGAGGTGGCGGGCGCCTGTAGTCCCAGCTACTCAGGAGGCTGAGGCAGGAGAATGGTGTGAACCTGGGAGGCGGAGCTTGCAGTGAGCCGAGATCGTGCCACTGCACTCCTGCCTGGGCGACAGAGCGAGACTCGGTCTCAAAAAAAAAAAAAAAAAAAAAGATACTGGGGGCAAGTTTGGCAACTCCAGTTTCTCAGTGGCATCCCTGAGAGGCAAGGGGCTTGCCTTGTTCCCCAGGTTGAGAACCAGTGGAGCAAAAACCCTACCCTTATTCTGCCATGGACCCAGTCCTTCCTGGGGTCCACTCTGCCTATCTCCTCATCACTTGCTATTGGACACCTGGGAATGCCTCAGCTGTCCTGAGGCATTCAGTCTTCACTGCAGAGATTCCTGCAGCAGCCATGAAGGGCTGCCCAGCCTTTAGAAACTCTCTCCTTCCCAGAAAGAAGTTCCTGACATCTCGCCTTGTTCACAAGCCAAAGGCTATGAAAGCACAGGTGCTTTCTCAAGTTTGACCTGAATTCAACAACCACAGGATGACGCAGGCTAGGGAGCAAAAACAGGGACATCCCCCACACCCAGGGCTTTTCTTTTTAATGAAGCCTGACATTCTATTCTGGGAGTCACGCTCATTTGTGTGAGGGGAAGGTTGTCCTGGGAAGCCGGGGAAGGCTGGTATGAATAAATCATAAAGCGCTTTACAAATCAGCATCGGCTCTGAAGATGAGGGCCTGAAAAGATGTTAGGGCCCAGTTCTTGCCGCCCCTGAGAATTAATTTATTTGCAGTCAAGGCTGTTTTAGAAGCTCTGCAAAGGGGAGTCCACATGCTTGACTGTGGGGAAAAGGCATAGATTATCTATCCCGGACTGAACTGGGTCAGCACAGAGGTGTACATGGGTTAGGGCTGGGGCCATTTATTTACTAATTCTCAATATCGCCCAGGAAGAGGAAGTAAAAGCTCTTGAATTTAGGGCCTAAGTACCAGTCCCCAATGGGTACAATTTGGATTGTATTCCACCTGCTACTCCAGGGTGGGCAGCTCCTTACTTTCACTTGGTGCCATGGATTCTGTTCTTCGGACCTAGAAGGCTGCTCCCAGCAAACTCCCACCTAGTGGGGAGCTGCAAGGAGAAGCAGGCCCGTATGGTGTAGTGATCACGGATCTTCCAACAACAGCCTGCATTCGACTGCCACCTCCTCCACTTACTAGCTCCTGACTGCGGCAAGTGACTTAACCTCAGTTTTCTCATCTGTAAAATGAGCACAACAGTTTTCCCTCTGCAGGATTGCAGTGTGGGTTAAACAAGACGATTCAGACAAGCCGCCTGGAACTCAGGGAGACTGCTGCATGGAGGGATGTAGGAGGAGAGATAGGCATCACAACTTGTCACCTTGCATCCTCGTCACAATGTAATTTCCTGGTGTCCCACACTGGGTTCTGTAAATCTTAAAGGACAGGAGACAAGGTAGACCATGAGGCCAGGGTCAGACGTGGCACAGCCAAAGTCACAGTTCTGTCTGCTCTGCTGCCACATACATGCCGCTTTTTTCTCCCTTTTAGTTTTCAATATAGCAGCTTAACACAGTGAGAAACCATGAATACCACCTCAGGCAGAAACCTAAGACAGTCACAAGATTAGGCCTCTCTAGGGGCTACACCTCTGCTCGGATGAGGGTGGGTGCGTGTGTGAGTGCGTGCACACAGATTCACACACACACAGTGCTACTGCTAGGGACCCAGTTTCTCTTAGTTCCCATCCCCCACTCCCTCTGACCCTTTCCAGAATCTTCCCAGCCTGTCAGTGCCAGTTTCTGCAAGTCTTGAGAACAGCTCCAGCTATACCCCGTGCTGTCTCCCTGGACACTGTGTGGGTAGTGGAGTCACCATAGCAACGTGGCCCCTGTGGACATGGAGCTGTCTGCAAGGACAGTGCTAGACATGGACCAGGGCCCCAGTGCCAGGGGGAAGGGATGGACCCCCGCAGCTGAGCTGACCTGGCTCTGGGATCCCAGCCCCTGTCCGCCCAGACAAGGAGCCCGGCAGGTGGGGATGAGAAAAAGCACTTGCCTTCCTTGTGGATCTGAGGCAGAAACCCCAGCTTGAGCGTGGGAGGAGTAAGAAGGGACTTTGCAGACAGGATGAGGAGGCTCCAGGTGGACCTTAGATCCCAGTGTGGGCCTCACGCGGCTTCCTGGGCTCTCAGAAGCGTTCCTGGGCGTGGGGTAGTAACAGCTTCCTGTTAACTCCCGAGTCTGTGCCCTCAGCCTCTGCGATTCACCAAGGCCAGCTTTCAGCCAGGGGCAGCCTTTCCTTCACGACCACCTGACAAGGCCAAGTTCACTGTCCCCACCTGATGGAGCAGAAAACTGAAGCCCTGCTAGGCAGCAGGGAAGAAGTTTAAAACTAGCTCTGTGGGACCACAAAGATAACTGAGATGTTTCATTAGAAAACAAGACTATTCCGATTTTTTATTAGCTGGCTTATACCAGAAAAAAAAAAAAAAAAAAAGGTCAACTAAGTTCTTAGGGCTCTGGTAACCACGTATCCCAGCCAATATTACCAAAATTTTTGTCTCAGATTTTTTTAAATTAAGATATAATTCACATACCATAAATTTTGCCCTTTTAATGTATACAATTCAGTGGCTTTTGTTTACCCTATTTAACAACTCTGAACCTTAGTTTCCTCTTCTGTAAAATGGGGATGATAATAATAGGGTTGTGAGGATTAAATGAGATCATGTATGTAAAGCATCTAGTGCCTGTCACAGTAAGGCTTCATACATCTTAGCTGTTATCATTATGTATGAACGAATGATGGGACTATGTCTGGATAATTGTGTTCACTTCTGGATACCATTAAGAGAGACACTGATAAAGCAGAGTAAACTTGGGATGAAGAGGCTGGGAGGCCAGGTGCGGTGGCTCGTGCCTGTAATCCCAGCACTTTGGGAGGCTGAGGCGGGTGGATCACCTAAGGTCAGGAGTTCGAGGCCAGCCTGGCCAACATAGTAAAATCCCATCTCTACTAAAAATACAAAGATTAGCCAGGCGTGGTGGCAGACGCCTATAGTCCCAGCTACTCGGGAGGCTGAGGCAGGAGAATCACTTGAACCTGGAAAGCAAAGGTTGCAGTGAGCCAAGATCGTGCCACTGTACTCTAGCCTGGGTGACAGAGGGAGACCCTGTCTCAAAAAAAAAATAAAAAAGAAGAGGCTGGGAAAACCGGTTGATGCTGGCCAGCTTGGTGTAGGTACCCATGGCAACTTCTGGCCTTCTGTGGCCTTGCTCTACCAAAACTGGGGCGGGAACAGACTTGGGTCCTGCCTAAGTCAAAGCCAAGCTGGTGGTTGCCTCTGCCACCTTGAGTACTGAAAGGGGCTTTGCTGAAAGGGGCTTTGGGGCAGCCAGCAAAGGAGGTAAGAATGACACAGACGGGATCTCTGAGGATGCTGCGGCCATGTAGTGGTTGGAATCTGGCCTAAGAAGCCAGTTCGGCCCAGGGCTGCCCTGAGGGACACTCAGAAGAGCGTGGCTCAGCTTTAGCTCTCAGCTGCCTCTACTTGCTGACCACCCCAACTCTTATCTATTTTTCTACTAAAAAAAAAGTATGTATATTATAAGCATGGCACTCAGTGAATTTTCACAAACTGAACTGAGCTGTGAATCCAGGATCCATATCAAGAAGCAGGACCTTATCGGCATCCCAGAGGCCCTCCCTGTCTCCTTCCAGTTCCTATCTGCCCCAACCCTCCTCCCCTTGCCAAAGGGTGGCCCCCATCCCAGCTCCTGCACGCACAGACAGTGCTACTCAGTGTGCACTGAGCCACCTGGGGGTCTGGATGGAATGCAGCGGGTCTAGAAGGGGGCCTGTGCGTTCCTGACATACTCTCAGGGGGTGCTGATGCCACATCCCCAGACCGCACTTGGAAGAGCAGGGATAAGATTAGTACCTGATGCTGTATTTTTGTGTTTGTCTCTTGGAGACTGATTGTGTAAGATAAATGGAAGCACCAGAAGCCTGGTCTCCTGGGGCCCAGCTGTGGGAGGGAAGGAGCTCCTGGGCTGGAAGACACGGGAGTGTGGCCCCCGCCCTCGAACCTCGGGAAGCAGGGCAGTTCTGTCGCAGCTGGCAGGGCAGGGTTCGAGTCCCAAAGCACCCCTTCGGCCTCTTCACTTTGCTCAGATGGGTGGCAGCTAGGCAGGGGTGGGGCAGGGGAGGCCCAGACACTGGACTGGGGAGTGCGATGCCCTCTTCCTGCCCTCCTAGAGGTACTGGGATTTTCTAACTCTAACTAGAAAGGTAAAGGCTGCCTAGGAACACCCACTTGGCCTCCCAGTAAATTCAAGTCTGGTAGGAATTAATGGAACATTTTTAGTTAAAAGGCCATAAATCTGTGGTTTTGTTGTTGTTGCATGGGGATTTCTTTTTGAGGCAGTTGAGAAGTAAAACAATGTAATAATGTGGATTTGGGGCTGTTTCTGCAGGTGGGCTCTCATGGCTGGCCATGGTAACATGCTTTGTGATTTCAGAAAGCAGCAGGAAGGCTGGGCTAGGAGATACCCACAGGGTTTGGTGGTGGCCTTGCCTGGCAGGCCCAGACCAGCTCGAGGAGAGGGACTGGCTGTCACAGGGCCTGACTGGGCCAACTGGAGTCCTGGATGGGGAACAGATGCCCGCTTGATGACAGTGGCCTCCCTACCCCCAACTCCCTTCCAGAGGAGGGGGCTGAGTGGGGAACCAGGGACTCCCCGGACTCCTGAGCCAATAAGCAGATGATGGCCTCCCTTCCAGACACCCCACATGTGGGCCACTCCAACCCCTGGCTCTGCTCAGCACTCTTGTTCCCACAATTCATTCATTAATATGATAACATTCCCAGGCACCTGCTAGGCACAGAGCATGGTCCTTGAGGAGCTGGCAGTGTAGATTGCAAACCTAAGTAAACAAACAGTTCCCATTTACTATGTTGTGTACACTGGCAGAGACAGGCCTAGGGGAGTGTGTAAGGCCAAGAAGCAAGGGACAAATCAGGGAAGACTTAAAATAAGGGACCCCTCTGAGTGAGCTCCAGTTATTTCTGGAAGTCCTAAACGATACACCATACTTGCCCACAGAATTCTCGGCAGCTACAATCACGTGGTGTGGCCACTCTGTCCTTCCTCTCTGGCCCTGACGCCCACTTGTCCACGTCTTCTGTCCACAGAGCTGTATGAAGGTACACAGCAGCCCCCTCCACACCACACCCCACCCCCTCCTGCCACTACCCATCTGAGAATGCTGCGTTTCCAAAAAGCTCCCCAACCTCCAGTCCTGAGGCACCTTCTGGGGTTGTGGGGGAACAGGAAGAAAGGCCTCTTCCTCATGCTGCATTGTTCTGTGGCCTGAGCCAAGGCTGCTAAGGGCAGTTGCGCACTTTCTGCACTACATAAGGGTGTTGGCCTCAGGGGCAGGAGCTGAATTTTGGCCTGTGATTGGATCTTTGAGCCAAGTTCTTGGAGTTTGTTGGCTTCAAGGGCCTTGAGGAGTGGAGTCCTTCAGAAAGGGCCCAGACGGGGTGCCTTTCAGAAATTTCTCCTCCCAGAGGAGAAACGTCTCTCTGATTTGCCCCAAGGCTTCTAAGATGGCCCCTAGGCCCTGACTTGGGTTCCAAAGTAGTCCTGTGGGTCCCGAGTCACCTTTGCCCCCTGTACTGTTCCCCCAGAAAGCGTCTGCTGTACTCTAAACTCCAGAGAAGATTTTCTGTGCAGGTCTTACCCAAAAGACCCTGAGCAAGACGGGGTCTTCTGGAGTTGTTTCTAGAGGCTGCTCTTCAGAGTCTTATAACTTTAGGATTTATCTCTCGCCCCTGCCCTAGAAGACAAGACGGGCCCTGGAGACCTCAGGCCTCTCAGCTTCCCCACCTCAAACCTCACAGTGGTCTGGGGCTTGCCTTGGGGCGCTCTGGGAGTTTCTTCCCTCCTTCTCACTATTGATCACCTGGGATGAGCAGTCAGAATGAAATAAAAGGCCCTTGAGAGAACCTTTTGGACAGCAGGAAAGTGACTTGTCCCTGTGTCCAGCCAGCCACCAGGGCTTGCTTCTCCGTCTGACTTGTTGGCCTGAAGCCCACATGAATCTGTGGCAACAAGGAGACCCGGAGCACAGCAGTCCCGTCCGTCATCTATCAGAACAGGCCTGCCAGCAGAGGTTGTGTGTCCATTTTCATGTTGATCCCCAGAAGGGCAATGAAAGCCCTTCACCCTGCCAGGCATGCTTCATGAAATCAATGGAGCAAGCGGCTGAGCAGAATTGTTCTGGGCATAGATTTTTCCTTCCATTTGGAGATTTGCTCTCATTTCTTTTTCCTTTTTCATAGCTGGGACTAAGATGGGCACTGCCTGCCTAAAGTTTGTCTTCCCCCCTGGATGTATTATGTTCAAGGCAGTTTGCAGAGGGGGCTGAGTACCTGATGGCTAAGGGGAGAAAAAGAAAGATGTTAAATCAGAAAAACACACACACATAAGACTTTAGGAGAAAAAGT
Organism: Pongo pygmaeus; assembly: GCF_028885625.2. Classification (NCBI taxonomy): domain Eukaryota; kingdom Metazoa; phylum Chordata; class Mammalia; order Primates; family Hominidae; genus Pongo; species Pongo pygmaeus. Next base: position 88,726,916 of record NC_072386.2, on the reverse strand, counting down.
GAAGTAGCTATTTGGTGTTGATGAATCAGTAGAGACTTGTATTGGTGGTAACATACTGGATAACAGAATCAGTAGAACCCTTCAGATGAAACCTTCTAGTTTATTTGGCATCATAGAGCCACATAGAAGGGAGGTACCTGGGATATCATTAAATGAAACCTCCCTCAGTGCAGGAAATGCCCCTGTAGCATTCTGATGGAGGGGGAGAAAGGGGGGGTCTTCCAAGCTTTGCTTGAATATGTGGAGTGATGGGGAGCTCACTACCTGTCAGACAGCATGTGGAAGGGGCAGCTGAGGCCATGAACTCAGCCTCTTTTGCTATCAAATGCTCCAGTTCTCTCTGTAGTCTTCCTTTAATTTGCTTGCTCGGGCTCAACTTGCACATCTGTGGTGACAAAGAGTTCATGACCTCCTAAACTGGCCCATCCAGTCTGATTGTCTCCTCTTGGCTCCAGAGATTTAAAGGTGGGAAAAGCAGGCCCTGCCTCCCAGTAGCTTCATCTAGTGGGAGAGGCAGACAGGTAATCAGATAGATGTCATCTCTGTGTGACCAGCAGAGCAGAAACATGCTAGAAGGTAGAAGTCATGAGGAGGAAGTAGTCATGACCTCCCGGCAAGGTCTCAGTGGGCTTCTCAGAGGAAGTGGCTCACAAGTTTGGATTTCAGAGGATGCATGAGAAGTTGTGAAGAACAAGGAGTGGCATTTTGGGTGGAGGAAACAGCGCGTGTCAGACCCGGCAGCATGAGCCAGTGTGATGTGAGGGGAAAGACTGAGCAGGGCAGGATGGCTTGAGAAATATCAGAAGAGGTAAGGTGGAGGGGGCTGCGCCCTGCCTGCTAAGAATTTGGAGTTTAACCTGAGGGCTCTGTGGGGCAGCGATGGGTTTAAATCCCAGAAACTTAAGCTGGAGTAACACTTAATATGGGGACTCACTGTGGAGCCCTGGCAGTAGGTGTCTGGTGACTGTAGGCAGGAACGCTCCCAAAGACAAGGTGGTTGGTCAGTTGTCTACACCAGACAGCAATGGGATGCAGCATTGAGAGTCTCCAAGACAACCCCCAAGTTCAATGATTCACTAGGACTCTCAGGGCTCAGCACACGGTCATACTCACAGCTATGACTTATTACACTGAAAGAATACACAGCAACATCAGCAAAGGAAAAGGCACTTGGGGAGGCAAAGTCCAGGGGAAACCAGATGGCAGCTTCTGATAGCCCTATCACAGCGGAGGAGCACAGGACACGCTTAATTCCCCCAGCAATGAGTAGCGACCACATGTGTGAAATGCTGCCTAGGGAAGCACATTAGAGATGCCACGCCCAGGGTTTTTAGTTGGGGGATGGATATGTCGACAACGTCTGCCTACTACATAACAAATTCCAGACTCCCAGAAGGAAGGCAGTGTTCAGCATAAACCACGTTGTTTGCACAACCAGTTCAGGCACAGTGAGCTGCTCTTATCATTGAGGGGATGGTGGGAACTGTCCAGAATCCAAGCTCTCAGATACCAGCCAAGGACCAACCTTCAAATCAGACCTTTCTAAAGATAACAGTCTCAGGCCTGCTATGTTAACTCTTTTCTACCCAGGCATCCTCAGCTATTCTTAGCTTTTAGTTTATGGCAACATATTGCAGTTTCCAGATGCCAGATTAAATTTATATTATTGAATTTTAACTAACTTGACTAATTATATGATTGAGTGAATTTAGCCCTCACAAAATAGACAAGTGGCCTGGAAATGATTGTTTCAAAGAAAACCTAAGTCAAAGCAAATATTAAGAATGCTTGCACACAAGATGCAATAGCTCTTGCCTGTACTCCCAGAACTTTGAGAGGCCGAGGCAGGAGGATCACTTGAGTTCAGGAGTTCAAGATCAGCCTGGGCAATATAGCAAGATTTCGTCTCTACTAAAAATCAAAAAAATTAGCTGGGGATGGTGGTGCATGCCTGCAGTCCCAGCTACTCAGGAGACTGAGGTGGGAGGATTGTTTGAGCTCCGGAGATGGAGGCTGAAATGAGCTGTGATTGTACCACTGTACTCCAGCCTGAGTGACAGAGCAAGATCTCATCTCAAAAAAAAAAAAAAAAAAAAAAGGAATGCTTTGCACATCTGGAGTGACACATCTCCTCAAAATAGATCTTTGTCAGCCACATGATGAGGTAAAAATGATGATATTCCTTCCTCTTTGTCCTTTTTAAAATGCCCGTGGTCTGTATATGGTCATTTGTAAAATCAAACATGTTCAAGAGAACATTATCAAAAATGCTGTAGACCATTGGTCTTAACAGTCGTGTCAATAAATTAGCTTTACAAGTGTGCTGAGGTCCCCAGAGGGTGTTACAGGTTGGTCAGCTACCCCCTCTGGGTGTGTCCTGGTCCTTTGACATCCGGCTCCTAGGTGTAGACGAACCTGATTTGGGTTGAGGAGACTCCATCTGAGGAGGAGGCAGCAGCAGGATGTCGGGGAGAGAGGCCTGGACCGGGACAATGCATCGAGTTCCAGGCTCAGCTCTGGAGCCGTGTGGCGTGGTTAAGGGAAATATCTTAAATGCGCTGGGCCTCAGTTTCTTCACCTGTTAAGGGATTTCCTCGCTTAACTGACACCTCCAAAAAATCACCTTGGAGTCTGTTATTGTTGTTGTTTCTTTTTATTGTTATATACTTTGCCTCTGTCCTAATAATACTTGTTGAAGATGAACAAATGAACAAACAAACAAATGAATGAGTGAATGAATGAGATGAACTGTCAAGTCCCATGCATCTCTGACAGATGACAAATGTATTATCTGGTCATTGAATATGCTCAGGTCTAAATTCTCTATCATTGGCTCTTCCCCCTCCCTGTTTTGTATATTTTTCTCACATCCTTTTATGATCATCTGGGTAATAATGTGGCCATTCTACATTCTTTCTAAAGCAGTGTGGTTCATTTTTACCCATCTGATTTCTCCTTGTTTGTGAAATTTAAAAAAAAGAAAAAGAAAATAGAAGGCTAAACGCCCACCTGTACCCTCGCAGCATTCATGCTTCACAGGCCTGTGTTTCTGAACAAGTGCTGTGATACTGTTGTCCTTCCCTTGATTTAGTGGGTCGGCCTTGCAATCTAAAAATAGTTCCTATTTTTACAAATAAAATGGAAATGCAAAATGTTCTGTCTCTGAAAACCTGGAGAGTCAAGTTGCCGGAAAGGGAGAAGCAGAGTGAATCCGTAAGGGGAATGGGCTGGGAACATTTCTTGGAAACTTCCTACATGTGCTGGTGGCAGCCAGCCCTGAACTAGAAGGGGCCTGGGGAAGCCAAGCAAAGCTACTGTGCTCAGTTCCTCTGGACGCAGAGGGCCTGAGCTGTCTGCTGCAGCCCGGCTGCCTCTCTTTTTCCCCTACCACATCCACCCTTCTCCCTTGTGTTCAGCCAAGGCAGGTTGGAACCTTTCAAAGGAAACTAAGCTCAACAGAGCTGAGGGAGAGCAAAGACCCAAGCTCAGAGCTGCAACTCATGGGGCATGTGGCTTTTCTGTCCCAGTGAGTGGGAGGCCCCAGAACTCAGTGGTGCACAGCCCAGGGCTGGACCATGATGTGGGGCCCACCTGGAGATGTGCAAGTCTCCTGGGTATTAGAGAGTGTCCAGTCTAAATGGTGAGGGTTGGGGGGTCTGGGAGTGATGCAGTACAGGTGAAGGTAGGCGTCCTGGAGGCCCCTAAGACCTAACAGGTGGTGGCCAGCCTGTTCCAGCCTTCAGGGATCCTAATTGTAGGCTCCTGTCAGGGCCAGCTCTTCCCATTAGCCACCAACCCAGGGCTGGGGGTCAGGGCACACGTTGGTCCTGGGGAATAGGTGAGAGCCAGACAGGGCCTCAGTCCTGAGCAGGGACCAAGGTCTCAGTGTGGGCTCAGTGGCCAGTCTGGCCCATGCTGACTAACTGACCTTCTGAGGTGACACTGGACAGTAGTAGCCACATGGCCTGTCCTTGTGGGGAGGGGGCTGGGCAGCAGGAAGAAGGAAGGGAGGAGGGGAAGTGAAGGCCAGAGGGCTGGACCATCACCTTTTGGTGGTATCTCAGCAGTCCTGGGGGCCCTCTGTGGCTCTCCCTCTGTCTGGCTCTCTCTAGGCCCATCTAAGGCACGATTTGAATCTTGCACTCCTTTGTGCCTAGTGCCCTGGGTCTGGTAAGTGGCTGATAGAACTAAATGCCTATTGAATGGAAATTTGAGTGAAAGATGCCAATGAAACTCAACGATATGCAGAGGGGAGTATTTGTCCCCATCATAAAGAGTCCCCCTTGCAGGGTGGTCTCATACCTGATGAAGTCCGTCTACCTAAGGAAGGTCAATGCCTCTGTTTTCTCATGCTCTAGGTCAGGACCTGGATTCTCACCGTGGGCTACACGACCGCTTTTGGGGCCATGTTTGCAAAGACCTGGAGAGTCCACGCCATCTTCAAAAATGTGAAAATGAAGAAGAAGGTAATCACTCTCCTTCTGTTTCAGGGTATTAGTAGTGTTCACCCAGCATTTATCTAGCAAATATATACTATATTCCAGGCAGTGAGCTATTTGCTGGGGATCCAAGCTAAACGCAATCCCTGCCTCCTGCCACCTTCAGCCTACTGGGGAAATCAGACAGTTAACAAAGCATTTACAATACACAGTTATCAGGGCTGGCTGGGGACATGTTGGGGGTGCTGGGGTACAAAACACTCAAGGGAGGCTTCACAGAGGAAGTGCCATCTATGCTGGGGCCTGGAGGGTGAGTGGGAGTTAGCCAAGCCAAGGACATAGGGATGCTGGGGACCTTGTCAAAGGAACCATCCATGGCAGCCTGGGGATGGGAGGCGGGTGGTCAGGGGCTGAGAGAGGCTTGGTGTGGCTGGGCCATAGGGTTCGTGGGGACAGGGTGCAGGAAGAGGCTGGAAGGGAAGGCAGGAGCCACATTAAGGAATCTGCACTTTAATTTATGGGCAATAGGGAGCCCTGAAAAGAGAGGAGTGAAACAGGGCTGGTATCTGATTTAATGATTCCATTTTCAAAGAGGCCCTTGTAGGACAAGAGCTCAGCCTTCACACCGTGGACTGCATTCACCACCCGTGCGGTTTGGTATAGACATGATGTTGCCAGACCCTGACTCTTAGTCACAGAGAAACTTTGTCCACCACTGTCCTCTTTAACTCTTGCAGTGGTACTAGATCTCCCCTTTCTTCTGGATAAAATTTGTGGCAAGTCTTGTGATTTTGAAGGTCCTCTGGTCAGTAACTATTATAATATGTAGAGTCTATTGTTATATTCAAAACTTCAAACAGCATTGATTGGCACAACTTCTCCCTCTTCCAGCTCAGGCCTGCAGCAGGCCGGCCACCTGCCTTGGGAGGAGTATGGGCTGGCTGCTTCTGTCTTTGGCCAGCCTGCATTCTTTCCCCATCATCCCATCCACCCAGGTGTCCAACCCCTCCGGAGCTGGAATTAGGAGTGGTGGAAAGGGCAGGAAATACCTTACTTGCTCAGAGCTGGCATTGGTTTTACTGGGCCTGGCGAGGATTGCGGTGGCCCCTTTAGACTCCTGGGGTGCTTTTCTGAGTCCCTCATTACTGGGACTTTCTCTCCTGCTGTGCTCTTGATGCAGGTGAAATGCTCCCCCAATTGGCTATTTGTGGCTTCTTCCTCTGCTCCTGAGCATCCTTCAGTTCTCCACCCTGGGATCACCTCACCCCTCCAGCTAGTCCTGGACAGGGCCACACAAACTCTCCCTCACCCATGACCCACATCTGGGGCGCAGAAAGCATTCCTGCATCCTTTGCACCTACAAACTCCAGGACTGAAGGTTGATGTCACTGTAGCAGCTGCCTCTCTTTTGTTCCATCCTCAGAGCAGCTGGCCAGTCCATCATCCACCTTTAGGTTTCTCAAGCAGGAGTCAGACACCAGTCCACAGGGTCCTCCAGGCCACAGAGACTCCTATCAAGCCACCCAGTGATCTCCTTTTCACTGGAAACCAAGGCCTCTCCCTTGATTTGAGGTTATGGAGGAAGCATTCCCTCCCAGTCCACCCATTTCTCTCACCAGGGTACCATGACACCTCTTACCAAAAATCCTCTTCTCAATCCAGTTCCCCACCCATCACACCCTAACCCCCTGCACACACTCTTCAAATCCTGATGTGGGCGTCACCTGTTTACCGACACCTCCTCAGCAGATCCTCACTGTGGGCTCATCCCGGAGGAACATGGAGCCTGTTGTTCTGGTTTTTCATCCGAGCCTGCATTTTGCTCCCTGGTTACCTGGCACCAGTGGCAAACAGCAACCCAGCCCGAGCAGTGAGGTCAACAGGCTAAACAGAAGGCTGGAGTTCTAGTCTCTGCTCCACTGCTGATCTGCCGTGTTAGACAAAGCTCTCAGTCTTTCAGGACTTCTGTGTCCTCATCTGTAGAATGCGGACACATTAACATAGTATTGTCCCCTTAGCTGTGATTCTGTGGGTTCCCGCCTGGTGCCCTGGTGATACGTCTCACTCCTCAGGCCCCCCACCCACCTCTTCACTGCCAAGGTTCTTCTTCAGGACTGCAGCCCCCTGTCCTCTCCAGATGAGATGGAGGTATATTCTGTTCTCTGCCCCTTGCCCCACACCCAAACCACCTTAGGAAATCCACAGGCTGCATTTAGAGGGGGGAAAGGGCCCTGCTCTGCCACCCTGTCCCTGTGCTCGCATGGAGGGGCCGTCTCTGGGCCCCGGCAGCATTTATGACAACTCTCCGTAAGATGAGAGGCCTGGCCACCCCAGTGTTTCTCAGCTGTGGCTGCACACTGCAATCCCAGAGGACCTTTTGAAAACTACAAGAAGTTGCCCAGGCCAGTTGAAATGAGGGCTTTGGGGCCGGAGCTGAACATCAGTAGTTTTTCAGCTTTCCCTGGTGATGTTAATATACTGCCGAAGTTGGGGACCTGTGGTCTAGGTCAGGGCTTGAGTGTGGCTGCCCTGCAAGCTGTTAGAAATGCAAGTTCCTGGGCCCTGCCCTGACCCTAATGAACAGGAATCCTTGGGAGGAGCCCAGGAGCCTGTGTTTTCCCCATCCCTGGCCAAAGCAAGCCAAGGCTGGAGAGCCACTGGCCTAGGTGGCTTCTGGGGCCCCTCCTGTTCTGCTCTTAAACCAGGATGACAACTCCATCCAGGTTTGGAAGAAGCGCAGTGTTGGTTCCTTTGTGCTAATATGGTCATCTGTGATAAGGAACCTGCCTTTATGCTCTCTAACATGACTGCCAAGCAAGAACACACCAACTGTCTGGCCGCAATCGACAAAACATATCAGGAAAACGGCAGGAGTTCAGTTGTCTGGAAGCTCCCTGTGGGGATGTTGTGTGGTCACCAGAGGCCATGGGCTTTTGCTCACTTCCTCCTGCACTGCCTGAGCTGGGGGAAACTCGGTCCCCGCCAAGGGTCTGGGCCAACTCTGAGAGCTCAGGCTTGCAGTGGGTCCAGGCATCCAGGGAGGGGGCTTATCTGAGAAACAAGCCCCCCCCACACACACACTTTTTTAACTTTTTTTAACTTTTTAAACTTTCTTTACTTTTTTTTTTTTTTAACTTTTTAAAACTTTTTTTCTACTTTTGTTTTTAAGGGTAATGATGTCAGAGACAGTGGGGATTAAAACAGTCTCTTAACGGGTATGAGGTTAGAGGACTAGAAGGTGACAGAGGTGGACATCAGAGGATGGTAATTGTGTCACTAGGCATCTAGAGGAAGATGATTGTGATGGTGAGGAGGGCCTCAGGACCAGCGGGGGAAATGACATCAAGGATGGTGAGGGTGATGTCAGGGACAGAAAGGGAAATGAGAGCGATAAGCTTCATGCACAGAGGGGATCAGGGCCACCTCTATTGAGTTAATGACACTGAACTCTCCACTTAAAAATGGTTAGTTAAAATGGTAAAGTTTATGTGCATTTTACCACAATAAAAACAAAACTGTAACAATAAAAACCAACTTGGTTATGTAAAAAATTGGAACTGTGAAGAAGAGCCCAATTTTGAACTACACCTGTCACAACCCTTTCAAAACAATCTGGTTCCCTGATTGAGTGTGTGGTTTGGGTAAGATATAAATTTCTCTTCTCTACCATACCCCCCTGTAATTTGGTTGGTAAATAATACTTAACCACAGCACCACAAACCGGCTCCTGGAATCACTAGAAAGCCCAGAGTGACCCCAAAGAGTTTCTCATACTGGAATAATGTGCTCATCCAGCCTTCATCATTTTCACAACAAAATTAGTACCAAATCTTGTACCGAAAGCCTTTGGCAGTTCATATTGTTCGTTTGTATTGTGCAACCATCATCACCATCCATCTACAAACCTTTTCATCTTCCCAAACTGAAACTCCATACCCATTCAACACTAACTCCCTCTTCTCCCTTCCTCTCCCCACAGCCGTGCCCACCATGATTCTCCTTTCTATGAATTTGACTCCTCTAGGAACCTCATATAAGTTAAATCATACAATATTTGTCCTTTGGTGACTGACTTGTTTTGTTTCTTTTAAAGAAGTTTAGACTTTTTTTAGTGGCCCCCTTTTTTTTTTTTTTTTTACTGACATATATACTAGATTTATATAAATTTGCAAATGCAATCATTTGCTTTTTTTCAATGCAGTTTTTTTATCCTTTTCTTCTTTGCATAGCTCCCACCCCTCCTCCCTCCATCCATGATGGCTTGCCCTCCCCAAACATACATACACACACAAACTTCACCCCATATGCCCTGTATGTCCACATTTTTGAAAGCATTAAAGGAAAAGAAGGCTATTAAACACGTGTGACTTATGCTTCCAAATTTCGTATTTTTACAGCATGTTACTTTTTTTCTAAAGACCAATTGTAAAATCTTTTTAAATCGAGGAGGTTTATTACAGTCTTTATTTTGCCTCATACTAGGACCAAATGGAAGTGTTGAGGCAAGAGTAGAAATTTAGAGATGACACCTTCTGTTCTGGGGGCAGATGCTTTTTGAGGACAATGGAAGTTCACTACAAATATGACTGGGTTCTGTTGCAGACAATAACATGACTGGGAAAAGCACCTGAGGATAAACCCTCAGACTTTCATCTGGGCTCAACTTAAGGAATATGCCGAGGGCTCTTAGCAGCTATCCTGCAGCATCCGCCACCTAAAGACAACAGGAGAGCTGAGCCCCAGGGGCACCATCCATGCTGTATTCCCCGTGAATGGTGTTCCCTGAAGAAATGAGTTGGCCCTAGTGGAAGGCCAGTCTGAATAGGTCAGAAAATCTCAAGTTTTTTGAAAAAATAAAGAGATGCCCTTTTCTCTTAACCAAGCATCAGCCAAGTTTTTCTGCAAAGAGCCAGATAGTCAATAGGTAAGACTTTGCAGGCTCTTCTGTCATGGTTGCAGCTACTCAACTTTGCTTTTATAGAATGAAAGCAACCATAGACAAATATGCAAATGACATTCATTTAAATGAGTATGGTAAAGGTGTAAATTTCTCTTCTCTACCTTACCCTCCTTGTAATTGAGGGTACACTCATTTAAACGAGCAAGGCTACATTCCCATAAAACTTTATTTGCAAAAATAGATGGTGGGCCAAATCAGTAGTTTGCTAATCCCTGCTCTAAACAACTCAGAAGTCACATTTAGTAAAAATCGCTGGATCTGTTGAACAGTTATTGTAAGCCAGGCTCTGGTAATCTAGTGTGGCATGTGCAAATATTATCCCCATGTTCTAGATGAGGAAACTGGTTCAGAGTGGGAAGGGAATTACCCAAGATCACACAACTAGTTAGTTCATTTCAAACTTAGATCTGATTCCAGAACCAGGTGCTTAATCATTACTGGGTGCCTTTGCTTTCATCTGCCACTAAGTACCTCCTACCCACAGAGAGAGGACTGCATGTGATAGCATCAGTGAGCACTGACATAACCCAGAGAGAAGTTCAGGCAGCATTTAAGAGAAGGAAAGAAGTCAAAGAATCTAAGAATAGGGAGATGGCCTTGCCTAATGCAAGGGGTCTCTGGTGCTCAGATCAGTGCTTTTTTTTTTTCTTTCCTTCCTTCTGTTTTTATTATTTAAGATTATTTTAAATCACCTCTACTTGACACTGTATTTTGTATTCCCACGGGTGTACTTGTATAATTTTCATTACTAGTCTTCCCCAAAACATGCATGTTTCTTAGGGCAGAATGTTTGTTTTGTCCACTGTTGCATCCTCGGTGCCTAGAACAGAACCTGACTCAGGGTAAGCACTCAATAAATATTTCTACAATTAATAAATAAAAAGTGATTCATAACTACTTAGCCTAAACCCATTCAGTCACAAACAGTGGCTACATGCCAGGGTTTGTGAATGGTGCCAAAAGGAAAATAACCATTTCCTCTCTGATTCTCAGCATCTTCCCACCATGCACCCATCCACACATGATGATTAGTCTTGTGTCTAGTAGAGCTTAGGTGCAGTATCACATTTGGCCCCTAGATGTCACTGTGTCTTACACATAAACACAGAATCACTAATTGTCAAAAACCCAAGTAATGGTAGCCAGCTACCATTTGTTGATCATCTTCTCTGTGCCAGACACTGTACTAAATGCTTTCCGTGCCTCATCTCATTTTATTCTTACACTAACTGTACAATTTAAGGATCACTGACCACACTTTGAAAAGAAGGAAACTGAGTCCTAGCAAAGTTAAGCAACTTGTTCAAGATCACGCTTGACAAGAATTGGGATTAGAATGAGGTCTTCTACTTCCAAAACCTGTGTTCTTTCCTTTATACCATACTTGGAGAATAACACAGAAGCCCTCCTCTCTCCCTCCCCCTGCCCCTGCCCATTTTACAAATGAGAAATGCAGAATGAGAGCAAGGAAGTGATTGGCTCATGGTCACACAGCTAGCAAGGAACAGAGCCAGAATTCTAACTCATGTCCACTTAATTTTAAATCCTTTAGAATTCCACTGCCCCAGCCGGGTGTGGTGGCTCACACCTGTAACCACAGCACTTTGGGAGGCCGAGGCAGGTGGATCACTCGAGGTCAGGAGTTCGAGACCAGCCTGGTCAACATGGTGAAACCCTGTCTCTCTTAAAAATACAGAAATTAGCTGGGTGTAGTGGCACATGCCTGTAATCCCAGCTACTCAGGAGGCTGAGGCAGGAGAATTGCTTGAACCCAGGAAGGAAGTGGAGGCTGCAGTGAGCCCAAATTGCACCATTGCATTCCAGCCTAAGTGACAAAGCAAGATTCCATCTAAAAAAAAAAAAAAAAAAAAAAAAAAAATCCACTTCCTCAGACTTCATATTTGAGCCATTAAATTGGAAGGATTTACTTTATGACATTTACAAGAGGAAAATTCTGGTGCTCAGCTTTTAAAGCTGTCTATGCCCCTTGCAGGGTATGCCTAGATTCGTGGAGGAGGAGGAGCTGCTGGGGCTCAACCTTCAAATCAGGGTAGGAGTATGCCAGCAGAAAGGTGCAGGTCAGACCTTCCAGGGGTCAGGAATAGCGGGACAAATGCCTGGGGGCTCAAACAGCCCCATGTTCAGCATCACGTAGATATGAGGCTCCTTCCAGCCCGTCCCCTAACTGCTAAGCTCCTTAGGCATTTTGCCCCAGTTTCTCAAGACTGGCAGGGAGTTGCCTAGTTCCCCAGAGGGTGAGAGTTAAGCTGGGTTTCTGCAAAGCACCAGCAGTTCACCATATCCTTGAAAATCTCAGAGCGGGCTTTGCCGGTGCCCTGCCCCCAGGTAAAGCGGTTTTGCTGGATTTAATCTCCTTGGCAGTCACTGAGCCAACACTTTCCTCGTGTTCTTTTTACATTCGGTAACATAAAGGCCCCTCGGGTTTTTATTTCTCCTTTAAAAATGGCTTTAATCGTTAAAAACCAAACCTGGTGATATTTCTTAAGCTTCTGCCTGAGTTTTGTTTGTTTTTCCATGAGTCTCTTCCAGAACTACTTTATCACATTAGCTTTTCTGGAGAGTGAGGGGATATATAAACATGAAGTGAATGAAATACAGGTCAGCTTTGGCACCGAAAATATTTATCCCCCGGCCGATCCCTATCAAACAGACGTAAAGTGGGGTAGGAGTCTCACAGAGTAATAAAAATATCCCAGGCTGCAAAGAGGAATGGGAGTTATATTTCTTCTTTTTATATTATTTCATGTCGATTCAATTCATCAGACTTTTAAGTAGCTACTGCATGCCAGGCCCTGGTAGGTGCTGAGGGAACACAAATAAAACGGGCTTGCTTTCTGTCTAGGGCTCCCCAGTTTACTGAGGAGGGAAGACGTGTATACAACTTAATATAGCTTCTGATTGTTGCTGTAAATGTTTGAGGATGTGAATTCCGGAGAAAAGAGAGCTCGGTCCAAATCCAGGCTTCATCTCTTATTAAGTTTATTATATTGAACAAGTTACTTAGCCCTTCTAAGCCTCAGTTTGCTCATCCATAAAATAAGAATAATAACAATATTTGCCTTTATGTGAGACACTGACTCTGAAACCATCAACCCAGAGGCAGGCACAGAGTAAGTGTTCATTAAATGTTAGCTATTCTTCTCATTGTTGTTACTATTGTGGTTCCTCCTGATAATTAAGTATGTGGACAAAGCGCTATGGAGTAATTAGTTGTGCTGCAGGAATTAGAGAGGACTTCATGGAGGAGGTGACAATTGATCGAGATGTTTAAGGATTATTAGAAGTTTGCCAAATAGAAAGAATAGGGTGTTCCAGACAAGAGAACTAGCACCTACAAAGACCTGGAGGGTGAAAATCACAGCTTGGCTGGGGACTAGGAGTGGCCAAACTTCAACAAAATGCACATGTGTGTTTGGAGAGTGATAAGGTCAAGCTTGTGAAAGGCCTTGAATGTCATGCAGAGGAGCTTGGCTGGATTTATCCTGTGGGTGATGGGGAATCGCAAGAGACCCTCCAGCTGGGGGGGTTCATGATGCAGGTTCCCCCGTGACCTGGGCCCCCAGCTGCTGCGTGGGAAGCTGTCTCTCACATCGGCTCCCCTCCGCTCCTTCCCGCTCTGTAGATCATCAAGGACCAGAAACTACTTGTGATCGTGGGGGGCATGCTGCTGATCGACCTGTGTATCCTGATCTGCTGGCAGGCTGTGGACCCCCTGCGAAGGACAGTGGAGAAGTACAGCATGGAGGTAAGCCCTCCATGCCAGCAGGAGGGAAGCCTGCAGATGCAGCCCCTGGCACATGAGGACAGTGAGGCTGCACAGCTCCCAGACTGCCCAGCACCCCACTGGGAACACTTCATCAGTTCCATTTCCTTCCATTTGAGACATGTAATTCCAGGGAGGCCAAATATAAGGTGTTGTGAAAGAAGTTGATTTTAATATTAATACACGCAGAATGAATGGGAAATGTTGGGCTTTTTAAAAGAGTGTATTCTTATACATTGTAGAAGCCTTCATTTATAAGATCCATCACTTGAGAAATGACATTGCATATTTATCTCAATTTTAAAGTAAATCTCCTAAAAAGTGCTACTAGGGTATAAACATTCTGAAAGCTCCTTCTAGATACTATATTGTTTTCAAAGTGATGGGCAATATATTTCTTTTCACACACTTGATATCAGATGTTTGTTGTTAAAATAAGGAACCTCACATAAAAGTACTGTTAAATATATTTTTTAGTTGTCTTGCAGTCAGCCTTGCCCTGAACTCGCACTGGTCTTTCTAGGATTCTCCAGATTATTTAAGTTTGAGTCTCTTAGGACGTTGTAGTTTTGTTGACTTTCATTTGGAATAGTTAGACTGTCTTTGTGGGATACAGCTGAGCTGCAGTGGGGTGTGCTATTTGGTAGAATTTCTGTACAGTGTAACAAACTCTAAGAAAATTAGAATCTCTGTTTCTCTCACTGCCTTATTAGAGAAATCTTTTGTGGGAATTTAGTGTGAATTCTTACACTAAACCAGAAATGGTCATTCTATGCACTGAGGGCAGAGCCTTTTGTCCTTCTAGACAAGAAGGTTTTATAGAAAATAAGATGCTCAGCCTCATTTATCTCGAGACAGAGTGTTTACTCAGCTTGGTAAGAAGTTATGCATTCAGAGCAGCAGCAGAGAATGCCATTTAGGAAAGAGGTTGAGAACTATGTCCCTCCACCTGACCACCTTCCACATATAAGTGAGACTCCAGACAGTCACAACTAGAACTGGCAAGGAGGACAGACCCGACACTGGCTGTGCCCACGGGCCAAGGGGGCAGGAACTGAGTCCACTCGAGCGGACAGGCTATTTTTGGATGGGGGGAACATCTGGTCACCATTCACCCTGCAAGGTAGGCAACAGAACAGCTGGGTGGGTCCCAATTCATCCCAAGGGAATGCCCCCTTCATCCCAAGGGAATTCCCTGCCCACCACCAGAATTTAGAAATCCAGACAGGATGTCAACACCAGGAAGAGCTATCATTGGCTAACTGGGCCCCTGAGCTAGGGAGAGACTGTGGCGGTGATAATAACAAGCAATGATGATAATAAGAGCAATGATGATGATGACAGCTGGCATCATGTGTTAACTCATTTAATCCTCACAGCAATTCTAGGAGGTAGATGCTGTCCTTAACCTCATTTTACTGATGAGGAAACAGAAACCCAGAGAGGCTGTGTAACTTACCCAAGGTTACCTAGCAGGTTAGTGACAATACCACTAACTACCCTCTCACCTACTGCCTAACCCTGCCTTTCAACACCTGGGCAGCTCTTAGCAGTTTTACAGGCTTTCTTAAACCTTTGTTCATTGGCCACAGATCTGGGAAGTGAGTAGGGTAGGGAAATGTTCTCCCTTTCTACAGATAAGGAGAAAAAAGTAGAATAATGGGCAGACTGAGGGCCCAGGAGATCAAGCAATAAGAGCAGGGTGAGTCAGGCAGAGTTTGTGGAAGGCCTGGAGCTGGGCCAGGTGGACAGAACGAGGCACAGTGGCTCAGTGTGGAGCCCAGCCATGGGCTAGGGAGGCTGAATGGCTGCCGCCTCTATTCTAGATGAAGGTGGGAGCTGAGTATTCACGAGGGGTTCCCAAGGCTCCAGCTGTGGCGGGGAGACGCTGGCAGTGCCAGAGTCAACAGACTCTGGAAATGGGGATGCCTGTCCTACCGGACCATTTAGGCAAGGTAAACGTGTGCAGTCTGATGTGTCTAGCTGATGGTTTGCTATTATGGCTCTTACTTACCTTCCTTTTGTTCTGTAATAAGCACTGCTGCTATCAATGGCTCTGTGCATAGAACCCCAGCACATTCCGGACTTTCCAAGGCTATGGTTCTCAAACTGAAGAGTCCCGGGGTGCTGCAGAAGTGCCTTTCTGTGTAGATAAGGAAACTGAGCCTGGAAAGGTGCTGTCCAGGGCCCAGGGTCACCCAGATTGTCCAAGGCAAGGCCCAGATAGGCTGTTCCTGTGTCTCCCTCTGGGGTGTGCTGAGATTTCTCTCAGAACCTTTTCTGGCAGGTGCCTACTTTTCTTCTTTTATTTTAGGGTTGGCCTGTCCCTCTGTTGCTATGGTAACAGAACCCTTTGATCTGTCCACCCACAGCCCTGTTTATTGTCCTTTTTCTGCCAAACAGCACCAAGCTGTTGGTTTCTCTCAGACCCTCCTCTGTCAGACACAACAGGGTAGTTGAACAATGTGCCCAGGGCCTGAGGTATCCTAAAGTCTCCTTCAAGGGGCTGTTTTGTCCAGGACCTCCAAACAGAAAGCCTAGGCTTTGGGGAGAGATGATGAAAGACCCTTGTGGCCCATCCCTCCCTCCCCGTTACCTACTTCAGACACCCTTGTGTGCTCCAGACTCTGAGCACCTGAGGATTCCAGGCATGGGCCTTGCAATGTGGTACACATCCTAGCCTTTGCTCATGCTGTGTCCCCTTCCAGAATCTTCTCTGCCAAGTATACGACTTCAGCTTCAGCACCAGTGTTACCTCCTATGGAGAGGTGTTCCTGTGTTTACTGGCTCCCCTGGAGTCGAGAACCTGCTCTGCCTCGCTTCCTCCCCCAGCATCCCCAACATTCCCCAGCAAGTCAGAAGTCTCTGCTTCTCCAGGACAGGGCCACGTCTCAGCCAGCCCCCACACAGCCCACCCAGCACCCCATGGCTGGCATCTTCCATGGGAAGACACAGATAGTCACAGCCTCATGGCAGCCTGTAGGCAAGTGGGGGAGCAGACTAAACCTGCAGATGAATAACCCTATCACTTCAGATCACTGTCGACTCTGAAAGCAGTGAGAGGGAAATAAAAAGAACCCAGGGCTTGGGAATAACAGGAAGGACCCATGGAAGCGATTCACCCTGAGAGAGCGTACTCAAGGGTCCTTGGAATGCAAGCCCCTAGAGGCCTACTAGGGGCAGCCCAGCCCCCGATCCTTATTCATTTCTGTGCCATAAATATTGATTGATTGATTTTATTTTTATTTGGAGACAGAGTCTCACTCTGTCACCCAGGCTGGAGTGCAGTGGCACGATCTTGGCTTACTGCTCAACCTCCATCTCCTGGGTTCAAGTGATTCTCACGCCTCAGCCTCCCAAGTAGCTGGGACTACAGGTGTGCGCCACCACGCCTGACTACATTTTGTATTCTTAGTAGAGATATGCTTTCACCATGTTGTCCAGGCTGGTCTCAAACTCCTGGCCTCAAGTGATCCACCCGCCTCGGCCTCCCAAAGTGCTAGGATTACAGGTGTGAGCCACCTCGCCCAGCCATGTATATGTCATAAGTATTTCTGTAGCACTTGTCATGTGCCAGGCACTGTTCTAAATGCTTTACAAATATGAACTCATTTAATTTAATCTTTATAACAATCCTGTGAGGTAGGAGACATTTTTGCCCCCATTTTATAGATGAGGAAACTGAGACACAGAGACCTTCAGTGACTGGCCCAGGTCATGCAGCCAGTGAATGGCAGAGCCTGGATTCCACCCCAGGTGGTCTGCTTTCAACCATGTTGCCACCCAACTCCACATAAGGGTGGAAAGGGTCCCTGAGGTGGGG
Organism: Pongo pygmaeus; assembly: GCF_028885625.2. Taxonomy (NCBI): domain Eukaryota; kingdom Metazoa; phylum Chordata; class Mammalia; order Primates; family Hominidae; genus Pongo; species Pongo pygmaeus. The sequence goes on along the minus strand of NC_072386.2, from coordinate 88,709,910 downwards.
GACAGAGGTCCTGACTTCTGGTTTCACTGCCTCTTTCCTCTTTCAGGGGCTACACACAGCCCCTCTCAGGGCAGGCTGACTGTGTGGCTGTGGTCCTGGAGCCTGACTCCATGACGCCCCTGCCACTGCCAAGCCTCCAGCTATGGCTCAGCACCCCACAGCCTCCTCATGCCCCAAAGTGATTCCAGCCTCACTCTCACCTTTTTCACCAGCTATGCATCAGGCCCTGTGCTGGACTCCAGAGAGAAGCAGTGAATGAGATGTGGCCCTTCCTTCAAGGACCTCTTAGAGCGGTTAGGAAGACAGACAAGTCAGTGGCTAATTCGCAACCCTCATGGTACAGGGTGCTGTGGAGCCCGAGGAGGGATGCCAGTCTGGCCTCATAGGGTCAAAGAAGGCTTTTCAGCTGAAAGCCAAGGAGGCCTGAGCTGGTGTGGGAGCTGGGAGGGTCACTCAGGCAGAGGCCGCTGCATTTGGAGAGCAGGCAGCGTGTCCAGTGAACCAAGTGCTGAGAGGACACAGGCAGGGAACACAACACACAGTGCTACTCCGGTGTACATCGGCACAACCACTTGGAAAACTATTTGACATGAGTCATGTCAAGGATGCACATGCCCCACAGCCCAGCCATTCCACTAGGACACATCCCTAGGGAAGGTCTCACGCATATGCCCAAGGAGACCCAAGCCTGGGTGTTCACAGCAGCACTGTTTATAACTGCCAAAAACTGGTAGCATCCTAAATGGCCCACAGGAACAGAATGGATACGTGCATTATGGTATTTCATACGGCTGTGGGAGTGAATGAACCACAGCCACACACATCAGTTCGAAGGCGTCTGAACAACACAGCAATGAACAAAAACAGCAAGTCACGCATGAATACCCAAAACAGGCTTTCACACGCTTCAAGTTCAAACACTGGAGAAACTGAACAGAATATTGTTTAAGGATACATACATAGGTAGAAAACCATGTTTTAATAAAAGAAGAAGGCAATTGTTAACACAGAATTCAAGATTGGGGTTACCTCTTGGTGGGCAGGAGAGGAGGATATGATTGAGACAGGCACACAGGCCCCGTAAGGTTCTGACAATTCTGTTCTTCAAATCGTACATATACATTATATCTACTCTTCAGAAAGTATGATGTGGGGTTTTTTTGTTGTTGTTTTTTGTTTGTTTGTCTGTTTTGTTTTGTTTTGTTTTGTTTTGTTTTGTGACAGGATCTCACTCTGTTGCCCAGACTGGAGTGCAATGGCAAGATCACGGCTCACTGCACCTCCCCTGGCTCAGGTGATCCCCCAACCTCAGCCTCCCGAGTAGCTGGGACTACAGGCATGCACCACCACACCCCGTTAATTTTTGTATTTTTTGTAAAGATGGAGTTTCCTCATGTTGCCTAGACTGGTCTCCAATTCCTGGGCTCAAATGTTCCACCTGCCCTGGCCTCCCAAAGTGCTGTGATGACAGGAATGAGCCACCATGCCCAGCAGATGTATTTAATTTTTAAAATTTTATTTATACTTACTTAATAGACTTTATTTCTGAGGGTGGTTTTAGGTTTACAGAAAAAGTTAACAAAAGTACAAAGAGTTCTCATGTACCCTCCACCCACCCCCACCATTTCCTGTTATTAATATCTTGCATTGTCTGGTACATTTTTTCAAATGATGAACCAATATTGATACATTATTCTTCACCACAGTCCATAGTTTACATTAGGGTTCACTGTTCTACGGGCTTTGCCAAATGCATGTCATGTAGTCACCATTACAATATCATACAGAGTAGATTCACTGTTCTAAATATCCTCTGTGCTTTACTAATCCTTGACAACCACGGATCCATAGTTTTTCCTTTTCCAGAATGTCATATAGTTAAAATCATAGAGTATGTAGCCTTTTTAGACTGGCTTCTTTCATTTAGTAATATGCATTTAGGGTTCCTACATATATTTTTGTGGTTTGATAGCTCATTTCTTTTTATCACTGAATAATATCCTATTTCCTGGTATCTCATTTCTTTTTATCACTGAATAATATCCTATTTCCTGGATGTACCACAGATTGTTTATTCATTCACCCACCGAAGGGCATCTTAGTTGCTTCCAAGTTTTGGCAATTATACATAAGGCTGCTACAAACTTTCATGTGTGAGTTTTTGTGTGGACATAAATTTTCAATTCATTTGGATAAATACCTAGGAGTGCAAGTTATGATTATATGGTAAGAGGATGTTTAGTTTTGTAAGAAACTACCAAACCGTCTTCCAAAGTGGCTATACCATTTTGCAAACCCACGAGCAATGAATGGGAGTTCCTGTTGCTCCACATCCTTGCCTGCATTTGGTGTTGTCAGTGTTTTGGATTTTAGCCATTCTAATAGGTGTGTACTGGTATCTCATTGTTATAATTTTCAATTCCCCAGTGACATATGATGTTGAGCATCTTTTCATATGATTACTTGCCATCTAGTGAAAAGACTATTCAGATCTTTTGCACACTTTTTAAATAGATTGTTTTCTTATTGTTGAATTTTGAGAGGTCCTTGTATATTTTGGATGCAAGTCCTTCATTAGATATGTGTTTCATAAATATTTTCTCTCAGTTTGTCTCTTTATTCTCTTACATGGTCTTTTTCAGAGCAGGAGTTTTAAATTTTAATGAAATCGAGCTTATTACTTTTTTCTTTCATGGATCATACTTCTGATGTATCAAAACACTCGTTGCCAAACACAAAGTTACCTTGATTTTTTTCTATTATGTTTTATGGTTTTACATTTAACATTTAGGCCTGTGACCCATTTTGAGTAAAATTTTGTGAAAGGTGTAAGGTCTATGTCTAGACTCCTTTTGCGTGTTGTCCAGTTGTTCCAGCGCTGTTTGCTGAAAAGACGATCTTTTCTCCATTGTATTACCTTGGCATCTTTGTGATAGATCAGTTGACTGTATTTGTGTGGGTGTATTTCTGAGCTCCCTGTTCCATTACATTGATCTGTCTATTATTTCATCAATCCCACACTATGTTGGTTAGCATAGCTTTATAGTAAGTCTTGAAGTCAGGGAATGTCATTTCTCCAACTTTGTTCTTCAGTGTCGTGTGAGATCTTCTGGGTCTTTTGCCACTTATGTAAACTTTGGAATTAGTTTGTTGATATCCACAAAATAATCTGCTGGGATTTTTATTGGGATTACATTGAATGTATAGATCAAGTTGGGAAGTATTGACATCTTACCAATATTGAGTTTTCTGATCTATGAACGTGAAATATTTCTCCATTTATTTAGATGTTTTTTTTATTTTCTTTCATTAGAGTATTGTGGATTTCCTCATACAGATGTTTTACCTAATTTGTTAAATTTATACCTATTTCATTTCATTTGGGTGCTAATGTAAATGGGATTGCGTTTTTAATTTCAAATTTCAATTGCTCATTTCTGGTCCAGGCATACCTCACTTTATTGCACTTTGCAGATTTTACATTTTTTACAAATTGAAATTTATGGCAACCTTACACTGAGCAAATCTATAAGCACCATTTTTTCTGATAACATTTACTCACTTTGTGTCTCGGTGTCACATGTTGATAATTTTCGTAACATTTCAATCTTTTTATTACCATTATATCTATTATGGTGATCTGTGATCAGTGATCATTCCTGTTACTATTGTAATTGTTTTGGGGTACCACAAACCATGCCCAGATAAGAGGGCAAACTTAATTGGTTAAGCGTTCTGTGCGTTCTGACTGGTCTACCCACTGTTCTTCCATCTCTCTTCCTCTCCTTGCCCTCTCTGTTCTCTAAGACACAACAATATTGAAGTTAGGTCAGTTAATAACCCTGCAGTTGTCTCTAAGTGTTCAAGTAAGAGAAAGAGTCACACATCTCTCACTTCGAACCAAAATCTTGAAATGATTAAGCTTAGTGAGGAAGGCAGGTTGAAGGCAGGTTGAAAGCAGAGATAGGCCAAAAGCTAGGCCGAGTGCACTCAACAGTCAGGTTTTGAATGCAAAGGAAAAATTCTTGAAGGGAATTAAAAGTGCTATTTCAGTGAACACATGAATGATAAGAAAGCAAAACAGCCTTGTGGCTGATATGGAGAATGTTTGAGTGATCTGGATAAAAGATCAAACCAGCCACAACATTCCCTTAAGTCAAAGCCTGATCACATCTCAGTGAACTAGATCTCTTCAATTCCATGAAGGCTGACAGAGGTGAGGAAGTTGCAGAAGAAAAATTAAAAGCTAGCAGAGGCTGGTTCATGAGATTTAAAAGGAAAGAAGTCATCTCTATAACATAAAAGTGCAAGATAAAGCAGCAAGTGCTGATACAGAAGCTACAGAAAGTTATCTAGAAGATATAGCTGAGATCCTTGATGAAAGTGGCTACACTAAACAACACATTTTCAATGGAGATGAAACAGGCTTATGTTGAAAGAAGATGCCATCTAGGTCTTTCGTAGCCACAGAAGAGAAGTCAATGCCTGGCTTCAAAGTTTCAGAGGAAAGGCTGACTCTCTTGTTAAGAGCTAATGCAGCTAGTAACTTTAAGTTGAAGCCAGTGCCCATTTCCCATTTCAAAAATCCTAGGGCCCTGAAGAATTGTGCTAAATCTACTCTGCCTGTGCTCTATAAATGGAACAACAAAGCCTGGATGACAGCACATCTGTTACAGCATGGTTTCCTGAATAGTTGTAAGTCACTTTTAAGACTTACTGTTCAGAAATAAATTAATTAATTAAAATATTCTTTTCAAAATATTATTGCTCATTGACAATGTACCTGGTGTATTAGTCTGTTCCCACACTGCTATGAAGAAATATCCAAGACTGGGTAATTTATAAAAGAAAGAGGTTTAATTGACTCACAGTTCTGCATTGCTGGGAAGGCCTCAGGAAACTTTCAATCATAGCAGAAGGCAAAAGAGAAGCAGGCACCTTCTTCACAGGGTGGCAAGATGGAGTGAGTGCAAGAAGGGGAAATGCCAGACGCTTATAAAATTATTAGATCTCGTGAGAACTTACTATCGTGAGAACAGCATGGGGGAATTCCGCCGCCCCCCACCATGATCCAATTACCTCCATCTGGTCCCACCCTTGACATGTGGGAATTATCGGGATTACAATTCAAGGTGAGATTTGGGTGGAGACACAGCCAAACCATATCACCTGATTACCCAAGAGCTCTGATGGAGACGTAAAAGAAGATGAATGTTGTTTTCATGCCTGTTAACACAATATCCATTCTGCAGTCCATAGATCAAGGAATAATTCTGACTTTCAAGTCTTATTATTTAAGAAATACATCTTATAAGACTCTAGGCGCCATAGATAGAGATTTCTCTGATGGATCTGGGCAAAGTACATTAACCTTCTGGAAAGGATTCACCATTCTAGATGCCATTAAGAACATCTGAGATTCGTGGGAGGAGGTCAAAATGTCAACATTAACAGGAGTTTGGAAGAAGTTTATTCCAACTTTCATGGATAACTTTCAGGGTTTCAAGACCTCAGTGGAGGAAGTAACTGCAGATGTGGTGGAAATAGCAAGATAATTCGAATTAGAAGTGGAGCCTGAAGATGTGACTGGATTGCTGCAATCTCATGCTAAAACTTTAACAAGATACACCAAATAGTGCATCTAAGAGAGATCAGGATCAGCTCAGAGCCAGGAGGGACTCTCCACGGTGGGGAAAATAGATCTTCAGTGGTCCACATTCCCATCACAGATGCCTGAAATACTAGCCACAGGAGAGCTCCTTAGTACTCACAGGCCATTAACTTAGTATAGGGAGCTGCCTGGAGTCCATACAACTGCATTTTCCAGAGGATTTCACTCTGGGTCCCATTCACTCACCCCCCTGAAACCCAAGCTGCTGCATCAGGACACCATTTTGAGAGCCCAGCACCCACCAGAATATATCCTGCTCTAAGGCCCAAAAGCCCCTGCATCTATACATACTGAAGCCCAACTGACATTCCCCCACATCCACCCAGAGGGCTGCAGCATTATGACACCAGCCATAACTTGTGGCACAGCCGGGTCCTCAGGACTCTAGCCCACACAGTGTCCTATGCCCCAGAGAACATCAATGTACCACACCAGGAAGGCTACCCCCAGGATGAAGGGATCCAAAGCATGCTCTCCCCAGAGCCTGAGAATTGCCTGCCTGGGGATGCCGACAACCCCTCCTCCTCCAGCAGCAGGACCCTCATGCACCTGCAGACACCTTCAGGGATCTTGAGGTCTGTCCCACTCACCATAACCAGCATCCATGCACACCATCCATGGACCTGAGGACAGGTCCACCCTGCCTGCTGCCATCACCACCCACATGTGCTATCTGGGAATCTGAGGATTGGTCCACCCTGCCCATGACTGGCATCCATGAGCACTTCATAGGTGCCCTAGGGCTGGCCTTCCCAGCCTTCCAGCACCACCCACCCAACCATTACCACTACCTGGTGGCCTTAGGACTGGCCAGCCACCTCTTCTGCCACCAGAGGTGCCTATGCATGCTGCCTAAGGGCCCAAGGACCATTCCACCTAGGCCCACCATTGACACCACTGATGTCCACACGCAATACCCGGGGACCTGAGGACTGGCACACCCGGTACACAACTGCCACCACCAGTGCCCCTACATGCCACCCAGCGGCCAGCCCCAGGACCAGCTTGCCTGGTGTCCGTATCTCCAGTAAAGCCTCAACATAGCCTCCACTAATAATTACAGCCTAAGCTACTGAGAAATTCACAGCCATCACTGATGTTGATTACAGCCAAAGAAAACATACAGAGACTACACTACTAAGCCCATTCACAATCAAAGCCAAAGTACCCTATCCAGCCAACACTATAGACACATGTACAGGAAAAATTATTTCCCCATGAAAGTCAATCCCTAAAATTGGAAGAAGCAGCTGTTATACCAGATGCACAGATATCAATGTAAGGATACAAGAAATGTGAAAAAGCAAAGAAACATGATACCTCCAAAGGAACACAATAATTCTCCAATAACATATTCCAAAGAAAGGAAATCTATGAAATGCCAGAAAAGAAATTCAAAATGATGATCTTAAGGAAACTCAGTGAGATACAAGACAACACAGATGGACAAACACAAAGGAGTTGGGAAAACAATTTGAGATCTGAATGTGAAATTCAGCACAGAGATAGATATCATTAAGAAAGGAACCAGACAGAAATCCTAGAACTGAAGAATTCAATGAATGAAATTTAAAAAAACACAATTGAGAGCTTCAGAAATAGACTAGATCAAGCAAAAGAAAGAATTTCTAAATTTGAATAAAGCCATTTCCCAGATAAGCAAAAACAGGAAATTCATCATCACTAGACCATCCCTACAAGAAATGGTTAAGGGATTCCTACATCTGGAAGTGAAAGGATGGTATCTGCCTTCATGAAAACACACAAAAGTATAAAACTCACGGTAGAGAAGAGACACAAATAAGAAAGAGAAAGAAATGAAATGTTAGCACCATTGAAAACCACCAAAAAATAAAGGTAAATAACAAAAGAGGAATAAAGGAACAAAGGATATACAACACAGTCAGAGAACAATTAACAAAATGACAGGAGTAAATCTGTACTTATCAATAACAACATTGAATGTAAATGGTTTAAATACCTCAATTAAAAGACATAGACTGGATGAATGGATTTTTTTTAAAAAGCCAACTATAAGCTGCCTACAAGAATCTCACTTTTCCTGAAAAAGATATAAATAGACTGAAAGTGAAGGAATGGATAAAAATATTCCACACAAATGGAAACCAAAAGCATGCAGAATTAGCTATACAAGTATCAAACAAAATATACTGTAAGTCAGAAACACCAAAAGAGACAAGGGAGAACATGACATAATGATAAAGGAATTGATTCATCAAGCAGACATAACAATTGTGAATATATATGCACCCAATGCCAGAGCACCCAGATATATAAAAACAATTATTAAAACTAAAGAAAGAGGTAGACCCCAATATAATAATAGCTGGGGATGTTAACACCCCACTTTTTAGCATTGGACAGATAATCTAGACAGAAACTCAACAAAGAAGTGTCAGAATTAATGTACATTGTAGACCAAATGGACCTAACAGACAGTTATAGAACGTTTCATCTAACGGCTACAGAATACACATTTTTCTCATCAACACATGGAACATTCTCCAGGACAGACCATATGTTAGGCCACAAAACAAGTCTCAACAAATTTTTTTAAATCGAAATCATATCAAGCATCTCTCAAATCACAGTGGAATAAAATTAGAAATCAGTAACAAAATGAACCTTGGAAACTGTACAAAAACATGGAAATTAAACAACATACTCCTAAACAACCATTAGGTCAATGAAGAAATTAAGAAAGGAATTTGAATATTTCTTAAAACAAATAAAAATGAAAACACAACATACCAAAACCTATGAGATACAGCAAAAGCAGTGCAAAGAGGGAAACATATAGCAATAAACACCCACATCAAAAAAGTAGGAAAATTTCAAATAACCTAATGATGCACCTCAAGGGACCGGAAAATCAAAAACAAAATAAATTCAAAATTAATAGAAGGAAATAAATATCAGAGCAGCATTAAATGAAATAGAGACTAAAAAAATACAAAGCATGAAGAAAATGAGAACTTTTGGGTTTTTTTTTTTTGAGAAGATAAAATCAATAAACCACTAGCTAGACTAAACAAGAAAAAAAAGATGAAAATAAAGAAAATGAGAAACAAAAAGACATAACAACTGATGCCACAGAAATACAGAGGATCACTAGAGACTATTATGAACAACTATATCCAACAATTTGGAAAACCTAGAGGAAATGGGTAAATTCCTGGACACGTGTGACCTACCAAGATTGAACCAGAAAGGAATAGAAAACCTACACAGACCAATAATGAGTAACAGAATTGAATCCATACAAGAAGTCTCCCAACAAAGAAAAGCCCAGGACAAGATGGCTTTATTGCTGAATTCTACCAAACTTTTAAAGAACTAACATAATTCTTCTCAAACTATTTCAAAAATTTGAAGAGGAGGAAATTCTTTCTTATTCATTCTACCAGGCCAGAATTACCCTGATACCAAAACCAGACAAGGACACAATAAAAAAAGAAAACTGCAGACCAATATTCCTGATGAACATAGATTTAAAAATCTAGATGAAAAAATCTTCGCTGGGCACGGTGGCTCATGCCTGTAAAACCAGCACTTTGGGAGGCTAAGGCAGGCAGATCACAAGGTCAGGAGTTCGAGACCAGCCTGACCAACACGGTGAAACCCCATCTGTACTAAAAATACAAAAAATTAGCCAGGCCTGGTGGTGCATGCCTGTAATCCCAGCTACTTGGGAGGCTGAGGCAGGAGAATCGCTTGAACCCAGGAGGCAGAGGTTGCAATGAGCCAAGATCATGCCATTGCACTCCAGCCTGGGCAACTGTGTCTCAAAAAAAAAAAAAAAAATTCTTCAACAAAATATTGGCAAACCAAATCCAACAACACATCAAAAAGATAATACACCATGATTAAGTGGGATTTATCCTAGGGATGCAAGAATGATTCAACATAAACAAATCAATAAGTGTAATATATTGCATTAACAGAATGAAGGACAAAAACCTATGATTATCTAAATCAGAAAAGCATTTTATAAAATTCAACATCCTTTCATGATAAAAAAAACTCAACAAATTAGGCATAGAAGAAACATATTTCAGCATACTAAAGGCCATCTATGACAAACCCACAGCTAATATCATACTGAATGGAGAAAGGCTGAAAGCCTTTCTTCTAAGAACTGGAACAAGACAAGGATGTTCACTTTCACTAGTCTTCTTTAACACAATACTGGAAGTCCTAGCCAGAGCAATTAGGCAAGAGAAAGAAATAAAGAGCATCCAAAAGGGAAAGGGGGGAGTCAAATTGTTCCTCTTTTCAGATGATATGATCTTATGTATTTTATAAAAACCTAAAGACTCCACCAAAAGTACTCTTAGAACAGATCAATAAATTCAGTAAAGTTGTAGGATAGAAAATCAAGATATAAAAGTCAGTAGTATTTCTATACACCAATAACAAATTAGCTGAAAAAGAAATAAAGCAATTTCATTTATAATAGCTACAAAAAATGAAATGTCTAGGAATAAATTGACCAAGGAAGTGAAAGAGCTCTACAATGAAAACTACAAAACACCAATGAAAGAAATTGAAGAGAACACAAAGAAATGCAAAAATATCTCATGTTCGGGGATTAGAAGAATTAATATTGTTAAAATGACCATACTGCCCCAGGCAGTCCACAGATTCAACGTAATCCCTATCAAAAGGTCAATGACATTCTTCACAGAAATAGAAAAAACAATCTGAAAATTCATATGGAACCACAAAAGACCCTGAATAGCCAAGGCAATACTGAGCAAAAGAAATAAAGCAGGAGGCATTCAACTACTTGACTGCAAAATATACTACAAAGCTATAGTAACCAAAACAGATGATATTTGTATGAAAACAGACCATAGACCAATGGAACAGAATAGAAAGCCCCTAAATAAATCCATGTATTTATAGCCAACTGATTTTTGACAAAGGTGTCAAGAACATATACTGGGGAAAGGACACCTTCTTTATAAATGATGCTGTGAAAACTGGATATTCATATGCAGAAGAATGAAACTAGACCCCTGTATTAGTCTGTTCTCACACTGCTAATAAAGACATACCTGAAACTGGGTAAATTATAAAGGAAAGAGGTTTAATAGACTCACAGTTCCACATGGTTGCGGAGGCTTCACAATCATAGTGGAAGGAAAAGGAGAATCAAAGGCACATCTTAAATGGTGGCAGGCAAGAGAGCTTGTGCAGGGGAACTCCTATTTATGAAACCATCAGGTCTCATGAGACTTATTTACTATCACAAGAACGGTATGGGGGAAACTGCCCCCATGATTCAATTATCTCCACCTAGCCCCACCCTTGACACGTGGGGATTATTACGATTCAAAGTGAGATTTGGGTGGGGACACAGAACCAAACCATATCAACCCCTATTTCTCACCACACACAAAAATCAACTCAAAATGGATTAAAGATTTAAATGTAAGCCCTGAATATATAGAACTACTAGAATAAAATGTAGGGGAAATGCTTCAAAACATTGGTCTAAGCAAAGATTTTATGGCTATAACTTTAAAAGCACAGACAACAAAAACAAAAATAGACAAATTGGACTATATGAAATGAAAAGACCTCTGCATAGCAAAGGAAACAATCAACAGAGTGAAGAGACAACCTGTAAAACGAGAGAAAATAGTTGTAAACTATTTATCCAACAAGGGACTAATGTCCAGAATATACAAGGAACTCAACAGGAAAAAAATGAAATAATTTGATTAAAATGAAGACAAAGGATCGGAATAGATATTTCTCAAAAGAAGACATACAAATAGCCAACAAATACATGAAAAAGTGTTCACCATCACTAATTATCAAGGAAATGCAAATCAAAACCACAATGAGGTATCATCTCACCCCGGTTAGAATGGCTATTATCAAAAAGACAAAAAGTAACAAATGTTGGCAAGGATGCAGAAAAAAGAGAATTCTTACACACTGTTGGTGGGAATGTAAATTAGTACAACAATTATGGAAAATAATGTGGGGGTTTCTCAGGAAACTAAAAATAGAACTACCATATGATTCAGCAATCCCACTACTGGGTATTTATCCAAAGGAAAGGAAATCAATATATCAAAAGGATGCTTGCACCCCTATATTTGTTGCATTATTCACAGTTCCTAAGATATGGAATCAGCCTCAATGTCCATCAACAGACAAATGGATAAAGAAAATGTGCTGTATATATACACAATGGGATACTATTTAACCATAAAAAAGAATGAAATCCTGTCATTCACAACAACATGAATGAGCCTGGAGGATATTATGTTAAGTGAAATAAGTCAGGCGCAGAAAGATAAATACCATGTGTTCTCACTCATATCTGGAAGCAAAACAAAAAAAAACCTGAGCTCATGGAAGAAGAGGGTAGAATTGTGGGTACTGGAGGTTGGGAAGAGTAGAAGATAGGGGAGTATGGGGAGAGGTTGGTTAACAAATACAAAGTTACAGCTAGACTGGAGGAATGAATTCCCATGTTCTGCAGCACTGTAGGATGAATACGGTTAACTATGATTTATTATATATTTTCACAAAGCTAGAACAAAGGATTTTGAATGTTCACAATATAAAGAAATGATAAATGTTCAAGGTGATAGGAATGCTGATTATGCTGATTTAATTATTACACATTTTATACACACACCAAAATATCAGTCTGTATCCCATAAATATGTACAATTATTACATGTCAACTAAAAATAAAAGGAAAAAAATAACTTTCATGAATGGGGAGTTGCTTCTTATGGAAAAGCAGAGAAAGTGGTTTCTTGAGATGGGTTCTACTCCTGATGAAGATGCTGTGAACATTGTTGAAATGACAACAAAGAACTTAGAATATTTCATGAACTTAGTTGATAAAGCAGCAGCAGGGTTTGTAAGGATTGATTCCAATTTTGAAAGAAGTTCTACTGTGGGTAAAATGCTATCAAACAGCATTGCATGATACAAAGAAATCATTTATGAAAAGAAGAATCAATCAATGCAGCAGACTCCGTTATTATCTTAAGAAATTGCCACAGCCACCCCAGCCTTCAGCAGAAACCACACCGGTCAGTCAGCTGCCATCAATAAGGAGGTAAAACCCTCCACTAACGAAAAGATTACCACTCACTGAAGGCTCAGATGATCATTAGCATTTTCAACAATAAAGTATTTTTAATTAAAGTATGTATATTGTTTGTTAGACATAATGCTATACTGCACATTTAATAGACTACTGTATAGTGTCAACATAACTTTTATGTACACTGGGAAACCAAAAATTTGTGTGGCTCACTGTATTGAGATATCCACTTTATTGCAGTGGTCTGGAATCTAACCTGCAATATCTTTGAGATGTGCCTGTATAGGAAAGCAACTGATTTTTGTATATTAGCCTAATATCCTGAAACTTTGCTATAGTTACCTATTAGTTCCAAGAGTTTTTGTGTTGATTCTTTGGGACTTTCTATATAGACGATCATGTTATTTGCAAACAGAGACAATTTTATTTCTTCCTTCCCAATCTGTATACTTTTTATTTCCTTTCTTGACTTACTGCATTAACTAGGACTTCTAGTACAATGCTAAATAGGAGTGGTGGGAGGGGACATACTTGCTTTGTTCTCAGTCTTGAGGAAAAGCATCTAGTTTTTCACCATTAAGCAGGTTAATGTATCTTTTCTTTTCTTAAAAAGTTAAAAAAAAAAGCCACTATGAAATAGTTTTGAATAGTTTTGATGGCCAAAACTGAGGATGCCTTTGAGGAAGTTAGAGGAAGGTCGAATGATGACTCAGGCAGAGCTAAGATTGTTAGGGATCTTGTGTGCTAAGAAGAGGAGTTTAAACTTCAAAATTAAAGATATCTCATCAGGGGAGTGACATGATCAGCTTTGCCCTGGCTGCACGGTGAGAACAGATGGAGGGGCGAGGCTGGAGGCCCAGTGATAGCTGGATGTTTTTGCAGTAATTCAGGCAAGAGCTGATGGCAACCTAAGCCAGGGCCGTCACAGTGTGAACCGAGAAGTGTGTGGATTTGAGAGCTATGTAGGAAGCAGACATGACAAGACTTGGTGATTGATTGACTCTAAGGGGTAGTGATACAGGGACAGGGAGGGCAATGCTCAGATTTCTGCCTGGGGTACCTGGGGAACCTCTTCATTAAGGCAGGCGTGGAATGAGAATGAGCTTGGGAGGGAACGTGGGGAATTCATTTCTGGCCGTAAGTCTGAGTCACCTGAGGGCCTTCTAGGCAAAAGGGCTAAGAAGATGGGATGCAGGGTCCCAGTGGACAAGAGAGTAGTTTGTCCAGTTGGTAGAGATTTGTGGGGAAGGAGCTAGTTAGTGCATTGAGGACAGAGTCATGAGAGTGAGTGTAGTAACCCAGAGAAAGTGGGTGCAGTGAGAAGTGAAGAAGAAGTCCCCACAGGAGCCCCGGGAATCACTGAGTGATTAAACAGCCATGCGCACGGGAGGACGAGCCAGGGAGGGAGAATTTTAAGCAGTGGGATGCCAGGAGAGAGAACCATCACTGGTGATGGGACAGGAGAGAGAGAGAGCTGTCTCCAGGCAGATGGTCAAGAGAGAGTCGTTCACAAATGGGAGAATTTGAAAACGGAGAGTGAGGGCTCCAGAGACAAATGCCCCAGACTGAGGCAAGGACTGACAGGTGTCCTGTGAACTGGCCCTGTGCTCAGTGCTCCTGCGTCCCATCTCAGCCTTTCCTCTTCTTTAGAGTCTGATGGGGAAGATTGGCTGTTTCTGCATTTCAGATATAGCAGGTGTAGATAAACCTGCCAAGTATGTTAAAAAGGTTTTTAAAATATGATTTGTATTCTTGGAAAAAAGGAAAATAGCTCTCTTTTTTGAGCACCTACTCTACTTGTGGTGACGGTGAGTAGGTGTTGGACATACGGATCTGAAGTTCAGGGAGAGGTGTGGGCTGGAGACGGGAGCTCAGATGGGGTCAGCTTATGGATGGCAATGACAATCTTGGATGAGGGCACCAAGAGCAGTCAGAGCGATGGAGAAGAGAAGGGGACCAAGGACTCATCCTGGATCCTGCCCATGTTAGGAGGCTGGAAAGGTGGGGGAAGTGACAAAGAAGACCTAGCAGAAGCTCAGCAATAGGAAGAAAATCAGATGAGTTTGGTGTCTTGGAAACCAAATGAAGAAAGTGTTTCAAGGAGGAAGTTTTGATGAACTGCGTCAAATGCTGCTTTTAGATCAAGTAAGATTAGGACCATGAATTGACAGTATGTATGTGTGAGTATACGCACACACCTCCATATGGGATTTTTTTCTTTCTTTTTTTTTTTTTTCTTTTTTTTATTTTGACGGAGTCTTGCTTTGTCGCCCAGGGTGGAGTGCAGTGGTGCAATCTCGGCTCACTGCAAGCTCCGCCTCCCGGGTTCACAACATTCTCCTACCTCAGCCTCCTAAGTAGCTGGGACTACAGGCGCCTGCCACCATACCCGGCTAATTTTTGTATTTTTGGTAGACACGGGGTTTCACCATGTTGATAGGCTGGTCTCAAACTCCTGACCTCATGATCTGCCCACCTCGGCATCCCAAAGTGCTGGGATTACAGGTTTGAGCCACCGCGCCTGTCCAGGATTCTTTTCTTTTAAGGAAAATAATTTGAGATAGTTTTCCCCAAAAGTAAACTCAGTACATACAGATGGTGTGATCCTAGGTGGAGGGTTGTTCGTTTTTTCCCAAGCCTTCCTTTCATAGCAGGCCACCATTTATGCCTCCACCTGACCATTCTAAAATGGTCTTGAAATGGAGCGACATGGCAGACAGCACTCAAGGTCACTGAATACTGAACACCCAGGTGAGCCATGGAACCACAAGGCAGCCACTGTGGCAGGATCCTAAGGCTGCCTGCACACCCTGAAGTTTTCTCTCATCCTGGTCCCCACAGGATGCCAAGCAACCTATGTCAGGAATTCCCTACACTCTAGCTTCTGTGGCTTTCTGGCCATTCGAGCAGTAATCAAGTTAAGGGCAGTTTGGGACAAAGGGATATTTCAGAACTTTCCTCCAGCTTCTGTGGTCTTACCATTCTTCTGTGGAAGCACACAGGGGATTTGGAATCATGGAACTACACTTGGCTTTGAGCCTGGTGGTTATACCAGTTATGTTTCTATGGAAACAGATATTGGAAGAGGCAAACACATAGAGTTTTAAATAATTTCAACTCTTACCTTCTATCTCCCTCTACAGCTGCTCTGGGGGAAAAAAAGTCAGTCCTAAAGCAGGCACTTTCAGGAAACAGCTGGTATCTTCATAAAGCCTGTCCAAGCCCCACTTCACACTACTCATTTGAAAATAAAGAGACATCGTAATGGCCTGAGTAGGGGGAGTGCTGGAGACCAGGGTCTACCCTGCCCAGTAGGCTGTTCACAGGTGGCCTGGTGGCCAAAGGCTTTGGATGCTAAGGGTCACACTCCAAGTGATGGGTCCTCACTGCTGGAGCCATCAGCCCTGAACAGTGAGTGAGGCTGGTCCTGTCACACATAGTTATCCATGGTGCCCTGGATGGCCAGGCTGGGGCCCCAGCCAGATGCAGACCATGGTCCAGGCAGGGCAGTGGAACTCCACAAGGGCCATTGGTTGGTCCATTACCCATGGGCTGCCTCTGTTAGCCTGGCCAACTCCTCCTAGGGAGGGCCGCACCCCATGGAAATTCTGACCACATCATTCTCCTGTTTAAAATTTTCCCCAGCAGCTAAAGGATGAAGTCTGTACTCCTTAGCTCAGCTCAGAAGGCCTTTGATGATCTGTCCGGCTTGCCTCCCTAGCCTTATCTCTCACAACCCCCTTCCTTGTTCCTTGTGCTCAGCTACCCTGAGCTATTGTTACGTCTCCAAAGCATCCCACTCTCTTCCTCTATGCCTGCGCACCTTCTACCCAAAACACCCACCTTTCCACTCCCGATATGCAGTCTTCATATGTAAAATCCCTGCTTGACCTTTGAGAGGCAGCTTAGAAGCATCTCCTCCAGGGGCCTGTGGACCACATGGGCTACCTGGACGGACACCTGTGTCCTGTGCTTCCATCTCACGCTGTTCACCCTCATTCTGGTCACAGAACTGATCATTGTCTGTGTGCTGGTCCCCTCTTGTCTGTGACCTCCTCAAAGGCCATGGCCATCTGTGTGTCCCCAGCACCCACCACCAGGGCCTGGCTCAAAGTAAGTATTCAGTAAATATTTATTGACTAAATTATTCTCTCCACCTGGAGCTCTCCCCATGCCTCCATATGTCCAATTTCGACCCATCTGTCTGGGCCCATTAAGCCAGCTTCTCGAAGAAATGTCTTTGCCGAGTTGCAATTTAATTTAATATTACACCCTCACCTTTTGTCAAGAGCCCACTTCTGGGGCTGAGGCTGCCAAGTGAAGCATGATTCAGCATCTACTACGAAGGATGTTGTTCAGTTTGTGTCCCCGAGATAAAGATCCACAGTTTAGGTCCTCATGGAACTGAGTGCCAGGAAATGGGCTGTGCTCTCTCCATAAACTTGTATCTACTTCCTTCCTTCCATCAGGCAATCGTAACTGGATAAGCCACTCTGTGTTCTTTTTAACCTTGGCTGCCAGAAAGTTGGAGCCAAATTCAACGCTCAGCCGCAATAACCATCTTATCTCAGGTTCCTGGAGGATTATCTCACCTTCTGATCATTCGTCTTTATTTTTAACTGTCCTGTTGCATTTAGGCTTTTAACGTGTGCTGTCTTGAGCCCTCTGGGAGAGGAGGCAAGGTGTAAATTCTAGATTAAGTTATTAAAACAAGAACTTCAGGTGAGATTTAATTGGAATGATATGCCAGAGAGACATTTTAAGGGTGTCCACAGCCACGCGCCTTCTGGCATGGATCCTGGCCCAGCCTCGGCTCGGCTCAGCTCTGCAGTCAGCATTGTGGGAACAGATGTGTTTGGGCCCAGTGTATGGACAGAGTGGCTCTGCCAGCCACAGCCGCGATTCTGGAACATCTTGTGTGGAAAGGCGTGTTGGATTCATGAGAGATTGCAGTTGATTTCATCTTCCTTGTTGGCTTCCCTTATGTCTGTGGACAGCATGTGGGGCCAGCCAGAGGCCCATTAGGACACAAATCACAAAAGACAGAGCCACAGCACCAGGGCCAGCCCTGAAGCTGGAACTTCTCCATCTCTACCTGTCCAGGAACTCTTCAGGGCATGAGCTGTTTGCTAGAAATTCTCAAGTGTCATGAACAGAATGATTGGAAACTTGTGTGACATCCTGGCTTCTTCTGACCACTGTATTTGTCTTGTTAAAGCCATTTTTGTTTCTGAGCAAAAAGAGCCTTTAAATTTTTATTATTTTTAACCCAATGCCACACATCCATGTTGGCAGAAATACAGGCTGCAGTCCCCATGAAGACCTTCCCTCTTTTCTGTGGGTAAACTCCAACCAACCTACCTCTTGGTAGATGGTTCATCATCAGGGTGCTCCTTCAGCGTTTATGGGGTACCCATTGTCTGCCACGCTCCCTTACATACTGCATGTCTGATGAGCAAGATTAGATATGTCCATAAAGGGTGGTGTTACCAGCTTGCTGCTGGTAGGTCTGTGGTTGGTGCTATCAGAGAAACACACAGGCATGAGCCAGGCGTGGTGGCTTATGCCTGTAATTTCAACACTTTGGGAAGCCAAGGCAGGAGGATCACTTGAGCCCAGGAGTTCAAGACTAGCCTGGGCAACATGACGAGACCCTGTCTCAAAAAAAAAAAAAAGAGAGAGAAACACACACACAGAATAGGTTGTAAACAACAGCAACAGTACCCTCTTGATGACATTTGCCTCCAAACACTTGGTTTTAAGTTTGAGTTACTGTGCTGAGACACTGGGCTTAATTTTGTAAAGTATGAACTAAGAGTGAATCTGGGTTAATGTCTCTCAGAGGGCAAAGAAGTGAGAGAGAACATGCATTAGTCAGGGTCTGCTAGGTTTTGCTGTAGTAACAACAACAACAAAAACCCCTCACTGGATTAAAGCAATAAATGTTCTTTTTTCATCGTAGCACTTGTCCACTGAGGACCAGCTGCAGCTTCCCCCCACCGTGGTGTCCTCCCCCTGGGACACAGCTGGTGGCAGAGGGAAAGAGTGTGCGGCAAGGTGTGCACCGGCTTTGAGCTTCCACCCCAGAGTATCACATGTCACTTCTACTCATATCTCATTGCCCAGAATGCATCATATGTCCATGCCCAAGTTCAGTGAGCTGGGGAAGAGCAATCCTACTATGTGCCCAGAAGGAAAGGGAGAACCAGGTATTGCTGTTCAGCCATGATGACTACAATAGCATATTCCCCTGGCTTTTGGTTGCTGTACAAATACCACCCCATTCACTAGAACGTGAGCTCCATGAGAATACAGGGGGAGGGAGGGTTGTGTTTTATTCACTGCTATATCCTCAGCATCTGAAAAAGTACCTGGCACATAGTACATACTCAATAAATAATATTAGTTGAATAATTGAGGAAACACACCTTAGAGAAATCTTGTTAGATCTATGGGCTATTCTCTGAAAAATTTTGTACCTGTTCTGCAGACTCTACTACCAAATCACATCCTAATCCATCACTTCTGTCTGTCTCCACTGTTGTGACTGGGGTCCACACCACCATCATCTCTTATCATCTGCCATTCCAGAGTTGGGGCACGATGAGGCAAGGCTACAGGTGGTGCAAAATGAGCAAGTGGTTTGATGAATAAAGAGCCATTATTATTGAAGCCACTAAGTTGTTTGTGGTGGTGGATGTAACCATTCCAAGGCAGACTCCAGCTCATTGCTCCTTCCAAGTCATTCTCTGCATGGCTGACTGGCAGACAGAGGGATCTTTTTCTTTTTGTTTCTTTTTTTTTTTTTTTTTGAGATATAATTCACATTTCATAAAATTCAGTCTTTAAATGTATACCCTAGTGGTTTTTAACATATTCATAAAGTTGTGCAACTGTCACCACTATCTTATTTGAAAAAAACTTTGTCACCCCAAAAAGAAATCTTCTTTCTTTTATCCATCACCCCTTCTTTTCCCTTCCCTCCAGCCCCTAGCAACCACTCAGCTATTTTCAGCCTTTATGGATTTGTCTATTCTGGACATTTCATGTCAGTGGAATCAAACAATCTGTGGCCTTTTGTGCCTGGCTTCTTTCACTTAGCGTAATGTTTTCAAGGTTCCTTCATGTATCTGCACTTTATTTCTTTTTATGGCTAAGTAATATCCCCTTGTTTTAGTATATTGCATTTTGTTTTTCCATTCAACATTTAATAGATATTTTGGTTGTTTCAACTCTTCTTGACTATTATGAATAATGCTAATATGAGCATTCATGCACAAATTTTTGTGTGAGCATATGCTTTTAGTTCTCTTGGATATATACCTGTGAGTGGAATTGCTGGGCTACATGGTAACCACGTTAACTCATGTTAACATTTTTAGAAACGGCCAATTTTTCACAGTAGCTGCACCATTTCACATTCCCACAAGTAATATATGAGGGTTCCAGTTTCTCCACATTGCTGCCAATCCTTGTTATTTATCTGCCTTTTTGATTATCGCCATCTTAGTGAGTATAAAGGTTTCTGGTGGTTTTGATGACAATGACTATCAAATGACTAATGACCAATAGTGCTGAGTGTCTTTTTACGTGCTTATTGGCCATTTGTGTATCTTTGTTGGAGAAGTGTCTATTCAGAGACTTTGCCCATTTTTAATTGAATTATTCATCTGTTTGTTGTGGAGTTGTAAGAGTTATTTATATATTCTAGATAGTAGGCCTTTGTCAGATATATAATTTACAAATATTTTCTCTCATTCTGTGAGTTGTCTTTGCATTTTCTCAATAGTGTCCTCTGACACATGAAAAATTTTAATTTTGATAAAGTGCAATTTATATATTTTTTCTTTTATTATTTCTGCTTTAGGTGTCATAGCTAAGAAACTATTGTCTGATCCAAGCTCATGAAGATTTACACTTATGTTTTCTTCTAAGAGTTTTATACTATTTGTTCTTACATTTAGGTATTTGATCCATTCTGAGTTAGTTTTTGTACATGGTATGAGGTAGTGATCCAAATTAATTATTTTGCTTGTGGATATATAGTTGTGCAAGCACCACTTGTTTGTTTTTCTCTTTGTTTGTTTTGGGTTTTTTGAGACGGAGTCTCACTCTGTCACCCAGGCTGGAGTACAGTGGCACAATCTCAGCTCACTGCAAACTCCTCCTCCCAGGTTCAAGCAATTCTCCTGCCTCAGCCTCCCAAGTAACTGGGATTACAGACACCCACCACCATGTCTGGCTAATTTTTGTTTTTTTAGTAGAGACTAAAAAAACAGGCTCTTGGCCAGCCTGGTCTCAAACTCCTGACCTCAGCCTCCCAAAGTGCTGGAATTACAGGCGTGAGCTACTGCCCCTGGACACCACTTGTTGAAAAGAATATGCTTTCCCCATTGAATAGCTTGTAACCCATGTTGAAAATCAACTGACCATGGATGTGTAGTTGTATTTCTGGATTCTCAATTCTATTCCACCAATTTATATGTTTATCCTTATGCCAACACCATGCTGACTTGATTATTGTAGCTCTGTGGCAATTAAAATTGGAAGTGTGAGTCTTCCGACTTTTTTCTTCTCTTGCAAGATTGTTTTAGCTATTCAGGGTCCCTTGAGATCCATATGATTTATAGGATCATTTTTTTCGTGTCTGTCAAAAAGGCTGTTGGGATTTTCATAAGCGTTGATTTGAGTTTGTAGATAATATGGGGAGTATTGCCATCTTAAGAATATTGTCTTCCAATTCATGAACATGGGCTATCTTTTCATGTATTTAGGTCTTATTTAATTTCTTTCAGCAATTTTTTTTTTTTTTTTCCGAGACAGAGTCTCACTCTCACTCTGTCACCCAGGCGGGAGTGCAATGGCGCAATCTTGGCTCACTGCAACCTCCGCCTCCCGGGTTCAAGCGATTCTCGTGCCTCGGCCTCCTGAGTAGCTGAGGTTACAGGCAACCACCACCATGCCTGGCTGATTTTTGTGTTTTTAGTAGAGACAGGGTTTCACTATATTGTCCAGGCTGGTCTTCAACTCCTGACCTCAGGTAATCCATCTGCCTTGGCCTCCCAAAGTGCAGGGATTACAGGTGTGAGGCACCAAACCCAGCCTTCTTGGTGGATTCTTTAGAATTTTCTACCCATAAGATTATGTAATTTGCAAATAGAGAGTTTTGCTTCTTTCATTCCAATTTGTATGCTTCATATTCCATTTTCCTGAATAGCCAAAAAATTCTCGAATAGACTTTCAACCTACTTATGTCTTTGAATCAAAAGTGAGTCACATATACAACAAATATAGTCATATCATGTTTTTTTTTAATTCATTCTACCAATGTCTGCATTTCAATTGGAGTGTTTAATCCATTTTATGTAATTACTGGAAAGGCAGGATTTACATCTGCCATTCTGGAAGATACTTTTTTTGTTTTTGAGACAGAGTCTCACTCTGTCGCTCAGGCTGGAGTCAGTGGTGTGATCTCAGCTCACTGCAACCTCTGCCTCCTGGGTTCAAGCAATTCTCCTGCCTCAGCCTCCCCAGTAGCTGGGACTACAGGCACGTGCCACCATGCCTGGCTAAGTTTTGTATTTTTTAGTAGAGACGGGGTTTCACCATATTGGCCAGGCCGGTCTCAAACTCCTGACTTTGTGATCCACCCGCCTTGGCCTCCCAAAATGCTGGGATTACAGGCGTGAGCCACTGCACCCAGCCAGATATTTTTTTAAATGCACAACGTATCTTACTATTTTGCACTTAAAATTCTCCCATTTAAAATAAAACCCACATTTCTTACCTTGCTACAGGTCCTACACAATCCAGTCCCCACTCCATATCTGACTTCATCTAGTCCCTCTCCCTGTGCTCACCCATCTTTAGCCATGTGGGCCTTCTGTCTGGAGCTCTAACACTCCAACTTTATTCCCAACTTTGTGCCTTTGCATTCATGATTCTTCTGCCTGGAACGCTCTTCCTCCAAACCTTTTCATGTCTGACTTTTTCCTGTCATTCAGATCTAGCTTAAATGCCACCTCCCTGATCACCAAATCCCTAAATGTCCCCCAACATTCTTTCTCACCTCCCCTATCTCTCCATCACATCGCTTATTCCTCATTCTCTCATCTATATTCTATCATCCACTAGAATGTGAGCTCCATGAAACAGGGCCCTTAACTGTCTTACTCAGAGCTCTTTCTCCATGGCCTCCCACAGGGCCAGACAGACACACAGCTCAATATATGTTGGTTGAATGGATGAGTGAATGAATGAACAAAGGAATGCGTGCATGAATGAATGGATGGATGGATAAGCTTCCCTGGCATGATTCTTGTCAGCATTGACAACAGCTGAGTAGGTAATGCGGTTGCTCAATAGCTGGATTGAACTATTGGATGAATATGTTGATACTAAAAAGAAAAATAAGTAACGTTTTAAAGGTGAAGAGGAAGTTTTGTTGTTGTTGTTGTTGTTGTTGTTGTTGTTGTTGTTGTTTAATGATTTCAAAGAGAAGCTTGACTCATGGTTCTCAATCCTGCTACATCACCCAGAAAAGATCTTTTTGAAAATACTGGCCCGGGTCACACCCCCCAAAATATCTGATTTAACTGGCTTAGAAAGGGCCCTGTGCATCAGGAATTTTTTAAAGTTGCCATGGGTTCTGGTGCGAAGCTGGAGTTGAGATTCTCTGGTCCAGACTCTCACAAATCTCTAGGAAGGGCCCAAGACTGTACCTTGGATACCAGGGTGATAAATAGACTCAGGACAATAAATTTTTAAGACTAGAAAGTAAGAGAAGAAAAGGCTGAATCCAGAAAATCTGAAGTCCAATTGGTCCCTGCCAGCCAGAGAAGATGATGATGACAAAAGAATTACAGACTCAGAGAGAGGCCTACCTGGGGAGTTCATGTGTGCAGACCCCAAAGAGCTACACCGGCCCTCTGGTCTCATATTTTTCTGAAAATCCTTGTGTTAGCATTTGAACAATTGTTTCCCCAGTGGAAGAGAGAGAGCAAGGAAGAGGAAAGAAGGAAGTTTTCTGTGAGGTTTCTATTTCTGCAGCATTGTTCATTGCAATGGGAAGACAGAGGGTGAGCAAGTTCCACCCCAGAACTTTAGGCAGTTTTGTTTCTAAGTGCTCTACAATTGCAAGGAAACCACTGACTACAGAAACCAACACGGAAGAAAAAAGGACAAGGGAACCACAGTGTCTGGGCACCTCAGCACTCATGGTGACTCGGAAAGGAACCGCCAGCCCTGTGGTGGGATGTTCATTCTTTTCTGCCCTTGTTTAGCTTGAAATTTCTCCCTAAAGCGATAGTGGATTAAGCTTCAAATACTGAGTCGTTTTGTCCTTGACAAAGGATGAAACATTTAACATGCCCCAAAGATGCTCTGTTCAAGTCAGAGGAGGCTGAGACAACCTGTGAACCGCCCCTCAGGGGACAGCAGCCAGAAGAAACACGATCATTGCTGGTCCTGCCCAAATCTCATTTCCCAGCGCACCCACCCATACTCTTGCCCTTCTCTGGACTGGTACCCCAACTCCAGGCTTACCCCACTCACATAAAAGCACCCAATAGTAAGCAAACACATATTATAATAATAACAGTGTCTCACATTTCAACAGCATGGCAAAGTTCACAAAGCACCTTGACATCCCCATTTTAGAGATTCATCAGAGGAAACTAAAGCTGAGTAGGTGACCTGACTGGCCTGAGATAACCTTGCTTGCTACGCATGAGAACTGGAACCCAGCCCAAGCCTTGTGGTATTGGATGAGTCAGTATCCCTTCCACTGGGATTGATCCATTCACACTTCCTGCTTCTTTTTGCATCAGTCCCTTTGTTTTCTTTTTCTTCATTGATGCTTTCAAAATTATTAGCTTCCAATTGTGCATAATGTTCTCTTATAAATGCTTAAATCTCTTTCACATCTGTGATTATCTGGTTGATGGTTCATGAGAGTGAACAGATAGATATTCAAATCCAGCAAGTTTAGATCTGAGAGCTTCACCTTCCAGTGCAGCTTCATCCTTAGTACTAGATCTACTCAGCCTTCTTCTAGGATTTCAACAAAGCTGCATTGTCTTAGGAGTAACAATAGCAAAAATAATCACAGCAACAGCTTTTCTTGAGTGCATGCTATGTGGTAAGCACTGTTCCAAGTTGTTTGCTTTATCAACTCATTCAGCCTTTACAACAACCCCATGTGGGAATTACCATTATTATCCCCAGTCTACATATGAGGAAACTGAGGCACTGAAGGGTTAAATAACGTGCCCATGGTCACACAGCTGGTAAATATACAGCATGTAGCCCTTAGTGGTTAAGCAAGTGGACTCTGGAGCTAGGCTTAACTCCAAATCCCAGTTCAGCTACTTACTGTGTGAAGTTAGGTTAGTGTAGTGGGCTGAATTGTCATTCCCCCTAAAAGATGTCTGCATCCTTACCCCTGGACTTGTGAAATGTGGCCTTATTTGCTAAAGGGGTCTTTGCAGATGTCATTATGTTAAGGGTCTTCAGAAGAAATCATTTTGGATTACCCGGATGGGCCCTAAACTCAATGACAGGTGTCCTTATAAAAAATACACATAGAGGGACACAGACACAGGGGAGAAGGCCAGTGGAGATGGAGGCAGAATGATGCAGCCACAGCGTGGAACGCCTGGAGCCACCGGGAGCTGGAGAAGACATGGCAGGATTCTTCTCTTGAGACTTCAGAGGGAGCACAGCCCAACGGACATCTTGACTTTGGACTTCTGGCCTCCAGAACTGTGCAAGGATTAATTGTCTATTGTTTTAAGCCACCCAATTTATGGCAGTTTGTTACAACAGCTCTAGAAAATGAATATCATTTCTGAGGGCTTCATTCTTACAATGGGCCTAGATAGGAGAAGCGCCCACTTTATGGAGCTTTGGGGAGGACTAGAAAGGATGCCTGTAAGACTTGCCCACACCCGGCACCTGGAGAGCACTTGATGAAGGTTAGCCCTCATACAGAGCATCATTTATTACCCGGCCTTTGGCTGCTCTGCCCTGAACCCTTGCAGAGCCCATGGAAGCCAGCCCTTCACATTGCCATCTTCTTGTGTCTGACTCGTTGCCACTGGGACCCCTGAGCCCAGCCCAGCGTGTTCCTGGCTCAGGAATCTCAGAAGAATCAAATCTGACTCCCAGACCCAGGCTGCAGAGGCCTCTCTGAGCCATTATTACCAGGGCTGCCAGAGCGAGACTATGAACATCCACACGTGGCATTTTAATATTTCACCCAAGAAGTCATTTTCTTCCACGATTCAGACACAGAAGGCTCGAAGAATTAGAGTGAGAAAGGTACTCAGGGCCTGCATGATTTCCGCCGATGGGCGTGGAGGATTTTCCTGTGTCTGTTCAGGCTCTTTCTTTCTTATCTGCGTCTTACAGCAGACGGGAAGCCGGCTGACGAGAGATTGCACGTTCATACCAATTATTAAAAAAAAATATGGCAGGCTTCTGGAAATGCATTCACATGCCAAGGAAATAGAATGCACTCACTAGCCCAGGCCCCTGCACTGTGTGTGCTTCGGAGGAACAGTGCGGCAGCTGTAAACACAATGATACAAGGTTTTGGACCAGATTCTGCCACCTCCCAGCTGTGTGACGTTGGGTGAGTGACTTAACCTCTCTGAGCCCCAGTGCCCATAGGGGAAGTTCATTCGTCCCTCACAGGTTTACTGTGAGCGTTATTAACTGAGATAACATGTTCAAGTACCTAGTTCTGAGCCTGGCACATAGAAGGAGGTCAATCAGTGTGATTTCTGTTTCCACTCCCTGCCCCCAGAATTTCCTGACTCCATAAGAAAACTGACATAACTACCCTGCCAGCCTCCCAGGTCCTGAGGTGCACTGCTGCCAAGAGCAAACGTGCAGGATAGATTTATACCTTCCAGTGCACTTCCATGGCCATCCACTCATTTAATCCTGCAGACTCTGCTGCAGAGAGTGTTCTGTTTCCATTTTGCAGGGGAGCACCTGGAGGGCTCTGAATCACATAGGTAGCAAGTGGGGCTCAGAGGTGAGAAGCCAGGCCTGCTAATCCCCAAAGCTAGGCTCCTTCATACCCCATGCTGACTGTCAAATGAGCTGATGGATGGGAAATTGCTCCATAAGCGACAGAGCTCTATCCCAGCCTGAGGGCTGGACTGTTGTTATCTCCAGCACCTGTCTGTGATCAAGGCTCTTTGCTACCTTTTTGTCCACGTGTATTGTCCTCACTTCCCCCTTCTAGGCATGAGCAGGTTGGATCAGTCTCATTCGGCTCATTCCAAGGCAGTCTGTGAACTTGCCGCACGTGTGGTTAAAACGCACGCATGCTCCCACTCGCGCTTCCCATGCGCCTTCTCATGCTCCACGCTCTCTGCCCCACCCACACTCGCTGGCTCACACATCCAGGAGGCGCTCAGCACAGCCTGTCCTCTGTTATGAAGAAGACTTCGTGGAGCTCAGGTGCACCATAGAGCCACTAGACAGACATGTGTCATTCATTCATCTGCCAAGCCCACATTTACTGGGCACCCACTATGTGCCAGATGCTGGAGCCACAATGATGGGTTAGGTGCAGCCCCTGCTCTCAGGACTCCCCCAGTCCAGGGGGACAAGTTAATTGACAATGGCAGTGTAGGTGGCAAGTGCTAGAATAGCTCCGCCCGGGGCCCTGTAGAAACGCAGAGGAGGTGGCTGCTCATCCTGCCTTGAGAAATGTTTCACAAAAAAAAAAAAAAAAAAAAAAAAAAGAAGAGGGACTTTTCCCCCAAGTCTTCAAAGAACAAATAGGATTTGGATAAAGAAAACAGAAGCTGTGCAAAATAGTTCGTCCTTTCCTGAAAACGTTAAACAGAGTTACTGTTAAGACCCAGCAAGTTCACTCCTAGGTATACACACAAGAAAAATGAAAACATCTGCTCAAAAACATAGACATGAATGTTTATAGGAGAGCTATTTATAATGCCAAAAAGTGGAAACAACCCAAATGTTCATCTGCTGATGAATGAATAAACAAATGTGGTCTATCCATACAGGGAAATATTACTCAGCTGCAAAAAGAATGAAGTACTGACGCATGCTACAACGTGGATGAACCTTGAAAACATTATGTTCAGTGAAAGAAGCCAGACGCAAAAGGCCACATATTGTATGATTCTATTGGTGTGAAATGTCCCAAACAGGCAAATCCATAGAGACAGAAACTAGATTAGTGGTTGCTTCGGGCTAGGGAAGGAGAGTTGGAGAGTGATTGCAAATGGATATGGGTTTCTTTTGGGGGTGATGAAAACTATGAGATAGTAGTGCTAGTTGCACAGCATTGTGACTATATTAAAAACTACTGAATTATACACCTAAAATGGTTTAAATTGTGAATTTTGTACTATGTGAATCTTACCTCACTTTCAAAAAGAAAAAGACAGGAAAAGATACATAAGGACATTGCAGGTAAAGAAACAGTGAAAGCAAAGGTAGAGAGAGGGGGACATGCTCTTGGAGAAGAGCGAGCGTCCAATACTGGAGCATGATGCACTATAGTTTTCTTCTGTGGCTTCACAGCTTTAGAAGGCTAAATGATTGTTGGGTCCAATACCTGTAGTATCTGTTAGATATTGCCGGTTGCAAGTAACTCAAACTGGCATAAACAATAGAGGGAATATATTGGCATCTTGAAAAGGTCCAGCAGTAAAGTGGACTTCAGGCACAGTTTGATCAGGGATCAGCTCCATTTCTGTGATTTTTTTGTCCCTGCTCTCCTCCATGTATGAAATATGTCATTACATTTGCTTCTCAGATGTCATGGAGATATGAAAAGAAAGATGCATTTCCACTAGAGTGACTTTAGAGGGTTTCTTGGACAATATAGAATTTTTGCCAAGTCTTCAAAAGATGGGTAAAACCTCAAGGAGTCGATATTCCAGGTAGATGAAACCCCTTGAGCAGGAAAATGTAGGGTGTATCTGGAGAAGAGTTCAAGAATTGGTTGGATCTGGCAGCTTGCAGATAGAAAGTAGATGCAGGGCTGGAGGGAGCTTGGACTTTAACCTGGAGGCACTGGAGAGCCATACAGGAAATTCAGCAGTGGAGAACGTGATGAGCTCTTGATAACACCTACTCTGGTTGTCAGATAATTTTATGAAATTATTTTTACTTTTAATAGATACGATAATATTGTGGTTATGTACATTCATGCTGAAGTGTCATGGAGTCTGCAATTGACTTTCAAACGGTTTAGGAGGGAAAGTGTGCATATGTGTGTGAGAGAGAGAGAGAGAAGAAGAAGAAGAAAAGGAGAGGAGAGGAGAGATGGGGAGGGAAGGGAGAGAGGAGCATATATGGCAAGATATTAGCCATCACTGACTCCTGGAGGAGAATACGCAAGGGTTTGTTGTACTGTTCAGCTTTTCTGTATGAGAAAAAGAAAAGAATGAGAGTGGGAGAGACAGACCACTCTGAGAGAGGGACAGGTTCAGGAGGTGGTACAGTGACGGGGCAAGAGAGAGTGAGCCCCGAAGGGCAGGGCCGAGATGCCCCATTGGTGAGATGCCTCAGAGGCCCAAGCCACAGGGCTCAGGGTGGGTGAACGTGGCTAGGGACGTGTATAGGCACAGTAGCCCAATGACTCTGCAGCTTCCAGCCCAAGGGTCCAAGAGGACCCTTGTGCCTGGAATAGAGCTTGAAGGCAGCAGAGGAGGAGAAGGAGCCCCCAGGCAGGGCTGCTTTTGCTCCCTCCATAATTAACGATTGTCTGTGTGACTAGGGGTTGAGTCATAGAATTTCAGAGCCGGAAATCACCCAAGAAATCTAAGCAAATCTCTCATTTTCCTGATGGGGAAACCAAGGCATAGATTTACCTGGACTTTCAGAGTCGGATAGGTGACTAAGGACAAGCTACCGGTTTAAACCATTCCTACAAACACCCTGGTGACTGTCCACAGCAGAAATGACCTGAGGAGACACCAGTTTGCTCTGCCCTTCCTTGGTGAATCTTTGAAACCTTTTCTGAGTGCATATGTCATCAGGAAGCTGCTTCTTGAGTGGGTTGCCACGTGGGGTTTCACTCGGGCCAGGCATTCGCTGGTCTAGGGGCTTTATACATATTGGGCCATTTAATCCTCAATCCTATGGACAGGTGCTATGTCTAGCCCCATTTTATAGATGGTAATGATAAGGTTACATGGTGGCCACAAGGTCACCTCATTTGTAAGTGGCAGAATTGAAATTAGAGCTCAGACAGCCTGGCTCCAAAGCTGGCACCTTTAACCACCTTGCCACCCACCATACCCCCTATCTCCTAGTCGACTGGACTTCCCCACATTCTCAGTGACTGGCTGACTGATGAACTGATGTGTTTATTGTCCAGGGAGAGGGTCACCAGGCAATTCTGGCCCCAGCCTCATTGGTATGTCTGCAGTAAGTCAAGGCCTATTTATTACTCATAGAGTATTTTGGGGGTCCGTGATAAAGAAAAAATGCAAACTTAATTTCACTTCCCTGCTACACTGCTCATTCTTTTTTAATAACCCTCTCTTATCAGCCTCCTGGCAGCTTTTGCACTTCCTGTGCATGTTAATTACTTTATTAATTACATTGATATCTTTGGTTCTGCCCAGCATTTCTTGGTACTTTTTGTTTGCAATGTGCACCCATTTTGCCTTGTTCATTGGCATACGCGGGCCTAGTTCCCATTTCTAAAAGGGATTCTTTGAGCCTTGATAAACACATGGCTTTCAATTAGTCGCACAATCATCATTTCCCATTTTTCAAATCAGCCACGTCACTAATAGAGTGTTTTTAACATTCTCCCAAATAGAGGCTGTATTGTTAAGTTTCTGACATTGTTCCTCAATCCTTGTTTTCTCTCCACGTCACAGCTCAAAGAACCCCATATACCCTAGCACAGAGTGAGATGCTAGACACTAAGAAGTCTAGGGGGAGGAAGCAGGGGAATTGAACCCTGGGGCAGACGGAGACAGGGGTTTGTGAGATGAGGCTGGAGGGTGGCCTTGGACCAGGTCCTGGGAGGACCTTAAATGTGACCTTGAGAAGTACAGACTTTATCCTAAAAGCCAATATTCACCCAAAGTATATGGTTTAGAATATTGATCCCATTAGCTGTCCCAAAATAAAAGGGAATGGAAGATCATATGGTCTGAAGTTTAAGAAATCCTCAAAACTACATATCGGCCTCTTGGAAATGTATAATATAATTTTAGCAGGTTAAAGGCTCTGGAAAGTTCTGCAGTTTTAATTTTTTTTTTTTTTTTTTTTTTTTTTTTGAGACAGTCTCACTCTGTCACCCAGGCCGGAGTGCAGTGGCGCAACCTTGACTCACTGCAACTTCCACCTCCCAGGTTCAAGCGATTCTCGTGCCTTAGCCTCCCGAGTAGCTGGGATTACAGGTGCACACCATCATGCCTGGCTAATGGTTGTATTTTTAGTAGAGATGAGGTTTCACCATGTTGACCAGGCTAGTCTCAAACTCGTGACCTCAAGTGATCCGCCTGCCCCAGCCTCCCAAAGTGCTGGGATTACAGGCATCAGCCACTGCGCCCGGCCTTATATTTTTTAGTTAATAAATGTAATTTTAATTGTTAAAAATGTTTAAATTCGCATTTCCAAAACTTATTTGGCCATGGGACCATTAGCCAAAGAAGTTTTAGAAATGGCCAATTTAAAATTTTAGCATAAAATTATTCTAAGGAGTTGAATTCAGGAAGTGCTGCTGGAGGGGCCAAGGAGCCACTGTGGGTTTTGAGCAGGTGGGGGCAGGCTTAGGTTCTGTTTTAGAAAGTGACACCAGCAGTCGAGAGGATAAAGGGCGACTGGAGGCAGAGGTCTGAGGAGGCCCCCGAACAGTTCCCGCAAGACATAATGAGGATCTAAACCACAGGTTTCAAATGTTTCCATGTTTTCTTTCCATTTTACTTCAAGCTGCATTGTTGTCTTAAAATTGGAAAATCAGTGTTGCTATAATAAATCATAGCACAAGGATTTTACTCAGGCATAAAATCTGAATGAGAAAGCAACCTGCACAGTCTTCCATCTTCAAAAGAAGCGTTTAGCCCAACAGGGTATTGAAACACAATAGCCATCTGTTTCTGCAAATCCCCAGAGTTCATCGAGGCTTTCCAATCACACAGACCCAGATTCAGGGCCCAGGCCCACACCTTTGTAGCTCTATGACCCTGAGCAAGTAGGCTTTACTGCTCTGTGCCTCAGCTTCCCCATATAGTACAAAGAGGAAATAATACTTTTCTCACAAAATAGTTTCAAAAATTGAATGAGGTGACATATACAAAGTGCTTAGCAAAGTACCTGACTCGCGATGACATAAAAACAAATGTAATTGCCCTTCTGTATTGGCCAGGTCCAATAAGGAACCTCTAAATCTCAGCAGCTCAGTGCAACAAGGGTTTATTTCTCACTCACACAAAATCCAGCTGTGAAGCCAGGTGGTTCTCCAGGGCAGCCATCTTCCATGAGGCAACTCTGTGGTCTGGACCACAACACAAGGCAGCAGGCCAATCTTGCAACAGGTCTTCAGTGCTTCAGCCCACAAGAGTCAAATGTCACTTCCACCCACAGCCCATTGGCCAGACTTAGTCACATGATCTCCCACCCCCATCACCTAATTATAAAAAAGCTCAGAATATGCATGAGCAGATGGGATGTTGGTGGCATCAGCCTCTACCACTCTCTGTTTTCTTTGGTCAGTTCCTTGAGCCTCCCTGAGCCTCAGGTTCCTCCTCTGTAAATTAGGGCTAATACTTCCTGTCCTACCTTGCATGGGATTATTACAGGAGCACATGAGATTATATATGTGACAAATGCTAAACTGTAGTTAGAGGCAGTTATATGCTCACTGTTTTGCTGTGCCAAAGCTACGTCACATTCTTTGGTTCATAGAAAAAAATGTACAACTTCAACTTTCCTTAAATCTACATTCCTGTTCTTATTCCCCCAGCCCCATCTTTCCTCTGGATTGCCCACTCCCTTCTCTCATTTGGCTCTTCCCGATTACTTGTCATGAGATCATTAAGGTTGCTTATCAGTAGCCTTTGGTAGCCCATTTCTGGAATTTTGCACTAGGCTGCATATCCTAAAAGGTCATGAGGGATGAGATGACAAGGAGGTCACTAGAGTATTTCTCCTGGGCAGCAGAGGAAAATATTGGGGGTTCTGAATCACAGGATGCATGGGCCCTTAGGTTTTTGAAGAACACCAAAGAGGTGTGTGTTTGTGCTTGTGCATGTATGCGTATGTGTGAGAACATCATGTGCATGTGTGTGTGTGACTGTTTCAAGCCCCAAAATTCCATAAATGTGGACATTAACCATGCAATCTGTCGAGCTCCATGCTGTGATTTGGCTGCCAGACAACTAAGGCAAGTTCAGGAACAGCCCCAGGTGAACAGGGTGCTAGGCCTGGGAAGGGGACAACTGTCTTGCCCTACTCAGATCCCCTTGGAAACCTATAGTTGGCTCAGAGGGCACAACTGCTGTCTCTAACCTCAGAATTGCTGTCCTAGGCCAGGCGCGGTGGCTCATGCTTGTAATCCCAGCACTTTGGGAGACTGAGATGGGTGGATCACCTGAGGTCAGGAGTTCGAGACCAGCCTGACCAACATGGGGAAACCCCATCTCTACTGAAAATATAAAAATCAGCCGGGTGTTGTGGCATGCACCTGTAATCCCAGCTACTCAGGAGGCTGAGGCAGAAGAATTACTTGAACCCAGGAGGCGGAGGTTGCAGTGAGCCGAGATCACACCACTGCATTCCAGCCTAGGTGACAGAGCAAGACTCTGTCTCCAAAAAAAAAAAAAAAAAAAAAAAATTAATTGCTGTCCTAGAGCCAAGGGAAGAGCCCCAGAGGACAGAGCCTGGGCCAGTGGAAAAAGTCCCTGAAGTATAGATTTCAGCTCAAAATAAGGAAGAATGTTCACATTTGAGTCCAATCTAACCATAAATGAACTGGGCTTCCTTAGGAGGTAGTGAGTATCTCATCACCAGAGGTATGCAAAGAAAGGCTGGACAGTGGGCCGTTGGCAGAGACTGTACCCTAAGGAAGAGACATGAGAGAAGACACTTGAGTCTCTTCAAGCCCAGAAGTTGTGTAACCCTATAAACTAGAATAATGTGACCTCAGAAGACTTGTGTGTGTGTGTGTGTGTGTGTGTGTGTGTATATGTGTGTGTATAAAGTTTATAGGTTCATTTCTATATATTTGTTGCCAGAGGGTGTATGAGAGATGAGTTGAGAACAGGTTTATAGTTATAATGAAATCGGAGCATCCTGAGCATCACTGGTAACTCCGTCATCAGAGGAGGATTGCAAGCAGGCAAGAACCTGGCCCAGAAAAATGAGCCCCACTGCAGAGCACAGAAGGGGGGATGCACACTCTCCCATGGCCTGCTGCTACCCAGGGATCCCCACACACCGCCAGCAGTGGCCACAGCAGCCATTACAGCATCCTATTTTGGAAGAGTCTTTGCAACATTGCACTTTTGTGGCTCCCAGTGTGCTCGCCTCTCTGAATGACAACAGGAAAAAGAAATGAGTGTATTGTTCTGGAATGCACTACTGTGGAGGGGTGTGTGTGTGTGTGTGTGTGTGTCAGCTCTGTAGTCTTTTGTCTTACTGTGCTCTTGCTTCATACTAAGAACAGCCCTCAAAGCAGGTGACCCCAGCATTTCTCAGAGGAGAACCTGGGGCTCAGGGTGAGCATGTCACAGTCCTGGGGCCAGACCCTGGTTCAAGTGCAAGGCCTATGGCTGTCTGTTACACCAGGGCGCTGCAGTGTGCCCAGGCTGCCTTTAGCTAAGGACATGCTGTCAAATCTAAGATGTAGCAGGGAACAAGAGAAGGAACACTTGAAGTTCATCCAGGCAGCAGCCTGCCTTCCTCCGTGTGAGCTGGGAATCCCAGAATTAGCCAGAGTCCCAGGGAGGAGCATGAACAACAGACAGGGCCCTGAGCCTGGAGTCAAGATGCTCGAGGTTCAGTTGTCGTGAATTCTTGATGTGTGACCTTGGGTAAGTTCCAGCCCCCTCCTGGGCTTAGCATTCTCCTGTGCAAAATGGGAGGGAGGCTGATGGCCCTACTAACCTCCTAGGGTGCTTGGGCAGCTCTAATGAAACTGAAAACCTTGACATTGAGTGCACACACTCAGCTTTAGTAGAGTAGAATAGCTCTGTCCAGGATCCCGCGCGCTACAGAGTCCTGATTTAAGAATCTTCGCACTCTAGTTCTGTCACCTCTCCATTCATGCCAAGCTGGGCTTGGACTTGACAGCAGGGAGTCACCATGAACAGCCAACCAGGTTGTGCACTGAGTTCTCAGCAGAGCCCTGTGAGAAGGTGATGAGAGACACAGCCTCTGCATGGCCATGCCAGGGCTGAGTGGGAACAGCTCAGCTGCCTCAAGGTCTGGGCTGGGAGGTCTAAGGGCTGGTTGGGAGGGATGCCAGCCTGGCCAAGGACTGGAGCTGGACAGCTTGGGCAGGGCCCTCTGGGACCTCTACTCACTTTGGGGGCCACAGATCTGACCCCAAGCCCAAGGCCAACTACCACCCTCTCCCCCACAGAAAGGCTCCTTGGCCAGAGGATTCTGGCCCAGGGCAAGATGCAGCTGGGTGGGGCACTTGAACAGGCACTCCTAGGCCAGGTAGGAGCTATGGGGAAGAGGGCTGCCCTTGCCAGCTCAGGGCCACAATCAAGTCTAATTTATGGCAGGGCTTTCCATCCTCTTTCACATCACAGCACACAATATTAGCACAGCACCCTGGTGATCACAGAGCCTGCTCATGGCTGGCAGTGCCTGGCCTACCCATGTGCCCCAAGGCAGAGGAGAGCACTGTCATGGGGCCCTTCTACCCAGTCCTGCCACACCATGACCAGAGCACACTGTTGGAAGATCTAGATTAGTGGTTTAGAGTAAAGGTTTGAAGAGGAGTTAGGTGGACCTGGGTTCAAGTCGCAGCTCCACTGTCCTTCACTCCTGTGTAACCTGGAGTGGGTCACTCAGCCTTACGGAGCCTCGTTTAATGATGTCCCCTAAAATGGGGTGGTGCTAGCACTCATGCCTGCGGTGGTTGATTGGGTGAAATGAGACAGTGTTTATAACACACTTAGCACAGAATCTGGCCCACAGTGAGCAGTTAGTAAATGTGAGGGGGTCAGAGGAAGTACAGATGACAGGGGTGGGGGTGATAGCAGAACAGGAAAGAGTCCAACAACACAGATACCTCTAACACAGGGTAAGTCCTCCCGAAAAAGACAGGAAGGCAGATGTTTGGGGCAGTGGATGTGGAGGAGCCCCAGAGGCCTGGAGGAATGGATGCGAACTTCACTGTGCTATGAAGAAGGGTATCCCAGGGCAAGGAAACCCCACAATAAGGGCACCAGGAGGAGAGATGATGGACTGTGTCATAGGAGGAGAGATGATGGACTGAGTCATGGCTGAGACTGGGGCATGGGGACAAGGCTGGACAGGTATGGGGGGGTCAGATCATGGAGGGGGATGGGGGCCAGTATCGTGGGGCCTGGATGTCTTTACTGCAGTCTGCGGAGTCGCTGAAGGTCTTGGAGCATGGGATTAGCACGGTGTGGATGATCACTTAGAGGCAACATAGAGAAGGAATGGGTTGGGAAGAGACGAGAGAGGAGACCAGGTCCTGACCGAGGGCAAGAGCCTGGGGCAGAAGGGAGGGCAGAGGGGAGAACTTCACACAGGTGCGCTCACCTGCATGTGGCAAGCGGCTGGATGTTGGAGCTGGGGTGAGCATCGAGGAATGAGAAAGGCTGGAGAGATGCCAGGTTCTGGTCTCATCTGGGCAGACAGTGGGCTGCCTTCTGAGCTAGCCAACCCAGAAGAACAGCAGGTTTAAGGGAGAAGGCGATGAGTTCAGACTGGGAGAGGCTAGGCAGGAGTAGAGGGTGCCCCCGGTACCCCCTCTGGGCCAGCCCAGAGGACCTGGAAGTAGAGGACCAAATAGGGTCCTCTTGGTGGACATCCGTCTGGCCACCAAGAGTTCCCTGGAAACGACGGGGGAGCAATTCAGCAGAACTAGGTTGGAGAGTGGTGGGAGGGGAAGATGATGGATGGGAGTGTGAGGACTCCTTTTTCAAGAAGCTCGCTGAAGGGGAAGAAAGAGGGGACCAAGAGGCTGAGAAGCAGAAAGCAGGGAAGGAAGAGTTTCAGGCCAGGGCTGGGCTGTGGCCCTGGGCAGGGGAAGGGGGCAAAAGCACACAAGAGAGAAGGCAATCAAGGAAGCAAGTAAGGGCGAGGTTCGTTTCTCTCCCAGTCATTTAGTGCTAGGTATAAGCCACACAACTGTGCCGTCGTCATGTTCTTACTTTATTTCTTCTCCGGGTTTAATTGACAGCTCTCAGGATCTTACTGTACCATGCCATGTCTGAGAGACCAGGTTCCTCTTCAGCTCCTTTTGTCTTTCTCTGTCTCCTGTCATCATTCTCCCCATCATCTGCCTGCTGGGTCAGGGTACTACAGTGGCCCCCATCCCCCACCTTGGATCTGCCTGCTACCGGTGGGTCAGGCTTGTCCCTGGACCACAGGAGGAAAGCAGGGCTCCACTCTCAGGACAGAGGTGGTTCAGCCACTTGTTGCACCCACGTGCACCCCCGGGCAATGCCACCCTGATGACTTCTGCCAGGTTGGGGCACGAGGGGTCCAGGCTGCCACATCCTGCTGAGGGTGGGGTACAGGCAAGAGCCCAGAAACCAGGCCTGGGAGTGTCTGCTCCCGTCTGATGTTGCTACCACGGAATCACTGAATGTGGGCATGGAGGGGGCCTCTGAGGAGAAGGGATTTGCTTGCCTGAGGTCAGCAAGCAGAAATGTCCACTCAATAATGCGGCTTCGACAAAAATCGGGTGATCATGTGAATAGTTTCTTGTCCCGCGTCAGCTGGGACCTCCTGGGTATTGAGATCCAGGAAGGATTTCCTCAGACCCCCAGGGCCGAGTCCTGGGGAGGTCCTGAGCCTACTGGAGACTCCTGCCGTTTCCCAGGCCTTTCCTGTAGGCTCCAGGTCCTGTTCCTGGGTCACAAATGCACAGTGGTCCCCTTACCCCTCAAGCAGTTCCTGAATTTTAGTAGAACTTCCTGAAGGTGAGGAGGAGCAGGCACTTTCCACAAGAGGTGTGGCTCTCCCAGGGGGCATCTCATCCGGCTGCCAAAACAGCTGCTAGTTCCAGGTTCTTTTCTGCGCCTGCGTTTCTCCACCTATAAGAGAAACTGGATCAGTGCAGAAGCCCGTTCGTGTTTGGAAATGGGGAGACGGGAGGGAGATCAGGGCTGTCACAGTGACTAGAGGACATTCATGGCCTTTAGTACGCGGGGTCCAAGGGTTCTGTGCACCCCGCCCAGCACAGAATAGTCCTTCACAACAAATAATTGCTCTCTGCATCCCCAAAGATAAGTGGCTGGAAGTGCCCATGTTGAGAAACCCTGGTGGGTGATCTTACATGTCCCTTCGAGATCTCTGATTCTGGAAAAAAAAAAAAAAAAAAAAAAAAAAAATCACCCAAACTTGTAATCATAACATTCTACAAAAAAATTCTTACCTTGAAATGACAGCTTCTAGCTTTGTTGCCTCAGAGGTGTGGGGCTGCTGCTGTGGAGATACGCAGTCCAGCCCCTGAGGGATCTGGAAGGTTCCTTCCAGCTCCAGCGCTCTGTGGCTCTCTGCAGCAGGAGATAATAACGATGCTTTCCACATCAGGAGCAGGCTTTCCCATCTCTCCAGCCTGCGAGTCACACCGCACCTCCTTCGATCATCTTGCCAGCCTTGGGAGGTTGTAGATGAGGAAGTTATCACTCGGAGAGCCTGGGAGACATGTGCAAAGTCACACAGCTGGCAAGAGGTGGACTTGGGATCTGAGCCCAGGGCCCTTTCCCCTCCCTGCCTAGGCATCCTTGTTGGCACCCCAGAAGAGACCGTGCTGACTCACCTGCCTTCCCAGGAAAGGAGAACCATCTCAAGACTCTGAAATGCAGTCTGGAAAGGCCAAACACACCCCCTAACACACACATACCACACACACACACCACACACACATATCCCCAACACACACATTCACACAAACTCACATTTACATGCACACCTACACTCACCCCCAGCAGAAAAACCTACCAATTTTACCATATACTTTAAAAATCAACTTTGGAATTTAAAAAAAGAGGTAGGGATGGCCCAGGGAGAAAGTTCTGCATGCCAACTTCTGGGAGCTGGTCAGAAGGTGGAAAGCACCCCCTCCCTCAAAGGAGCACTCCTAGGAACCCTTTCCACCCACAGCAGAGCCCTGTGATCAGAGGTGAATTGCGTGGCCCTCCTCATGTGCACCGTCTGGACCCCCCACCCTCCCTGCCCGGGCCTGTCGCCTCGCCCAGCCCTAACCGCCCTGGCCAGCCCTGCACAGGACACACAGAAGCACATGATTGTCAAGGTCTGGTCCAGGGTCAGAAACACACAGAGGAGCCCTGTCAAGTCTGGCCTTGTGCTAAGTCATCACTCTGTGTCAGGTGTGCAGGTGACAAAGAGAATCTGCGTTCTTAACCAGACTGCTTCTAAGCTGAGAACCAAATGTTACCCTAACTGTTTAAAATCCTTTAAGGCCTTGCTGCCCAAAGGGTGACCCCTGGATCAGCTCCTCCCCTGGAACTGCTTAGAAATGCAGTATCCCAGGCCCCACCCAGGACTGTGCACCTGAATCTGCATTTTAACAAGCTCCCCAGGCAGTTTGTGCTCACATTATCGAGTGAGAAGCCACGCTGTCCTCTCGCTTAGCACACTTCAGCCTCTCTGGCCACATGAGGGTTCCTAAAATATGCTGATGTCTTTGCATTTCAGGTTCTTTTCCCTTGCCATGCCCTCTACCATGCGTGCTCTTCCCCTAGCTTTTCACATGGCTGGCATTTCTCATCCGCCAGGTCTCAGACTAAATGCCACCAATGCAGAGTAGCCATCCCAGGCTACCTGATCTGAAACAACTTCCCCCATTAGCACCCCTCCAAGTGCCCGTAGTTTCCTTTAGGAATATTTATCACCGCTTGTATTCATAGCTGTACTGTGTGGTTTGTTGAATGCCTGTGTTTGTGGAACAGCCCCCGTTCCACTGGAATGTACCCTCCAAGAAGGCAAGCACCATGTTGGTCTCATTCATCCTGTACCCCCACACCAACATGGTGCATGACACACAGCAGGCATGTGACAAATCCTCATGGAGTCGATTTCGAATGAATGAATGTAGGACAAATACAGTCATGAAATATAGGACAGATAGAGTCATCTCCCAATGACTCAGACTCCCATTAACTACACTGTAAATCAACCCATGGGCTCCCTTCACAAATGGGAAACTGAGGTCTAGAAAAGGGCAGGGATTTGCCCAAGATCACCCAGCAAGTCTGTAGCAGGACCAAGGCTTTTGACCTTTCAGGCCTCAACACCTCCACTTATGCTCCAACTCCCTGCCTGTCAGTTTGTGCAGCCGGACAGAGCGGGATATTTGCAGGGGGCACTGACCTACATTGTGAGTAATTGCATTATGCAGAGGGACTCTCGGGCCAGCTGCTCTCCTTTTGCCGCACAGATGGGAGAGGCTTTCCCGGGCAGCTTCTGCGTGCCTCCTGCTGAGCAGCAGCCTGACCAGAAGTCAGGTGTGAGCACTTCCATCTTCTGGCCGTCCCAAACCAGTGTGGCCTCACTGCTGGACACGGTGCCCTGCTAGGCAGGAAAGAGCATTTTATCGGCCTGAGTTCAGCTCACGGCACCAAAGCGCAGCCTTCACCCTAAAGCTCTGGGGGCTTCAGGGGAAGCCACTAT
Organism: Pongo pygmaeus; assembly: GCF_028885625.2. NCBI lineage: Eukaryota > Metazoa > Chordata > Mammalia > Primates > Hominidae > Pongo > Pongo pygmaeus. Next base: position 88,669,282 of record NC_072386.2, on the reverse strand, counting down.
TGAATGTTTAACAATAAAGTTCTTCCTTCCTTAAATAAGCACTTTGCAGTTTATAGATCCCACATCTATCTCCTCCGATTTGACACAATGATGCATGTGAGAGGAGGGCACATCAGGGAAGGCTCATGGTGAAGGAGAAAGGAGTGCTGGTTTGAGAGTCACACACACCTGGGTTTAATCTCAGCCCCAAGACTTACTAGCTGGAGGTCTCGAGCAAGTTACTTCACCTCTCTGTGACTCTGTGTGTTTCCTCATCTGTGAAATAAGTATAACACCTTGTTGGATTTTTATGACTTCAACAAGATGACGGGTGTAGAGTTCCCAACCCAGCAATGAGCACATCATTGTCACTCATGATAAGGCAGCTGTTGGTGTCCTTATGGCTGATGTTATCAGGTGAAGTCAGCCCTGAGGCTGCCTCTCAGGGGAACTGTCCTGGTCTTACTGGAATGGGAGAGCCATGAGGACAGGGCTCTTTTCTATCCAGGTTATTGCTGCATGCCCAGAACAGTATCTGGCAAATGGTAGTGCTTAACAGTTATTCACTGAACGAATGAATGAATGGATGAATGATTTCTTAGGCAATTGCCAAAGAGAGCAACAAGAAAGAAAAATAAAGAAAAAAAGTGGCCGGGTGCAGCGGCTCATGTCTGTAATCCCGGCACCTTGGGAGGCTGAGGCAGGCGGATCATCTGAGGTCGGGAGTTCGAGACCAGTCTAACCAGCATGAAGAAACCCCGTCTCTACTAAAAATACAAAAATTAGCTGGGCGTGGTGGCGCGCGCCTGTAATCCCAGCTATTCGGGAGCCTGAGGCAGGAGAATCGCTTGAACCCAGGAGGCAGAGGTTGCAGTGAGCTGAGATTGTACCATTGCGCTCCAGCCTGGGCAACAAGAGTGAAACTCCGTCTCGGAAAAAAAAGCCAGTTGAAAATTTTGCAGGCCAGCTATCCAGAGCAAGAAAAACATTCTTAGGGCAGTGCAAATACTGTCCTGTACAGAAGAGAAGAGGCTGAGGCCTGGACTTAGGCCCTGACCCTGATGTCTGCAGGGGTCAGTGCCCTGTGCTCGCTGGCCCTGGCCTGCATGGACAGTCCACACTGGGAACAGGCCGAGTGCAGTGCCCAAGTATAGCCTGAGTACTTCCCCAACAGCTGCTCCAGAAGTGGGGGAGTCCCCTATGGTGCTTGGAAATCTGGCCTCATGTAAGGCCAGTGGGTGCCTTCCAGAGTAGCACAAGATGCTGCTGATAGCTTCACCGTTTCCAGCCCCACCGATCTATGGTAGTTGGTAGTTCTGTGTCCCCAGCAGAGGATAATCCACCACCACCAGGCTGGACCCTTCACGTGGCTCTTTGGTGCCCTCTAGTGGTGCCTTGGTGCACAATGACAAGGAAGCACTGGGGGTTGGGGGGTGGGTAGCCCACCTGCCCCTGCAGGTTGCATGCTCAGGTGCATCTCTCCCCATGTGTGGCTGCACAGACCACTGCGAACTCCAGGCCCAGGTAGAATCTGGATGGATTAGACAACGCGTACAGCTTGTACAGTCTGCTTTGTGGTTCAGTGCAGGAGTCACTTGATTTTCTTCCAGATGCCCATCCCCAGCCTCACAGGAACAGGAACATCATCACTCCCAAAACTATCCCAACCCCTGCCACTGTGACAGGGAGATGGGGCTGCATGAGGACGACATTAATGACCAGAAGATTTTTGCAGTTTATTTCTGGATCAGTGCCTGGGTATGGGGAAGGTGGGTGTGGGAGCAGCTCGGCCACCCCAGGGCCACTGACTTCCATGAACTCCCAGTGGGCCCATCATGTTTGCTACCCTCCTGACAGGACTGTGCTTAAGGCTGCTGAGATGGGTGCGGAACTGAAAGGCCAAAGATAAGAATTCAGATTTCAGGATTCAAGGAGGTCAGAGCGGTGAAGGTGGGGTTGGGGGGAAGGGGAGCAGCTAAGAGAAAGGTAAAGGTAGCCAGGCTGGAATGTCAGCAGCACAAGGGGAAAGACTGGGCTAGCAGCACTTCTGTGAAAACTACCTGATGGGTCTTGGTCCAACCTGAAGGAACACATGAACCACTGGTGGAAGATTATATAGAAAGCCAAGGAGATCCAGAGAAAGAGGTCAAGCTGACTTGCTCAGCACTGCCTGGAGTGCTGAGCTCCATTCTAAGCCTGTAGGAGTGGTAAATCTGTAGAGCAGTGGTAAACCCCAGCAGGCTGACTGACAAGGTGGCCTACTGGAGGAAGGCACAGTGGTGTGTCCCCTCTCTGGAGATCTTCCTTCCTGTGGAAGGTGTGCAGACTCAAAGAGAGAGCTTGGAATTATTCTGGGGAACCCCAGGGGAGAGATGAGCCCCAGTGAGTAGAGGTCCAGGAGGAGAAGGCTGTGGCTCCGTGAAAGCACCGTGTACTACTTCACCAGGAGCAGGAGGGAGGGGCTCCCTGCCACTGCAGTGTGTAAGCCAGACAAGCCTTGTCAATTTCCTGTGAAGAGCACTTCATCCCATTGAGCAATGCTGTATGACACAACTAATTTTCTCCACACCGAGAATCTAAGATTCCATCATAAATTACTGCTGTTCATTGTAGAGGAAAAGACAGGATCGCCGTTAATGGGTTTGCCATTCATGCATAACTGGAATGGGTCCGTGCTACTGCATTCTGATGTCAGCTTGATTGTCACACATTGGAGAAACCCAGATTCTGCCACTAAGTCAGTTGACCTTGGGACCAAGCCAGTTCTGTCACCTTAATTAAACCATGAAAGGATGTCAGGAAACCCCCACTGCCCTTAATAAAATGCAGCCCAGCTCCTGGGTGGGTAGCAGTGGAGGGGAAATCTCTACTCCTGGCCACTCTGACTTTAGTTTCTGGAGATCACCTCCCTCCAGGGTGTTTCTCACTGCAGAGCCTTCAGGAAACCACATTATCCCCTCTAGCACTCCAGCCCAAATGTGGACTCAATGCACATGGACCCAAAGAGGTTGAGCTAGGGCTTTCTGTGGCTTGGGACAGCAAAAGGCAGATCAAACCTGAGAGAACACACAGCAGGCTGATCTGGTCAAAAAATGGCCTGAACCCCCAGGTCCCACCCCTCCTAGCTCCTCCTGCTTCCATGTGGGAGCACCATCTTTCCCCCCAGCTCACAGAAGCCCAGGTCATTGCCTGCTTCAAAGGTCACACCTGGAGAGCAAGACCAAAAAAAGTTTCCAAACCCCACCTGTCTAAGACCTGCCTTCTACCCCTGGGTCCCATCAAAGTACCCCTTCTTCCTAGTGACTGACCCTGGCGATGCCCATGCCTTACCTTCATGAGTGTGGCTTTACCCTGGGCCTCAACAGCACAACTCCATCAGAATATAACATCCTGAACACAGTTATTTGGTGATATACTCTCAGTGGCAAACAGATTGCAGAGGAATCTTCAACTTTACTTAGTAAGTTTGTGCTTGACAGTTGTATGGATGTATCAATTTTTCAACTATTTAGTGTCTAATATAGGACTGAACAAATGAGTAAATATTTTGATGTTGTTTGAAGGCAGGGATTCCACTGTTGGAGAAGAGTGATGAAAATATGGAAAGGGGAAGGCAAGCAAGAACTGGGCAGTGTTGGATCTTATCTAAGACAGACAGACAGACATTTATTTTAAAAAGAGCTTAGAAGTAGTGACAACTTAGGAACAGTGAGACAATCAAGTGCCTACATCTTGGTTTCTAAACACCATTCTCCACTAAAAAGAACAAGGACTCCTTGGAGAAATGGTTGATTGCAAGGCTGGGAGCAAGAAAAGTTCAAGGGGTGCTAGAATCATTGTGCCAAGAAGAAAGAAAGTGCTCAAAAAAATTATGGTGATGTGTGGAAAAAACATAGAAGGCAGCATGAAGTTGTTTTCCACTGGCCAAATCTGGAAAAATTTAAGCATCAACATGAATAAGATAGCAAAGGATTATAAGACATTGAATTAAAAAGGAACATACTAGGCCAGGCATGGTGGCTCACGCCTGTAATCCCAGCACTCTGGGAGGCCGAGACGGTCGGATCACCTGAGGTCGGCAGCTCGAGATCAGCCTGGCCAGCATGGTGAAACCCTATCTCTAATAAAAATACAAAAATTAGCCAGGCATGGTGGCGGGCGCCTATAATCCCAGCTACTCAGGAGGCTGAGACATGAGAATTGCTTGAACCCGGGAGGCAGAAGTTGCAGTGAGCGGAGATCACGACATTGCACTCCAGCCTGGGTGACAGAGACTCTGTCTCAAAAAAAAGGAACATACTGATATACATAAATAAATGGGAGGAAAGGAAAGCTCTTCTTTGCAGTAGAATGCCAAGTGTTTAAGTAGAATGGTAGAGTTAGAAAATCACCATTTTGCAGCTACCAAAGTAATAAATGACTCAGATAAGAATTATCAATGGTTGCTGAAACCACTGTGTGAACGTTTGTGGGGGAACAGGATACTTACACAGTCTCAAAGTAGCTCCCACAGATTATTTATTAATTACAAATGGGAAATGATACCTTTGAAATGGATGTCTGACAGACATCATATCAACCAACTGATCACAGGTAACAGCACAGAGTGCCAACGCATCCCCCTGATGTGATTCTTACTTATGTAGGATTCCTGCCAAGAATACATAAAACCTGAATATAAAACATTCAGGCTACTCCAAATTGAGGGACTTCTACAAAATAACTGAACTAGATTTTTCAGAAACAATGACATGAAAGACCAAAGTAGCTGAAGAATTGTTTGAGATTAAAGGAAACCAAAGACACATAAGTGCAATAATGATCCTGGATTGGATCCTGCATTGGAAAATCCACAGTTGCTTTAAAGGACATTATTAAGCCAATTGGCAAAATTTGAAAATGGATAGTATATTAGATAATACACTGTATCAGTGTTAAATTTTCTGAATTTAGTAAGTGTATGTGATTGTGCAGGGGAATCCCTCGTTCTTAGGAAATATATGCTAGGATATTCAGGGGTGAAGGGTCAGGATAGCTGCAATTTACTCTCGAATGGTTCAGAAAATAATAAGTGTACAGTAGATATTGTTTCATTCCCTGGGTGTCTTTTTGTCTTGTTGCCACCATCTGGCCAATTATCTCCCAGAGTTTCCCAATTCAAGTTCCTGCCAGAGAGAATGTGCTCAGGAAGGATCCTCTCCATCAACCCTCATTAGGCAGAGCACGTTGTAGGAGGAAACCTCATAGGTGTCTGACAAGCCTCTGGATTGGCTGCCTGGGGTCAGGTGCCCATTCTTTGTCCAGTGAGCTCTGGCCAAGGATGAGTCATGTTGTACACAATCTGGCTGCCATCACTGCTCCAGCAATGGGGCTGTGGGCAAGAGGGTCTCCTCAGAAGGGTTTGGCAGGCCCCAGGCTTGGGCAGGCCAGTATATCCTATATCTCCAGTTGCACAGAGGTAACCCCAGAGATACCTGAAGACCTCCTGACCTGACTTTATACCTCATTCTCACAACAAATATTAGAGGTACTTGCATTGGGCCAGGTTTTGTGTTAGATCCTAGGGGCACAGAAGTGACCCAGTTCCTACCCTCAGGAGCTCTGACTCAAATTGGAGAGGCATGAATTATGCAGAGAACTGGAGTGCAGGGTTGAATTGCTACCAACAAACAGAAGGCAGTCAACGCTAGTTGAGGCCTGGGCTCCACACCTTAGGAACACAGAGATGGGGTCCAAAAGGCCCGCTGAACAGTGGCATTGGCTATGGCTCACAGGAGGGAAAAGGGCTCTCAGATAAGGACCCAGTTGCTGGAAGAGTGTCCCGTGCCATCCCTGAGTCTCTGTTTTCTCTTTGCACAGCCGGACCCAGCAGGACGGGATATCTCCATCCGCCCTCTCCTGGAGCACTGTGAGAACACCCATATGACCATCTGGCTTGGCATCGTCTATGCCTACAAGGGACTTCTCATGGTAGGTGCAGAGCAGGAGACAAAGTTGGGGGGGACACTTCTTTGTTGGGTCTCTGTCTCCCAGGGGCCTCCACCAGTGTAAAAATAAACAGAACCTCCATGACTAAGCAGTTACTCTCTGTGGACTCAGTGCCTGCCACGTGCTATCTCAGTTCCTGCAGCAACCCTATAAGATAGGTATAAATAACATCCTCATTTCACGGATGACACTGAGGCTTGGTGTCTTGCCCAAGGTCACCCAGCTGGTAAGTGGCAGAGTCAAGATCTTAACCAGAGAGTAACCTAAAAACTTGTGGCTGTGCCTCACAGCTGTCACTGCACTTCTCCCAGGAAGAGCAGTCTGCCGGCATCCGTGCATGTTCATGTCCAGCATTTCAGCGGACCCTCTCAAGTCCATGGAGGTGGGCGGGATCATCCCCATTTAATAGATGAGGAGGGTAAGCCTCAGAGAGGGTAAATGATTTGCCAAAAGCTACCTAGTAACCTCCGAACTGCAAACCCAGCACTCTTTCCACTTTACTCACCTTTTAAAATCAAAGATCATGCTAGGTGCTGTGGCTCATGCTTGCAATGCCAGCACTTTGAGAGGCTGAGGTGGGTGGGCCACCTGAGGTCAGGAGTTCGAGACCAGCCTGACCAACATGGGGAAACCCCATCTCTACTAAAAATACAAAATTAGCTGGGCATGGTTGCGGGCGCCTGTAATCCCAATTACTTCGGAGGCTGAGGCAGGAGAATCGCTTGAACCCAGGAGGCAGAGGTTGCAGTGAGCTGAGATCAGGCCATTGCACTCCAGCCTGGGCAACAAGAGCGAAACTCCGTCTCAAAAAAAAAAAAAAAAAAAAATCAAAGATCACATACCAAGCCCACGTTGTGAAATTCCATTAGGAAGAACTTGAAAGGTCAGCTCCACCATATTTCAGCCCAGGTTGATCCTTGAATCTTCTCTCCTATATCCTATATAAACCATGCTTCCACATAAAGCCATCTAGTGACACAAAGCTGGTCACTGCACCCTCCTCAGATCTTCCCACAGGGAGGTTAAGTCACCTTTCACCCCTGTGTGACCCCACTTAAGAGGCCAAAACTGAAGCCCTCTCCGAAAGTCAAATAAACTGGAATCCCTTGTGCTGCTCAAATGCATTCTTACCTGTTGCCGCATCAGAGAAGTGTTAGTGATTGATCCTGTGTCCTTTGAGATGTCATGCCAGAAGGGCATGTAAGAGGACCCTAGACAAAGATTGGTCCCCACTTCATACCAGTTGACACCTTTTTATGGTTTTCCATAGAAGTCTTTTGAGCTCCCATGCAAGCAACAGGACCACTGGGCTGCAATCTGAGCACAAGGTAATGACCCTGGGGGTGTCCACAGGAGGTACCCAATATAGAAATAGGAAATTGAGGACTGGCCAAAGGTCCTGGGTTTGGACAAGGACACACTCATAGTCATGAGAAACTTGGAAGAGCTCTCAGCAATGGGTGGCACAGACCTGAGGGCAGAACCATCAGCCCCAAGCAAAGTTGCTGGAAGGCAGACTCCATCTCCATGTAAAGATGGATTCTTGTAACAGGGAGCCCTGTCCATAGATGCCATGGAGCCCCTAAGAAGGACAAGCTCCCTGTCATGGGAAAGCATGTCGTGTCAATGACCTGCGTTTCCCCTGACCCTGGTTGAATAAATAGAGAGAATCTGGACTCTCTCCATGATCCTTCCATCCTTAATGTTCCTTGATTCTGAGACTCATTCCGTGAAATTAGATTATGATGAATCATACTGACATCTTTAAACTGGATTTATTTGTAATGTGTTGATCATTCATTACCTTCTCCCACCTACTTCCAAAGTGGTTGGAGATGAGAAATGACTATATGTCTTCCCGTGAAGCTAACAGCTTCAGCCAGCTCATGTCAACAAAAGCTATATTTGATAGCACAAATGCTTTACCACTTAGAATATGCAAGGAACTGTCCCCAGCATCCTGACCCTTAAGGTTTATGACTAAAATCCCACTGCCACCCCCCTACTCCTTCTATTTTAGAGCCACAGAATCTCAAGGCTGGGAGAAGCACCCACAGCCCTTTGGGTCCACCCCACTGTCAGATGTTTTGGCCCCAATCCCCAGCCCACCCTGAGCATCCCCCAAAGCATTCATTGACTAACTGCTTCTATACCTCCAGTGATGGGGCGCTCACCCTCTTCAAAGGAGCCTGTGCCATTCATGGATGATGTGTTAGTTTCCTTTGGCTGTCATAACAAATTACCACAAAATAGTGGCTTACAAAACAAACAGAAATATGTTCTTTCCTAGTTGTGGAGGCCAGAGGTCCAAAATCCAGACACTTGTGGTCCCTCTGAAGGCTCTGGGGGAGAATCTGTCCTTGCCTCTTCTGGCACCTGATGGGTAACAGGCATGCCTTGGCTTATGACCGCATGACTCTAGTTTCTGCCTCCGTCTCCACGTGACCTTCTGTTCTTCTCCCCAAGGGTCTTCTTTGTGTGTCCCTTATAAGGACACTTATCATTGGATTTGGGGTCCTTCCAGATAATCCAGGATGATCTCATCTCAAGATCCTTCATTATATCTGCAAATACCCTTTTTCCAAATAAGGTCACATTCACAGCTTCCAGGAATTAAGATACGGACATATCTTCTAGAGTCACCATTCAACCCACAGATGGAGTGCTTTTCTAGAAAGTTCTTCCTAATCCTCAGCGGAAATGTTCCTCAGTGTAACTTGTGCCCATGAATCCTCATTCTACTTTTTGAGGTCCTAAGAACAAGTTACTTTGTGTTTCCTCCTGACACTCTTTAGAGATTTACAGCCAACCACCAGGTCCCCAGAGTAGCCCACATTTATTGTGGAAACCTTCACAGTGGCTTGGTGGCCCATTGGTAGCATGGCTGTTAGGATCTCTGCTCACTGCAACCTCCGCCTCCTGGGTTCAAGCGATTCACCTGCCTCAGCCTCCCAAGTAGCTGAAATTACAGGCATGCACCACCATGCCCAGCTAATTTTTATATTTTTAGTAGAGTTGGGGTTTCACCACATTGCCCAGGCTGGTCTCAAACTCGTGACCTCAGATAATCCACCCGCCTTGGCCTCCCAAAGTGCTGGGATTACAGGTGTGAGCCACCACGCCTAGCCTGGTTCCCCATTTTAAAAGGAATTTTTTAAAAGGAATAAATCAGGCTGTGAGATAACACATTTAGAGAAAGGATAAAGGACAAGGGAGAGGAAAACAATCATGGTTGTATAAAATAAGATCAATTTCAAATAGCTTTGAACTTAACCTTGGTACAGAACATTTCAGTCTACAGAGTGCTTTGACATCCATCCTCCCATTTCATCCACACACAAACCCTGTGACATAGATATTATTATTATTATTCCCAGTCCACAGACATTGAAAGTGAGGTCCTGAGAGGTGAAGTGACTTGCCCAGGTCACCCAGCCAACAGATGGCAGAGCAGATTCCATATCCCCCGGCCTGGTGTCCAGCCCTGCTTCTACCATACAGCGTTATGCTGCCATCAGATCTCTAAACACAGGTCCTCAGTGTGATGTTAAATGGTTCATGCAGCTGTCAGACGCCTGAAGCTGCCCTGCTGAAGCCAAAGGGAAGAGGGGCCTTTGTGAGAAGGCCTATTGGAGGGGCTGCACTAAAGCAGAGGTCCCTGTACCAGTCAGCCATCTTGGCTCTTCCTCCTGCCCACCACACCACCATTCTGCCCTACACCCACCTGCACTGTCCCTGAAGCCCGCCCTCCCCTTAGACCACCCATAAGGGTTAAACCCTCGACACCCTGCTTCAGATCATAGTTGGCCTCTACCCTGTCCATTTCTGTTGAGACATCTATTGGTTAGGAGGAGAGCTGCAAGTCACAGAAAAACCCAAAATAATAATGGTTGAAGAGACAAGAAATGTTCCTCTCAGGTAAACCTAGTCCAGAGGTAAGCAGTCTAGGGCTGGGGTAAGGCTCCCAGAATCTCAGCTCCTTGCATCTTGCAGCCCCCACATCATCATTACACAGGTTCCACATCATAGCCTTGTGATCTAAGACGGATGCTGAAGCTCCACCCATCACATTCCACTCCAGCTGTTAGGAAGGAGGAAAAGCAACACCTCTTCCCTTTAAAGACACTTCCCAGAACATGTGCACACCACTTCTATTTACAGGCATTGTCCAGAAGCTAGCAATACGCCACGCCTAGCCTCTAGGGCAGCTGGAAAATGTAGTCTGTATTCTGGGTGTCTATGTGCACTTGGGGACAATTTAAGTCTCAGACACAAGGGATCTGGCTTAGTTTAATAGAAAAAAGACTGGAGTGAATTTCTAAAAACACAGCCCATTTTTGCTACCATATTGCTGTGTGGCCTTGGGCAGACCTCTTCACCCTTCTGGGCCTTAGTATTCCCTAGAGAGTGAGGGAGAAGGCTGAGATCTTATCTGAAGTTCCCTTCCACTGTAGCCTTGGGCAGGTCTGTGCATGAACCAGTCATAGGGATGCAGGAAAACTGGACAGCTGTCACATCCCCAGTCTGCATTTGCTCGGCAGGACTCAACTCAGCAGGGCCACAAGTGGAGACAGATGGTGACATCCAGAAGACCTGGCTGACAGCAAGGCCCCCAACCCTCCCTCCCTGCAGCCTACCTCCTGAGTAACCCTCCACTCCACAGCTTCTCAAAGCAGCGGGTGTGTGCCGCCCCTTGGTAACGATCATCTCTTCCCTTTCTGTTCACTATTTCAGTTGTTCGGTTGTTTCTTAGCTTGGGAGACCCGCAACGTCAGCATCCCTGCACTCAACGACAGCAAGTACATCGGGATGAGTGTCTACAACGTGGGGATCATGTGCATCATCGGGGCTGCGGTCTCCTTCCTGACCCGGGACCAGCCCAATGTGCAGTTCTGCATTGTGGCTCTGGTCATCATCTTCTGCAGCACCATCACCCTCTGCCTGGTATTCGTGCCGAAGGTACAGGCGCTGGCCCCACCACCTGGCCTCTGCCCTCCGACTCCAGCACAGGGGCATTGCTGGCTTTTCTCCATTCTCTAAAAGGTTTACCCATTCCTTTTTTTTTTTTAATGATGAAGACAATTCACATTATAGAAAATTCAGAAAATGCAGAGTAGTAAAGGCCAGGTTTTTCAGAAATCTCCCATAGTCCCACCACCCAAAAATAATCACTGGTGATGTTTTGTTGGGGTGTTCTTTACTGTTAATGTTTTTGATGTGTTTCCTTCCAGCCTTTTTCTTAATGGCTAGGAAATGATGCTTTTTTTTTTTTTTTTCCTCACTCTGCCACCCAGGCTGGAGTGCAGTGATGCGATCTCGGCTGACTGCAACCTCAACCTCCCAGAATCAAGCGATTCTCCTGCCTCAGCCTTCCAAGTAGCTGGGACTACAGGCTTGCACCACGACGCGCCTGGCTAATTTTTTAATTTTTTATGGAGACGGGGTCTCCCTATGTTGCCCAAGCTGGTCTTGGACTCCTGGGCTCAAGCGATCCTCCAGCCTTGGCCTCCCAAAGTGCTGAGATTACAGGCATGAGCTACCTCACCCAGCCTATGGTGATACTTTTTAAGATATGGCCATAACTATAGTACACATTTTGTTCTTTGCTTAATGTTTTGTCCTTTGTATTTTCCCACATTCATAACTGTCATTGAGAGAATTTCCTTAATTTGCTTGTCCACTTGATCTTATATTGGTGAGCACTGGATTTTAGAAATGAACATTTTTTCTGCATAACACAGTTTCCTTTTTTCCAATTATTCCTTTAATGTGGAGTCACAGTAGTAGTATTGTTGGGTCCAAAAAAATAACTGGTTTTAGTAGCCACTTATGTGTTCCATTTACTTGAAGGGCTGACCTTCAGGACCACCTTGAAGAGAAATTTTTCAAACATCATCCTACCTTGCAATGGGTGGGTGAGCCAGAGGCCTTTCTTCTTAGGAGCCCCTGCAGTAGGGTGATCTGTGTCGAGGGAAGCCTGACCTAAGTGAGTCTCAAAAGTAAAGGAAGGTGGCCAGGCATGGTGGCTCGTGCCTGGAATCCCAGCACTTTGGGAGACCAAGGCAGGAGGATCACTTGAGGCCAGGAGTTCAAGACCAGCCTGAGCAACATGGTGACACCCCATCTCTACTAAAAATACAAAAAAAAAAAAGCCAGGTGTGGTGGTATGCCCCTGTAGTCCCGGCTACTCGGGAGGCTGAAGTAGGAAGATCGCTTGAGCCTGGAGGAGCAGAGGTTGTGGTGAGCTAAGATTGCGCCACTGCACTCTAGCCTTGGTGACAGAGTGAGACCCTTTACCCGCCCCTCCAAAAAAGGAAAGAACAGGACACGGAGTTGCAAAGCTGGGATGGGGTTACTGACCCAAGTGGGAGGCATCTGCCTCAGAGCAGGGGAGAGGAAAGATCACCTGAGTCCCTTTCAGCAAACAGGCTACCCATGGTGCCTCCATCCTCCTGGGCATGCAGTCAGCCCCCAGGCACTGTGAGCTCTGCACTGGAATACCTCTGGTGTACACGCCTTAGTCGTCCACACCTGCCCAGACTAACAAAGAGGCCAGATGATTCTTTAAGCCAAGCTTCAATTGCGGCACTCTGCTCTGTCATGCCCAGTAGCTCCCCATTGTCCTTCTGGCTCTAGGATCAAGTTTCTGATGTTGGGCTGGCTCTCAGGACCCTCGGGTCTCCTCTAGTCTCCCCAGAGAACCCTGTCCACCACCCAGCCTGCCCTTCCCCTTCCATTTCCCCCAGGCCTCCCTGCATTGCCAGACGCCAGTTCTTCCCTTGGAGTTCCCTTCCCCCCACCATCCCTCCAGCCCAGCAGGCCATGGCACTGTGGTAGGCTGTCCCTGATACCCGCTGGCCTGGTGAAGATTGAGTCCTTCCTTCATCCCCATCCCACGCCTCTGGACCATGAAGTCCCAACGGGCAGGGGCCATGGGTCACTCAGCTCCTGCTTCGACTGGAGATGTTTCTAGAATAAGCGGGTAAGGGTCAAGTGGCAACTTTTTGTTTTCTATACAAAATGTTTTGAATGCAGCTAAGCGATGCCCAGACCCCTGACTCACGGAAACTGTGAGATAATAACCATGTGTTGTTTTAAGCTGCTAAAAAACAAGCTTTTGTCAGTGACAGAGCTTGTTACCAGCCTGCTTCCAGAACTCATCAATGGTTTAACAGAGGCGTTCGCTCTCCTCTATCTCTTTGTTGTCACAACTGTTGCCCTCGGGGCTTATTTTTTCCACAAGGAGCAAGGCCTAAGGCAGCGTGCTAGGCAGCTGGAGTGAGGCCTCGAGGGCCCTGGTTGGGATGCAGGTGACATCAGGGTCAGGAGACTAGACTCTTAGTGACCAGGAAGGACATGGAGGCTTGGTGAGGGGAAGGGGCCTGCCCCAGGTCACACACAAGCGAGTAGCAGAGTCTGGCCTGAGCCTAGGTCTCCTGACTCCCAGCCTGTGGCTTTCCTGGGGCCTCTTGTCACCTCCAGAGCAGGATCTGCTGGGAGAGTCTGCCAAGTGGGATGGGAGGAAGGACCCAGGGCTGTCTCTTCAACCCCGCCCCCACCTTTGTCCTTTCAGCTCATCACCCTGAGAACAAACCCAGATGCAGCAACGCAGAACAGGCGATTCCAGTTCACTCAGAATCAGAAGAAAGAAGATTCTAAAACGTCCACCTCGGTCACCAGTGTGAACCAAGCCAGCACATCCCGCCTGGAGGGCCTACAGTCAGAAAACCATCGCCTGCGAATGAAGATCACAGAGGTACCCCCCTCTGCATCTGGTAGCTGGGCCCCGTCTGCCACTGAAGCCCCTCTGACCCTGTGCAGGGACTCTCAGGCTCCTCTAGACCATCCCTGCAGCATGACCGTGCAGTCTTATCAGCTGCAGTTACAGCTGCGAGAGCCAGGGGTGACATAAACCACATAGAGGCATTTGTCAGAATCCAACACGAGCTTATTGCCCACCTCGCCCAGGCTCTTGGAGGCCAGCAACACCTGATTCAAGCCATCCCCAGACAGAAAGGAACTCAGAGAGATCTGTGAGCTTCCGGATTATCATAGCTTCCTACGTCAGTGTCTCTTTATCTGTGTCTCTCTCCCTCTCAGTTTTTCACTCCCCCAGCACAACCCAGCAACCACCACATCTATATGATGTGCAAGAGAAGAGAACGTGAAAAGAAACTTCGAGAGAGTGCTGCAGCAGACCTCGCCTTTGTCCTGAGGGTCCTCAACTAGTTCTTGAATATTCCAGAGAGACCATAGCCAGATTGCCTTGTGCCCAAACCAGGCTTGGCTTGTAGACCAGGGAAGGGAAAACAAATTACCTCCCCTCCTCTACCCCTCCCTTTGGGTTGGAGGTATGCCTGGACCCATGCTCTGCAGGCTGTGTGTTGCTTTAATAGAGGAATTCTGATTAGGGAGGGGGACAGGAAAGGGACCAAGGAAAGTACATTGGTTACAATGCTGGCTAAACAAGGCCCCAAAATAAAGTGGCCCAGAGAAAATATGTTTATTTCCCTTTTACCTCATGGCCATGAAAAGAGAGGGCCCGGGTGGAGCAGCTCTGCTCCCCAAGGTCATTGCTGGGCTCGGTTCCTGCCCTCTGGTTTCCCCCAGTCTCCAGGGTGTTCTCTTCATTCATAGGGGGAGAGCTGGGTGGACGGCATGTCCTGTTCACAGTGTCAGGAGGGGAAAAGATAGAAAGTCCACGTGAGGGATTGCCTTTTAAGCAGTAACACCAAAAATTGTGCATATTTTGGTTCTGCCCTAGTCACATCAGCAAAAACTGACATGAGCACACCTAGTGAGAGAGGAAGCTGGGAAACGTCGTCTCTAGCTGGACAGCTGCAAGGAAGAATTAAGACATAGGGTTGCCAGATTAGATACAGGATGCCCAGTTAAATTCAAACTTCAGATCAACAACCAATCATATTTTCAGTAAAAGTATAGCCCGAATAATACTTGGACATATTTATACTAAAAAAGAACTCAGTATCTGAAACTCAAATTTGACTGGACATTCTGGATTTTTATTTGCTAGATCTGGCAGCCTTTTGAGGAGCTCACCGAATTCTGCCACAGAGAGCCACCACACAGTTGTCTGAGCACCTAAAGATGACTGCTTTAGGATGAGGCAACCCACCATCAGCTGCCAGAGCAAACTAAGACGGGTTTCTGTCCCCCAGAGCCCATTACGGGCTCTGTTTCAATATCAGACCTCTCATGATGAGTACTACCATGTCACTGTGCGTTTCGCTTCTACTCGCACACTTCAGCAATGAAGAGTTCACTCACGTTAGGAAACCCAAGCCACTATTTAAAACTCTAAAATGTTGTGTTATTTTTCCCAGGAATGAATCACAATCTGGCCTCCTGTTGTCCCCACCCTTTGATCCTACTCCTGCCATTTAAATCACATAGAAAAGAGTATCTCTCTCCCTCCTCCTCCACATGAAAACATATTAAACAGTTTCATGGCTGTGTTCCTGACATGAGAACAGCATCTGATAGTTTATCAGGTCTCCTCCCGTACACTACAGCAGGAGGCTGTTTGGAAAAATCCTCTAACCATGTTTTTCCTGTGCTCTTGCACCAACACAACGGTCAACACAGAAGACTTCTGTGACCAAATGTGTGTGGGGTTTTCCCTACCAATGAGCAGCAGGCACCCGCTGGGTGCCTCCAGTTCAATTCCAATACTACGTATCTAGAGATAGCTTCAGATCCCACAGGTTGAGGGCTGAGTCCCCAAGGCTCCACCTGACCCCCACCCCACCCTCAGATACCAGTCACAAGTCAGGACTCTGGAACTTCTGACCAACCAGCTTCAAGTTGGGACTCCCAGGATCCTGCTTT